>NC_141071.1:52509838-53110387 GCF_041138505.1 Cibotium barometz | reverse complement strand
AATCCTACTGATCATGAGGAGACTTTGGACACACCCTTTTTCGCATACACAACGCGGCTAGGCTGCAACATTCAGATGCTAAAGATTGACGGCACCCCAGTAGCGACAGTACATTGGCAGTCACAGGGCCTCTCACAGCGATTTCTCTCAGATTTTTGGAAGAGGCTCTGGGACAATTATCGGCCTCAAAAGATCACCCTCTTTCTTTGGCTAATGGTGCACAGGAGCTTAGTAGTTGGCACGTGGTTGGCCATTGGTGGTCAACCAGCAGCTTGTCCGAGGTGCGGCCACCCTCAAGAGTCTCACCGACACTGTCTTTGGGATTGCCCGAAGGCTCAGCACATTTGGCAGCGGATTCTTTGCATATTCATGATGGACAAAACTTTCGACTTGTATCATTTCTTAAGGCACTGTTGCTTGGGCCGCAGAGGTAGAGGTTGTCATTGCTTATGAGGAGGAAGGTGGGGGCTAGCCCTTCAGGTCTCTCACCTTCGCATTTCAGCACTATCAGTCCGAGTCCCATGTACTGACACTGGAGTCTGGGCTCGTGCCAGAGATGGGAGATTTGCAACAGCATTGCACCCTGGCACATACGGAGAGCTAGATGCAATGCCCACACTCCGCATGCGGAGTCCATCAAGAGCATTTGGCTCGACATCATTCATACCCTCCACGGTCAGTGGGGGAAGTTGCAGGGGTGGCTCTGACGGCATGCGGAAGTGGCGGGAAGCTTTCTTGAGGCTCTGGAGGCCTGGCCTTTTTCTCATAGATAAAGGTGCTGATCCCACTTATAGACCACCTTTATGGTTACACCCCCCCCCCCTATGAGATAGCCTTCTCCTCATAGAGCGGCCAGCCGGAGGAGAAATGCAGCTTTCTCCACCTTTTAATTCTTTTGATCCCCACCCCATACACGGAGGCAAGTTTGTATCTAGCCCTTCGTGGTTGTATTTAGCCCTTCGTGGCTGTTTCTTTGGTAACTAATAGAAGGATCTTTTCCAAGGCAAAAAAAAACATGTCGCTTAATTGGGTATTCAATGTTAGAACTGCCCCTCTCAGTACTTGAGAAGAGGCCAACATTAAAGGAGACCGCAATAACATGGGTGAGGATCCAACACCAATGCAAACTGAAACAGAAAAGAGAGACTCAAGCGAGTACAAGCAGCACGCCGAAAAGATAATTACTAAAGGGTGACTTGTTGCTCGACAATAGCTGTTTTCCATGTGTTTGCATTGCTTCACAACCCTTGTGATCAGCCTTATCTCCATGCATATAATCTACAAGGATAGACTTTAGAGAGAAAAAATGCAACAGAATTACTATTTGCCAAGCTGCATCAAGGTAAGGACTATACTTCAACATTTATGCATGATAGTAAGAGAATTCATCCCACCTTGACAAGTTGCGAAGTTCTCATTCACATTAAGCATGTGTGATAAAGTCAACAAGTAAAAGTAAGTTATGGTAACAAAAAGATGGTTTTATATATAAATATATATTCACTGAACTGCTAGATCTTGTATAACTTTGGAATATGTACCTTGAAAAGATCGTTTCCTTTTTCTCGCTCTCGATTAGCTAGCCATTCTCTCTCTACCAAAGGTTTTATTTCCATAATATTTTCTTTCCTAGTAAAACCACATGGGAATTCTTCATCAAGATCTTTGAACTCCTACAAGGTGAATTTGATCAAAGTTACAATGAGAATCTTTGCGATACATTCAGTTTTGCTATGAACACAATTGATTGTAAGCATGTCAGCGCTATTTGGAAAGGAGAAAGATTAGGTTTTGGTAATTGTATTTCATGATTATACACGTATAATTACATTGGTCTGATTTTGTGTCTTCAAAGCACCCACTAGAGTACCAACATACAGAATTGATGTCCATCCTCCAAGCTGTGCTACTTCTCCTCTACATTGTCACCTGCTGCTATCACCAGGCAAGAGGAGTGAAAATTCTCACTTAAAAAAGAGTAGCACTCTGACGTAGGTGAGAAAGTGGTCCATCAAATACCCACCAATTTAGCTGTGGTACCCTATCTGCATGGAATTTCATCATACCCCAGACCTAGGAACAATTCACAAGCGCTGGTCACCATCTGACAACTAGGAAGTTAACTGCAGCGCAGAGACACACAGCCTGCTTCACGTGTTTGCCAAGGAAAATGGTAGAAGGCTACTGAATTGGCCACGTAGTCACACACACACCCTCATTTTTTGTCCCACCCCAGCAACAATCCATCCACATCCATACGATTATATCAGATAAAAACCCCCTCCTTGCCATGCACCACTTCACAATGCATCTGCCTCAACTCATAAAGGAGGTCCTGCTTACCCCCGGACACTTGTTAAGCCCCTCTAGTTCCCACCCTAGAAATATGTTGTTATAAACCACCACATTAGAGAATCCCACTGTTTTTCTTTTGGAAGTCGATGCTCCACCCTTGTCATGATTGCCGCTAACTCTACATTGTAAGACCCCCATTTATGAGGAGAAGCCACTTTGTAATAGAGTGGCACGGAATCCAGGCACAGCCTAGTTTGGATGTGGTCGAATGGTTAAGAGACAGCTTAGGCAGGCTTGGCATCATGCCAAGTAGGCTGCATGTAAGTGCAAGATGATATTCCCATATCAGACCGCACAAAGGATAGAGGGGGACAGCTTGTCCTCGGGTTGTGGGGCCCAAATCATATAACCTCGGATGGGTCTTAAAGCTATGCATAGACTATTCCTCTTGTGTTTAGTCTATTATTACCCTAGTTAGTTGATGTGGTCGGTTGGGTCAGTTAGACTCAACGCAGAGTGGCGTGTGGTTGACTTGTACGTGTGCTTTCATTCTGTACCTGCACATTCTGTCTCTCACAAGTAACCTAATCCAACATTTGGTATCACCGCATGTTTCCCCACCTTCCTTCAGGCCTTTGCTATCACTTCTGGCGATTTAGGGTTTGTGGTGGCAGAAAATTTCAAAAATTAGGGTTTACTGATTTTTTCGGGTTTGCTGTTGCTTGGGATCACGTCGTTTAGGGTCATTTTTTGTATGTTTTTCTCATACTTAATAGAAGTCTCTTTCTGGACAGAGAAAAAAAAAAAGAAAAAAAAAGAAAAAAAAAAGAACAAGAGTGGATAATAGAGGGCATCCCTATTTCACCCCAACAAAGTTGGAAATCTCCTGCGATGTACCTCCTAGGGCTCTCACTCGTCCGATGACGGACTCATAGAGGGGGATGATGCTCCAAACCATGTCCGATGGGACTCCCATCTCCCGTAGTAGGAGATGGGTATAGTATCAAAAGCTCTGCAGAAATCCACAAAGCAGTAGTAGATCCTCTGATATTGTGCTCTACTCTCCTCAATGATGGCACAGAGAGTGAAGTTGTGGTCAAGGGCTCTTCATCCTTGTCTCTCTGCACATGAACTGAGCTCCACCTCTAGCACCAATCCATAGAGTTTGGCCAATGTGTGGCCCATCATGATCTTCCTGTAATTATTAGGATCAAGTGGATCTCCCGCTTTGAACATGAGGGTGATGGTGTTAGCAGACCAAGAGGGTGGAAATCCTTCACAAAGGGCTCTATAGGACATGTAGGCTAGTAGGGACGGTAGGATATCATCAGCATGTGGTGAGACGTACTTGGTAGTGTGTCCCTCGTGACCCTGGGCCCGCCCATTACGTAGTCTGCATATGGCCTTGAGGACCATGCCCTTTGTGAAGACAGTGGAGGTGATGGGGCATGTATCGCTGGTGGTGGGGGTAGAGGTGGCTGATATGGGATATGATAGAGGAAGCATGAATAGGAGTGACATGTGTTTGGTCAGGTGATAGGTGTGGGGGGGGGATGTTCTCAGAGTTTCCTCTAGGCCTCTTTGCAATTTGACCGTAAGAAGAGTCCGTATAACTCATCCTCTTTCCGAGCATAGAACTTTGTTTCTTGTGTTGGGTGAGGAACCATCAGGTGGAGCATCTACTCAGACCAGTGGGTCCTTGGCTTCCGTCTAGCTCACTCTGCAGCTGAATCGCTCTATAGGCAGGGTGGCATCTGGGGCACATGTGCTGTCAGTGTACGCTACCTAGTCCATCGAGTAGGAGCATGCTATCTCGTGGTTGTCCATGAGGGCTTCCAACCTGGGTCAGAATGAAAGAAGGTCGTGATGGTGTGCTGTGAGGTATCTAGGGTCTGCTTCTGTGCCTGTCTGCATAGCTGATCTCTGTGGTGGCGCAGCTTGGTCAGGTAGAGTCCCAAACATCACTAGTCTAGGAAATCAATGACCCAATACAGCGGCCCAAATCCCTCCCTGAAGAGGCATCGAAACCTCCCTCATATCTCATAGTACACTAGGCATCTGCAAAGATAGTGTTCCTCTGTCCCTACCTCTAGCAAACAAAATCGGCAGATCATTTTCTCTCTAGTAGTGCCCTCTGCTCGCCCAGTCTCCACCATCAGGCGATGTGATGATACTATGATCTAGCAGATCGCAATCCTCATGGCATGTGACATGTGTCTATAAAGATAGCTCGGCTTCTAAATGAAGCCATCCTTTGTAAGCCTCATAAAGTGATCCTGGTAAAACTCCATGTTCGTAGGAAGCTGCAATGGATCCAACCATGTGACAAGTGTGCCTAGTCTAAAGATATCGGCTTGGATAAGTCGGTTAATGTCCTGGTGGGTGAGAGGTAATACTGGTGCATCCACACTGTAGTGGAATGGGGGCAAGTGATCCATATGAAGCCCATGTGAGAGGAACCACTTCGTAACCTTGGCATGCCAAACCTTACCATGTCCCATCTTGGCTAGTTGTCTAGAAGGCTCTAGTGCCAGCCAAGGAAGCCTGCCTCTGTCCAAGATATGGATGTGGTAATGAAGGTCACAGTCTGGAAGAGGGTATGAACTACAAAGGGGGCTGCTCCAAACTCTCCAAGAATAATGGAGAGGGGCACTAAAGGCTTACTCTGAATCATCCATGAAAACATCTTGGCCCGTAATCTCTTTATCCTCCTCCAGTCAACCTCCCTGAGGTCTAGTCCCCAAAAGGAGGCCCCATACATCACAGCAAGACTGCAAGTGTCACAAGTGAGTCAAAAAGCCGCCCGTTAGTGCTCGGCTCCTGAAAGTGAGCCTGGAAGCACTGTCGCTCCAATCAGGACAAAGCTGCATATCATCAGTCGAGCCTGAGCAACTGGGCACATAGTAAAGTAGGGTCCAGAAAAGGTGACTCCCAAGTATACATAAGATGAAACAATGTCTACCTAATTCCCCTGATATGTGAAGCTCAGTCTGGAAGCCACAGGGCGAGAGGTGCTGAAGATCGCCCTTGCCAAGGTTAACTGTGAGGTCCCGCTGCTCACAAAAGGCCTGCAATGCCATCAAGTGTCTCTGTAGCACCTCTGCTGAATCTTAGATCAAAACTATGTGGTCTACATAAAGCAAAATGGATACAACGTATCACTTAGTGTGGAGTCTGGCCCACCAAGTCTGTCAATGAAGTCAGAGATCTCATCTATATAAAGGCCAAAGAGTGTCGGAGAGACAAGGCATCCCTTCTTCACCTCTATGGTGCCAACGATCACATCTGGCTTATGCTAAGCAGTGATGTACTATCATTTTTCTTAGCATCTTCAACAAGTCCACCATTCTACAGCTTTAAACTTGATGTACTCATCTAACATGCAAGAAAGACAAAAGTCACACAAAACCCAAAAAGGAAGAAAGAGGAGGGCCGCCAGGGCAGGGGGGGGGGGGGGGGGGGGGGGGGGGGGGGGGGGCAGCAGGTGAGTGGAGGAAACACCTTTCAATTATTTCGGTTACTGGCTCCAAAAGAGTTTCCTCAGACAATTGTTTCGCCTTCAATACATGATCGATTTTCTCCTCAACATTCTCCTGAAAAACCCAGTAACTAGATTCAGTAAAGAATTTCTAGCTTGCAATTGAAAAAACAAACCTCTATTTAAACCAAGAAATTGTTCCCCAAGTCGATTTTGAACCTTTATCCAGAACACACTTTTTTAACCACATAAAATAGGAAGCAAAGGCAGATAGCACAGCCGAGATTGTGTGGGCTTGGCCAAGCCCTAGCGGACATCCACACGGCCATTTTGGTGTTGTGTTTTTTTTTACAAAAATATTTTTTGTATATTCCAAAGAATTCAAAAAACTCAGCTAGCTTCGACAGTCATTAAGAAGGAAGAAGTGAAAAGCAACTTGGAAGGTGATTTCACAAAGAACGGAGAAGGAGAAAATCGACGCAAAGTAATTTGCTTTTTGCAAGTCTTGTTGCTTTTTCAGGAATCAATTCTCGATGCACCCCTCTCATCCACCCGCATTATCTTTTCTCTTAACCTGTCAATTCCAAAGCCTCCACAATTTGGTGCACACAGTGATTGATCACTCATCAGGAGTTTGATTAGTATGGGAAAGAAATCAAAAAAACTGTAAGAATTAAGTCCATCAGTATATGATTCAGATGCCAGTTCGAGCAGAGATGCACTTGAGAGATTGCTCACAAGTGAAATAAGGTGGGTTCATGAAGAGATAGAAGATGTGATCGCACTTCAAAAGACAATTGAACGAGAGAGAGAGAGAGAGAGAGAGAGAAATTGTAGCATGGGAAAGCAACCTTCGACGAAAGGAAAAAGAGCTACAAGAGCAGAAAAAGAATCTTGAGGAACAAGCCAAGGTGCAAGCAAAACAGAGGAAGTGCTAGACAATCAAGCATAAGCACAAGCACTAAAGGTGAAAGGCTTTAAATTAGGAAAGTAGGCTATGAATCTAGAAGAGAGAATACAGATTTGTATGTGACTAGAGGAAAAGATTCAAGTGCACAATGATGTGCACATTGTCACCATTTGGTCCCTTCACCAATCTTGACCATTGTTTCACACACTCGGCGGAACCAAGGTGTGAACGGGGACTCTCCATAGAAGAAAGCTAGAGCATTTTGCTGGCATGGTTTGGCCTGAAAGATGGCCATACAACATGAGCAGCATGGGATTTTATTCAATAAAGTGACTTATAATGTTTATAAGTCGGTGTGTTCACACATCATTAAAGACGGGCTAGACTTATTATTATTTTGGGCTTGGACAAGTGGACAAAAGGAGGCGCCTAGATGAAACTTGGGCATCAAGCCAAGAAAAGCATAAAAGTTGATATTTTTGGCTAAAACTTTGGAGTACAAGCCAAGAAAAGCTTAAAGTTGACATATTTGGGCAAGTTCAGCTCATTTGGGCAAAAAAGAAAAAGCACATGCTATTTTTGAGCAAATCGAGTCTATTAAAGCAGGTTTTTGGGGCTGATTTCATGCACATCCTTCTAGAGTCTTCTCTCTGTTGGCCGACTATAGTTCTCTCTCTCCTCTCTCTTGCGCTGGCCGTACAACAAATTTGGGGCTGTTTTAGCTGGCCGACTTGCTCCATATCCTCTACTGGGTTGGTCAACTTCTTCCAAACCTCCCATAGTGCTGGTCGACTTCTTCCTTACCCTCTACTGGGCTGGTCGACTTCTTCCAGGGGAGCCAAATGGCTGGTTGCTTTCTCCCAGAGCCTGACAAGGCTAGTCGACTTGCTTTTGGGCTGATTTATGGACTGTTTATAGAGCTGTTTTTGGGCTGAGTTGAGAGCTCTTCTGGGACTGTTGATGGCTTTGTTTTGGGGCTGATTTGGCATGGAATCTGGGGCTGTTTTGGGCTCTGTTTTGGGCTCTTCTGGGACTGTTGATGGCTTTGTTTTGGGGCTGATTTGGCATGGAATCCGGGCCTGTTTTGGGCTCTGTACCGGGCTGTTTTATGGACAGTTTATGGGCTGATTATGGGACTGTTTTGAGACAGTCTTCGGATGGCTTTTGGGTGCTGTGTTTGTATGTTGACACTGGATGGATATCTGGTTAAGAGATGTGCTGATGCTTTGTGGAAAATCCGGTGTTGTTTACACCCGCACCTTGGTATCTTGTAAAAGCTTCTCTCAATAAAGAAGTTCCTAGGGGGGGGCCGACCGTTCAAGCTCAGTGTGGTGTTATTGTATTATTTATGGTTCTTCCTCTGTGTTTTCATGCTCTGTCTGGTATTTGAAGTGTTGGTCTATTCTATTATCGTTCCGTGTCCCCTACCTGTGACAGTGGTATCAGAGCAAAGGCTTTCTCGGAAGCAAGAGGCTTCCTTCCAACAATGAGAAAGAGAAAAGATCAGAAGTGGGGACTACACTAACCAACAGTTTTCCTATTGAACTTGTGAAAGCAGTCATGAGTAGTAGCAGCTTGTTCTAAGGACTTATGGATTCACAGAATTTATCTTCAAAATATGGAGTTGGTTTTATGTGCCCGTGTTCAACACTTTTTTCATATGGATTATTGTGGATTATAAATCAAGCTTATGAGTAAGCTATATGGAGCTATATCTCAAGATATCTTATGAGGAGATATTTCTTTTGGCTTCATGACGAACCTAGCAAAGATAAAAGCTAAGTATACTTTGAGTTTGAAAAGTAGCTGCTTTTTGCAATTTTTTGTAAGTGTTTTTGGACACTTAAACCTTGTATGCCTGTACAAGGAGAATTATATGTTGTTTATTTTCCTTGAATTGTGTCAGGTAAACATCATGGTTGAAAAGCTTGGTTTACATGGTTTTTCATACGAACATGACCAAGGACTATGGACACATGGGTATGTTCAAACTCCCGAGCAAGGGGTAGTTCATTGATTGATGACAGATTGTGGTCATGGCATGGCCTCTGAGTCGTCTATGTGAAGATGAAAAATCACATAAAGAACATGCTATAAGCAGTTTTATGCAAGTGCAAGTACATGATGAGTGGATTTGAATTTCACAAATAGAGATGATGTGATATAATTCCCTTGTGGTGTTCACATAACACAGATGATGTGATATAATTCCGTGTGGTGTTCACATGTTATGGATGTAGGCATCAAGATTGTTATACCTCATGGATACTTTGGTTCTTTGACAGACATCGCATGCATGGGAAGCATGTCATGACAGGTTTTAGACGTTGTCATTAGAAGAATGACATGGAGGTGTGCACACACAATGGATGCACATGATGATACCTTATACATGGTACTTTCGTTACAAGCAGGTGAATCAAGGCTATATGGATCACTACACAGAGTGACTTTGTAGACATTAATTAGATATAGCATGAATTTGCTATGCAAGTAATTTGAGATCACATGACACAGATTATGTACGATTTGGATGATATGGTGCTCACATGGATGAGACTCGCACACAAAGTTCTCATTGAAGAGAACATGGATTGGAAGAGTCTGAATATTTTACAGACCTAGAAGGTTTTCTTGTCATGGAAGACAGAAGATTCAAGAAGATGAGGAGAAACATATGTTACCATAGATTGACTATGCAACAATGGCCAAGTTGCATAACAGAAGTCAGTTCATGTGTGGACTCATATATCTTTTGGTGATGGTTTGAAGATTACTCTCAATTTGTCTTTGAGGGGGAGTAATAACAAATCCAAATTGGGATTTGGAATATGGGCGAGCGCATACTTGAGCTTGAGGGGGAGGGTTGAAAGAGAACAAGCTCAAGTAAGAAAGTAACATTGAGCATAGAAACAATCTCTTAGAATATTGTATTTGGCAAAATAGTTTATTATGAAAAGCTTACTTCAAGATTTTTTTGAGAAAAGCTATTTTCTTTTGTAAACATGTATATAAGGCAATTGAGCCAAGCATAATAAACAAGTCAAGATTTCAGCTTTTAGCAATGCTCATGATGCAGGAATGATGTGGAAGTGGCACTACAAATACACATGGCACAAGTTCTATGGTGTGTCCATGGAGCCAGGAGTGTCTTCATGTAAACTTGAAACCTCTAATCATAAGTCTTTGTGATAGGTCCAGAACAATCTAACGTACAGTAGCTCTAAACCCTCCCTTTGTGCATTTGGACTGGTACGTGTCTTCTAAATTAGAGTCTCAAGGTCACCTTTGAGCTCCCCGACTGCTGAGGCCTTCCTTCACCCTCTTCTGTGCCCCTCCTCTGCCCGCCTGCATCCCCTCTTCTGCCCTCCTGCAACCCCCCTGCTGCCCGTCTTCACCTGCCCCCCTCCTCTGCTGCCCACCTTGCTTACTGCAGCCCTTCTGCCCACCCTCCTCTGCTGCCCCCCTGCATCCCCTTCTCTTCTGCCCACCTGCAGCCCTCCCTTTGCTGCACGCTATTCCCCCCTCCGCTACACCTTCTTCCCCTCTTCTTCCTGCTGCCCTACCTTGGCTTGCTGCCCAGCCTTGGTATTGAGCCTTCCCCCTCCCCATACCATTTAGCCTCAGCGTCCGAAAGTTCTTCCTTGTGTCCAATTCGGCCTTTCCCGCTCAAATTAGCATCATAGCTAATCAATCTCCCACGGCCAGGGGCAAACAATTAATTTTACAGAAGCCGAGCTCACAAGCCTATTTGTAGAGATTGAAAAAGATGCCAAAACGACCCTGATTGCCAAAACCTTTGGGTCACATCCTTCCCGTCTCCAGGCCCATGATTGGGTACTTGAGGTGTTGCCCTCTC
Source organism: Cibotium barometz (assembly GCF_041138505.1). Lineage (NCBI taxonomy): Eukaryota > Viridiplantae > Streptophyta > Polypodiopsida > Cyatheales > Cibotiaceae > Cibotium > Cibotium barometz. Next base: position 53,099,845 of record NC_141071.1, on the reverse strand, counting down.
TGACTTCGCACTCCGATGTGACATTGCTTGGGAGAGGCTTCTTGTAACTATTTAGCCCTCCTAGCTCTATTTCTCATGATGCAACCCATGCCCGGACACCAGACAAGTGGAAGAAGCCATGGAGACAGGGTCCATAAGGTTTGATTAAGAAAAAGCACCAGTTTTGGTCAAAAAGCAAGAAAAAGAAAAAAGTCAAACTAGATTGACCGCGAGCCAGGGGCACCATTGGAACGAGGAGACTAAGTTGGACCAAAAAGCTAAAAGCCGCTTTTTCAAAAAGCAGCTCCAGGACCAAAAAGCAAGGCCCTAAAGCTAGAAAAGCAAAACATGAACTTTTGACTAAAGTTGTGTAATATTTTACTATTAAAAAGACCAAAAGCAAAGTAAAAGGCAAAAGCAAAGCAAAAGCATCACTTTCTGGCAAAAAGCAAGGCTTCCCCAAGTATAAATGAAGCATGAGCCTCTCTTGAGCATCAAGTTGAAGAAGAACCTCTCCATTGCGTCGCCATCTTCGTTGAAGCATGGAGATCATCTTCTACATCATCATCAACTTGATTATGAACCAACTCATGGAATTTCTCATCGCTACCCGCTGATTCAGAGTGCCTTCATCGGCTGTAGTGCCATGTCATCATCTGTCCGTACGACTATACGGATTCGTGTGGAACTGTACGGACACGTACGGAATTTTACGGACTGAAAATTTCAGAAACCCAAAACTACTCCAAAAACCCTAAAGACTGCTTTTCGAAGGTTTTTATCGCTTGAAAACCATTAAAATAGGTTTTATATCAGTTTTTCTTGCCAAAAAGATCTTTTCCATGGTTTTCTTCATCAACAAGGCTATAGGAGTTGTGTGCAGATTACTCATGGGATGGGCGAGTGATTCTTGGACTTGGACTTGGACTTGGATTTGGACTTGGACTTTGATTTGGATTTGGACTTGGACTTGGATTGGAACTAGAACTTGGACTTGGACTTGGATTGGATCTAGAACTTGAACTTGGACTAGAATTTAGAATTTGAATTTGGATTTAGACTTGGACTAGGATATGGTCTTGGATTTGGATTTGGATTTGGATTCATTGGACTTAGATTCATTAGATTTGGATATTGGATTTGGTACTAGCCCGGTGAGAGATACTTGTGGGTCATGACTCATCCTCGTGGTGTGCTCGGCATCAGAGATCTCGTGCCTAGACATCGACATCGACTTGGATATCCTACATCGGCATATCTGTTTTTTCATATTCATTGATTGTATTGATCCTGGTCAGCGTGCCCGTGGATTGTTCCTGTGGTGTACTGTGCAAGATCCCTATTCCCTTCTCTCTCTCCCCTCGCTCTCTATATCTTTATCTCTTGGACACGTGGTTGAGTCTATCAATGCACGCCCCGGTCGGCTTACAGTGGTATCAAAGCAAGATTTCCCTTAAAGAAACTTTCTTGGGGTGACACCTTCATCAACCGGCGGCAAGATGGACTTCAAACTGGGAGAGAAAAGCATCAAGTTTGATGCTTTTCATGGAAAGCGGGATACACAAAAAGCATTATCTTTTGTTAAACAATTTGATGCCGCTTTTGAAGGAGATGACTACTTTGGAAAGTCAAAGCTTCGAATGGTTTGTATGCATTTGAAGGATGCCGCCTTGAATTGGTGGCTTAAAGTGGTACAGGAAGAGACCGAGCCGAAGACGTGGAACGACTTCAAGACTATCTTCAACAAGAAGTTCCTACCCGCAAACTTTGAAGCCGATATGCAGAAGAAATGGAAAGAGCTTATGCAAGCAGTTTATATGGCTGGACCGAAAACGTTGGAAGAAGCCCAAGACAAGGCTTTACAAGTCGAGGCCTTGTACATGCCTTGGATGGTCGGCAAGACAAAGAATGACAATCGAGATCCACCTCAAAGGAAGAAGTTTAAAGACCGATCCCCATCAAGAGCCAAGTCTCAAGAGAAGGAGCAAAGTGAGGACAAACCTCCACTCTTTCGAAGAAGATTGACCCTCAAACAACGTGAGGAATACGCCAATGAAGGGAAGTGTTTCCAATGTGAAAACAAGGGACATATAGCTGCAACTTGTCCCGACAAGTTAAAGCAAGAAGCTAGACGGATCGGAAGATCATCAGATTGACATTCTGCCAGGAAGTTTGTCAAGAGGAGATTACATTGGAGCAGTCTTGTACCATGAGGGCCATGTTGTGGCCTATGAAAGTCTTAGATGAGGATTTCTAGGGTTGTATTGGAATGGATTTTAGAACAGAAATTTTGTGACTTTTCTTGCCATCAAGAAAGATTCTTTTATTAAGTAAACCCGTTTATGTGAAACAAAGGATTTGAGGCCAAAAGTGAACAAAGAAAAGCCAAGCTCTACCTTACATAGGGCAAAGAAGCATACTGACTACAACTCAAAGTTTTGGAAAGCTACTTTTAGTAGGCCTTGTATGAGAAAGAACATTGAGTATGTTCAAGAATGTTTTTTTTTTTTCGAGAAAAGATCCTTTCATTAGTTATAAAAAAAAAACCACCTGCTGGGCTACAAAAAACCTCTCCTCCTCATAAGAAGGCAGAGCAGAGATCCAATCAAGGCAGCTAGGGAGACTCTCCCTAGGTGCAAAAAAGTACAAATATCAGTACAAATAACTGAGAGGCTATATCATACAATAGGAGGGGGGGAAAAGCCAAACAAGTGGCTTGTAATGCCAGCGGGGGATACCCGCGTGTAGGGTATAGAAGGGGCCGCTGCGCCAAGTGGTGTGAAAGGCCTGGCGCCGCAAGATCGCCGCATCCGAGTCGCCCCAGATGCGGTCATACTGTCCTCGCAGGGTGTGGATCAACTCCTGCCAAATCCCCCGAACAGTCTCTGCTGGTGGCTCCAATCTCCCCTCAAAGGCCCTGAAACACCGGGCTCTCCAGGTGAACCAGATGGTGAGGCTGCTGAGGAGCTCCCATCGTAGATCCCTCTCCTGTGTCCAGCCGGCGAACGAGAAATCCGGTGAAGGAACAAGGCGAGGCTGGCCCCTAATGAATCTGATAAACTGGCTGTCTTGCTCCGTCTTGTATCCCAGAGCAGGCCCTGACGAAGTCGACCAAGCAGCGGCACCCCACGTATAGATGCCCTCTGGAGAGAGGGGAGCCAAAATGCGCAGCATCCGTATAGCCAAATCTACTGCGCCTGTGGACAGTCCCATAGGCAGTGTCTCTGTGTCTCCAAAGGGTGGCCGCATCAAACGCAGGCCGCCGGAAGACCACTGTAGACAAGCCAGGTGCCAACTGCAGAGCCCCTGTGGGCAACCAGCCACTGGAAAGTCCAGATCCTGCGTGCCTGTTGACTAGCCCAGAGCCTGGTCCAAAAATCCTCCAGGAACTCCTGTGAGAGTCCCTGTAGCCGCCAATGCTCCGATGCAGCTAGAGAGACCATCCTCCTCGCAGTCAAAATATGTCCCTCCGGCACAGAGGTTAGACAGTTCTTGGGAGATTATTGCTAGCATCTCAGCTTGGAATATCTAGAAGGCTAGATGCACTAAGGCCATTGAGGGTACTCCCGTTCTTGTTTCTCAGTGTCTTTGCAGGATTTGGAGTGATATTATTCATACCATTATAACTACCTGGGCCAGAATCCAGGGATCTTCGAGGGCCGCGGAGAGAAAGCGCAGCCAGTTTTTGAGAGAGTGGAACATTAGTATCTTTTTCACATCCTCTCATTCGGGACCCCATTGGCAGCACAGGGCTCCCGATTGGTTGAGATCTACACCTTGCTTGGTGTGAAATCTCCATTTTGTAAAATTTTTCATACTTAATAGAAGTCTCCTTTCTGGAAAAAAAAAATTAGAGAAAAACCAAAATTGCACAAAAGTTATGGGTTTGCTTTATTTTCGGTGTATGCTTTTCAAAAGCTTTCACATGCTTTTTTCCAACAATGCTAAGAATAGGCAGTACCTATGCTTTTCAAAAAGCATCACAACTGTCCATACACAAATCCCATATGCATGCCTTTTCTCTACAATAAATTTAATAGAGAAATTGTTTTTTTTTAAGAGAGCTGAAATTTGTATGTGAGTTTTCTATTGTCTAAAAAAAATACATGCTTTTCCCCAAGCACCAACTTTAAAAAAATGGCATGACACATTTTCCATCATGTGCGCTTTCCCTAGGCGATGGCTCATGTACATGCATTGCTGCCTGTCTGCATGTACGTGTATTGTGCAACTCTTCCATGTGCACTGCCTGTCTTTCGCCTCCTCTATAAGGCCATCTCAAAGGCAGGCACATACGACCCAGCCAAGCTTCTACACAGTATCGATAAAGCCTACCCAACCTATGCTGACAAAGCTACAGCCACTTTCTCATTCTTGTAGCACACACCCTTTGCACTTTTGCTCATGCATATACTTGCACCCATGTGCATGCAGCTCTGTTGCACTTGCGCCATGCAATCACTTGTACATTTGCAACCCACACTCTAAGGTCTCCAGAGACGAAGCCCAAGGATCATCTGACCGAAACCCTAACGATGTTTCATAGACTGGACCAATTGTGGCTAGCGACTCACCACCTAAACGTAGGTTTAGTGCCTCGTACCACCCCTGAGTTTGAGGTCTGATTGCCGTGAGCCTGCCTGGTACCAATGGCCCCAACCTAAAGTCCCAACCCACATCGTATGCATCACATGACCACGACCGATTGTGGCTAGCGACTCACCACCTAACTGTAGGTTTAGTGTCTCGTACCACCCTTGAGCTTAAGGTCTGATTGCCGTGAGCTTGCTTGGTACCAATGGCCCCAACCTAAAGTCCCATACCACTAGGCCGAACCACCCACCTTGCAGCTCCATGGCCATGAGATCTTGCACCAGCAGCACCACGAAACATTTCAAGTCCAAAACGTTTTGCCCCGAAACACGAAGTTTCAACCCGAAACGTTTCACTCTATGACACACACCAACTGAAACGCTGGACCGAAATACCTATATATATATATATATAAAGTCAAGAGAGATAGATGCTAGGTCGACTATTTGTTAGTATAAAAATCTCAAAATTACTCAAATAATACATTACAACGATTGATAACACAAGTATAAAAGACATCTCTACTATTAACATTTAAACTTCAAATCTCAAAGTTTCAAAAATTTAGACATTTCACTTTGAAGGTTTCAGTGGGCATTTCACTACAATGTTGAAATATTTCATGCATTTCAGACGTTTCACATTTCAGGCTACCTGAAACGCGTCTGAAACGCCTTTCACAGTGACCATGTCTTGCACGCCCTTGGCAGCCCTCCTGTCTACCACGTGGATACCTTAATAACTCATAAGTGTTCCCAAGGTCACTTATATAGCAATAACCTGGCTATTATTGGCCCTTGCTTTATTTAAAAAATTTTAGTCATTATTAACCCTAGGCTGATAATTATAAGCTCTTAGCCAATCTAGACCTCAACCTGACCTCATCCTGCTAGCACCCTTAGCCCACGTGTGAACCCTCGACGTTCCCATTCCGCGGCTAAGCCTTAGCCATTATCTTGGATTAATCCTAACCCAAATCTTGGGTTAGCATACATTCCTAGTCCCACGTTAACCTAACCCTAGGCTGGTCGAGACGTAACATACTTCCCTCCTCCTGTTCAATTCACGTCCTCGTGAATGCATAAGAAGACAAGACTATGTAAGCGAATCCCCGGATCCAGACATCTGTCCATAGCATCTACTCAAGTCTATTGCCTCTTACCTAAGCCAGTGTAAGACTCCTCTTGTAGACCCTGCTACAAAGATCCAATTGCTTACTATCAGTCCAACTCTCATTGAAGAGCTAAATCTCAATAGGACATCCAGTCTTAAAGTGCAACAAGCTCTACCATAACAACTCTAGCACAAATCCCCAAAACAACTCAACTGTCATACCAAATGGCATCCTACAATAGTTATCTGCAAACACTAGTCCACTTAATGCACAAAAAAGTCCTAGTTCAAGGTGCTTCAAAGAATGTCAAAGAAACAGATGTTTGGCATTCAATTGATACTGTGTTCCAAATGTGTGAGAAAGTCAACTACCTCCCAGCAAAACAAAAAGAGCTTTCAAGATAACTTACAAGCGTTCAAAAAAGCATTCAGCTGCTTGGACAGACACCAACATTACACACTACATGGTATGTTTCTAGCTTACTGTTGTTTCCTAGCCCTCGATACTAACTTACATTGTATGTTTTCTTATGCAGCATATTCTCTACAACCACATGCCTTACTTTATCAACAAACAATATTCCAACCACAAGATTTTCCCTATCCAATCCTCATGTAAGACTGAATGGAGGTTGTGTTTTTCACACATGAACAGTAGATACTCATATCTGCTTTAGGGTAAGCAAGCATTCCTAGCCTGTAGAAAACTATGCATAAGCCTCATGCATAAACCTTATACATAAGTGGCCGTATACGTGAATCCAAGAGAAGCCCCCTTCGATCTTCTATGTTCTTCTCAAGCATCCTCAAAGTATCTCATAACCACAGTAATGTAACCAAAAGCTCCAAAAGTTTGTTTTGCCTGCTCCAATTCCTCGAAAAGAGGATGCTTTCTTTGTGTGGCCCACGTCATGGCACCCAAAACATTTGTTTTCGTGATCCATCTCAGCTTTGGATAGAAAGCCAATGCTCTTCTTTTCTTTGCTTGGGATGGTGTTCCTTCTTTCTTCCAAGAGCTGTTCTTTTGAGTCAATGCAAGAGCTTTGTTAAAGGGGGAGGATCAAGCCATGCACAACATTTGATCTCTGGCTGAACACCTCTAGCTGACTCTTCTTCTAATTTCTGCAACTGAATGCTAAGCTGCACAAAGTGGGGTCAAACTTCTCCATCATATTGCCATTCATCTGCTCAAACAGCTTGTACTCATTCTTCTCAGCTTCCGTAACTATGGTGGGAGAAAATGTTACTACAATTTCTCCACAAAAGCATCACTGGTATAGCCAACCTCCCCGTCCTTACCTATGTGCACCACCTCAACCTGCCACGTTCAGGTCACAACATTGAGGTAGGACTCGAGCTAGTTCACCCATGCGGACAGTTCAACAATGACAAGTTTTTCATGTGAATATGCTAAAGAACAATTTCTCTGCTGCATCACAACAAGTATGTGTTTCTGTGGTTTGGAACTTCAACAAATGCCAGTCTTTCCATCAGACCCAGAGTTACTTGATCCTGACTTTGGTCTTTTCCTCCTCGTTGCCAACGATCTTCTTCTGCCTCTATTCATTGCAAGCTCTTTACTTTGCAGACGTTCGCCTCTTTGTGTTTCATGCATAGTCTCATGCCAGTAGTCTCATGCCAACGCCTTTTTTCTTGGTCTTGTTCACACTGAACCTGTCTTGCAAGTTGTTCCACCCAAGCTTTTTCTAGACACCCACTAAGCACTCGCTCCACGCAAAATTTCACACTTTTCCATCAGTTGCATTTGAGCCATCTGCTGCTGCAACTGACTTGCTACTGCTGCATTAGCATCTCAAACTGTTGCGTCTATTGTTCCTGGCTATGCAACACTATATGCTGCATCCTCTAAAACTTGGTCTCTGAAGTCTGAGATGCTAGGGGTTTCTCTCCGTGTCTTTAATCTGAAAAATTGTTGTCCAAACCTGCTCTAGTACCAATATCAGATCCTCGTTTTTTTAAGGGTTGCTTTTTGGTAAAATGCAACAAAGATTGGAGAGAACCTCCCATACATACAATCACCAAGACGTAGTGCAAATTGGCAACATCAAGATTGGGGACCAACATATTGCCAAACAGCAACAAATTATTGCCATAACATAGAGACATGCAATAGCAGGACAGACTGCTAATATAGAAGTTTACAGCATTTCTCTTCAACCCAATTCTAAATTTAAGCTTTTATCCAGGTATCCAGGACAAGCACTGCAACTCTATGACGGCCATGTATGATTGTCAAGTCTTAACTACCCGCATTGCAGAATCACTTAGTGACATTCCTAAAGTCCTACTATTATCCTGCAAATTTCAAAGACTAAGTGCAACCTAAGAGCTTACAATGGTAGCTACTACTAGCATGGGTCCAAGGTCAGAGTGGTGACCTTTTCGCAATGAGAGGCATACTTATCCCATCCTTCATAGTACTCCCTTCCACTCCGAATGTCTTTCTTTGGCACTTTTTTGGGCTTTTCTTCTTTGTTGCCCTTGTCAGACTCTGTAAGCCCAGAAGCCATCTTCCTCACTTTGGGAAGGTTTGGTTCAAAATTCCACACGCCGTCATGTGCTCCTGCAGGCATTTCAGTCTAGGTAAATTAAAGTTTCTTACCATCTTTTATACTGAGAAGAATTCTCTTTTATACAAAAATTAAAGTCCAATAATAAATATACAGCCCTTGACCAAGTGCACCACGTTTCCAAGCTAAGGTCTCGAGCTTAAGCCCCAACATCTTATATAGCAGGAGTACTAGTTTTCTTAAAACATCACTATTTAATGGATCCTTTGAATGAGAGGAAATTGTACCATCAGATGATGTTTTTGACTTCGAGTCCTGCAGTTTTTGAAGCTCTACATCCTTTTCTTTGATGTTTACCTGGGACTTTTTGGCACTGACTCAGCCACTATTAATGAAAATAGATTCACAAGATTATGGTGAACAGTGACGCTTTTCTTAGGAAGGGAAGAGGGGCATGGGAATGCACCTGCCAGAAGTGCATGTTCTTGAACACATCTTCGGCCTCACAAGAACATATGCTGCACAAAAGAGAATGGATTTTAACTGTCAGGCTTTATGGAATAGCTTAAAGTAATTAAAAATCTGCATGAGAGGAAATAGAAATGATTAATTTACCAAGGCTCTGAATTATTGGAATCTAGTCCTCCTTGGTCTATAATTGTCTGCCTTGCCACATCCGCAGTTCGGGAAAACCCCTCCTCCCTGCTTCCATGTCACACACCGAGCTTAAGAATCTCAAACCAAGAAGAAGGTCAGACTGGAGACCGCATTCGAGACTACCTCATATATCTCTCCAGCCGTTTCAGTTTCGGAATACTAGTGCAGCCCTTTATCTTATCATACCTGTGAATGAAAATGTACATATGAGACTAGGGTACACATTTTCTCAATGCAGTGTTGACAATGCAGGAGAAAACCCAGCCGCCGACCAAGGCAAAAATGCCACCAAAAATATTGACAGAAAAGCATACGAGTACACACAAAAAAGAAGAAGCTAACAGTGTATTACCCTCAAGCCAATGGACAAGAAAACAAGGTATTGCGCATGATTCTACAAACAAAAAGATGATAGAAGGGTCTCACGTGATATCGTTGAACTCATCGAACTCTGAGCGCGACAGCCAAGGAGGAGGAGAGCTGAACACCATGTTTGCACGAAGCAGCAGCAGCAACTAGATGGTGTGGTTTGCACAAACAACACCATCAGCTATTCGCCTGCATGGCTCGAGGAAACTTCTCTCATTCTTGCTCCTCCACAATGCTCTCTGCGACGTCCAACGAATTTACTGCGATGTAGATGCAGAGCGTCTTCTGATCGTGCTGCTCTATAAGCTTCAGCAACTGGCAGTTATACGATGGGTGGGCCCTTTAGTACAAGTGGCATTTCTCATAGCTTCACTCGAGTCATGATGATATATACCACCAAAATGTTTTTGTGCATTTATTAATTATAATTTGAAGTTTTGAACCTTTGAAAAATTAGTGTCTTTATATATTTAAAAAAATGCACGAAAAGGCAATTTTTGATTATGCAGATTTCTCGTGCCTCGTGTCTCGCATGCATGGTGCGTCGTGTTTTCTTCCCATGCATCTCATGCTTGCTTTCTCTCTCCCTTCAGGAGCGTCTCTCTCTCTCTCTCTCTCTCTCAGGCATCAAAAATATATTTTCAAAGGGCATGCAAATTCTGTTTCTTCTCTTTCTCTCCGTGCCTCTGCCTCGCGCCAGAGCAGGGAAGCAAGCACTCAGAGTGAGTGAACTGGTGTGAGTGGGCTAGTCGACATGACTAAGCAAGGAGGAGGAGGAGGAGGAGGAGAAAGGGTGGTGGTCGCAGTGGGTTAGAGGCCAAGTAGAGTGGTGGTGAGGAGTGGCAGGGGAGGATGACGGAGGGGGGATGCTCGGGTTGCAAAGGAGGTAAGAGGAGTTGCAGGCGAGCATGACGGAGGGGGGGGGTGCTCAGGTTGCAAAGGAGGTATCATCTACAGGGGCGGTCCGCACGACCTGGGAGAGAGATGGGTGCGCTCAGGTCGTGAGGAGCGTTGGAGCTACTGCAACTAGGTAGTAGGAACGAAGGCAGTGGGAGGTGGACACGCGTACGTTTAGAGCCTTAGGAGTGTGCAAGGTTCGATTTGTTACTGCTGCGTCAGCAGCATTAATAAATGCACCAAAAAGTTTGTTGTGAATATACCACCAAAAAGTTTGTTGTGAATATACCTAATTGGCGGACCTCAATATATATATGCATCCCCTTGTTCACTTTATCTGAAGTTGACGACGTCTTCATAAACAAAAAGTCTCAATATGTGCAATTTGTGGACACGTGGACATAGTTGCGATGCATGGTGTAGGTTTAGTGCTTCGTTGACTGTGGTGGTGATGGTTGCTGATGCCCTCATTTCTAGCGGTGCTACGGCTTGTTCGGTGTCCTCTCGAAGCATGATTCTGTTTCGCACCTTCCTGTGATTTCGCGTGTCCGATTTGCGTGCTCCTGGTTTGGTGTTTGGTTTTCCATGGTGAGATAAGATGTGCTTTGCCTCATCTGTGGTCTACCTTGATTTGCGTCGTCTGGAAGATGCATCCTCATGCGTGTTCTTCTCCAGGTAGCGTATTCTCGTTTTTCTTTCTTCTTTGGGAACTGGCCATGGATAAGATGTGCTTTGCCTCGTCTACGGTGTACCTTGATTTACGTCATCTGGAAGCTGCATGGTCATGCGTGTTCTTCTCCAGGTGCTGTATTCCGGTTGTTTCTTTCTTACTTTGGAATTTCGTGTGGATCGATCATGTGCAAATCTACATGCATACTGTTTCATGTGTTCTTTAGGTTTTTCTGGATATTGTAGCTTGTGCATGTCACTCCCTCATTGGTTTTTCTATGTGCTTATAAGATTACCGGCTTCTAGACTTGTATTCACGTGACCTTGTTCTGGACGTTTCATGCTTCTAGAGCATTTCTATCCCAAGGCAGGTTATGGATCCTTCTGCATGTCTATTTATTATTGGTTTGTGCTTACGTTTGCTAGAACTATCTTATTATGTACTCTCTGTCGCTTATTTAATGAGAGTTGGCATTGTTTTGGTTATGTCATATTTATTTATTGGTTTGTGCTTACGTTTGCTAGAACTATCTTATTATGTACTCTCTGTCGCTTATTTAATGAGAGTTGGCGTTGTTTTGGTTATGTCATATCTATTACTGCTGCATGTTATGGCCCCTAGGAGAAAACCAGTCAATGATTAGCAATCTAATGAAAATTGATCGACGTCCTTTGTCCTTGCTTTGTCATGAACTTGATCCATCGAACTCGACTATGCCAAGATTGTAACTTCAACGGCAGTGGGACCCATCGACCTCAACTGTGCCAAGGGCGGAAGTTGATCGATTATGCTACCACGTTCTCACTCCTCCCAAAGGCCGTTCTACAGTGCGCAACCTACATGTAATGAGGTAGCTGAAACTTAGTTCTTTCATGGACGTGATGAAATTTGTCGTGTGCGGTTTGATATGGTGTGATGATTCGTTTGCTTCTGCGTGTTCTTGCTGTGCAGGATCCTTGCAGCATGATAGGAAAGGTAAACAACCTATGACAAATGAGAAGAATGTCGACTCGGAGCCCTCTGTGCACAAGATACCTCACTTTTCGCCTAGAGAAGAAGACCAAACTTTTTGAAGTGTCAGTAATAGTAGCCATCAGAAATGCAGACATTAATCTCTCATGCTGGGAACCACTGGAGAGTTTGTAAGAATGGAGTGCTTGAAGGGCTTGTTTGCACTAGAGAGAAAGGAGGCACTCTGAACCATTTACACTTTCAGACGATGGTGACTCTTATGGCTCTGTTACACTGATACCATCAAATAGTATTTGGGTTAGGACTTCTTCAAACCAGAAGGTGGTATAGTAATGTGTAGAGGTCTAAGGCAAATAAAAATGCATACATTTGTGAAGGTATGGTAGGGTACTACATGAAAGACTTGCACAATCCGCATTTTAAGTTCTTCTCACATAACATCTCCTTGCACAATCCGCATTTTAAGTTCTTCTCACATAACATCTCCACTGAGGAGATAATGAGAGGACGTCAACTGTATGCTCTTTATGGAAAAGCTGATTTGAAAAATAAAGTGTGCTTGTCACAAATTAATCTGTTTGAGAGGGCTTATGTATTCATGAATAATTATATAGCGAACAAGCTTGGTGCTTCGCAGTGACTCTAGAGCACGCTCTTGAAAATGGTCCGCATAGGAAAATATTACCTCGCGGCATCATGGATAATTCCAAAGACTGGAGCTGGCATGAGTAGGAGAAGATCTTTTGCAATCTGGAAAGTTATGAAGCTTCCTCACCTCACCTAGTGCATAGACATAGAAGAAATCTTCTTCACATATACCCCCACTCTCAAATACTTCAATCCAGTATATGCACAATCCAACAAACAAGAAGATGAAGATGACAGAAGTGAAGACAGTGATAGACCATGCAGTCATGAAAATGTCCTTGATAACCATACTGCAAAGCTAGGGAGTCATGCCAATCTTATCGGCATTGATGATGATGAGGAAACGCACTCACAAAACAAGACTATAGTATATGATATCTTTTTATCTGGGAAAGAACTCAGAAGTTCAAAAAAACAATCGTCGATGGAGATGATTTTGTGCCGCTATCACTTGAAGTTTGTAAATTCGTAGGCCTTAACAAGGAAGAAGCATGTTTTCTTTAGCTTTGCCTAAGTTTGTTGTTAGCTTATTGGCTTTGACTCCATTTGTGCCTTGGGGGTTTTGTCCATTGTACACACTTGTCCTCTTGTCTCTTGGTTTGACGCCTGTATAAATCCTTGTGTATTTCAGAATTGAAGTCTTTTTTTAAATTCATATTTGTGCATCTCGATTACAGTGGCTTGTCTTTGGTGATGTCTGTTTATTTTCAATAACATGTCTTAGATTTGCTTTGATTATTGTTTCGATATTTTCCAAATTTATTTATTTCAATATTTTGGAAATTTGTTTATTTTTTTTTAATATATCGTCGAACCGTAGGAAAGAAGTTGTGAATGTAAAATTTATTACAAACCCGTTGGAAATGGGACTCTGATTAATTAGACCAAGCAAAAAGTGTCAAATATATGCACACCAAACAAAAGTTTTGTATTAATTAATGTTTTTTAAAGTGTGAATCCACATCACATTCCTTGCATCCCTCCTCTGTCGCCCCCTCACCCACACAACCCCCGGCGAGCCATACTAAGACCGGTCTTTGTGATTGATACCGACATTTTCTTGCCTCTCACACTCGTGGAGTTACTAGAGATCAAGCTGCCTCCCTTTAGAGAGCCAAACGCCCTCGCCCTCATAGATTCAAGCTCGTCAGCTTGAGATTTGAGATATTCTTCAACATCATAGGGTGGATATCAATCGTGGACACATGATTTTTTTTTTCCACCTAGTAGATTTTATACACAAGAACCTACATAATCCTGCTCTCTTTCTTTTCATGTTGTTTTGGCATGTGCACCACGCTCACATGTATGCAGACCTGCATGTGCACACACATTCTCATAATTGTACTTCTGGCACATGCACACACATTTTCACAATTGTAGTTCTTGCACATGCATGTGCACCTAAACATCAAGTTTACACATGGGTTACATGTAGCAAATTTTTGGTCTCATAGACCCTTTGGGTCTCTACTAGATGTTAATACTCTCTCTCTCTCTCTCTCTCTCTCTCTCTCTCTCTCTCTCAAATTGTGTGCAACCCTTGAGGGGAGTGTATGTCTAGAGGTTTTGTGAGAATGTGGCACAACTAGGAGTCTTACTTTCTATCATAGTTGGACAAAGAGTTTGTGTTTTTGATGTCATGTAGAAGGCCACCCAAACAGGGCTACCAGCAAACCTCTCTCTCTCTCTCTCTCTCTCAACCACTCTATAGGTTAACACGGTTTCGCTCACTTGACCTACTATAAGGTGTTTTGCCATCTTACCCACTTGAACGAGCACTTATCTTTTGTAAGATGGCACTCATCGAACATATAAAGCGGTCGTAACTTGAGCTTAATGTCAAATAGGGAAATTCTAAGAACTCCGTGTACATACTTGCTTAAGACTAGTAACAAAGGTCGGACCATATTTTAAGTTTGTTCAACCTAGTGTGAAAACTAGTCATTTGTGTATAAGTCATTTTTTACACTAAGCAATACACATTCATTTCCTTACAATAGAATACTTGTGAGCAGTTCTCTTCTCTCTTCTTGCTTGCATGTATGCTTTGGATCTTGCTTACTTGATGGATGCATACCAGATAGGTTTGTTTGTAAGTTTCCCTCTTGCATTAGCTTCTTCTTCTTTCCTCACTTTTTGTGAGATAGAACCATCATGAAGGCCTACTCTTCTTGCCTCCATCTAGGCATAGGTAGCTCTTCCTTCACCCTATTGCAAAGAAGCTCTTACATGTGACAAAATGAAGTGAGGACATGGTGGGCGAGCTAGCAAACTCACATTAAGAAGTTGCAATTATGGCTTTGTAATAATGTTGAGCCACGAGGATAGGAAGTGGCCATGCACTTATTGGCCCATATGCTTGTAAAGTGTGGGCATGGACATAGTTTAATAAGTGTGAAAGTGTTGGAGTGAAGATCAATGTAGCAACATACACATATATGCAACAAGCAAGGAGAGATAGATGGAAGTATAACACTCAAAGTAGAGTAATGAGAATAAGTGAAGTACAGGTAAAGTGACATGATAAGGTCACTTCACACTCATAAGAGTGTGTTTATATGCTCGAAGAATAAGTGAAGTACAAGTGAAGTGACATGATAAGATCACTTACACACCTCGAAGAAAAAAACCTCTTAAAGAGGGAAAAAGTTCCCTAGCCCATTATAAGCCTATGTCCATATATCACTAACATATAAATACTACAAACCCTCTTTGAAGTGACGATGTGAATATATACAGGGATCATGTGGCGGATCCGACACCCCAAATGGCAATAAGCCCAAGCTTTGCTAAAAGCTTGGAACTTATCTCGTTGAGAGAGCCTTCATGAACATATCTCCCACGTTATCATGTGTAGAGGCATAGGCCAGGCTTATCTCTCTTGCAATGAGCCTCTCACACACTGACATAATGATAATGTACATAAATTTGCTTTGTGCAAGCATGAAACATTGGGTAACGGCTAATACACTCTAGCAGTCAGTGAAGATGGAGGTGGGGGATTGATGTCCAATACCAAGATGTGTTAAAAGGTGTCTAAGCCAAACACACTCCATAGTCATTATAAAAAGGTGCCTTGTACTCAGTTTCACAACTCAAAGTGGCCACTGTCAGTTGTTTCTTGTTGAGACATGATATACATGAATCACTAAGGTGAAAGCAAAAGTCACTAGTGGGGACACTCACTTGTTTATAGCATCATCCAGCCCAATCGGATTCACTGAAAAAAAATGCAGCTTAACATCACCCTCTTAGCATAGAATAAGCCAAGGTACTGAGTGCCTTATAAGTATCTGAATACTCGCGGGAGCTTGCCAATGCTTACTTTCGGGATTGTGCATAAACTTGCTTATAAAACTGAGAGACATCTTGCCTCATATTACATAGATAGATGAGGCTATTGATAAAGTGATCAATCAAATGGTTCACCTACATCCTGGAAACTAAGCCTAGCACCTATCTCTATTGTTGTAGCAATAGGCTTATAGTCTTTAAGATCAAACCGTGTAAGTAGCCTCTGTATGTACTTTGGTTGCAACATCACAATACACTCATCACGCTCTGTAAACTGTATGCCCAAATCTATCATCTCAATTGACACATGTAATTCATCCTTGAATGCTAAATCTTCTCCTCATTAGGACATGTGAGCAGCATGTAACCAAAACACAATCTTTACCCCTCTTTACATAGAGGATACTCTTAGTTGGATTATTACAAAAAAAATTTACAACCAAGTATATATTTATCTTCTCATACCATGATCCAGGAGCCTATAAAGCTTTTCTTAACATGCATACTTTAGATCCATACCCCTTCTCAACAAAACCATAAGGCTAAGATACATAAACCTCCTCATGTAAGTAACCATTTAAGAAGGCAATCTTGATATCCAACTTATGTACATTTGAACCATGAGGTGCTTCCCCCAATGTAATATACACATAATCATAGATGTGGGTGCAAAGGTCTCATCATAATCTATGCCCTTCTCTTTGAGCATAACCCTTTTCAACAACAAGCCTTGCCTTGTAGTGATCACTCTACCCATAAGCTTTATGCTTTACGGATAACCCTTTTCAACAATAATCCTTGCCTTGTATTGATCATGCTACCCATCAGCTTTATGCTTTAGCTTATAAACCCACTTTGTACCAATGGCCTTTCTACCATAAGGTGAATATGCTAAATACCAAGTGTCATTTTTGACAATTGAGTCGTACTCATCCTACATGGCCTCCATCCAATGATCGTTTTCATGTGCTTACTCAAAGGAAACACGTTCCTCTTCATTGCACATACTGGCAACAAGAGCATGATCCATAAAAGAATAAGATGCATGATGAGAACCTACATGTGTCGTGCTAGGTAAAGGAGTAGCCAAATTGCTACCCTGCAATGTCTACACCATCCATTTTTGCATACTCTTGGACGTTAGGTAAAGGAGTAGCTAATTTGCTACCTTGCAATGTCTACACCAGCCATTTTGGCATACTCTTTGGATGCCTGTATGGCTACCCTTTCCTCAGTGCATCATCCATAATTACCTCAACAGTAAGCTGATTTTTGGGCTAAAATTTGAGCTGATTTTTAGCCAGTATGGGCTGATTTGCAGCACCTTTTTGAGCATTCACTTACTCCACATATAGTTGTCCAGCATTGTACAAAGGTAGAAGTATATCAAAGATGTCTTGTGAGCATACATTTTTCTTTTTTTTACATAAAAGCATGGGATAAATTGAGTTCTCAACAAAGATAACATATTTACTCTCACCAAAATCCACTTTGTGGCCCCAAATCATAGAGTCTATATCCTTTGCTTTCTAAGCTAAATTGAGTTCTCAACAAAGATAAAATTTGCTATTTTTTACATTAAAGCATGGGTTGAACTGAGTTCTCATCAAAGGTAACATCTCTACTCTCACCAAAATCCACTTTGTGGCTAAATAGTAGAGTCTATACCCTTTGCTTTTTGAGCTCCATCCCACAAAAATACATTTTATGCCTTACCATCCAGCTTATTGTGTTGCTACTCAAGCACACGAGCATAAGCAAGATAACAAAGAACACACAAATGAGCCACAGAGGGCTTCCTGCCATTCCAAGATTGCAAGGCCTTGGTGGGGCATTTGTTTAGCACATAAGTGGCTTACATAACTGTCGTTAACCAAAAAACATGAGGAAAATCTTGGCCTTTAACCACATAACATGCCATTTCCATGAGAGATATGTTCTTCCTCTCAACCAGACCATTTTGCTGAGGTGTATAAGGTATTGTGCATTGATGTTTTATGCCTCTTTTAACCATATACATGAAATTCATTCAACATATACTTCCCCCTCGATCTATACGAAGGGTGCCAACTTTACAGGCAGACACATTTTTCAACCATAGAAACAAAGTGTCTAAAGCATATAAAACCTCTTTTAACCATATACATGAAGTTCCTTCAACATATACTCCCCTCTCGATCTATACGAAGGGTGCCAACTTTACAGCAGACACATTTTCAGCCATAGAAACAAAGTGTCTAAAGCATGTAAAACCTCTAACTTTGCCTTCAATGGATACACCCAGGTAAGCCTGGAGTAGTCATCATCAATAAAGGTCCAAAGTCACTGATTTGATAGTGTCCTCATGGGACCACATATATTATTATGCATAAGTTATAAACAACCCTAATTGATCCATCTTTTAGGAATGATTCTCGTTGCATCTTGCCTAAAATGTATCCCTCACATACATGTTTGAAAAGGGCCTCAAGCTTTGGCAACTTTGGCACCATCTCTTCCCTTTTAAGGCACAACAAACTACCAAATTTCAAGTGACCAATTTGGGCATGCCATAGCTCCGTGTTACATTCATAGCACGTGGTAGTAAACTGAACAAGCATTATGTGCCAATCTCTCATACATGTCCAACCTATAAAGCCCATCGCTTAGAGTACCAAATACCATAGTGATGTCTCCATTACTTCGGTCATGAACTGTATACTTATCATCAATAAATCTGGCCACTCGGCCTTCCCTAATAATGGGACTCTTTCTTATTTTCCTTCTCCAACCTAAACGGCCTAGCTTCCAACATAATGGTTGCATTTGCCTTTCTTTTTAGGTTTATTACCCTCTTCTTAACATTCTTTCTAGAAGACTAGGTTGATCACCCCCCTTCTCAGCATTCTTTCTAGAAGACTAGGTTGATCAACCCCCTTCTCAGCATTCTTTCTAGAACACTAGGCTGATTCTGCCTTTTGTTTATATTCGCCTTGAGAAAGGCTTTGCCTTTACCTTTTTGTATGGCAGAAAATGCTTAATCTCCCACATGCATACTAGTTTGGTTTTGTTGAGATTGCTCTTCTTGCAAGAGAACTGCAACTAACTCATTGAAAGTAATGGCATTGGGATTACCCTTCATCATGAGCTGAAGTGTAGATGCAAAACCTTGATATGACTTCAGTAGACTTATGAGAATAGTAGATACCAAAGAATTGTCCGGATGAGCCTCATCAATACATGCCAGATGCTCCTTGTGAGATCTTATTTCTCGTGAGGAACTCATCCATTAAATCTCCCTCATTCATATGCTTGGACTCTAACTACTTGCCCAAGTAGTTAGAGGATAAGCCTCTTCAACAAGTACATACCAACAAAGATCTGTCCAAATGAGCCTCATCAATACATGCCAGCTGCTCCCTATGAGATCTTATTTCTTGTGAGGAACTCATCCATTAAATCTCCCTCATTCATATGCTCAGACTCTAACTACTTGCACAAGTAGGCCACTCGTGCCTCATTACGTACCTGGTAAAGCGTAGCAAGTGCATCCTAAGCATGCTTTGTATTTTACATGAGTGAATATAAGGAATAACGCTCCTTTTCACTAAAAGTGCTACTAATGCACGGTCTTGTGCTTCCCGGACATCCCACCCAGCTTATTCTGCTTACGGGAGGTATGGAGGAGAATGATACCACAGCTACATCTGAATTTATATCACCATCGAAAGTACCTATACTATGTTGTTGTGCATGTCTTAATGCCAATAATAACATTCCAAGCTCTTTGGGCAAGACCAATACATAGTGTATCATATAGGACCACAATAGGTAGTTGGTCCATCAAGGTTATCCTCAGTAGAAAGCATCCCAAATACATTACTACCTACCATTATGCCTGTAAATAACTAATCTCTGATATAGAAAATAAATATATTTGGGATGCTTTGTGCTTATCCTTCATAGAAAGCATCCCAAATACATTACTACCTACCATTCTACTCATCTCTAACATAGAATGCAAATATCCTAATAGGAACTGTCAATGCCCAATTGGTTCATTGATGTGAACGATGGAGTCCTGCAAAGTGTATGAAGAATTATAAATTATAAAGTGTGGGTGATAATTATTACGAATATAAAAATCGATGATAATGATGACGATGTTATTAAAGATGTTGAAGATGATGATGGCCTTATCTACACACCAAATGTAGCTACAGTTGTGGAAAAAATCCAATATTGAACAAAAATAGCTTGCACTAACACTCCCTTAGGATGCCTACGAAAACTTTGTAGCATGCACTTAGACTCCCTTAGGGTGCTACGAAAACTTTACAGCATGCCAGAATGACCTCAAAATGTGCCTGAAACGCTCTAAAACATGCAAAAAATTTGTTAATGTAGTTAACTTCACACTATATGATGGTATACCTTCTCCACCTAAGAGGATAGCTTAATCTAAGACAGTTAAAAGTGTAACTTGAGAAGAAGATGACAAGGGGGTGAGAGCCAAGAGAACTTGCTCTAATACCAAGTGTTAGAGTGGAGATCAATGTAGCAACACACACATAGATGTAGCAAGCAAGGAGATGGAAGCACAAAACTCAAATTAGATTGATGAGAACGAGTGAAGTACAAGTGAAGTGGCATGATAAGAATGGCATGATAAGGTCACTTACACACTCATAAGAGTGCGTACATACGCTTGGGGGAAGAAACCTCTTAAAGGAAGAAAAATTGCCCAGGCTCAATAGAAATGAGGGCCGATTATATAAGACTATTATCGGGTCAAATATAAAAACTAATCATTGTAATAGTCATTTCACTAAATACATTTTCTTATAGAGCTTACGCAAGCTTCCATGGAACCTTGGTTATGTAGAAGCAAACTTTCTCCTATCTTATGCCCATTCAAGTCCTATAATGGGATATCCTCTCTTGCATTGGTATCAAAGCACATGCTTTAATCCTTTTTCTTGCTCAAAAAACTTCAAAAATGTAATTTAAACAAAGCCTATTTTTTGAAATTTTCTTAATGTTTTTCTCCTCCAAACCCTAGGCTTTCAAGAAAACCTTGGTCCTATGAGCTTTGTGAGTGTTATAGGTTTTGGTTGGGTTACAATTAACATGATATTCACCATGGATAGCAAGCAAAGAAGTGGAAAAGTGTACATCACCAACACTAAATATGAGATCACTACGTCCCAATTCTAGACTATTGGTAGCAAAACTGTCACATAAGGGTGGAATGACTCACTTAGCACCTCCCCTACAATTTCCACGATGAGTAACTATCCAAGAGGCTTTTTGAGACTCCATTGGGAAAATTCCCTTGCCAAGAAATATAGGTGATTCCTCTAAGTTAACCAAGAAATATAGGTGATTCCTCTAAGTTAACCAAGAAATATAGGTGATTCCTCTAAGTTAACCAATCAAATAATTTATATAACTATTTATTTATACGATCAAATTTTCTACTCCTCCATTATTATTGTTTTACATAGGTTAGCCTACCACCCACTCAATCTCCAAATTGGTATTAGGTACGCACCCACCCATCACTTTAGCACACATACCTTTAGCCTATCACCCACTCAATCTCCAAATTTGGTATTAGGTATGCACTCACCCATCACTTTAGCTTTCACTCACACACACCTTTTAAAATAGGTTCAAACATACTCCTCTAAAGATAATTCACACACACTCCTCTAAAAATAATTCTTTTAAATAATAATTTATATTCATAAATTAACCTATGCACATAAATCCAACATATATACATAAAAAATGTATCATATCTTGGGCTACATCAACCAACAGTCTTAGCATAACTCATTCGAGTGCATAGGAAACTCAGCCCAACAGGAGACTATGTTGGTCACTAGGAAGAAGTTGGATCTGCTAGCATAACCAGCTCCTTTACGCTAACAAAAAAGGAGCAGCCACACGCTCACATCTCTAGGATCTGTGGAAATTATCTTACCAAGGCTAAAGGGAGTAGACCCACGTTCAACTAACAGGGGTTAAGGTCTTAGTTGACTGCCCTCATGTGAAGCATTTGGTGAATGGGAACCACATGATACATATTTGGCTGTGAGGTTACCATCATAGGTTGCTACTACACCATAACAGCTTGTATCACTAAAAAAAATCCTAAAATGATTGAAAACATGCTTCAAGAAAATGCATCAAGCAAAATTTCAAACAATTATGGTAAGTAACCATCACAATTTAGACAAGATAACTTAAATTTTTTAGACAAGTCTTAACAATGCTCCATAAGGTTCTTTTCATCAAATCCCTTTCCTTTTTCAAATAATTTTAAAACAACAAGTCCATTCCAATCATCATTAACGATGGGGCCAAAAAACCTTCCTTTGCATTTGTGCCAGGTTTGGCACCAATGATAGGCCTCATCCCCTTAAGTTTATTCATAATCTATTGCATTGTCTAGATTATGACTTCTTTAATGTATCTTAGCCTATATTTTTATCATAATATTTTGACGGTTATTATGATGCTTAATATTTAGTTCTAAGGTCTTAGATATATCTTGACCTTTAGACTTGTACGTAAGTGTTCCAAGGAATAAAGGCACCACTCTCTAACCTTCTTATTCACATTTTCATCATTTATCCTTCTCAAAAAGAGGGTTAATTTTCCTTTAATTATAATTTTTCATAAGTGGTTTGAGAAAATCTAATCTTGTCAGGGAATTACAACCTTTTAAGTGCATATTACTAGGAAGCTAAGCCCACATTTACTAGATATTTTAAAAATATCTAATCTTGGTAGGGAGTTACAACCTTCTATGTGCATATTACTAGTAAGTTAGGCCCATATTTACTAGAGACTTTAAGGATATTTAATCTTTGTAGGGAATTATAACCTTCTATGTGCATATTACTAGTAAGATAGACATGCATTTACTACAACTTTGGTAGGGAATTACAATCTTCTACCTGCATATTACTAGTAGTAAGCTAGGGTGCTGCTAGCCCCGAATTTACTACAAACTTTAAGGATATCTAATCTTGATAGGGAATTACAACCTCCTACATGCATATTACTAGTAAGCTAGACACACAGTTACTACAACCTTGCTAGGGAATTACAACCTTCTATACTAGTAAGCTAGACACTCACTTACTACAACCTTGGTAGAGAATTACAACCTTTTACATCTATATTACTAGTAAGATAGACACACATTCAAATGTTGAGGATATCTAATCTTGGTGGGAATTACAACCTTCTAAGTGCATATTACTAGTATGCTAGACATGCATTTACTAGAGACTTAGACCTAGATTCCATTTGAATTTTTAGGGGACTTTAACTAACCTAAAGTAAAGAATAAAACATGATTATACTAGCTTAAAAATATAACTTTGACCACCAAATGATAGTTCTTCAATAGTCCTCATTAGATAAAAAACTATGTGCCACTAAAAGTGCACATGCACTAGAAAACTATTATAGTTTCACTATTACGGTTTCACTTTAACTTTTATCTCAATTTCACCCTGATTCTAAGGAAAACCCTTATTTATTTACCCCAAATCAAGGTCTTAGGGAAATACTTCCCTTTCTTGCAGCAACATAGGGTCTTGTGGCCTTGAAAGTCTTCCTATTTGATCATAGGCACTTCTAAAAAGAAAGGAAACTCTACGTAATTAACCCAACTATCTTCCCTTAGGAATCTATTTAGGGTGATGGTCAAAATTACATTAGCCCTAAAGCTTTGTATATAAAAGCTAGTTTTAAGGACTTGTAGGATAACATCTCCCACCGCTTACCTTTAAAAAAATTAAGCAAAGGTCTCTACTCATCGAATTCTCATGATCAACTAGGGGAAGATCCATGGTTAGGTCTAAGGTGCATTTCCCTCAAATTTATCTAAATAGGGTCATAATTACACCATGAAAAATAGGGTGTATTTACCTCAAATTTATCTAAATAGGCTCACAATTACACCATGAAAAATAATGCTTGAATTTCATTTAGAGAAGAAATTCGCAGACCTTAATGGAGAACCGTAATCATGCTTCATAATAAACTATAAAAAACCTCTTGAGCGTGAAAATGACCAAGGCCCAAAGTGTCCCCCACAAGCACATGCATACAAGGAGAACAAGCAAACGCACACAGACATAACGAAAGCTCTTGCTTTTTCTATAAATATGAAACAATTTCAAAAACTATTTGAGCATATCTACCATCGTGTCTTCTTTGCTGGTTGCTCTTAGTTATGGTTTAGGACTAGCCCCTTACCCTTGAGCAGCAAGCAATAGGCATAGCTTTTGAAATTATGAGCTGAGACAAACACCTAGGTGTGAAGATTTATATCAAGTTTTTAGAGTTTTTTCGAGAACCTTACATCATGAACCTCTTAATGTGGCAAATGTCGGTGTGTCCCTCAAAAGGTCCAAATTTATTATAAAGATAGATTTAGATTTTAACCCTAATGTACTATTAGATATTATTATGGAAAATCTAGATCTTAGTAGAAGAGTATAGGATAGCTAGATAGAGTTTTCTTCCTTTGTACAAATACCTCTCTAGACTAAATCATATCAATTTATTTCTCCTAGATAAAAAGCATGTATATCAAGGTCCCTATCAATGTTTTCAACTATTTGAAACATGGAACTAAACTTTGATGGATGTAATAAGACTTTTTTTTACTAAATAAAGAGATTTTTCAAAGTATTTATTTATTGTAAATATCAAAGTCATGTATTCATTATCTTATGACTAAATTAATTCTCGAGCAAGTAAGGCAAGTAGAGATGCCCAATTAGAGTGCCATATCCTCCATGGAAATCTTGGATATTGACATCAAGGAAGCTCTCCATAAGGCTCAACTAGGACCTTTAAAAGGTGAAGGGAAAAATCTAGAGAGAGACGTTGGAGACTTGGATTGATTCTATGGAGAAGTAAGTTGGCCCTTGCCCTCTATGGAGAAGTATTTTGATGTGGCCAGTTATAATGAAAGAAGTAAGTTGGCCCTTGCCCAACTGAACGTCAGAGGGAATGCCAAAATTGGATGGAAGAATTATTGTGAGTTAAACCACTAACAAAATCACTTATCTTGGGAGATTATGAAGGAATATCTTCGTCAGAGATTTTTCCCTCTTGGATTTCATGTGAAGATATGATGATTGAATAAAATTTTGGAGCTACCTATAAAAGAGTGCCATCAAGCCTTTCCAGTTTTCTCCTGCATTAGATGAGATTATTCTTCTCAAATTATTTGTATAGAAATTTATTTTGATCTTGGATCGCTTAATTAAGAATGCAAAGCCTTTCTCAATCTCTAAAGCTGCATAAGATTTTGCCAATGTATTTCTGGTGGAAGCCACTCTCAGAGACATGTGAACCCTTTAGCTTTAGTAAACTTATCTCAAGAATCCTGGGCCAAGTTAAAGTCAAAATCAAGGATTAGGAAGAGGTGAACTAGGATGGAGAACTTTGGGCTTTCTCTCAAGCACCTTTCGTTGTATGCCATTTTCGCTCCTGAGTAGAGCACGTCAAATTTTTCAGAGAGAATAGGTATTTTAAATGCTAATAGTAGGGCCATCAGATCAAGGATTGCCCAAATCATTTAGGATCTACTATTTTTTTCATAGCAGGGACCTCCTCTTCAAAGGTGAGAGATCCTAGAGGAAAATCCACCACTCAAACAACTGCTTCCAAATCTATCATCATTTTTGATGAGGTAGAAAAAGAAAGACGTCAAATTCATCGCAATAGAGCACCAAAGATGGAACCAACAGCTCTCGATGATTCAAACCCTTGTAAATTATCAAGGTAAAGATTTTAATCTTTTAATTAATTGTAGTAGTAAAACCATTCAAACTTTTAATTGATTCTAGTGTACCCATTCATTCATGTCACCTGGATGTATGTGTAAATTAGTTTTAGGTCAAAGGCAAGGAAAACCAATGCAAGTGGAAAGTTTCTTTCACTTGCCATGAGACAGACAAGATTCAATTTATTAGATGGGGACTCTATTAAATGCAAATTCAAGGTATGATATATCCCCTTAGGATTGTATGATGGAATACTTGGAATGCATTGGCTCACTTAGAACTAAGGTGACGTCCATTGTCATAAGGGAACCATTTCCTTTCTAGATATTATAAACAATAAGGTGCAGTCAATTGGGAAATTTGGATCTCTGTTACTTACAGTTAATAAAGGCCTGCCAAATTGTTGAAAGGGTTAATAAAGAAATAAACAATATATGTTATCAACAAACTAAACCTAATAGGCAAAGAGGTAGATACCAATGAGCTAGAATGATCGAGTAAGTATGCATATGTATTTCTAGAAGAATTGATCGTATGTCACATGCTCGTGATGTGACCACAAAATAGACTTGGTGGTCTAAGCACATGACATTTGAGGACATCTTGGTTACATAAAGACATTAATGGCAGTTAAGAAAAGTTTCTTGTGGCCAAAATCAAGAGGGATGCATTGCATTATGTGAATCAATGCCTAACATATGAGCAAGTTAAAGCTTAGAGCATTAAAATACCATACTAAGGTTTTCTTGAAAGAAATATATATTTAGACCTTGGTATTGACCTTATTACTGCTTATCATCCAAAAACGGATAGCTAGACAGAAAGGGTGAATCAAGTGATTGAGGATATCCTTCGATCTTATTATGGTCGAGAACCTCATAGATGGATAAATTACTTGTGCAAGAGTTGAACTTGCCTATAAAGCTTCTTATCACTGCAGTATTGGGATGAGTCCATTTAAGGGATTTTATGAACAAGACTGCCTACACCCTTGACTTGGATGAATTACTTGCATCTAGTTGAATTTGCCTATAATGCTTCTTATCACCACAGTATCAGGAGGAGCCCATTTAAGGCAGTTTATAGACAAGATTGCATGACACCCTTGACTTGGTAAAATTGAATGATTGGAGTTGAGGAATCTAAGCAAGTGCTCGATGAGGTGGATCATAAAATTTATTCCCTTTAGAAGGATATCAAGGCTTCCCAAAATAGGCAAAATCATTGTGTCGATCCAAAGAGGACTCATTGAGAGTTTGAATAGGGTGACATGATATGTCTTCACATATGACCCAAAAAAACTTCTATCTCCTTGAGAAAATATAGAAAGTTATCACCAAGATATTATGGACCATAAGTGATTACACGAAATGTTAGAGGTCAAGCTAATGAACTTTTACTTCCACCACATCTTCAAGTCCACAATGTGTTTCATATCATCTTACTTAAGAAATATGTACCAAATTCTAATCACATTCTTGATGATGAGCAAATTGCCTTTCTAATCAAAGTTCAGATTAAGTTAGAACCAAAAACCATCTTGGACGTTCATGAGAAATCTTTCAGGAATCGAGTCTTGAGAGAATATTTGGTCAAATGGAAATTCTATCGCATTGAGGATTCAAGTTGGGAAAAAAAATCAGAGTTGCTAAAGGATCATCATCCCTAACTTACAAGATGAGGACATCTTGATTTTTAGGAGGGGAAGAATGTAAGATCCCTTTCCATAGGGTACCCCAAATGTGTAAGAAAATGTAGCAAGAGAAAGTTTGGTATAGACAAATATCAAATTAGAAAAATTCACCTTAGTTTGAGAAAGTTGTATATATTCTCGGTTTCAAATTTGAACTTGTTTTTTTAAAGATATGAAATTGGGTCAAATAAATTGGAATATGTGCATTCAAACTTTGATTTGGGTCAAACAACCTCTTAAAGTTTAAAGTAAAAGCTTTGGATTTTTATAATAATTAGACTGTAGGGGGTTCCAACTCAAGCTTGTTGATCAAAGTTGTCAAATAAAAAGAAGGTCAAAAGTCAAAGTCAAGCAAGCCCCTTAGCGTTTGAGTACAGTGAAGTCAACCTGAGTAAAGACAGATGAGCAAAGATTAGGTAGCAGTAGTGGGAACATAGAATGGGGGTGGATGGAATTGGGAATAGAGAAGGGGGAAGCTCAAATGGGTGCCCCATAGCTTATGCCCTAGCCAATGTTGAAATATGGTGCCTGTCATGTCATGTATGGGGCACATGTCTGTGGTGGAAGCAATGTAGATGGAGCTTAGGATGTCATGAAATTAGAATGGATGAAGGGTAAGGTTATTAGAGGATGTGAATGGATGAATGTAAAAGGTGGTCAATGGTCAAAAAGTAGGCACATGGAAGGTGCAAGGGTGCACAAGGCATGTGGGCATTTATGATGGCACAAGGGTGCATGGAGTATGTGGATGAGAGCTCTATGAGATCCATATAAGCATGTACTTGAATCAAGCTAATGTGATGAGATTATTGAGTTTGTGCCTTAATCATTGTGTCATTGATTAATCTATATATTAATCTTATATTAGCATTTTCTTACTCTTCTATTATGGCCTTGATCACTTGTTATAAGCCACGCTAGCCATGCTGAAATGCAACATGGTACTAGAGCCACCTAGGGATGGCTATAGCATGTGATTAGGGTTAGGATTGGAGAAAAAAGAGAAGAGGTGGGGATGACCAAAGAACTTGGAAATCTCGATATGGAAGCATGGAGCTGGAGGTGCACCCCAATCACCGCATCCTCCTCTCAAGCCCAGTGTGAAGAAGCACTAGTGTGAAGCACTTCCACCAGCTTGCTGAATCGAAGGATGAAGGTGGGCGTCTTGGATGGGTGCTTCTTCATGGGCAAGTTCCACTCCTCAACAAGCAGGGCAACCTCATCCTCTAGAACACCCTCAAGTACAGGGAAACATGTGGGAAAAGGGATGTTGCTGCTAAACCATCACTATCACCATCATCATCGATAGTAGAGCAGTGTGGCCTCGGTCTTGTGCTCATTCCTACCCATTATCGCACCTCCTACCTCATAGAGGGCTCCCTTAGTGAACAACTCACATCCATCGATATCTCTCAGAAATTCAAGTCCCCTTGGTCTATGGAGCACCTCTTGGGCCTTGCCATTTCTATTAATCAGCTAAAGGACACTAATGAAGATTTTGATGGAATGATTCAAGAGGTGAAGCAACCCCATGGTTAACAACACAAGTGTAGGCAAAAAATTCATCATCGAGCAGCAAGAAGATGACCAACTTCAGATAAGCATGATCGTCACAATGTCCACATAACTATTCATTTTTTGTGGGCATTAGTAAAGAAAGATAAGGTTCTATTTAAATCTTGGTGTAAAATGGCTTTAGAAGAAGAGGTTGTTCATGTGTGCCTTTAAAAAGATGGATTTTTGAGCTTCACATGCATCAACATATCATCACCATGGAATTCCATAACATACACAAATGCTTCCGCAATACAATATTTGTCAAATGCGTTAATATGTTATGTCAAGAAAAAGTATGCATTAAGATGTTATGTCAAGAAAAAGTATGTCACCCAATGCCATAAACAATACAATGTTTTGAGCCATGTGTTTTGTTATGAAAACCTTTACACCTTGTATGTAAGCCATGAATGCTCATGGGTCAAGTTGATGAATGGGCTCATGATGATGAAGCTGCATGAGAAAGATGAAGACCAAGATGAAGATTATGATGCTAAACCAATCATGGAGATGAAGCTCGACATGAAATGAAGATGAAGACAAGTTGAAGCTCGACATGAAATGTTGATGAAGACAAGATGAAGCCAATGATGGCTATGTTTAGTCATGTTATGTGATGACATGTATGTTTATGTTCTCATGTATGTCATGTGTATGGCCACCCCATTATGAGGCATAGTGGCTAATGTCCCCATGTATGATGTCCATGATCAACCTTGGGATTGGGCAGCCCTTGGGGAAGATGTGCCCATATGTATGTAGATATGATGATGTTTTATGTAATGTCCTATGATGATGTCTATGTCATGTATGTTATGCTAACCTCTGAGCTCAGTGTGAGTGAGACAAGTTGGAAATGAGAAGTTATGCCAATGAATGTTCATGTTGCTATAATCACCTCTAGCCCCACCAACGATGTAGGCTAAGTGATATATATATGTGTCTCCATTAAGGGGGGGGGTGGGGGGGGGAATGTCATGTCTATGTATGTCACATTACCTTCTTGGGATGAGACCCATTTGGGCACCAAGGGGGGGGGGGGGTGTTGAAATATGGTGCGTCATGTCATGTATGGGGCACATGTATGTGGGAGCAAGGTAGCTGGAGCTTAGGACGTCATGAAATTAGAATGGATGAAGGCTAACGTTATTAGAGGATGTGAATGGATGAATGTAAAAGGTGGTAACAACGGTCAAAAATTAGGCAAAGGGAAGGTGCAAGGGTGCACAAGGCATGTGGGAATTTATAAACACATGGATGGCACAAGAGTGCATGGAGCATGTGAATGAGAGCTCTATGAGATCTATATAAGCATGTACTTGAATCAAGCTAATGTGATGAGATTACTGAGTTTGTTCCTTAATCATTGTATCATTGATTAATCTATATCTTAATCTTATATTAGCATTTTCTTAATCTTCTATTATGGCCTTGATCACTTGCTATGAGCCACCCTCGCCATGCTAAAATTCAATAGCCAACCCCCTCGATTAGGAAATGGGTTACACCTAGTGAGGGGATGTAAAAAACATAAACACTAATAATGCACACACACACACACACACACACACACACACACACATGAAAAATCTACTAAAGACCCAAAGGTACCAAATTCATACAATAATGGCCATGGCATAACTCATGGAATAGAACAAATTTTGAACAATCTCACTAGGAGTGACAAAAAATGTTCATGGAAATATCATCACGTCATACAAGGACCATGAAGCATGATATCCCAATAGATGGTATACCACTCCTCGATGGTATACCACTCCCCAATATATCAAGCATGAGGTTAATTAATATGGCTGAGAGGTCTCCCTCATCTAACATCCATGTAGAAAGGTAGCTTGATGGCGGGTGATAGGTGGTGGAGCATGTCCCAAATTTGAAGCTGCTCGTGAGTGGATTGTGGTTGTCATTTGGGGGATTGTGGGGGAAACAACAAGATGGAGTGTGTGTGCTCAATCTAAAGGTAACTCCTCTTAGGCAAGGTGATCAGCAATAGCTTGAGGGGGGTCCATGGAATCCATTGTGTGGGTGTCCTCCTCCAAGGTCTGGAAGAAGTTGGTGATGGTTGGTGGGTGGTGAGGGAGAGGGCGAGGTGGATGGGGTCAAAGCTCTCTCAAGAATATGTCCTTGTGTCTTTGGAGCTTGATGAAGAGCCCTAGGCAACACCTGTCTAGGGAAGCCAATGATCTTATAAAGTGGGCCAAACCACTCATGGAACAAATTATAAAACCTCTCACAGATCTCATAGTATACTATTGGTGGGTAGTAACATATATAATACTCGTCTATCTCAACCTTAGTGTGGCATAATCAATAAGATCTCTCCTCCTTGGGTCTCTGTATGAGCTCCCTGGTTATGAAGACACAGAATCTCTCCCCGTTGGCCACTCTAAGCTAGTGGGATAAAACCCACAAATAGCCAATAGCAGTCTGCATAGCATGTGAACACTTAGGTAGCTAGACTACTCGATCAATCCATCCTTAGTGAGCCTAAGCAAGTGATCTCCATAGAAGTGTCTCTTTGATGGGAGCTCTAGATCTAGTGCTAAAAGACTCTCTAGGTCTATACCTATGATTGTTGCTTTACATGTGGGGCAGAATCATTGCTTCTTACATATGTGTCTTCCGTTGCCTTTACTGGTGTATACCAATACTCATCTCATCAAAGATAATATCTCTACTTACTTGCACCTCACAAGTGGGAGGGTTATAACATTTATTACATTTCTACTCCAAAGCATAAGCAATGAAGATACATTTCTTTGCCTTTGGATCTAACATTATTTTTACTTCATTGGGGGTGGAACCATGCACAATGTTATATGCAATACATCCAAACACTTTTAAGTGAGACATATGGTTTGATGCTTGTAAACTTTTATTCAAGTATCATGCCATGAACAACCTGCAATGGGGGTCTTGTTCATTATTGAAACAATAGTTGTTGCTCTATTGCTTTAGCTCAAAAATAATATGGCATATTCTTTTTAGACATCAAGGCACGTGCCACTTCTGCAATGTGCCTATATTTTCTTTTTTTAGTACCATCTGTGTAACATACCCATTGTAAATAACAATGTACTTGCTTCAGAGTTGAAAAATAACAATGTACTTGTAAATAACAATGTACTTTGCTTCTGAGTTGAAAAATATAACTTAGTTTGTCATTTTTACGATCAAAAAACTTCTATTTTTGAAAAATGAGCCATTTTTGTTTAGAAATTTGTAATTTTGAATCCAAATTTGGAATCTACGCGTAATTTTACGCTTAAAATAGTTTTTTTTGAACTAAAAACGGGTACCCGGAATGAGTTTAATTAAGCTTTTAAGCCTTTATTTTGCGAACTTCCGACCTAAAATAGTAACTATCCAGGCGTCTAATCAACGAACGGAACACGCCCCCATGGTCACGGGGCAAGCCCGGACATTTTCATCAAAAAAAGATTTTGACCCCCCCGCCGGGGCGGCCGGCGTGGGTCCCACGGGCGTCGCCCGTGAAACGACCGACAATCCACCTGGGACACCCAAGTGTGTACATGACCTAGACGCACCCTCCAGCACACCCCTACACGTACCCCCTCCTCCCAGAACCCTCTATCCACAGGTGTCGCGCTCTCTCTCTCTTGGGGACACCTCCCCCCCCATGTGTCACACTTTCTCTCTCTTCGAGACACCTCCACCCCCAGGTGTCTCGCACCCACACTCTCTCCCGGACACCTACACCACCCAGGTGTCGCCTTCCCGCACTCGGACGTCCACCCTCCAGCACCTATAAAAGGACCCTCCCAGCCCCCTTCTCCGAGTAAGCCCCCTAGGCGCAAGCCCTCCCTCAAGCTCTAGGACATGTCCTACACTCTTCTCCCCCCTGTGTGAATAGACTTAAAGTGTGCTTGTCCATGCACTCTTCCCTAGGCCTCCCTAGGCGTACACTCTTCTCAAGAGCTCTCCAAGTTAAGGACACCTCTCAATCCCCCCCCATATGCGGCGACTTAAACTTAGGCTAAGAGGTCTTTCCTACCCATAAGCCCAACAAGCTTTTCCTACCCCAAACGGACTCCGTTTTCAAATCCGTTTGAACCAGTAGAATCCTCTCTTTTCTCTCCAAGTTCCCAACCTCTTATATTCACCCCGTTCTCTCTCTATCCTCTTAAAACTCTAGTGCTCCTATGGCAACGAAACGTCGCCGAAATGAAGAACCACGCGCTGCCCAAGGAGGGAATGAAGCGAATCGCGTCCCTGCAATCGACTTCGCCCCTCTTGAAGCGAATAGGCACAAAAACGATAACCAGGTTGGTCATTTAACAAGTTTAAGTAAAATTCTCTCTTATGAAGCTTAATGTAAAGATTCGAAATAATAGGAAAGGAACCAAGGTTAAACCCCTAGTATAGATGGCCTAAAGTACCTTATGGTTACTCTTAAGTAAAGTTATAAGAAAATAATCTTGCTTTTGAATCATTGTCTTTCTGAAACGATGGTTTCTGTTAATGTGTGAATTCATTGAATAAAGGCTATGTCTCTTTTTATTGGATATACTACTGGTTTATTGCTAACATGCAGGTACAGCTTCTCCCCCCCTTAGCTAACTCCGTGCTTGCCTGTGTAGCCGGGCGGAGGATATAGCGAGGCCGAGAGTCGGCCCAGGGCAATCCCCTCCTATGTCACTGGGAATTGGATTTCACCACCAGGGTGATGTATATATGCTGCCTAGTTCTGTGGGTCCAGGCTAGTGCGGTGACTTAACCCCCACCTCATGAGGAGACGTCCCCTCTGAAGGGCGAGAGGGTTTAGTACAAGCAGCAGTACCTGAGGGGGTGACAGGACGGCTTGGCCCTCATCGGCGGCTGGCTGACGACGAGGGGAGACGGTCTGTGAGGTTTACCCAGTTGGTTGAGGCTGGAAGATCGAATTCTAGATCATCGGTGTGGTTGTGGTTGTGGTTGTGGTTGTGGTTGTGATTGGATTGTGGTTATGGTTATGGTTATGGTTATGGTTATGGTTTGGACATGGAAGTTTGGATTGGAATATCGGCCCGGTTCCAGGGTCTTTGTAAATATTTTTCACTGTAAGTATGTTTGTTGATTTCAATGTTGTGCTAAGGAAGATTTCTTTTATGGAATCAAGTGTAATTAATTAACAAAGGAATTTGTTTTTAAGTGTTTCACAGTGTGGTAGGACTTAATTAGAAAACAATTGAACGGGTGAGTGTGTGGAAAGTGGGAGAATGGATGCCCTGACAGTACCATTCTAAGGATGGGTGGACCCGATCAGTCGGGTAGCTTTCTACTAGTCGTAACTTACGATACTTAGGGAATAGTAGAGTCCCGAACAAGACTTGTTTTAGGGGACCGAGCCAGTGGCCGTGCCTCATGAAATACGGGGGGAAAAAGGCGTTGGCTTCCTTGAACCAAGTGTGGGTCTTGTTCCATCTCCACGCACATTCCGTGCTGGGGATTAGAATTTCCTTTAGGATGACTATGCTTCCCCTGCGAGATAGAGTTAGGTCCCTCCGTTTGCTTGTAACCTCGTATTTCTACGAGATCGAGGTGTCGTCAATCGAAAAACAACACGAGACTTAACTGCCTATCAAAAGGATTCCCCCGCCCTACAGGTAGGGGTCCTTACACATGGTATCAGAGCAGGTTTAGACTTGGGAGATTTCATATTGTATTCTCTTGTTGCTCTAGGAATTCTTGTTAAACTAATCTAGTTATGGCTGGACGCAGGAGGACGAGATGGATCCCTATTCTCGCTTCCTGGTATTCCAATGCATGTTCATGACTGCTTGTCGCTCTTCCGAATTTGAGTTCCGTGACACTATGATGCACATTGTAGACAAGCTAACCCTTCCTCATTACACTCGCATCGAAAGGGGATGGAACAGAGCTGAGCATTGGCATCGTCGATCTACCTATTTCATCATTCGAGCTGAGCACGTCAGCAATCTCACCAACGACTTGAGGCGGATCCGATATGCCGAGATGTTGCGGATGGTTCACCTGTTTTGGTTTATTGGCACTCCTCGGCATAACACCTATGTCACTATCGATGGGAATCGCATGTTGCAAAATCGATGGGTTTATGATAGTGTGACTCAAGTTGTATCCCCTGATAGAGTAGCCGTTACCCGTCTTTCTAGACGTGGTTTACCTCCCCTACCAGAGACTTATCGAGTTCTTGAAGCCATGGGAGAACCCCCCTACTTTTTCAATGCTACCACCACAGATCTTTATTAGGTTCCCTAGAGGACTACCATGTAAATAAATAAGATTGGATTTAGTCCAATCCTTGTAAATGGCTTGGTTCACTTGTAAATATTAAAGCTTGGAATAAAAGGTTTTGATTTTCACACTCATTGTCTTATGTGTATTAAACCGCCTAAGTGACATGATTCTAAATTTAGCTTCATATTGATAACCAAGATCGTCAACTTCTTGCCCCCAATGCATCTCCTCAAACAAATGCAACCTCCCTCATTTAATGGGGCAGGTTCAAAGATTGAAAGGGATGCAGAAGTTTGGATAGAAGCCATGGACGATTACTTTTCGACTGCTGTTGGTACAGGAATTAGGAATCAATCCATGCTTGCCAGATTCCGTCTTACCGGGGACGCCAAACTTTGGTGGAAGCAATGGTGCCGAGATAAGGGCATCACTGAAGATACCCAAACCTGGAGTGACATTAAGCAAGCTGTGAAGGACCGTTATCTTCCCCCATCTCATGAATCTATTAAGATGAATGAGTTCTTCAGCCTCAAGCAGCTTAGCTTAACCTTGGAGGAATACTACTCAAAATTTGTCACACTTGGCAAATATGCTCCACCTATGTCGATCACTCAACAAGTGGCCCGATTTTGCCAAGGGCTGAATGAACCTTTGGATTCTCGCCTTGAAGCAATGAGGTCAACTACCTTGCAAGATGCTCTTACCCGAGCCAAACCTCTGGCTAAAGAAGTAAAGAGTGGTCAAGCAAAGAGGAGAGTCTATCCTGAGTTTAACACAAGGGGGCGCCTTCAGAGGAATTACCAATCGAATTTCAGCCACAACACTATTGGTCAGTACCCCAATAATTTTATCCCCCGCAGTTATGCCAATTCCACTTCAGAATCCTATGGGGACCAAAGGTGCTTTTATTGCAATGAAGTTGGCCACTTCCGGAATGAATGCCCCAAACTTGCAAGACCCTCTCTCAATCCTAGTGTCATTGCTGCTCCACAAGGCGGCCGGGTAGTTCAAGGTTGTGGGATTCCTAATAACCGCCAGGCTGGATGAGGTAGTGGTGGACGTGGTAGACGTCGTGGAGTGACTGCCCGTGTCTGCTCTATGATTGGTGAACCGACTTTAGAAATGGAAGAAGAAGAGCAAGCCACCATTCATGTAGCTGTAGAACATCAAGGACCTAATCAGCAGTTTTCTGTTATCCAAGCTCCGGCTACTTATCAAGGTAGATCTTTCCAGCTCTTGATTGATTGTGGTAGTGCTCATTCATTTCTTTCTCCAAAATGCTTGCGTAAGTTACAGTTAGATCAAAAACCAGCCCAAGCAATGATTGTTGAGTTAGCTAGTGGAAAAGAAGAAGTATCCCGACATTGTGTGGGAGATCTTGAATTTGAATTGGGTGGTGAATCAACCCATGGGTATTTCAGAAGCTTACCATTAGGGATTTATGATGGAATCCTTGGTATGGACTGGTTGATTGCAAACAATGCTGACATTCACTGTGCTGAAGGAAGCATCACCTTTAAGAATAGTCAAGGACAGGTAGTATCAGCCCAGGGAAAAATAGGTAAACCCAAATTTCATTTGGTCAAAGCTAATCGCCTTCTTAAGGAAGTGCACAAGGGCCAACAGATCTTCCTTGTCAAACTCAACAAGGTAGAAGAAAGCAACCCAGATTTAGAACCCTCTTGGCTCCAGGAGTTTTCAGATATCTTTCCAGAGGAACTTACAAAACTACCCCCATCTCGAGAACATGGGATTGAGTTAATCCCTGGGGCTGAATCAGTTTCAAGGAGACCTTACAAAATGTCTCTTCCTGAAGCCATAGAGCTCAAGGAACAACTTAGGCAGCTCATTGAGCAAGGATTCATTCGCCCTAGTAATTCCCCATGGGGAGCGCCTGTTCTTTTCCTGAGAAAGAAGGATGGCACGCTTCGTCTTTGTATTGACTACCGAGGCCTAAACAAGGTCACTGTCAAAAACAAATACCCCATTCCTCGCATCGACGAACCTCTTGACAGACTTTATGGATCCAAAGTTTTCTCCAAGATGGATTTAAGGTCTGGCTACTATCAAATTAGGATCAAGGAATCAGATATCTCCAAAACCGCTTTTAATACCCACTATGGCCACTATGAATTTACAGTCATGCCATTCGGATTAACCAATGCTCCCGCCACCTTCAACCTCCTGATGCAGGATATCTTCCGACCCTACTTGGATGAATTTGTCCTTGTCTTCTTTGATGACATCTTGGTCTATTCTCAGTCAAAAGAGGAACATGAGGAGCATGTACGCAAAGTATTGCAAATACTGCGCGAACATAAGCTCTATGCCAAGAAAAGCAAATGTACCTTCTTCACTTCCCAAATTGAATATCTAGGGTTCATTGTCTCCTCAGAGGGCATCTCAGTAGACCCTGCCAAAGTCAAGGATATATTGGAATGGCCACCCCCTAGGACAGTCAAAGAAATCCGTGGGTTTCTAGGCATCACAGGATGGTATAGGATCTTCATCAAGGATTATGCCAAGATAGCCGCACCCTTAACTGATCTCCTCAAGAAGGAATGTAAGATAGTATGGTTACCAATCCACCAAATCAGTTTTAGCCAACTTAAGACTATCCTCACCTCAGTACCAATTCTGAAGCTCCCACATGATGGTATAGGATCTTCATCAAGGATTATGCCAAGATAGCCGCACCCTTAACTGATCTCCTCAAGAAGGAATGTAAGATAGTATGGTTACCAATCCACCAAATCAGTTTTAGCCAACTTAAGACTATCCTCACCTCAGTACCAGTTCTAAAGCTCCCTGACTTCACCAAAGAGTTTGAGGTTGTCACTGATGCTAGTGGCCTTGCACTGGGGTGGTGTCTTAATTCAAGAAGGAAGGCCTGTGGCTTACACTTCTCGTAAGCTTAAACCCTATGAAGTCAATTATGCCACCCATGATTTGGAACTCCTTGCAGTTGTTCATTGTTTCAAGTTATGGAGACACTATCTCCTAGGCCGTAAGTTTCTGCTTGTAACTGACCACCAGAGTTTAAAGTGGATCTTCACCCAGCCCAATCTCAACATGAGGCAAAGGAGGTGGATTGAGATTCTGCAAGAGTTTGATTTTGATATCAAATTTCGTCCTGGAAAGCATAATGTTGTAGCAGATGCCCTCAGTCGCAAATCCTTCCTAAGTGGAATCTCTATGCCAAATAACCCCATCCTAGAGAAGGTAAAGCAGGTTTCACCTCATGACCCTGATTACCAAAAGCTAGTAAGCCTAGTTCACAAGGAGGCACCCACAGAAAAGAAAAATGTATTGATCAAGGGATACACCCTCGATGATGAATGCCTCTACTTCATGCATAGGTTATGTATTCCCAAAGATCTTGCACTGAAGAAGATGATCTTGTATGAAGCTCATGATAGCCCCGTAGTAGCAGGACACCCAGGTTATGCAAAAACCTTGAATGCCTTAAGGAGAAGTTACTTTTGGCCTGGAATGAAGAGAGATATCCTTCAATACATCAGACAATGCCTTTCATGTCAAAGGATTAAAGCTGAAAGAATCAAAATACCCGGGAAACTCCAACCTCTGGACATTCCTCAGATGAAGTGGGAATGTATCAGTATGGATTTTGTCACAAGTCTTCCCACAACACAGGGAGGATATGATTCTATTTTAGTAGTTATGGATATGCTTACCAAAGTGACCCATATTATC
Source organism: Cibotium barometz (assembly GCF_041138505.1). Taxonomy (NCBI): domain Eukaryota; kingdom Viridiplantae; phylum Streptophyta; class Polypodiopsida; order Cyatheales; family Cibotiaceae; genus Cibotium; species Cibotium barometz. The sequence continues at coordinate 53,061,115 of NC_141071.1, read as the reverse complement.
CCAGTAAAGAAGACATTTAAATCTTCTGATATTGCCCGCCTTTTCATCAAGGAAATCTTTAGGCTTCATGGATTGCCAAAAAGAATAGTCAGTGACCGGGACTCTGACTTCACTTCAAAGTTGTGGACATCATTATTCCAGGCTATTAGAACACAACTTTGTTTCAGTACAGCTTACCACCCAAAAACAGATGGTCAAACTGAGAGAGTTAATCAGGTTATAGAAGACATCCTGAGAGCCTATTGTGGGCGTGAACCAAAGAAGTGGATTCAGTATCTCCCTCTAGTGGAATTCTCTTACAATACATCCTATCACCAAAGCATAGAGATGTCACCATTCAAGGCTCTTTATGGTCAGGAATGTTTGTCTCCCTTAAATTTCTTTGACCCCACACTAAAGGTTGAAGCCTCTAGGATGATGCTTGAAGAAATGGAAGAACAAACCAAAGCTATTCGTAAGGATATTAAAGCCGCCCAGGATCGACAGAAGCATTATGCTGATACCAAAAGATCTGAAAGAATTTTCTAGCAAGGAGACAAAGTTTTTCTTCGAGTGCGGCCAAAGAGAAGTTCTTTATCTCTTGGAAAATTTAGGAAGCTGAGTCCAAGGTATTGTGGGCCTTATGAAGTCATCAAATGTTTGGGAAAACATGCCTACAAACTTCGCCTCCCGACCCACCTCAAAATCCATGATGTATTCCATGTAAGCTTACTACAGCCATATGTGCCTCATCCTGATCATGTTCTTGATGATGAACAAGTTGTAATGCCAACTCAGGGAGTCCTTGAAATGAGACCTAATAGAATCATCGACTCTAGAGAAAGAGTGCTTGGCAATAGAATCCTTAGGGAACATTTAGTGGAATGGAAAGATTACCCTGAGGAGGATGCCACTTGGGAGGAAGAGTCAACCCTCCAAAAGAATTACCCAGAGTTCGTGCTGAGATGCAGACATCTCGAGTTCTTTTAGTAGGGAAGGATGTAACATACCCATTGTAAATAACAATGTACTTGCTTCAGAGTTGAAAAATAACAATGTACTTGTAATAACAATGTACTTGCTTCTTCTGAGTTGAAAAATATAACTTAGTTTGTCATTTTTACGATCAGAAAACTTCTATTTTTGGAAAATGAGCCATTTTTGCTTAGAAATTTGTAATTTTGAATCCAAATTTGGAATCTACGCGTAATTTTACGCTTAAAATAGTTTTTTCTGAACTAAAAACGGGTACCCGGAATGGGTTTAATTAAGCTTTTAAGCCTTTAATCTGCGAACTTTCGACCTAAAATAGTAACGATCCAGGCGTCTAATCAACGAACGGAACACGCCCCCATGGTCACGGGGCAAGGCCGGACATTTTCGTTAAAAAATTTTTTTGACCCCCCGGGACGACGGGCGGGCGGCCGGCGTGGGCCCCACCACGGGCGCCACCCGTGAAACGACCGACAATCCACCCGGGACACCCAAGTGTGTACACGACCTAGACGCACCCTCCAGCACACCCCTACACGTACCCCCTCCTCCCAGAACCCTCTATCCACAGGTGTCACGCTCTCTCTCTCTCTTGGGGACACCTCCACCCCCATGTGTTACACTTTCTCTCTCTTCGAGACACCTCCACCCCCAGGTGTCTCGCGCCCACACTCTCTCCCGGACACCTACACCACCCAAGTGTCGCCTTCCCGCACCTGGACGTCCACCCTCCAGCACCTATAAAAGGACCCTCCTAGCCCCCTTCTCCGAGTAAGCCCCCTGCAAGGCCCTAGGCGCAAGCCCTCCCTCAAGCTCTAGGACATGTCCTACACTCTTCTCCCCCCCCGTGTGAATAGACTTAAAGTGTGCTTGTCCATGCACTCTTCCCTAGGCCTCCCTAGGCGTACACTCTTCTCAAGAGCTCTCCAAGTTAAGGACACCTCTCAATCCCCCCCCATATGCGGCGACTTAAACTTAGGCTAAGAGGTCTTTCCTACCCATAAGCCCAACAAGCTTTTCCTACCCCAAACGGACTCCGTTTTCAAATCCGTTTGAACCAGTAGAATCCTCTCTTTTCTCTCCAAGTTCCCAACCTCTTATATTCACCCCGTTCTCTCTCTATCCTCTTAAAACTCTAGTGCTCCTATGGCAACGAAACGCCGCCGAAATGAAGAACCACGCGCTGCCCAAGGAGGGAATGAAGCGAATCGCGTCCCTGCAATCGACTTCGCCCCTCTTGAAGCGAATAGGCACAAAAACGATAACCAGGTTGGTCATTTAACAAGTTTAAGTAAAATTCTCTCTTATGAAGCTTAATGCAAAGATTCGAAATAATAGGAAAGGAACCAAGGTTAAACCCCTAGTATAGATGGCCTAAAGTACCTTATGGTTACTCTTAAGTAAAGTTATAAGAAAATAATCTTGCTTTTGAATCATTGTCTTTCTGAAACGATGGTTTCTGTTAATGTGTGAATTCATTGAATAAAGGCTATGTCTCTTTTTATTGGATATACTACTGGTTTATTGCTAACATGCAGGTACAGCTTCTCCCCTCCTTAGCTAACTCCGTGCTTGCCTGTGTAGCCGGGCGGAGGATATAGCGAGGCCGAGAGTCGGCCCAGGGCAATCCCCTCCTATGCCACTGGGAATTGGATTTCACCACCAGGGTGATGTATATATGCTGCCTAGTTCTGTGGGTCCAGGCTAGTGCGGTGACTTAACCCCCACCTCATGAGGAGACGTCCCCTCTGAAGGGCGAGAGGGTTTAGTACAAGCAGCAGTACCTGAGGGGGTGACAGGACGGCTTGGCCCTCATCGGCTGGCTGACGACGAGGGGAGACAGTCCGTGAGGTTTACCCAGCTGGTTGAGGCTGGAAGATCGAATTCTAGATCATCGGTGTGGTTGTGGTTATGATTGGATTGTGGTTATGGTTATGGTTTGGACATGGAAGTTTGGATTGGAATATCGGCCCGGTTCCAGGGTCTTTGTAAATATTTTTCACTGTAAGTATGTTTGTTGATTTCAATGTTGTGCTATAAGGAAGATTTCTTTTAAGGAATCAAGTGTAATTAATTAACAAAGGAATTTGTTTTTAAGTGTTTCACAGTGTGGTAGGACTTAATTAGAAAACAATTGAACGGGTGAGTGTGTGGAAAGTGGGAGAATGGATGCCCTGACGGTACCATTCTAAGGATGGGTGGACCCGATCAGTCGGGTAGCTTTCTACTAGTCGTAACTTACGATACTTAGGGAATAGTAGAGTCCCGAACAAGACTTGTTTTAGGGGACCGAGCCAGCGGCCGTGCCTCATGAAATACGGGGGAAAAAAGGCGTTGGCTTCCTTGAACCAAGTGTGGGTCTTGTTCCATCTCCACGCACATTCCGTGCTAGGGATTAGAATTTCCTTTAGGATGACTATGCTTCCCCTGCGAGATAGAGTTAGGTCCCTCCGTTTGCTCGTAACCTCGTATTTCTACGAGATCGAGGTGTCGTCAATCGAAAAATAACACGAGACTTAACCGCCTATCAAAAGGATTCCCCCGCCGCCCTACAGGTAGGGGTCCTTACAATCTGATCTCATGCATTTTATTTGCATAACTTTTTACTTATTGACCAAGGTTTTAAATCTTTGAAAGTGAGAAAACACCTCACTTTTCTCCTTTATTAAATAAACCCACACTTTCCTAGTGTGATCATCAATGAATGTAACATAATACCTCCAACCTATAATTTTGTAGTCTTGATCAGTCATCTGAATGTATAACATCCAAAGGCCTTGCACTGACGTGATTTTCATATAAGAAAGCATGTTTGGCTTGCTTACCAAGCTAGCATGCTTCACATACTTTACGCATACCATTATTTTAGCCCTGCATAGACTTCATGTTGCCACTTCCCTCTATATATTCACATGACCAATGTGCTTATGCCATATGTTAATATTTGCAACAACAATGACACCCTTCCCATGCATAAACATGGTTGTTTTAATCTTAGGCATGTTAACATACAAGGTAAATAGCTTGCCCATGGAAGGCCAACTTTCACCTCCGACCACTGAGTCCTCCTACTATCTCTAGTAACACAAAATCTAGTTGATGGTTCTAGAGGCAGAGACTCCAAAATTGGCTCTTTTTATAACTTCTTAACAGTGGCCTTTGGCACACTGAACAGTGGAGAATGAAGGGGAGGAGTGGGAGCATGCAAGAGGATGGCTTCCTAAGGAGGACATGCTATGTAAATGTCCTTGTGGATCCCTTTGCTTTGAGGTAGTCCTAGACATTGGATACTTACCTTTCCTCATGTTCCATGTTCCTTGTCTGAATGAAAAAGAACTAGAACTTGGTTCCATGGTGAACATGCATTTATAATGAGCTCCAATGAAATTGGGACTCTTGCTTGTACTCTGTGTGGTTGTTGTCTATTTTGAGGAGCACACACTTAGGAGACATGTCCCGATTTACCAATTAAAATTCTTGGGTTATTGTTAGTCATGGTAAGCTTGGGATAGTCCTAGCTCAGGATCAACACCAAATGTTTCAAATATTGTGGCATGGCCACTTTTTGAGGAAGCAAACCTTGACGTTCTTGGCCACTTCTTGAGGGAACAAACCTTGAGGTTCTTGGCCACTTCTTGAGGGAGAAAACCTTGAGATTCTTGGCCCTTCTCCTGCTTCTTCATTAGAGCTTTGCCTAAAAATAAGGTGATGTAATGCCCTTTTCAATGGTGTTGTTTACATAACTAGTTGGTGAATATGGGACTCAAAGGGCCATGGGCATTACCTGTTTCTAGGTGTTCTCATGTTCCTCCATTCAGGCACTCTATTGGTTTTGATGAGCATTGGGGAGACTAAAGGTTGGGTGGGTTTAAGAAAGTGTAGTTTGATGCACTATATAGTCGATTGTATTATTGTTTCTTAACAATTAGTCCATATTGAGTACATATTTTAAGGGTTTTTCTCTAGAGAAATAAGTCTCTAGTGCTTCCTAAATTAGGTTTGAAACTGATTTCAAACACATTGTGTTGGGTGATGGCCTCTACAACACCACCAGTAGGCACATAAGAAGAAAATGTATAAGGATCAGAACTAGGGGATGCTAGGATTCCAGCTCAAAAGGCACCAATCAGCTACTAGGAACTTATTCTTTGACCTTCACTTGACACAAACACACACCTTAACTCCCTTCAATCTAGCTAGGCTAATATGTTTAATTGTTCTCCCAATCCAGATCTAACTCCCAAAACCTTTGATCTTCAACATAAAAGCCTTGGCTGACTTCCTATGACAAGAAACTAACCTGAATCCTTCTCTCTGCTGACACACACCTTAACTCCCTTCAATCTAGCTAGGCTAATATGTTTAATTGTTCTCCCAATCCAAATCTAACTCCCAAAACCTTTGATCTTCAACATAAAAGCCTTAGCTGACTTCCTATGACAAGAAACTAACCTGAATCCTTCTCTCTGCTAACACACAACTGTTGTCTGTGGTCTGGATCTGATGGCTGCCTGCTGACCTTATCTCAGAAAAGTGTCTACTTGACTCCCAAAATGTCTTCCAATGGCAGCAAACTTCAAATACTTGCCTTGGATATCACAGAACTCAGGCAGACACATTTTTGACCTCCATAAAAAATGTGTCCGCTCCCATAATGTCTTCCAATGTGAGTAAACTCCAAATACTCACCTCGGATCATAGAACTTGTAAGATCTCCTTTGTTGACTCCATATTAACACTAGTCAGACCTAGCTAACTGTAAATTGATTTGGAATACTGACACTGACTTTGATCCGAAATGAGTCCTTCTAGATCTCTTATTGTCCTCTAGGTCTAGCTAACCTCAATCTCTCAACCCCATAACCACATTGAACATCTTCCTTATGCTTCGAGGACCTTCTAATGTGCTGACACCAATCCAACTGATCTTGAAGGATACTAATTTAGTTGCCTGAGATAGACCCAGCCGACTTAGCTACCTTAATTGTGATTCAAGAACCTTCTCTTACTTGTCCAGCCGACTCTCCCTAACCCTTAGGCTTCTCTAATTTCATAGAGATATGACACCAAAAACTCTTTGCTGTCCCCGCACAGCTTACTCACACACTGACTAGTTTGATTGAACTGATTTCTGATAGCTGACTGACTGACAGTTTACTAAACTAGATGAGACTTCCTAACCTTCAAAAACTATAAGACCTTCTGTCTACAGGTAGTCTCTTCATTATAGTCACTTCTCTCACCTTACTTCACACTCCTCCCTTTCTTTCTTTTCTCTTCTGTGCTCTTTCTACTATCCTTTTGATAATATTCTCAATTACCCTTCATAGGCCTACCGCCTCACCTCTTTCTGGAATGTTGTGTTGCCCAATTTCCTTCTTCTCCTATACACCTTATATTTTTGTTTTTTTGCACCTACTCTTATCCACTTGGCCACCTATTAACCCATTCCTAGGGTTAACAAGATCTACTACCATTGTATTATATCAAGGAGTCAAGGTAGATACACCAAAAGGTCATACATTCAAGATATGAAGTAATGGTGTCCAAATCTACAACTTGGACGGGTGCGCGTAATGGTCCTATATGTAATACTTATGGTGATTCCCCCTTCAAGAGCATGTGGTAGTAAGTTAGGATGAAGTCCTAAGTGATGTACTTCATGGATATATTATGAGAGCAGTTATTGTAATGGCATTAGGCCTCTTATGAGCCTAACGTGCCCGGTTGGCCACAATTTAAGTGAGTGTGAACACTTATGGCCATGTATATAAGTGAATATCTCTCATAATACAGGGAACTCTCCCATTGTGCAATAGAGTCATGCTCTTGCTACTCCTCTTGCTAATCTCTCTCTCTAATACATGCTTGTGAGTGTATGTGAGTGATGTGAGGTGAGAGAGGGGGATGAGTACACGTAGTGCAATGCAGCGGTGTGACGATGCTCGTAGGAGACAAGGTGGAATTGCTTCTCAAGGTGTTGTAGAGATTGGAGACCTCAAGGGTTACGAGCTCGGCCATTGGAACGATCCTCACGACAATTGCGGTTCACTAGGTAATCTCTTGTTGGATGTATTCAAAGAGAGTTAGGGTGAGCCATAACATTTTTGGTGCCGCCGGGGAGTCATCCCTTGGCTTTTCCATTGTTTTTCTCTAATATACGCATTACCCATTGCCCATTGTTTTTCTCTAATATACGCATTACCCATTGCCCATTGTTTTGATTAATGGTTTCCCATGAAAAAGATGTGGTTTTGATGGAGATTTGTGTGTGATTTGGTGTAAAATACCTCTTTTTTATTTTGTTTTGTAAAGAATGTTTTTTTGCTTAATTTTTAGCTTAAATTATTGTTAATTTGGTTTTTAATGTTACTAGGGCTTGCACATAGAGCGTATTAGGCTTAGTTTGTATCCATTTCATCAAACAATATAATACAATGCAATTTTTAGTGATTTTTAGCTCTCTTTAGAGTTAAACATAGAGCTGGAATCATTAATTTTTGTATGATGTGTGTGTTTTTTGTTTGAATTGTATGCATTAGAGTGTTACATTAGGAGTAGCTTAATCATAGAAAAATTTTCTCAAAAACATAAAAAAACCCTTTTGAAATCAACTAATCTTCCTTAATTGACTGGTTTTTGTCATTAAGGTTGATTAATCCAATTCAAGAGGTTAAAATTTTAGAAAATGTGTTTTTTAGGATCAAAATTGACAATATAAGCGGTTGAAATCAGTGTTTTTGGATGTTTTGGGAGCATCTAGATGCATCAAAACATATAATTGCATAAATTTCTTCATCAATTGGAGGAATTGGCTCTCTTTTGCTTAATTTTACATAAAGAGGAGATTAGAATTAAGAGTTTAATTAATCTCCAATTATAGATTAATTTACACATGAGTTAATGCACATAGCTTAGCAATTTCATGCTCTATCCAATGATATCCTCAATGGTGTGAATTAATTAGTGATTAGTGGTTAATTAGAGCCCTTGATTAGTCTAAAAGAGGGAAAGATTAGTCGAAGGATTAATCTTTAATTAATTCCTAAGTACTTTTTTACATAGCTCATTAAGGCTAATGAGCATTGAATGAAAAGATGCCAATGAGTTGTCAAATTGTCCATTTTGGGGGTCATTTATAATGGGTGTAACAGGGTGTCATAAAAGTGTTGACTTTTTTCCCACTTGCCTTTTTGGAAAAATGCCCATATCTCTCTAATTTAAAATTCATTTTTTTTCAAACAAGGAAATTTAAATTTCCCTCTAGACTCCTATAATATAAAAAAAAGAAACGGACGTTTCATGCATTAAGGTTTCACGTCGTGAACTGTACCTACTGTTTCACGTCGTGAAATAGTCCCCTCGAAAAAAAAAATCGACGTTTCACGCCTTAAGGACCCATGCCAAAATAATAATAATAAAAATTGGGCGTTTCACGTGTTTAAGGTTTCATACCGTGAACCATAGCTTCAGTTTCACATTGTGAAATAGCCCCGGCGAAAAAACATTTTGATGTTTTACGCCTTAAGGGTTTCACGTCTTAAGGGTTAAGCGTTTCACGCCTTAAGGCCTCACGCCAAAAAAAAAAAAATCAAACTTTTTACCCATTAAGATTTCACACCTTGAACCGTACTACCATTTCATGTTGTGGAACAGCTCCCGTGGAGAAAAAAAAATCGGGCGTTTCACGCGTTAAGGTTTACCGTACCTGCTGTATCACGTCGACGTGAAACATCCCCTGTGGAAAAAAAAATCAACATTTCACGCCTTAAGGCCTCACGTGGGAAAGAAAAATCAAATTTGATAAAATCCGTGAAGTCCATTTCACATCGTGAACTGCACCCTACTGGTTCACGTCGTGAAAGGGGTTCGTCGTCGACGAAAAAAAACCCTGTTTGGAGGCTCGTATATCCTAAAGTGTGAACCCGATGAACGTGCTTAGTGCTCATCTCAGAAAGCCAGCATCAAGTTCTTTGAAATTGGTCTGGGCGTCTGAGAGCAAAATCCATCATTTTGGCCTCTGACTAGTAGCCTCAAAATTCGACCCGAAAATCGAGGCAAAAAAGGTCATTAAAGCACTAAAAATCACCCAAAACAACACGAAAACGATTGCGAACCATATTCGAGCTACTTTTTGAGGGTCTAAATGACAAAATCACAAAAAACTCAGAGACAAAGTTGTAGTACTCCAAAAATACTACAACTCTCTGATGTAGAGTTTTTCCAAATTCCTTTTGGAACACCTTCAAAATCGGGCTGCAAAACAAGGAAAATCTTTCTTGATTTTTTTTTTAAATCTTGAGACTGATGGATAATAGGTTTTGAGACCTCCTCTTCCATCTGGGATGCTACTACCATGCACTTTTTCTGAAAAAATATCTCTAAGAGATCGTTCATGTGTGTGTAACGTCTAAGCTAATTAGGGCAAATAGACACTCGTTTGACCTAATAAAGAGTATGCCAGGCCTCTTGAGGTTGTAATGGACTATAAGATAACCTAAAAAGAAAAAAAAAATCGTGCTTGCTCATTAAAGGAGCGATTGGTAGCATCAAGATGACATGGCAACGATAGAGGGACTACGTGGGCCCACACCCTCACTAAACCCAATGGCTGACATCTTCAAGCCATTGAGATCCATGCCCAAATGCACCTCTCAATACCATTTGCCATGCCGACAACAAGCGTGTCATCGGGTTTTACACCCTTTTTCACTTCAATCGCATTGGGCTTTGGTCATTTTCCTAACATTCCCACAAATTCTATAGGTACCAACCCTTTTCAACCCCTAGATGCTCATACCTTAGACATATTGACTAATCTAGGAAGGGGGGTCTCCCAAGGTCTATGTGAGTCCCTATCCACATTAGTACCCACACACGGCCTTAGTGACTCATACAAAAATATGGCCGTACAGATTTCGAAAATCATGGGCAAATATGATGGAACGAGTGATCTTGTCCAATTTATACAAATGTTTGAACATGATGAGAAGCCTTTGGAAATCCAAATTGCCCCACCAAGGTACATACGTTGAACCTTTGCTTAGTAGGAAAGGCTAGTCGATGGTTCATCACATTGATGCCTGCCAATCAAGACAAACTTCAAGACTTTGAAAACAGCCTTTATCCATAGCTTTTCAAGACAAGGTGATCGGTGGAGTGCAGTAAAAGAACTTGTGCGAAAAAAAAAACAAAAAACCATTAGAGATTTTATCATTCGGATAAAAGTCTTGGACTCATGATGTGAGCCATGGGAGAAACTAAATGATGCTCAATTGAAGAGATGTTTCATGATGGGCTTAAAAAATAACAACTTACACAACTTAATCATTGTATCCAATCCGGAAACATTTGATCAATGTTGTAAAGACGCAATACATTTAGATGATAACAAGATGGAAGATGATCACAATACGAGATGTTTCTCGTCTAAACCAAGTGAAGCAATGGCTACAGAAAAATCGATCTCAGAATTGACATTCTTCAAATTCTATGCAGCCTTACTTAAAAGCTTACAAAGCGGCATCTCTAAGAGAGAGATCCTTCAAAACCAACCATCCTTAATGCCTCTCCAAGTGATCGGTGAAATGCCTTGTGTTCACTGCAATCACTATGTCCATCCCAATCCCCATTGTGCATACAAGGCACCTATTTATATGTACTATATATATTGCAAAACCTTTGGTCACGACACACCCCAATGTCCCAATTCATCTACAATTAATTCAAAACCTCCATCCCTCGTGCCCCAAGCAAAAACAGTCCAAAGGGTAGAAACTGCTAAGGGAGCAGTTAAGCAAACACTTCAGATTTTCTATTGTCGTGGAGCTCACAAAGTAGCAGACTGCATAGTTTGGAATACTTGCATGCCTACAGTTCACTGATACCTTGCAACCCATATATGAATGATATGGCATCGATCACATATTCTAAGATTGCCCAAGGCGTGTTGCTTCCCTACAACCTATGTCACAAAATACAACTCTTAACATCTTAAGTGTACAAAATGGGCAATTGTCCACGGTACCCTTGAATGTGCTTACATGCTTACAAGCTAAGGCATGAGAAACAATAAAAAATAATGCAAAAGGAAATACTTCAAAATGGGTAGAAGAGCATGTCTTAAAGCATGAACCAAAAGAGAAAGAAAAACCTCCAAGAAAAATAAGGGGCAACAAACTATCAAAAACAAGGTTGAAATAAAGAGCAAGGGAAAAGATTCTATCGAGGACCTAATCCCAATAGAGCAAAAAGCTACACATGATGCAAAAGCATCCATCTCAAAGGCTACCACACAAACCATAACACACCCACATGCGTGACACAAGATATAAAATCCCGAAAGAAAGTTTGTTCTCGTCACATGGGCAAACCTAATAAAAACCTGACGATCCAAGGAAAGTTAGAAGATGATACAAGTTCTAGTACGTCATTTAGTGAGGATGAAAAAAGTTCCGATTCGTCTCACTAGAAGGTGCACCCTCATAGACCAATCAAGAAACTAGAACCTGTGGTTTTCAATTCATTGGTGAGACATGTGTATCAATACATGTTCAACAAAGCTTTGATGACACATTTCTCATTCCATTTGCCACAATGGATGCAAGAACAATGTCTCGAGCAGTTGGAAGCATCATTAAATGGCCATTGGTCAACCTTGTTATGGACAAAGACATTACTAATACTAAAGAGGATAATTTTATGGAACTTCTTGTTGATCAAGAAGATCACTTTATAGATAGGGAGAGCTGGAAAGAGAAAAGTGCCATCCTCTGGGATGACAACAGATCTACAAAACTTGGCAATGGAGTAGTATTGCTGGTCCACCCATACGAAGCTATAAATTGTAGGGAGAGTAGCTTGGGTGTCATTATAGAAGGATCTTTGCATCCAAGTTCAACTTGTGTTTCAGGTCTGAATTTGGTTAGTTGGCCGATCAGGCAACTCACATTTGAGAATGGTGAACCATTAGTGAAGGACACAGAATCTTCTTCTATTGATGATGAGGGTATTCAAGATCACTTCTATTGATGAGGGTATTCAAGATCACTTCATGCAAAAAAATATTGACAGCCTGAATAATTCAAGTGATGAAAAAGAGGATGATGATGTAGAGGGCAATGATGGTGATAGTTCTGATGACAAACACCATGATGCCATGATCACTAACTATGATATCATTGAAGGGACAAATAAGAAAAGCAACCATTGATTATTGTTGCACGAGAAGCGATGTCAATTTGGAGATAGATCCAAAATCATGCAAGCTAGGGTACACTTTTGGGGATAAAGCTATAGTACACGATACACATTTGTACTGGATTGCATGGGCATGGCCTATAGACAAGGTCAAGATGACGAGTGCTTTGAGTTCACATTTGATGGGAAGAAGGTTTGTAGTAAAGCATGGTATGTAATGCATGGCATTGGTTAGTCAACGTTCTACAGGCTCAGAAAGAAGTTCTTGAATGGTGCATGTAATGTCAGTCATGGCAACAGTGGGATAATACGAAAAGGCATGACACATGTTGAGATGGCAAAATCAATCATACAGGGCTTCATAGATAATAATGCCGATCAAATGCCACATAGGTCAAGGACAACTTTGCAGAGCCCGCGAGACCCAATGTGTTCTACCAGCAATGTACAAACAGGTGGACATATTGTGTGAAGTGAATGACACAATTGTCTCATTTGAATACCGGCCACCACTGTCACAACCATCATTCTCAAGATTGTGGAACACAGAGTTCAAGACAGTTAGTTTATCAAAAACCAGTACCTTCTCAAAATGCGACATTTGTACGACAATCAAGGTCAAGTTGGAATCAACAAAAAATCAAGAGGAGCGTGCCAAATACATGGCACAAAGAAGGACACACATGTTGCAGCAAATGAGTTGTAGAAATCTATACTATGCTTGGAGGAGCTCTTCCGAAATGAACCCAAACAGGTGTTGCCATATATATAGGCAGTGATGTGTGTGAACACACTTAGGACTGCCGGGGCACTTTTTCCCTCCTTAGGAGGTTTTTTCCCCCAGCTTGTATATACGCCCATCATTCTAGGGCTAACTTATCTTTGTACACTGACACAATCTAATACATTGTGTCTTGTGTGCATTCTTGCTTCTTCTTCTCCAAGCTTTATGTGCTTTCCTGCAACCCTAATTCCAACAATTGGTATCAGAGCAGGCATCAACTCCCAGGGCTATGCTGCTAGCACCCTTCGACTCACATTCTCCGTTTGAGGTGAGCTTTCACAAGCGCTTGCAGGTCTCAGAAATTGCATCTGGGGTCGTTTCGGGCTCCGTTTTTGCATTACAAGTTTTGTATAAGTGTTTTCGTCATTTTGTGCAGAAATTTGGATAGTGCTGTTTTTTGTAAAATAGGCATACGTATTCTATTATGGACCGTGCTACATAGCACGAGTTGTTTTCTGTTGGAGTTGTTTTCTGTTCAGTCTTTGCTTCATTACAGGTAGCTTTTGCATCAGTTTCAGTCAGTGGCCATGGCTAATAACAGCAATGATGTATTTCGCATGTTGTCTGACAAATTGGATGGAGACAGCAATTACCCACTTTGGGCATACATGATGCAGCATGTTTTGGTTGCAAAAGGAGTGTGGAACATTGTGCAGGGTATGGATGTATGTCCACGTTCTGTGGATGTAGGATCTATTGAGGATGTTGCACGTTCTAGCAGCTCTACTGTTGTTGCGGTTTTACCCACTACTGAACAAGGTCGTTGTTGGGATGGTAAAGATGCGCAGGCTCATGCCTTGATTGTACTTTCTGTCAAACGTAACATCACTCCACATATTCGTTCAGCTAAAACAGCAAAATAGGATTGGGATATTCTAGCTGGTTTGTATGCAGGTCGTAAAACGAGGCAAAAATCTCTTACCTGCATAAAGAGATAGAATCGAAGATTATGCAGGAAGATGATGACATGAATGTTTTTCTTGATGAGATTAAAGATCTCAAGGAACTATTGATTTCTGCAGGTGAGATTATTCCTGATCATTCTCTTGTGCAGACTATTCTTGATGCTTTACCTAAGTCATATCAGACTTTTGCTTCCACGTGGAGACTTGTTACTGTGAGAGGACAGACCTCATGTTGTCAAGTATGATACTTTAGTCAACAAGCTCTTGCAAGAAGCGTAGTCCCGGCAACAAAACAGGGCTAGGCAGCGTGCAATTGATCAGGCATTTGTTGTGTTGCCCAGCAGAGAAGAAGTGGTAAGGTAGCCCCTTCCACTGTTTCTTCTCCTATTAGTAGGTCTGCAACTTCTTCTCCTTCCACAGGTAGCAACAATAGGTCTGAGAAGGCTCTTGATAAAGGCAAGAAAAAAATCAAGTGCAACTATTATATATAAGGCAACTGATCATGTCATTAAGAATTACCCTAAGCTAATGGCTAAAGAGGCAAAGAAGAAAGAGTCAAATGCAACCACAATAGCGAATGCTTCTACAAATGCAGATTCTGCAAATGTTGTGCAGGATACAGAATGGGCGTTTAGCGTGTATTGCCAGTTTGACCCATCTGTACATGATGCATATTTGGCAGTTTCTGTTGACTCTGATGTATGGTATTTTGACAGTGGTGCTACAAAGCACATTACCTCGCACCATGATATGTTCACTTGTCTTGAGGCTATCCCTAATGGGAATAGTGTCACATGTGCCAATAATGCTTCTTACCCCCAGTGAAGGGAGTTGGTAAAATTATGCTTACTGCTGTAAATGACACTGCTTTCACACTTTCAGATGCTTTGTATGTGCCAGGGATGAAGAAGAATCTATTGTCTGTCTCTGCGCTTGCTAGACTTGGACTTGTAGAGTCAAATTTGTATTGTTCATGATTTGACTTCTGGTGATACGATTATTGCATCTAGAACCTTGTTTCGTGGGCTGTATAGGCTCAATTCTTATGACAAGTGTGTGGAAGATTCAGCAAATGCAGTTTCTGATGAAAAGGCAGTTTCAGATGCAAAACTATGGCATGCTCGTTTTGGTCATCTGAACTTTGCTAGTTTGCTACATTTGCAGAAATTTGATATCATTGCAATTCAAGTTTTATATGAGTGATGGAATACCTTTAATGCAATACAAAGTACACCCCAAAAATGTTTATTGGTTACTAGAAAAAGGTATAGAGTTATGGAAGAGAAATGACCAGGGAGGACCCAAGCTTCCAGAAGGTTTTCCAAAAGTATTGCCACCCTTTGAGTATGTTAAGGAAAATGAGAAGGTTGTGGAGGGCTTAAAAAAACATGTCAATTGGTGGAAAGAGCACTTGCAAGAGAAAGGAGACCAAAGTGATTATGCTAAGTGGATCAATCCGGTCCTTGCCTATTGGGAGAATCTTATGCTAAACATGCAAACCCCTAGTGCAAGGGAAGACATTGGATTTCATGACTTTTGGCCAAGGAGTGTATGCGAAAAAGATGAGCCTCTTAACCTTCAAGTGGAGGATGATGTAGATGAAAGGTTTGATGTAAATGAGGACTATTATTGTGGTCCAATGCGCAATAGACCTGCTGAGTGAAGAGTTCAACCCAACTCTTGATGTGTCTAAGGGAGATTTTGTTCTTCTACAACCTTGTGATGCAAATTACCCAATATGGTTGGGAGTGACAACAAGTGATGATCAAAACAACAACTCGATAAACTACCTAAAGTTTAGATACAATATTGGGCACCAATTTCAAAGAAGAAGAATGCAAGTGATGTGGAGGTTTATAAGGATTGCTGGAACAAGTATTAGGCGAGAGAATAGAAATGATCCTCAGCGTGCTGGGAAGACACTAGCTGCATCATTTGGGCATGGAAGCCCAAGGGTGGACGACTTCTAGAGAAAATCAAGATTCCAAAGGCTATAATACTCAAGGCCAAACAGAATCAATGAAATCAACATCAAAGTGAGGCACCATCACACGTCAGTGCAGTTGAGCAAGAATGATTTGTTAGCATGGGGGCAACTAGCTTCGTAATCTTTTAGCAATGTTGTATGATGCTACTAAACTCATAGTTCAATCATTATTTGGATTGTAAGGCTTTCTTAAGCTTTTAGATTTATGGTTCACCCATTGTTCAAGAATTTTGATCAATACAAATGGTAATCTTTTTAATTCTATCACCTAGTCTTTCTTACAACTTAAAGTTACATTGAATATCCTTTCTTTGTTAAAGTTTCTGTGTTTAATGGTCAACTGGAGGCTATGTGATATAAACAAACTTAATTCTTGGTGTGCATGTGTGTGTGTGTGTGTGTGCAGGCAAATTTACATCCCACCAACATCATATATACTTGTTACAAATGTACAATAGTACATAAATCATATCGCATTATTCATGCTTGTTGAGAACATCCAATAATAAATCTTGCATATCGCACAGTAAACATTGTATTGGATCTAACAAAGAATTGTCCCAAAATTATGCATATTTTCCAAAATTCCTAAATTTGAGTTGTATAGTCCTTAGCAACCTGTCAAGAACTTCTCCATATTGCTATTTTTCCTCATTGGCCAAATCATCTGCATAAGCTCATCCTTTAGAACATTGGGCTTCACAACTTAAGCACCAACCAAATCTATGGTATGATTAATCATCTGCACACCATAAATATCTGCTTCCAGGTCTAACAAGTTCTAATCCATTTTTGAATCCCCATTAGTTTCATTAGAGGAACCAGTAGAGTAGTCATCATAAGTGTCAAAAGAAGGTGAATCAGCTCCTCTCTCTGTCTCCAACTTCTCCCCAATCTTTAGAATCTTACCAGTTTTTAAATAATATCTTATTGTTTTTTCTTTGGGCCTGTCAACAAACAAATCAATGCATCCCCTCTACTAGTTGTGCCTAGACCTCATTGTAATAAGCCACGGTCTTCCCAAAATGATGGGATATGCCCCAACGCCTCCTGACATGACATGCATATCAATGACTACCTTTTTCCCAATTACATTTAACTCCATACCCTCAATCACACCCCAATTACATTTAACTCCATACCCTCAATCTCACCCCAACATTTAACTTTTGAATGTTGGCCATCTTAACACTGAATACGGATTTACATGTCATTTCCAAACCTAAATCATGAACTGCTTCCTCTGTCATAACACACACATGGGCTCCACCATGTATACCTTGCTTAATTTCCTACCTTGAATCCATACATCAACTATAGGTAGAATGTAAGACACTCTACTCATCTGAACCACATTAGCCTAGGGTGTTTTAACCTTGACCAGTCTAACACTTTCAAGGTTATGCCATTATCTGCTTATGCTAGAGTTCAGCTCTGCAAAAGCTAACCATATGTAGTATCACATCTAATAGGAGAATCTAATAGGAGACTATAAAGGGATTCCCCCTCACCCAGTTGATAGTCATCCGTACCAATTTTTCTCCTTCTGGATTTAGCTCTCCCTTACTTGCTAGATTCTGGCTTCTCCATGGCTGTCTTTCCTTTTTCTCTTTTCTTCTTGGCTCTTGTTTCCTTACTACCAACACCTTCTAACTCTGACCTTTGCAACCTTGTTCTTTTATTAGCTGACATATCAGCTTCATCCGCCTCTTCTTCAATGGTTTCAAGCATGTGCACATTCCCCAAAGGGACTTGAGGTTATATCTGCCCTTGTACTCGACCCTGGTTTCCATTATTCACTTTCCTATTGCCAATTCCTTTGTTTCCTTCAGGCCTTTGAATAATTACGCATACACCTCCTAGATCTCTCCTTGGTTGAGTACATTGTGGAGCTATATGCCCCCTCTTCCCATGATTGTGGAGCTATATGCCCCCTCTTACCATGATTTGTGGCACTGAAAGTGCTCCATCCTATTTCTTTATAGTCTTTCTCCCTGTGATCTTCTGATCTAGTTCTGAATGACATGCATGGCAAGATTAAGATTCCCAATCTACTTAGTCAGCCACTAAATCTCCTGATGCTGCAGACCTTCCTTACCTCTGTCAAGAGCCCTTGGAATCTTGCCACAATAATCTCTTTCTACATGAACATCAACAAGTAAAGGCTCAACCATATGTCCACAAGTACCATGGTCATATCTAGCTGACAACCATGCCTCCCTTTCTTTCTGAGCCAACTCATGTTTCTGCACCTTCTTCTTCCATTGTTTTGATGACAGCATGACTGCCTCAACATAGGTATCAGGGTCTTTGAGTTCCACCTTATCCTTTATAACCCCATGCAACAACCCTATAAATCTATCCTTCTTCAAGAAATCAGGTGGTATATAATTTTCCCTAGTACCCTCACAATCCTTCTCCAAACCCCTTCAAATATGTTTACAGAAGCAACAATCTCTTCTTCCTCCCCTTGATACAGCCTATCGAGTTCCTTTCAAAGGTCCTCTGGACTATTAGTCCTCCCGTACTTTCTCCTTAATGCATTTTTCAAGTGCTCCCAATTACCCCTCTGCTCTTCTGTTAACACCCCTCTGCTCTTCTATTAACACATCTTGATACAGCCTATCGAGTTCCTTTCAAAGGTCGTCTGGACTATTAGTCCTCCCGTACTTTCTCCTTAATGCATTTTTCAAGTGCTCCCAATTACCCCTCTGCTCTTCTGTTAACACATCTTCATACCATTCCCGCGCTGCTCCCTCCTGAAGCAATCCTATCATTTGAGCTTTATATGCATCATCATCCCTATTATTTCTCAATGCTACCGACTCAACCCTCCTCAGGAAAAATACCTTAAACCAAAATTTGAATCAATTTTGCATTTAAAAATAAAATAAAATCCTTGGAGTCTGTTCACATGCAACAAAGCCCTTACATTAAAGAAAAATTTCTCGTTCGATATTGAGCTGTATGGGCAGCCCAATTTCGTGCATTGCATGGACCTCGGTATAGCACCGAGCTCTCCTTGTTACGATGTGCAAGCTTGGTCTCACGTCGGCATGGTGCATTGTTCGTAAGGGCCTATACTTCTCATTGTCGTGATGGGGGAAAAAGAAAAAGAAGAAAAAGTGTGAGCTCTGTCTTGATTGGGATCATGGCATGAAGGATTTCTAGTTTTATTTGTGCAAGCATTGCTCGCAAAGGTCATCATTGTTCACTTGCATTGGAGGAGAAGTTTGATGATCTTGCACATGCTGTACTACATAGAACATTGCATAGGGCTAAAGTTAACTTGGAAGCTTATCATGCATCTTGGATAGAGCACATGGATGATTTTATATGCATGGACCAAGAGCGGAGAGCACACAACATCACTTATGTATCTTAGAGGCATTACAATCAAAGATGGATGGGTTGTACAACATCGTAGGAAGGAGAAAGCTTATGAAGAAGCTAGTGCACAAAAGTCAAGATTTAGTGGACAATGAGGATGATAATAGTGATAATGAGAGTGATGTTGACCTTGATAGCCAAGATATTGGGATGGATATGGTGGGAATTGAGAGTGAATGGGAGAACCAGGAAGGCCGGAAGTGCCAGGAGGAGTATGTCCCTAGCTTTGCATCAGATGGATCCCAGGGTTTGGCTGATAGTCAAGATGATAGAGATGACGATGTGCATAGTCAAAATGATAGATATGCCAAAGTGCATACTTTCGACTCACATGTCTATGATGATGTCACATTGCCTCATGATTTCAAGAGCATTGATGTGTGGTACAAGATGTATACCATGATGATATGGAGTATGTTGTCCATGATGATGGTGTGATTTTTGATTTTTCGAAGGATGACAGTTCTATGGTTGATGATAGCCAGATTTCTTCTCATGTTTATGATGATACTTTTACACATGATGTGGTGATGCATAGTGATATGGTGGATGATGATCTCATCCAGATTCTTGATGATGATCCAGAGGAGTTAGCTTTGGCTAGTATTGATATTGATGCAGATATGATGAGTATCTTTCACTCTATTTATGGTGATTCAATTTTTCATGTGGGTGTGTGGAGACTCACATTGCATCTACTACACATGATCCAGATTTGGAGGTTCCATTGATTGAGCCTATTATACGTAATGGTGATGATCACATTGATATGATCTTATTTGATGATTCTCCAGATTCACATGATATTGATCTTCATGCCGATAATGTTGATGATGTAGTGATTATGAAGTTTTTACTTTCTCTTGATCATGATGATGATGATATTTCCCATGATGATGTTGTTTCTCATGATATTATTTTTGATGCCATGGTGATCCATGAGTATTCATGATATTTCTATGCATGATGAGATCCATGTTGATGGATTTTTCCATGTGATGGAGGGTTTATCCCATTCTTTTATGAGGCATGATGGGGCTGATTTGCCTATCCATGCAAAAGTGGGTTTATAGATATTCACAGGAGATATATTCATCTTGTTGCCTATGATGGGTAACAAGTCATGTGGTTATTCATGGAGATTTTTCTATGCTCTTTCAGATGATGGTTATTCACGCATATGCTTATGGATTATATATTGCAGCAAGAGAGTATGGATTTTCATGTGCTATTGGCATGAAGATATCATACATTTATGGTTCTATGTGTTCATTTTCTTTGATGAGGATTTTCTCATGCTTGGAGCACATATATTTCTTGAAGACCCTCTTTGTGCTATGCAATGCATAGAGAGGAAGGAGTAGATTTATATTCTCACCTTGATTGGTGACGCACATGTTCTTCAGGAGGATATTTATGTTGATCATACTCATGATGGTCATTCTTTTGATGATGATGATATCTATTATGATGCTATGTCCGAGTTATGCTCTTATCCACTTGGCCACCATGCTATCTCTACCATCTAGGATTCATTTCACACCACTCTATGTACATTACATGTTCCCATACACCATGTTTGATTTTAGTTCTAGACTCCTTTCACAACGTCTATTCTACTGAAGGTACAAAATTATGTTTTTTTTCCTCACCAATTTTTTTTAAAGGTTCACATGTATTGACTTATGTTTGTTGTGCCTCGAGACTCATGTCTCTAGGCTCACGTGCGTTGACTCATGCCTAGTGAGAGTGGCTCATGCCTCTATTGGCTCACGTATGTTGGCTCACATGTGTGTAGGCTCTCATGTCTTTTATATAGGAACTAGTGAGTGACTCATGCCTATTGACTCACATATGTAAGCTCTCACACCGTTTATATATGAACTAGTGAGTGACTCGTGCCTGTTGACTCACATATGTAGGCTCACGTATGTTGACTCATGTGTGTAGGCTCTTACACCTTTTATATATGAGAAAGGGGGCACAAAATGTTATGCACTAGACCTATGAAAGGGTTGGTGTGCAATTATTGGACTCTATTTTAATACCCTAACAATTACAAAGAACAAGAACTTTTAAAAAATTGTTGCTGGTGATAAGGAGATATTTAAAGGACATGAGTAGGTTATAAGTCTTTAAGGTAGTAATAATTTATTAGTATAATTTTAGGTATACCTACCTCTAGACTCACATCTATCAACTCATGTCTCTAGACTCACGGCTCTTACGTGTCAAGACTCATGGCTCATGTGTCCAAGATCATGACTCACATCGTGAGTTGTGAGCCTCGACTCACATCTATAAACTCATGGCTCATGTGTGTGGACTCACATCTTTAGACTCATGGCTCATGTGTCTAGGCTCATGACTAACATCACGAGGCTCATGAGTGTGGACTCATGTCCTTTTTCACGGGATTGTGGGTTCACATCTCCTAAACTAAGAGCTCGTTTTGCTAGATTTTTAGAGTTTTTTTTAAGGTTTTTGGACTTGATGAGAGATGACTAAGGATCCTAATCTTAGTTAATAGTTGTTATGTAAATAGTTAAGTACTTTTAGTTCTTTTTTGGTGGTTTTCAATGCCTCTAAGCTACCAATTCAAGTAATGCAAGTAATCAAGTACTTTTTGAATTGCGTTAACCCCATTTATGGTGATTAACTAAGTGGATGGCTTTGACGGGCCCCACTGGAATTTTTTTAAAGCATTCAAAGTCGTTACAAGTAATTGGCATCAAAGGTTTTATTAATCTAGGTCACTTTATGATTTTGCCCGCTCGAGCAGTTTTTTTTGCACTTAATGCCTAACTTATGATTTTTCCGCTCTAATGAGCCACACATGATGTAAACAAGGGATGATCGAGCTAAGTGTAATGTCGATATTAAGTTCACATGTATATTAGTAGTCTAGCACACACTAGATTATATATTTATTCAATGGTTGCCCGTGCCTGGGTGCCCAACCACTTATTAAGTTTGTATAAAGGATAACTCATGTAATGAGAACAAACACTTCCCTTATGTGAGAACTGAGAGCTCTTGCTTCTTCTTTTTTCCTCTATCTCTTATGTGTAAGTGAGAGAGTGAGTGTGAGCTTGATAGCTTTCTTCTCCACCTCCACATCTTCCCACTGTGAGAGGGACTTACAAGCTATCAAACATTGTTCGGTGACAAGCAATGGGAGCTATGACTCAAGCTACCTATGACACATAGTGGTTGGAAGGCCTCCCTTATTGTGGGAAGCTGAATATAGGTACAATCTTAAACCCCACAACACATTAATTGGTAAACCTAAACCTTAAGTTTGATCTCTGAGAGTATCTGTGTATAATGCATTTTTGTTTGATTGCTTAAGCATTTGGGAAATAGGGTTAACATTGGCACCACTGTCGGGGAGTATGGTTGTTATCCTAGCTTGTGTGGTAGCTCTAGATAGTGATCCAAGTATTTTTTCGATTCTGTAAGCTCACTGTGTGAAAATACAGTGAGTGGGAGAAGAGGAAAAAGGGGATAAGGTTGGTTCACTCATGGATTTGAGTGGGTTGCTTTTTGTTTTTGCTATTAGATTTGGTGATTTTATTTGTTTTGATGGTTTTGGGAATAATATGTGGGTTAGATTTGTGTTTATCAGGTGTTTTTTCCTCAAATTTGTAAAAATTATGGAGTCAAAATGTTTATTTTTTACTCTCTATAAGTTCTGTACAGATGGTAGGTCATTTTGTAGAGGGGCTTCTGTGGAAGAGGCTTGTAACTTTTTGCGTTCAGCATCATAGAAATCCATTAGGGTTGGATCCTCTTCCGTGCAGTATGGTATTGTCAACTTTGTGTCGTTAACCATCATGATGACCCTATTGCTAGAAAAGCACAATGGTGCTGGGTAGCAACAGTCCATTTATGCCCCAAGATCAAATCTTCTTCCAACATATACTCAACCACAAAAAAACTTGCAAGTAAGGGGGTTAGTTTCAATATACATTGTATGTTCAAAAAGTACCCCAAACATGGCATGTTCAAGTCTTCTGTGAATGGAATTCTATCAGGGTGAGCCGTGAATTTGTTTGACCTAACAAATCCCATAACTCGAGGGTCATGAGATTTGTCATGGGATCTAAATTTCTAGGGAGACAGAAATTAAATAAATTGCAAGAAATTGATTGAAATTCAACAATTCATCAAACATCACATGACCATGATTAAAATATTCAAAAACAAATGAAAATACTTAGCTCACAAAGATTCAGCTCCGAGATTGGGTGCAATCATCCCCCCTCATGTGTGTATGGCCTGTTTTTCCCCACACATGAGTATTTATGAGATATTTTATTCCAAATTAGGCCATACCTCCAAAAATACAAAAAGGGGTGCTTTTCTTGCACGACACTCTCTTATCTTCAAAAATAGAGTGCCCATAAATTGAGGCTAGGGTATAAAGCATATCACCCTCTTTACCAAATATTAAAGATTAAGTCTATGCTTGATAAACTATAGCTTTTACAAAATAAATCAAAATGTGCACAAGCTAGCACATGTATCTACAAAGCTTGTTTACAAAAATGGTGATCCAAGTAATAAATTGGTGCGACTTCTCCTCAATCCTTGGAATCCTCTTCACCTATAAAATAACCAACAATAAATTGGTGAAATAAATATTCCATAAGCATACAAACCATCATCACATGCATGTTTGCCACAGGCGTAAGTAACTCGGGAATCACCCCTGCATAGGAACCAATTGAAACAAACATTGGAAACCCCAAGCATACGTTAATATCCACCAAATGTATTAATATTTATAATGGTATCACCCATGATATTAACATAATTTGGCATGACGCAAAGATAATAAAAACATCCTTGAATTATCTAAGAGGGTAGAATAATATTTTTAAGAGGGCTTAAAATATATTCCCATAACATTCCCTCTTGCTTGAGTTTGCAATTGCCCTCAATTGCCAGTTTGTTAAAAAGAACGGAGGATCTCAGGGAAAGCATGAAAATATTTCTCAGGCACCCATCTTGCACCTTCACGAGACGAGGATGATTTTTTAAAGTTATTAAATATTTGCTATATTCATTTCCAATACGAGTTGGTGTAATTTGATGGTCGATGATAGTATCTGGCAGTGAGATTTCTTAGTCTCCTTCAGTAGTAAGAGGTGGTTCTTCATATACTAGATGAGTGGGAAGTTGTCCTTTGAAAGGTTTTAATAAGCTAACATGAAAGGAATTATGAATGTTCCAATGAGAAGGTAATTCAAGTTTGTATGCAACATCATTAATTTTGTGGATCACTTTAAAAGGTCCATAAAATCTTGTTGCAAGCTTAATAGTTGGGAATTTTTCAACACTTTTAAGTTGACATTTTTCCATTTTCAAAAGTATATAATCTCCAAGTTCAAAGGATATAGCTTTACGTTTTACGATTTGCTTACTTAACATACTTTTCTTGAGCATGAGCAATGGAATGTTTTATGTCATTTAGAATGGTCATAAAATCAATAGTGAATTGATCAGCAGCTTTTCAATTTTGTTAGAAAGTCTACTTGCCGGAATAGGCAAAGGTTTTCCATATACAATTTTGAAAGGTGCTCAACTGGTTTAAGCTTACGACTTTCATAAGCAATTGGATGTCCATCTTGCATAAGAACAGCACCAAAGCCTTGTCCACTAGCATCAATAAACTACAATGAAGAATGGTTGTTTGAAAATCTGGTAATGTAAGAACTAGTGCATTGGTCAATGCTTTCTTAAGATCAACGAAAGAATGATCATGTCGACTAGTCCAATCAATAGCTTTCTTTTAAGAAGTTCAGTCAAAGGATGTGCAATATATGCAGAATTTCTAACGAACTTCCTGTAGGAGAGCGACATAATCTAAGAAAAGATCGGATATCGTGAATATCACATGGTCTAGGCCAATTAGTAATGCTCTCAATCTTTTTAGGATCTACTCGAATACTATCAGCAGAGACAATGTGTCCTAGATATTCAATTTCTTCTTGGAAGAATTTGCTCTTTTCAGGATTGGCATAGAGTTGATTCTCTTGAAGAAGTGAGAATACTTTTTCTAAATGTTGTTCATGTTATTGATGATTCTTACTGAAAACTAAGATATCATCGAAAAACACTAAAACAAAGTTTTGATATTTCAAGAATATCATATTCATCATTCTGTTAAAAGTAGGTGGAGCATTAGACAAACTGAATAGCATGACTAAAAACTCATAATGGCGAGTTTGGGTCCGTCCTAAAGGCAGTTTTGTAGATATCTTCTTCGTCCATTCAAATTTTATGATAACCAAACTTAAGGTTGATCTTGCTAAAGACTCGGGCTCCTTTAAGTTTGTCTAGTAAGTCATCTACTCGAGGTATTGGATATCTATTCTTAACAGTAATTTTGTTTAGTTCACGATAATCGTCGATACACAATCGATATGGACCAATCTTCTTTTTAATAACGAGAAGAACTGGAGTATCAAATGGAGAATTACTGGGTCGAATCAATTCCTTATCTAATAGTTCTTCGACTTGTCTTTGAATTTCCTTTTATTCTAACATGTTAACTTTGTAAGGAGCTTTACAAGGTGGTGAGCTACCAAGAATTATTTCCATCTTATGGTCTTCTGGGGGGGGGGGGGGGGGCGAGGTCTGGGTAAGCGAGGTGGTAAGTCGTCTATGAAGCAGTTAGAGAATTTAGAGATTAAAGGGTCATGAGACATTTGATTTGGAGTCATCCTCAACAGTAAGCTAGATGACAAAAATAAAAAATGTCCTCCTTTTTCTATATAGTTCTTTTTGCTTAGTATAAGTCAAAAATAGGCCTAACTCACCTTTGTTTTGGCATTGAAGATAAATTTGTTGGTCATCTTTTATTATAACCACATGGTATGGGTGTCATAGTCAATATGGGGATTATGCTCATGTCTCCATGGCATACCTGAGATGACATCCACACCTTGTAAAGGTGCCACTAGGAATGTTCTCTTTTCTCTTAGTGAACCCATTTGTAATTCTAAATCTCTAACCTCCTTGGTGCAGTTGTACTTAGTACCTTGAAATGTAGCATTTACTTTCTAACTAGAGTACGATCCATCTAAGTTAAGTGCTTTCAATGCTTTCTCAGAAATGATCATGCGAAGTACCATCATCATGCAATATAGAAATTGATTTTCCTTTTATTTTCCCTTGAATTTTCAATAACACATGAGTTGAAAACTTACCTTGATCTGAATAGTCAGGATCAGATTTACCCTCTTGCTTGAAAGAATCTTCGTCGTCTTCTTCAATAACGTTGAGTCGAGCCGTCGATGTGGAATTCTTCTTTTTATATAATGGCAATCTTGTGCAAGGTGTCCTTCCTTATGACAATTCTAGGATCTAAAGATTCGATTCTTTGGTTATCCATTTGAAGTTTTGTTGTTTTTGTCGAATACCTCCTTTAGCCATATCTTTACCCTTTTGCATCCTGGATTTATCAAAAGTACTAGCAGGGAAAGAAGATTTAGTAGATTTTGTAAAAGATTTATCATGAATGCAGTGCTAAGGTCATGTGGATGAAACATGTTAACATCAACCCTAATGGTAGGCTTAAGTCCTGCAATGAATTTTCTATGTTGCTCTTTTTCCTTTACTTTTTCAATGACTTGAACCTGTAAAAGAATATCCCAAAACTTGTCGATATAAGCTTGGACATTCTCTTTATCAATCTAGCATAGAGTGCCCCATCGTTGACGTGCTTTAGCTTTGTAGTGCGATGGTAGAAAATGTTTCTTTAAGAGTTTCTAAAACTCTTTCCATGAAGGTCGATGTTTACCTTGCTTAATCACATTCCACCATAAAGCCGCACTCTCAATTAAATGATATAAGAACATTTAATTTTATGCTGGATTATTACATAAAAGCTTTGTAAGCATTTAATAATAAAGCTTACGTGCGTTGGTTATATAACAAAAGCTTTGAAAGCTTTAATTAATAAAGCTTATATTGGCTCAAAGCTTTGTTATGCTTTAAGACTAAAGCTTTGATAAGCTTTTTACAACAAGCTTTATATATATATATATATTATATACCTTATCCCATTACCATCTACCTCTCTCTTTTTTGGTGCATTTTTGTGACCAAAAATTCAAAGAGAGAAAACCCACAGCTTCTTTAAAGTAAGTTTTTGTTAAAAGGTCTTTAAAATTCTATCCTCATGACTCCCTACAAAGGGCAACAATTCAGAAAGAAAGATTGCCAATGGCTGCTTTACCCATTCCACCCACGGTTCAAGAACAAATCTCAACGCTTCAAGAATAAATTGCTAATGAACGAGAGCTCCAACACAAATTAGAGCATCAAGTCAAGTGTACCAAATGCAAACGCGATGCTTCTGATTCTTCCAACTCAGATGACGAGGAAAGTGATCAAGCTAGACGCATTGTTACAGCTAAATTGCATGCTCAAAATTCTAAGAAAGACTCATGAATCAGTCGAAAGGCATTCACTTTCCAAAACTATGATGGCAAGAAGGATGCACAACTTCTCATTGCTTGGATTAGCCAACTGGATGACTATTTCTCTAGCAAGATTTCAACATAAGCTTTATTATTTAAAAGCTTACAAAGCTTTTATTTAATGTAAGACTCATTAATTAAAGCTTACAATGCTCTTGAGGCCAATCAACATAACTCTGCACAATTTACAGCCACCCACTTCTTCCCTGAACGTGCAGCGCCCACGCCGGGCCATTGTGGTCTTGAGAAAGATTTTAAAAAAATTCCCCTTAAGTTTGACAACCGATGGCCGTGAATTGGAAAGGGAAGGAAGAAGGGAAAATTTCTAATTAACTAAATCTATTTTTTGAAATTTTTCCAGAGTGCATATACTCCCATAAATTAACTCTTCGAGATTCACACACCGTCCATTATAGGTCACTCTTCCTCCTCATAGCAGTTTAGCAACCTGAAAGCTAAGCAAGATTTGCTCTCAATTTTAGAATTCATCCATACAGAGACGGACGGGACCAGAAAGAGGTCAAGAATTAAGCAAAACTGCTTTTCAATTTTAGAGTGGTTTCATGGTTTTTTTGAAAATGGTTTACCATCCTTCTCTTACCCTTTGGTTAATAGAGGCAACCCTTCAAATACATTTGAACTTATCTTTCCATTACTCAAATTTATCCCCTTCTCCCTAGGTGTCTAGCTCTGATACCACCACTGTCACGGGATCTAAATTTCTAGGGAGATAAAAATCAAATAAATTGCAAGAAATTGATTTAAATTCAACAATTCATCAAACATCACATGACCATGATTAAAATATTCAAAAATAAATGAAAATACTTAGCTCACAAAGATTCGGCTCCAAGATTGGGTGCAATCATCCCCCCTCATGTGTGTATGGCCTATTTTCCCCCACACATGAGTATTTACGAGATATTTTATTCCAAATTAGGCCATAGCCTCCAAAAATGCAAAAGGGGTGATTTTCTTGCACGACATTCTCTTATCTTCAAAAATAGAGTGCCCATAAATTGAGGCTAGGGTTTAAAGCATATCACGCTTTACCAAATATTAAAGATCAAGTCTATATTTGATCAATTGTAGCTTTTACAAAATAAATCAAAATGTGCACAAGCTAGCACATGTATCTACAAAGCTTGTTTACAAAAATGGTGTGCCAAGTAATAAATTAGTGCGACTTCTCCTCAATCCTTGGAATCCTCTTCACCTATAAAATAACCAACAATAAATTGGTGAAATAAATATTCCATAAGCATACAAACCATCATCACACACATGTTTCCCAGGCGTAAGTAACCCGGGAATCAACCCTACATACGAACCAACTGAAACAAACATTGGAAACCCCAAGCATACGTCAATATCCACCAAATGTATTAATATTTATAATGGTATCACCCATGATATTAACATTATTTGGCATGATGGAAAGATAATCCAAGCATCCCCGAATTATCTAAGAGGGTAGAAGGATATTTTTAAGAGGGCTTAAAATATATTCCCATAGCAAGATTGTGTTGTCATGTTTTGGATAAAGCTGTGCTTGAATTGTGGTGAGTTTAGTGGAAAGTTCTAGTCCAACCATAATTCTTGGGATATTCTCAGTAAGATATGTTGGAAGTTCTAGCTTCTCTAAGGTCTCTTTCTCCCATAAAATAGCAATTTCACCATGCCTACAGGAGTGTTCAGGGTGATTGTTTGTAGGGATTCATCTATTGAATACAACGAGTCACTTACCCAAGTTCCACCCAAGATGACATCATACTCCAGAGGATCTAGGGTAACATAGAATCTAAATTTTAAATTTCCACCGATTGTTTGAGTAGTATAGCTAAAGTAACCTGGAACTTCAATATTTTGTCCATTGGCACCTCTTGCAAGACCATTGTCTTTAGGGATGATTTTAGGTTGTCCCAATGACACGCAAGTGTCTATTGTCATGATGTTATGACTAACTTAAGGGCTAATCAACATACATTTTCACTTATGCTTGTATGGAATTCCAACCATACCATGATATAATCTTCAAGAGGAACCATTGATGCTTCAGTTTTTGTTTAAGCTTCAGATCTCGTTTCAGTCTCATATTCCCATTCACTTTCATCCTCTTTTTGGCTCTTTGCTTGTTCAAGAGTACCCAATGTGTACAATGGCACACTCGATCCTCTGACAATTCTAACTAAGGTCTGTTTAGAAAATTGTGAATTCTCACAGTCCTGTTCTATGGAGCTCTTTATGTCATGTTTATCCTTTAAAGATGCAAGTGCTAACGCTATGCTAGCTTCACCACCATGAGAGAACAGTACTCCTCCAATTGAGGATTTAAGAGACTGATTTAATTTTGTAAGGGATTCATGAAATTCCTCACGTGCTTTTTTAACCACATCATTCATACAATCTGCCTCTAATGACTCTTTTATAGTGAGTACGTCTTGAAAGGGGAAGTGATACTCCTCTCATTCTTCTATTTTGGTTGCTTTTTCAAGATGGACATTATGAGGTTCAATCACAACTGGTGATCCTATATGACACTCAACAATGCTAAGCATGCTCTCTTGAGCTTGCTTTTTGCGTTTTGCATATGTCATGTGATCAAGATTTTCAGTTTGGGGTGGTGGGTTCTAGTTTCTTGATTGGTCTATGAGGCACACCTAGTGATGAATCAGAACTTGTTTCATCCTCACTAAATGACGTACTAGAACTTGTATCATCTTTTGAATTTCCTTGGATCATCAGGTTTTCATTAGGTTTGCCCACCATGATGATACGACGAGAACAAACTTTCTTTCGAGCTTTTGTATCTTGTGTCGCACAGGTGGGTGTTGTGATTTGTGTGGTAGCCTTTGAGGTGGATGCTTCTACATCATGTGTAGCTTTTTGCTCTATTGGGGACAAGCTCTTTTCCCTTGTCCTTTATTTCAACCTTAGTTTCAATAGTTTGTTGCCCCTTGTTTTTCTTGGGTTTGAAAGGCTTTGCTTTCTCTTTTGGCTTCTAATTTAAAGCATGCTCTTCTACCCATTTTGAAATATTTTCTTTTGCATTCTTTTTTATTATATCTCATACCTTGTCTTGTAAGCGTGTAAGCACATTCAAAGGTACCGTGGACAATTGCCAATTGTATTTTGTGAGAGAGGTTGCAGGGAAGCAACTCGCCTTGGAAAATCTTAGAATATGTGATCGATGCTACATCGTTCACATATGGGCTACAAGGTGTCAGTGACTGTAAGCATGGAAGTATTCCAAACTGTGCAGCCTACCACCTTGTGTGCTCCACGACAATAGAAACACTGAAGTGTTCGTTGAACTGTTTCTTGAGCAGTTTTGACTCTTTGACCTGTGTTTGGTTGGGGCATGGGAGATGGAGGTTTTGAGTTAATTGCAAATGAATTGGGACATTGGTGTGTGTTGTGACTAAAGGTTTTGCAATATATGCAGTACAAATAAATAGGCACCTTGTACAAACAATGGGGATTGGGATGAACATGATTGCATTGAACACAAGGAATTTCTCCCATCACTTGGAGAGGCATTAAGGATGGTTGGTTTTGAAGGATCTCATTCTCTCTTAGAGATGTTGGTTATGAGCTTTTAAGCAAGGCTGCATAGAATTCGGGGAATGACAATTCCAAGATCCATTTTTCTTTAGCCACCATTGCTTCACTTGGTTTAGATGGGGAACATATTGTATCATGATCATCTTCCATCATGTTTTGTCATCTAAACAACGTATTGCTTCTTTACAACATTGATCAAATGTTTTCAGATTGGATACATTGATCAAGTTATGTAAGTTGTTATTCTTTAAGCCCATCATGAAACATCTCTTCAGCATCATTTAGTTTCTCCCATGGCTCACATCATGAGTCCAAGACTTTTATCCGAAGAATAAAATCTCTAATGGTTTTGTTTTGTTTGTACACAATTGAATAGAGTTCTTTCGCTGCACTCCACCGATCACCTTATCTTGAAAAGCCATAAATAAAGGCTTTTTTTAAAGTCTTGAAGTTTGTCTTGATCGGTAGGCATCAATGTGATGAACCATCGGCTAGCCTTTCCTACTAAGTAAAGGTTCAACACATGTACCTTGGTGGGGCAATTTGGATTTCCAAAGGCTTTGCATCGCTGTTCAAACATGTGTATGAAATGGACAGGATCACTCGTTCCATCATATTTGCCCCCATGATTTTGGAAATCAAAACAGCCGTATTTTTGTATGAGTCACTCAGGCTGTGTGGGGGTGCTAATGTGGGTAGGGACTCACATAGACCTTGGGCGACCCCCCTTCCTAGATTAGTAAGTATGTCCAAGGTATGAGTATCTAGGGGTTAAAAAGGGTTGGTACCTATAGAATTTGTGGGAATGTTAGGCAAAGGACCAAAGACCAATGAGATTGAAGTGACTGACAGGGGATGTAAAACCCGATGACACGCTTGTTGTTGGCATGGCAAATGCATTGGGAGTTGTAGTTGGGGCATGGATCTCAATGGCTCGAAGATATCAACCATTGAGTTCAATTTGTGTGTGAGCCCACGTAATCCCTCTATCGTGGCCATATCTTGACGTTGTTAATTGCTCCTCTTTTAGATTTTCTTACAACCCGTTATAGTCTCTAGAGGCTTGGCGTACCCTTTGCTAGGTCAAACAGGTGTTTGTTTGCTCTAATTAGCTTAGGCACTACATGCACGTGAACGACTTCTTAGAGATATTTTTCTGGAAAAGGTGCATGCCAGTAGCATCCCAGATGGAAGAGGAGGTCTCAAAACCTATTTTCCATCACTGTCTCAAGATGAAAATTTTTTCCAGAAAGATTTTTCCTATTTCACAACCCGTTTTTGAATGTGTTCTAAAAGAACAAAAGAACTTGGAAAAACACTGTATGAGAGAGTTGTAGTATTTTTGGAGTACTATAACTTTGTCTCTCTAAGTTTTTCATGATTTTATCGTTTAGGCACTCAAAAAGCAGCCCGAATATGGTCCGTAATCCTTTGCAGGTTGTTTTGGGCGATTTTTAGTGCTCTAAGGGCCGTTTTTTGCCTCGATTTTTGGGTTGAATTTGGAGGTTTCTGGTCAAAAGCCAAAAAGATGGATTTTTCCTTCGGACACTCAAGACTAATTTCGAAGAGCTTGATGCCGGCTTTCCGATGAGCACACAGAGCGCGTTCATCGAAATCACAATTTAGGAGACATCAGCCTCCAAACAGGGTTGTTTTCCATTCCCAACATGGGAGACCTTTAGTGAGGGAGGTTACTCAAAAATAATGCAACCACTGTAACTCATAGAGGTAGTTCTATAACTCTCTCCACTCACACAAACAAAATATCACTTACCGCATTCTGATCTACAATTACAGTTGTCGGCTCCTATTTCTTGTTTTTGGTGTTGCACATAAGAGTGAATGTCTGATGCAATCTCCCATCTAGCTTGTAACCACCTTCACATCTTTAAGATAAACTCTACAGGCATCGTAATTGCAATATCCTCCCTGCCAGTTTCTTGCTAAAGAGCTATATCAAAATTAGCAAGATTAAAATGTTCTTTCAAATCATTCAATGTAACCTCCCAAAACTCTATATCATACCTAATTGACAAACACTTGTGTCCCTACCATATCTGATAACTAGGCTTAGCTATATAGCAACAAGGTAAGAAAAAATACAAATAATAATAAAGATATGGTGTGATTGAGCACAAGCTGATAGCAATAAATGTTTTCAAAGTATGTCTAGTTTGCTATACATCACGTACTATTAATAATTGATTAGTATATAGGTTAAACACCATATATTATAATGTATTGACACTTCTAGTTATTTATTGTTAGCATATAATAAATGTGTGAAAAGATAAGACACAAGGCTTTCCTTTATGTAAAAATCTCAAGATTTAATATTTTATCATTTACACATTTTAGCTACTTAAGTAAATTTGAGTAAATTATTGATTCAAAATATAGATTTGTGCAAAATTGAATAGGAGTTATTGTTATGGCTCACCCGCTTCAAATACATCCAACAAGGGATTACCTAGTGAACTGCAACTATCATGAGGATCTTTCCAATGGCTGACACTTGAGGTCTCCAAGCTCTACAACTCCTTGAGAAGCATGTGAGCATGTGAGGAGGCTGGCATTATGTTTAAGCATGTGAGCGTGTGAGGAGGCTGGCTAATGACCTAGTTTAACACTAAATAAGGGCTTTTTTTAAATTGTTTTGCCCTCTCCCTCATGTGCTTTGTCCATTGGTTCAAAGCCCTCATGGCCCTCATTTTCCACCATCAAAGCCCTTATGGCTTCTTTGCCCTCCTTGCACTCAAGTCATCAAATCCCTCATGGCCCTCAGAGCTACTAAACTATATATATGCCCCTTTAGATTTTAGGCTTATTATGACTGTTCATGTGAAATGCTTAGCATTAGTTGTTCCCACACAACCTTCACTTCTTCTACAACAAGGAGCGCACCAATAGTTACATAGTGTCTTTACACCAAGTGTTAATAATACATGTATTCACACCAAACCTCCCCTTGCCTAAGTGTGCCCAACCATTGCATGTTGGTTGGGTTTAGGATTTTGGTTGGCAGAGGTAGCAACAATGAGTCTTGCATTAACCCCAACTCCATTCCTTTATGCCTACTCCACTTGCCATCGCTACATCCGATGGCACCTGCTTCAATCCTCTGCCTTGTTGAACATCAAGCATTGGAAAAGGTACCTCAATCCTCTACCTTGAGGTTTCTTCAGGTCGGTCTAATTGGGGGGCGAGGCACATATGCTTGGAAGTAGGCAATCTGTGATGCTTGATGTGAGACCCACAGAGGGTAAAGCAAGGGAAAAAATCTCTCAGTAGCCCCATGAAGTAAACAAAAGCTTGTGTTTGCTTCATGGGGCTGCTAGGGTTTTTTTTCCTTGTTTCACCTAGATGGTTCATGAAACTTGGTGTGTATGAACTCTACTCCTTCAAAGTTCACATCGTCTCTCCCCGATGATGTTGGGTATTTTATTATTAGGGTGACCCACCATCTCCCATGGCTCATCAATTATACCCTACTTTCTAAGCCTGTTTTGGCTCATCTCGTGATGGTAGCATCTATCATGTTAAAGGTTTCAGTGACATTCACTTGAGCCTACCTAATGGTCAATCCACTGTCATCATCAATAGATTTTAAATGTTCCATATTTAACCAAGAACCTCTTGTCAATATAATAAGCAAGGTTACTGCGCCAATGGCGCGAGTGTGGAATTTAACCATGCATATAGCATCATTAAGTCCCAGCTAAATATTGGCCAAAGGTTTTACAAGTTCCTCTAGCTGCGGCACATGTTTTGGCCACTGTCAACCCCACCATTGACCACCTTGAAACTTTAAGGTGGCATTATAGAGATTGGGTCACCCCAACCATAAGGTCAAACTTTTATCTCAACAACAGCTCCACGTGCAAAGTGAGTCATGGTGGCCAATGCACATAAGAGAGAGAAATATTGTATCTACATTACTCAAGGGGTTCACATAGAAATATGTAAGTATACCACGTGAGTTAAAATGAAGGGGTTTTTTATTTCAAAATTTTAAGGTAGATTTACAGAAATACATTTATAGAAGGGTTTTGCTTAATCGATTTTGAAAAAAAAACCCGTAAGTCTATAAAGAAAAAGGGGTCATTTTATTCATGAAAAATTCACAAGGAAGGGGTATTTTAAATAACCCTTGAACGCACGTGATACATATGGTTTCTTAGTAGTGCACCCCCCAGGCTACATTATTCTTATCTCTTATGCATAATAGAAAGCAACTCTAGCATTATAATGCCTTATTGCAAACATATTGAGAAACACTTGCATAGGGATCTATCCTTCTTGCACTTGACCTTTATTTGCACTGAGAAGATATGTGGTATTTGTTTCCACATTTGTAGCACTTCCCTTCACACACATATTAATCCCTTATCTCTTGTGTCAGTCTCATAGTTGGGCCTTTTGTACCCAATCTTTTTCTCCAGCTTAGCGAGAGCACCATGATGCATACAAGGCTCACCACTACCTCATGTGAGTACTGTAGAAAAACTACTATGGTATACATATTGGTCATGATCTTTTTCTCCAGATTAGCGAGAGCACCATGATGCATACAAGGCTCATCACTACCTCATGTGAGTACTGTAGGAAAACTACTATGGTGTACATATTGGCCATAATCATCCCAAATGCTATACGGGGCATAGGCATGTCTCGACTAGGATCTAAACAGGGTGGCTTCTTGAATTAAAGCTTACCTTCCTTGCCTTGCAATGCATCCCCATTCTAGATGAGAAAAGAGACAGGAAATTCTCTAGGTTTCATCCCAAACCTCATGTGTCATGGTTTCAAAAGTATCATCAACCCATGCACCTCTACATATAGTAATTTCCTCTCTCATGTGCTCATGGTACACTCAAGAAATTAGTAGGCAAGCAGCCAAATCTATGTGATACTTTTGAGGGGTATATGTATTAGGAATTTATCCTTATGGACTTATGGACTTATGGCCTTATGGACTAGCTTGGAGAAATTACATTTTGTTATAATGTTTGAAAACTTTGTTAGCTTCTTTGTCCTACCAACATTTAACTTTGCAATAACTATTGATTCATGTGTGCTTTTAAATAGCATCCTTTCTTTGTGCATTGTGTTTTGCTAGATGGATAAAGGAGGAGAGGCACAGGCCATAAAAAGATAATAGCATCGCAACTATAAGAAGAAGAGGGGGAAGGAAAAAAGACCCTCCACTAGGCCAAGCATCTATGAGTAGAGGTGCCTTAGAGGAGATGATGAAATTCTGATCATTGAGGGTGTTCACACTCCTCATTTTGATGAGTTGGTTGTAAAAATAATAATTTCTTTGTGCATTTATTTTTCCAGATGGATAAAGGAGGTGAGAGGCACGCCATAAAAAATACAATAGCATCACAGCTTCAAGAAAAAGAGGGGGAAGGAAAAAGGACCCTCCTCTAAGCCAACCATTTGTGAGTGGAGGTGCCTTAGAGGAGATGATGAAACGTGAATATTTGGGGAAAGTGAGGATGTGGGAAACATGAGGTTAGTGATCGTGACCTCCAGTTAGCGAGTGGACATGATGTGATAAAAATGTGCAAGCTTGTGGAGTTTGACCAGTGTCCTCAAGTTCCTTTGTGCAAATTGATCCCTTATACCCATGTGAGAGGATTTAGAAATTATGTATCAGCCCTCAAGTTTGCATTTCAGCATGAGGGGTACATGGTGGAGAAGGGTGTATTTATTGCATTGGTTTTTTGTACATGTAAGGGAGGTGAGATTGTGGTGGATGATGCTACAAGGGCCTCTTGGCTTCATTTGTGGTGGATGATGCTACAAGGGCCTCTTGGCTTCATTCATGGTGGTGATAGGTTAAGGGTGAATTTAGGTAGAGTTAGCAAGCAAGCGAGGCCTTCACTTCTTATCTAATAATATGTCGTATATGTGTATAGGAAGGAAATCTAGGACAATGGCATGGATGTCCTTGATTGAGGATATGTAGAGTAAAACAAAGTGGAGGCACATAGGGTGGGGTGCACAATCATTAATCCTAGGAAGACAAGTGAGATTGCTCTACTTGCAAGCTTGCAAAGAATGAATGTGAGTATACTTATCGCAACTAAAACTTGAAATTTAGTATGTTTATGGTTTATGTGTCTAATATTTTGGTTTTTTCTTTACAAAGGCTCAATGAGCATGCACATATCAAGCCTAGCTTGAGAAATACACTCATAAATGGCAACAACATTTGTGAGTGTGATGCTAAGAAATATATGAGTACTCTCACTGTAGAAGAGTGTAAGATTATTGAGCACATTAGGTCTAGGGAGCTAAAAGGTGTAAGGCCTTGGTATCCTTTGACATGAGCATACTTGGCATGACTTGTGTTTCAAGTTGTTCAAAGCTTAATAATTACTATTTTACAAATTGAAGATGTACTGTTGATCTTTGGTTTAATATCCAAATTATATATGCTATGAAACTTTTGGTTTAAATTAGGTTGAATATAATCCGAAAGTAAAGAGGAAAATTGAAATAGTGAGACGTAAAGTGCCAATCAAAGAAAGAGGTGCTGGTGAGAAGCAAGAGCCAAATATTAGATCTAAAGACGAATATCAGATCGAATGGGGAAGGTATTCTTAAATTGTGTAGATTCTATGTTAAGCTTTATATTGCCTAGGACGGGCATATTATTGTGTGTAGTAATTTGCAATATTTTTTTCACTGTCATGATATTCCATCTCTTGAATTGTATTGATCCCCAACTAGGAGATGTTTGGAAGAAAATGTTATTTGCATTGCAGTATGATGATAAAGACTCCGTAGGGACCCTTGAAAAGTTGCAATGCATTGCCTTGACACCTCTCCAAATGGAGAGGAGGGTATTTCTACTTTCTTTGTTAGAGAGTAATTCCATGATGTGAAACATGTATCACATGCCCAAGCAAGATATGGAATACTGAGGGTTGGTTTCTATCATTGACTCTTGTTGATGTGTACATAGATATACTAAACTTTATAAACAATTTTGGGAGGTTTTGATAACCTAATCTTTTGGTGATTTGTATATGAATGCATGCATGCTTGTGTGTACTTGGCCTTTGTATACGAGATTTTGTATTATGCTACATTGTGTTTTTGTGTTGTAATAACTCACATCCTGAGATGCCAAAGGCAGTGCATAGGGTGGAAAGAAATATCTCAGTCTTTGACGTGTCTATATATCCTAATAGCATGCATGGTCTCATTTGGTCAATTTCCCTTGGTGGATAGACTTCAACCCAAGGCAAGTGCTCACAAGAGAGTGGGACATGTACAAGTTGCTTGATGCTATAAATGGGCCTCAACGAAAACTCTTGAGAAGTTGAGAGCAACAAAGGGGGGAAAGGGAGCAAGAAAGAAGGACAAGATAGAAGGTATTGTGTGCATGCTCCTAGACAAGAATTTTAAAGTATGTTGCATATATTCAATGTGGTGAGGAATGCTATATTTATTTTTCATACATAGTTATTGAGGATGAAGATGAGGATGACTCATCATCACCCTTGGCACATTAACCCACAACATCAAGAGTAGGTGCTACTCAATAGATCCATGGGAAAAGAGATGGTATGTGTTTTCAAACAAAGTTGTGTGTATTGGTAGCATTGAATTTAGATTTTATTTGTTGTCTAGGCTAAGGATTTTTTGTGATTCCTATTTTGCATTGGTTTGTGCAAACATTGCTGCCTTGGAAAAGGTTGAGGTCCATTATGTTTATTGCTATCCCCACCATCTCCGGATGAAGCATTGGTTCATGGATCTCTCACTAGATATGGTTGTGGGATGGGAGGCTATATTGTTATGAGGTGTGATTTCTCTCTAGGCAAGAATAATGATGTATGAAAGACAAGATACATGAGTTCTTCTTGTGCATTGTGTCTCCTACAAATGAATACATAAATATGGGAAGAAAGATGAAATGGCATAACACTTTATTATGCTAAACTTCCCTAGTGGTGGTGAGTGCATGTAGAGAAGAGGAGAGATTTCACCATGGAATAGATTCAGCGAGGAGCATGTCAAACATGCCATGACTATCAGTGCAAGCCTAGCAGATAGTGGGTGGTTGGTTCTTTTATGTCTTTTATTTAGTGAGGAATGATGAACATGCATTGTGTCTTTTGTTAAATTTTAAAATGTTTGTGCATACCAATCATAAATTGTGTGGCATTTTCTTGAAGTTCCTTGCCTTACTTGGTTAGAACACTACATTAGAGTACAAGACCTTGAGGTGGCTAGGTGAGTCGTCGTGATGCATGACAAGCTCCCTTATGGATACACCACATACATTGGAGAGTGCTTGTTGAGACAAAGAGGACCCTAACCAATAAACATTGATTTGAAATAAATTTTGTGTGTATGAAGCAATGTATTGTGGAGGAATATGTTAAAATAAGTGTCTCTTTTAATAATACATGGTACCCTAAGATATTTTCATGATCACTATGTGCATTTGAGTGCTTCACAATTGTTATTTGTGAAGCGCTGCTGCAGAGGGAGGCCCGCTATGTTTATTGCAAATAGTTAGCATTTATTTGACATGCATCGGATCATCCCTTCAAATGATGTCTGGACACATTACATAGCATATGTCCATAGGACTTCTACATCATCATCTCATCTCACAACCTGTTTGAGGTGGCTTGGAGCACTCTTCTAGTTTTGTTTCCTACATCTTGGAGTTATTATGTGTGGTAGGTGGTCATGTGGGTATGGGAAAACTCCCCTCATAAGAGCTTGTCAAGCCTCTAGAAGGCCATCTTTCTCCTTCAACTTGGATTTCTTAGTGATCCCTCTTGTGTAGGTTGCAGCTAGCAAGAGAGAAAGAGTTGACGATATGCAGGTGGATGAGGGGGATGAAGACTACGAGAAGAGGCCAGTTGTAAGCTCTTTTGACTAGTGAGATACATCTTTGCTATACTCACTTTTTTGGACACTATGTTTATGAACATATTGTATTTCAATTTGTGTGTTTGTTTACATTATTGGTAGTGCCATTGGGGGCTATGCATTTTGTATGTCATTTAGTTACTTAACTTTTATATTGGTGCTTACATTAGGGGCTATACATTTTGTATGTCATTTAGTTTCCTACAGTATGGCTTAGAATCTTTTTGGGAATGAACACTCATTAAATTATCAAATTCAGTTTTCATGTAGCTACCCCTACCAATCGATGTAGAATCCATGGCTAAAGAAATGGCCACATGCAGGAGATATGATATGTGGAAGGCATTCGAAAAAAGAGTGTCTTTGTAGATGATGAGTGTGAAGAGAATTAGATGTGAGTACAACTGCTTATTCATCATTAGTTGTATAA
Organism: Cibotium barometz; assembly: GCF_041138505.1. Taxonomy (NCBI): domain Eukaryota; kingdom Viridiplantae; phylum Streptophyta; class Polypodiopsida; order Cyatheales; family Cibotiaceae; genus Cibotium; species Cibotium barometz. Next base: position 53,020,488 of record NC_141071.1, on the reverse strand, counting down.
TTTTTAAAAGAAACTTTTTTGTTTATACTATGCCTATGGTGGTGTTATAATAGTTCGTAGAGTGAATTTTAGTTCGAATTTATTAGAGAATTGTGAATATTTGTGATCACCACATGCATGGCAGTGAGGTTTCAATATGTCATAATATATGGTATATTAAGTAATTCTATTAATCCTTGAGAGCAGGCATGATGCCTCTAATTCTAATAAGATAATACTAAGTACAATGAAGTAGATAAAGAATCTCAATATTTATAAGGTGGAACAATAGTCTTGCTAACTCTATGAAGTGAAATTGCAACAGTTTTTGCTCAATTTTTGGGGTCGTGTGCCTCCCTAGTCCAGGAACCAAGTATATGGATTTGAACTCAATGAACCATAATCCTTTGACTTCTATCATTATGATGATAGAGGGGGCTATTGCTAATGTCTCAAAAACAAATTTATCAATGACAGCATCCAGGAACCAAGTATATGGATTTGAACTCAATGAACCATAATCCTTTGACTTCTATCATTATGATGATAGAGGGGGCTATTGCTAATGTCTCAAAAACAAATTTATCAATGACAGCGAATCATCGCCACCCCAGAGGAAAGTGCATTAAGAAATGGTTAAGGTGAAAGTGCTTTCAGGTTAGACGTAACATGTTTTTAAGTGAGTAGACAAGTGCACAGTGGAGCTAAGATACACTGAGGCTACAAAATTGTATGAGGCCAAGGAAGATGATGCAATGGGATTATGACCAATTTTTTAAGTATTATAAAACAAGAAGAAATCTTATATGACGGTCTCGTTGAACTCAGATCGTAGACTTAGCTCAACCTGGGGAGGAGCCCAAACTAGTGTTCATCACTTATGGGAATTTCTTGAGTTGCTAAAAGAATACAAGGATTGTTTTTCTTGGAAGTACATGGATATAAAGGGAGTACCGCTAGAGGTGGTACAACACCCAATACCTATCTTAGAAGGATCAAGGCCAACCAAGCAAAGGCCTTATCAGATGAATCCCAAGTTATGCAAGAAGAAATCAAAAAATTTATTACTGTAGGATTCATCCATGAGATCAAGAACACTAACTGGGTATCACCCACTGTCATTGTGCCAAAGAAAAATAGAAAGCTATGTGTGTGTAGATTTAAAAAAGGTCAATATGGCCACACAAAAAGATCACTATCTACTACTGTATATTGAATATGTTTTAGAAAGAGTAGCCAAATAAGAACCCTACATCTTTTTAGATGGTTTCTCTAGCCACCATCGCACCTGAAGATCAGCATATAAGACTGCATTCATGTGACGATGGGAGCACATCAGGTTATGCCCTTTGTACTAACCAATGCCCCCATAACATTCCATTGGCTAATGTGCATAGCTTAAAGCCTTCCTACAGAATTGGTTGGAAGTTTGCATTGATAATTTGTGTGCTCACTCTAAGTGGAAAGACCACCTAGCTTGCTTAAGAAAAGTATTTCAAAGGTGTCAATTCTATCAAATATCCTTGAATCCATTGAAATGCCAAATTTGGGTAAATTATGGTGTTATATATTGGGACACATTGTGTCTAAATATGGTATCTCCATGGAGAAAAGCAAAGTTAAGTTATTTCTGGAACTACGTCCACCCACTAATTTCAAGGGAGTACAAAGGTTTATGGGACATGTCGGGTACTACAGAAGTTCATTCTATTCTATGCAAAGATTATAAGGCCATTATATAGACTACTTGTAGTCTTTGAATGGACCAAGAAAGTTAGCAACCATATGATGAACTTAAGGAACTCTTGGCAAGTGCACCCATCTTAATACCCCCTAATTGGGACATAATCTTCCATATGTGCATATTGATGCATTAAATTTTTTCACTAGGTGTGTACTAGCACAACTAGGGGAGCATAAATTGGACTACCTTGTTTGCTTTACTAGTAGGCAACTCAATGAGGTATAAATAAATTACACCACCACAGAGAGAGAACCGCTAGCCATGGTTTATGTCATGAAAAAGTACAACACTAGGGGTAATGGTACTAAAGCTCCAATGTAAGAAATGGTTTGACCTAAACGTTAAGGTCAAGGAGCTTAAGGAGGGAAACTTAATATTATTGTTTGGAATGCCCTGACTCACAATTCAGGATATGCTTGCCCAAATACATAAAAAGAAAGATCAAGATAGGGTGAAAAGGCTCTCACCCAAGAGGAGGCTAACGAGAATCAACAAAGCAAAACAGAGGATGGGAAAAACATTATCAACCAATATGGGTACACTATCATCCATGGAGGATGATGACAAAGGTCAATATTCATTGTAACTCACATGGTTGAACTTGATCACAACATAGATATGATTTGCACCATGCATTGTATTCTTTATAACTAGACATTCCATTAATGTGCACTTGAGAAGGAAATTTCTCTTTTAAATATCTCTTGAAATTTTTTATTTAGCTTAAGGATTACTCCAAAGATTAGAGCATTTATTTTTGCAAACACATGAAGATCCATAATCTTATAAATATTGTTCATTAAAATCATTTATGTCCACGATATCTGTGACTAGAAACACCAACACCAGCATAGCTCTAAAACCGACACAGGAGCCAGTCACACCTTGCCATATGAAACATAGGAATCTTTGGGTAAAGGCTTGGCACCGATTAATACACAAGGGCTCGTAATTTCCATGGTAGTATAGTTATTAAGGTTAAAGGATGTGTAAATGTGTGAAATCTTGTCAACAATAACCCTTTTATCGGAAAGGTATATGTTATGCCTATAGGTGTGATGGAAGAGCAAGTATTTCTAGGAAGAGCATGGATTGTTGCTTCTGACTGTTCCATGCAATGGAAAGAACAAGCATCCAGGTGCAAATAAAAAAAGGTAGAATAATGGTGTTAACCCATGGCGGACGTACTATGTTTTACATCATTAATTTAAATATTCTGAGTCATGGGCCGGGCTTGTCGGCACCATATGTTAAGGATAAAGGGATTGGGTGATCGCCGATGAGAGGCGCACCTTGGATATCAGTAGGGTTAGGGTTAGGATCGGCCGGCCATGTATGGGCGCCCAAGTGTGAACGGCCAAGTCACCTATATGAGTCAAATGTAACCCTAAACTCCTCATTCTCATGTGTTGTGAATACAAGAGTGCTCTTGCCTTATCTCTTTGGTTTCCTTCTCCTGCGTTTGTGAGAGAGAGAGACAGTGAGTGAGAGAGCGATCGAGCACTGTGTAGCGGCACGGCGGCGGTGGAGAGGCGGTAGAGCGACGACGGCGGCTCCTCCTTCACGGCTGCGACGCGGGAATCCTTCAAGGCGGCGGTTGAGCGGTGAGTGACACACCCTTTGGCATTCTGTTTGAGCTTCCTTCCCTGGTTGTATGCTTGCAGCCATTCGTGGCTCGCATACGGTGTCTGGAAAGTCCCCAGCTACGACCTGTGCGACAAAAGCGCACATTTTTGGCGCCGCTGCCGGGGAGTTGCCCTGCACCAAGCTCCAGTTTGCAGCTCGGCTGCTGCGTGAAGATTAATCTACACTATAGGAAAGCGACTGTGTGTTTGTTGTCAAGGCGTTTCTGTGTTGCATTTCTGTTTCTTTTGTTATATTTTCGCTCCGCGTGTGGGCGTGCGTTCTGTTATCTGGTTTCTGCGTGTGAGAGGGATTTTTGAATCCCCAGATCTGTGCTGTGTGTGCGAACTGCGCCGCGGCCAAGGCTGAACCCTAAGGAAACCCTAGAGAACTTATCTCACCAAAAAAAAAACAGAAAATAAAAAATAAAAAAATTATAAAAAATAAGAAAGAAAAAATTAAATTTTATTTTCAAAGAAAGAACCAAACATGTGGAGAGGAAAGATTTTCTAATTGGAGAAAAAAAATTTGAAAAGAAAGAACCCCAATTGACCCACGACCCACGACCCGGCCTCGGTCTCGGTCTCGGTCTTTTGATATATATATATAGGAGAGTGAGCCTCCATAGCTTTCTCTCAAGTGAGAGCTTATGGGAAGTCGTGCCCTATATGTAGCCCACTCCCCAAGGAGTAAAGTGAGCATGTGGGATAAAGCCCTCACCCTTTCCTCCACAAGCAAATAGGCTTTTGCCCCTTCCCCCCAAAGGAAACGGACTATTTTGAGGACTACAGGAGCTCTAGATAGGCGAACACGGTGCTGTAAAGCACACTAGGACCCTTTAAACGATACGCTCGTTTCGAGCTATCACACGCCCTAGTCCAAGTTCGACCGTAAGTAAGGGGGTCAAAAACGAGTTAAAAACAATCTAAAAACAAGTAAAAACGAGGTGCAAAATACCCAAGAAACCACTTGTGTGGGCTTCAAGGGTAGTTACCAACGCACGTAGGGTACCCACGTCACATGCATCTACGTTCTGGTCGGGTGCTAGAGCCTGAACCACTAGAAAGCGTTTCAGTCTACGCAGGCTCACACCATCCCTCCACGTTGGCATCTTGGCCTTCGGCTGGAACCCAAGGGAGTGCAACCCAAGATCCACGAATAGTGGATAGTGACTCATCTTCTGACTCAGAAGCCATGGAAGGACACCCTACCAAGAACCCTGAGGAGACAAGCCAAAACATGCCAGTGTGGGCCCCACAACCTGGATCTAGCATGTTTAGTCGTCTAATAGAGACTTTTAGTAGAGCTACACGCTCTGAACATGCGACAAGCGAAGTAAATGAAGAAGGAGGGGTAGTGGATTCGCCATTCACATCTTATGTAGACCCTACCCTCCCAAAGAGTGTCCATGTGGATATTCTACCCACTTCGTTTAATGAGGGCCCTACTAAGCTACCACATTCCGATGCTCTTCCTAAAGTAGAGGTCCCTAGAAGCCAATCCATAAGAAGTGACATTGCGTCCACTTCAAGAGAACCATTTGGCACACCAAGTCTAGATGGGATATTTCTCAATGAAAATTGGGAATATGATCTACACACAGAGACTCTAACGGACCTATACACGGGTTACACATACCATGTAGGTTGGTTAGAAGTCCTACGCTCCACATCTAGCGCCACTAATCTAGAGGAGCAACAGCAAATGATATGTGATGTTATTCATAGAATTATCCAAATTGAGAGGCAAAATAGGGGAGTGGACCTAGTTTCCACTGGCCCTATGAGGTTTTTGGATACGGGCAAGGCCAAACAACCAACCCTATCACAATTGGAGACCCCTTCAGTGAGTCCCATAGACCCTTCATATGTTGTTTCGCCTGGAGTCTCAATGCAGGTTGAGCCCACGAGCAGTAACTTTACCTTTCCAAACTTGGCTCAACTTTCCATTAGGGAATCCACAATGCCTACCCCAATGATGAGCATGACAGAAAGTGCACCTGTTACCACTGTAGTTAGTACGACACCACTACCTAGTGGAACAGTACCTACAACAGTGCATGGTAGTGCCTATCGGCCTTATGTACCTATTGCTACTCATGCCCATGTAGCTCCTACGCCTCCTAGTATGCCAATGGCGTATGCTCCAAGACTGCCTTATCACCACCCTTATCCAAGAGGAGCTAGGCCTAGCCACATATCATATCCTACGTCATTTGCCAACATACTCAGACCAACGCCAACTCCTATCAGCCAGGCTATCCCAGAAGTGCCTCCACCAACTATGCCTGCTCACTTAGGTGATCTTGCAGCATTTGCTCAGACGATCGGACGATCCATTGCAGAAAACATGCGGGGCATGCCTGAGAGAGAACCTAGAAGCAAGGCAGTACAAGTGGCTAAGCTCACTCAAAACTTCAGTGGTAACGAGGATGTTAGGAAGCACATTGAAGTCTTTGAACACGTGTGTGATTCCTTGGAAGAGCACAATGAGCTGCATAAGTGTAAAGCCTTAGGCTTAACCTTAAGTGGGAAGGCCGGAGATTGGTATCGAACCTTAAGGGTTGAAGAGCGCACTCACTACCCCACTCTCAAGAGATTGTTCTTGAAAGAATACATACGTGAGGGTGTGCTTTGGGGAGTAGCATCTCAACTTCAAAAAGCTGAACGCGAGGAAGGGGAGTCAGTGTGAGAGACTTTATAAGTCGATTGAAGCATCTAAATTCTCGCTGCACTCCCGATGAACGCTTCAATAACAACCAACTCCTCGATAGATTCATCCGAGGATTGCGCCACGAGGACATTTACAATGGCCTAGTCATTAGAGGTCTTACAACGTGGGAAGCAGTCACTGCCAATGCAATCCAATTAGAAGACAACTTGATGATTGCAGGTAAAAAGGTGTCTTCAGAAACAAAATCCGTTAGTTCGCAAGTATCTGGGCACGAGCCAATGACGGTGAAACCTATTGCCAAGGAGCCCAAGATATCTGAAATGTCTGTGACCGACCTTACTAAGGCTCTCCAAGAATACTTTAGGGGTAATCGAGCTCCCCAGAATAGCCATATGTACCCAAGAAGAGAGCAACAATGGTGTTCGGTGTGCTTAGGACCACATAGCACGAGTGAATGTCCCACATTCAGAGTCAAATTCAATGGGAATTGCAATGCATGTGGTAAGTATGGCCATCAATCTAAAGATTGCCTAACACTTAAGCGAATGTTGGCAAACCAGGCACCACTAGCTTGGTCAAACACACCTCAAGTACCCGCGTTAATGCCTGCACAACCTATCGAGCAACCGTCACAGCACATAGTTCCAAGGAATCCGAATGTAGTCCAGTCTGTGCCGTTACCACCGCCAGTGTTAGGACCACAACCTCCACATCCAAGGATTACCCCTGTAAACCAGATGGGTTGTGAGTCACATAGTGCGTGTGGGGATTATGAAGAGGAGATAGACCCCACTACTCCATACGGGATTGATACGTTTGAAATGATTCCCCAGTACTACATGGAGGATCATTTCGGGCAAGTTAAGCCTGTATATCAAGCGGCTGCTCTCGCCACAAGAGGGCAAAACCTTAATACCTTGGCGAGGAGACCACCTCTTCAATGCTATGATTGTGGTGGACCGCATCGTGTAGCGGAGTGCCCTAATAGGCTACAGAAGATCTCTACTCAAATGCAACCAAATCAAGGGAGCACATCGGGAATGCCGGTACTTACATGTAATCGTTGTGGCATAGATCATTTGATCGCTCAATGTCCACATAATCCTAATGCACCCAAGATTACGCCATTGAATTTGGTTGAGGTCACCAACCAAGCACGAAGAACCATACCCGTTGTTGTACCCGCGAATGTAGTTACACGGTCAATGCTTCAAAATCAAAACTACATTCTTGAAGAGAGGGATACTGCATCAATCACTCAGGGAAAGAAAAAGAAAACACGACGAAAGAGATCGCTTAATGCCACGAGCTCCAAGCCCAGTTCAAAGACTAACATAGGGACAGGAGACGACCCCGTGTATATGAATGATCCTGAAGATGATTCTGATTCAATAGAAACCATGGGGACCAAAGCCACTACCTTAAAGGAGGAACCCACTCGGGAGCTCAACGAAGGAGAATCAAGCGAGCACATAAATAAGGGGAAACAGAAGGAAACTTCCTCGGCCCCACAACCAAGTCAGTTAATGCCCTCTCGATCTCCCAAACTGACTGAGACTCCCCAAGACAAGCCACGTGGGCCAAAAACCCTCAAGAAAAAGATTGGTACTTACCCAAACCCAGTCGAGGAGATTGAACAAGTGCAACACTTAAGGGGTTTGGTGGAAGAAACACAAAGAGAACTGGAGCCAAACCCGAGAAAAGTCAAAATTCCAGATACAGTGTTTCCTACGCAAGTTCAACCTCACAGGAACCATAAACCGTTAGCGATACCTAGTATCATTCGGGAAGAAAGTGAGGATAGGACATCAGGAAGTGGGCAAACACCCTTTTTGCTTGAACGAATGTTTAGTGAGGGAATGCCTGACCCCATCGAGGAGGAAGTGATTCCATCTTCACCAGTCCCTAGTCAAGGGGCGATGTCTCGAAAAGTACCATTGAATGTGTCTAAGCTAATGGATTTCATGTCCTCTAAGATCAGAACCACAATCATATCCAAATTATATGGAGATCCTGAGCTATTCTTAGCTCTTCGGGCATTTCTCAATGGAGAACTAAAGGCGGGGTTACCACAATTTGCAAATATGGATAGACCCGACACGCTTCAAGATGAAGGGGAACATTGGGATCTACAACCCAACTTTGATGAAGATTCGGTCGTGGAAATACCTGTGAACAAGTTGGGACAATACTTTGAAGGTGACGAATCTAATGCCACCCTCCCCATTACTACCAAGGGATTAACTCTAAAGGGAATCCTTGATGGTGGTGCTGGAGTGAGCATTGTGACTAAAAACTGTTGGGAATCTATGGGAAGGCCTCACCTCGAAGTCACAAACATAGTGGTTAAGATGGCAAACGGAACCATAGCTAAACCTATTGGAATGTTAAGGGACCTTAAGATCAAGGTCCTGGGATACAAGGTAAAACATACCTTCATTGTAATGGATTTCTCCAAGCATCCTATGTCATATCAAATGATCTTAGGACGTCCTTTCATGAGGGAAGCACAAATGGTGCATGACTGGTCGAAAAACCATGTCTATCTACAATTCCAGGATTCTGTCATTCGAGTTGATCTTGAGAATGGTCGTGCGCATCCCTTAGGAAGCAAGGTTATCATTGATAATCGATCGGATACCACTGTTCACTCTGCCCCATTAAGGTATTGCTATACATGCAAAAAAGAGACTGATGATGGGAAAGATTCTCCTTATATGGATGTCCTACCGGGTATGACTGAGTCGGATAACGTGGATTGGGTACACCTAGCGGCAACCATAGACACATGGGAAAATAGCGGCACAAGTTGGGTAACACCTGAGGGGAAAGATATGCCACCGTTAGTGCCAATAAACATGATAGGTGTTATGCACTTGACTCCTGATGGCGAGAACGTGGCAAACTCCACCGACACTGAAAGTAGCGAAGACTCTGACCAATGCAACTCTGAGTATGAATCTCAAGAAGAAACTGACCCTAAGCCTGATGGGGAAAATGAATCAAATATTCACCCAAATGTGGAAGCAAGGTGCTCAAGGCCTAGGACAATGACCTCCTGCAGTTCATCCGAAAGTGAAGATCGACCAAGTGAGTCCGAATCGGATAGAAACAAAAATCAAAAACTTGGTAAGAAGAAAACGAGACATAAGCGCCAACGCTATCGAGCTAATGTACGAACTGCAATAAATAAGGAGAGATCCACTGCAGAATGGCTTAGTTATATAGGAGCCATTGATGCTCATCGGAAGATAGCGGATAATTGGGGACAATACCTCCAAAGTGTCATGTGGTGTATTCCGCAACCTCATGACGTCGCCCAATTAGAAATCAAAGAGAAGCCGAAACTAAGTCGTACTGCAAGAAGGCGGCAAAACCAAGAGTTGGCTCAGCAACAAAAGGAAGCGGAATTGAAAGAAAAAAGCCTGGCACAACAAGGACCAGTAGACTTACACCCCGCACCCGAGCATTTCAAATCATTCACCACAGGGGAACGTAAAGTGGTCTACACAAAAGCCCAACGAACGCCTACCAATGGGAGTAGCGGTGTCTACGATGGCCCTGCGGTAGTTAAGGAGATAGACTTAGCAGATCCGGGTGAGGAGTCTAAACCACTTTATATTGCTCAAGACCTCACCAAGGCGGAAGAAGCTGCACTTACGAAGCTTCTTAAAGAATTCAAGGACATATTTGCTTGGACATATCATGATATGAAGGGTGTTCCACCCTCGGTGGTGCAACACACGATTCCAATGATTAGCACTGCTAAACCAATCCAGCAACGTCCCTACCCAATGAATCCTAAGTACGCAAAGATTGTACAAGAGGAAATTGAAAAGCTTGTAAAATGTGGATTCATATACCCTATTGAGCACTCAGAATGGGTGTCTCCGATAGTCATCGTACCAAAGAAGAATGGGAAACTTAGAGTGTGTGTTGATCTCAAAAAGGTTAATGCAGCCACCAGAAGGGATCATTACCCCTTGCCATATTCTGAACATGTGCTTGAAAGAGTGGCAGGCAAGGAGGCATATAGCTTTTTAGATGGGTACTCGGGTTACAATCAGATCACAATTGCAGACAAGGACCAAGCTAAAACAGCATTTATCACGGAGTTTGGAGTGTTTGCCTTTCGCGTCATGGCTTTTGGCCTGACCAATGCACCTGCAACATTCCAACGATTGATAAACACGGCCTTTAAGGAATATCTAAGGGACTTCTGTGAAGCTTTCTTAGACGATCTTTGTGTTCATTCCTCTTGGGATGAGCACTTGATGTGTTTACGAAAAATATTTGAAAGGTGTAGATTATATCGCATCTCCTTGAATCCTTTCAAATGCCAATTCTGGGTTAAACACGGAGTTATCTTAGGGCATATAGTGTCCAAAAATGGGATTTCCACTGACGAGAGTATAATCAAGGTCATTCTGGAATTACCCCCACCCACCAACTACAAGGGAGTCCAACGCTTTATGGGCCACGTTGGTTATTATCGAAGGTTTATTCTCTTCTTCGCCGAGATAGCTCGACCATTGTATAAGCTTCTCATCGAGTTTATTTGGACCGAAGAATGTGACCGTGCCTATGAGCTATTAAAGAAGGCCTTGGCGAGTGCTCCAATCTTGAGAATGCCTAACTGGGATTTACTCTTCCATGTGCATATTGATGCATCAAACTTTGCTATTGGGTGTGTGTTAACTCAACCTGGAGAACATAAGCTAGACTACCCCATTAGCTTTGCCAGTCGCCAGTTGAACGATGCTGAGATGAACTACACCACTACGGAGCGAGAAGGGTTGGCAATGATATATGCAGTAAGGAAATTTCGTTATTACCTCCTTGCCACCAAGTTTGTTTTCTATGTGGATCATCAAGCATTATTGTATCTGGTAAACAAACCATGCTCCACAGGAAGAATCACACGATGGCTATTGATTCTTCTTGAGTTTGATTTCACTGTTGTTGTGAGACCTGGCAAAAAACATGTTATGGCTGATCATTTGTCTCGCATACCCAATGGTGAGGCCCCTACAGGGGTTGATGATGACTTACCAGACACTTCCCTGTTCATGGTGGAGACAATGCCTGAATGGAGTGAGAAGATTGTTAACTTTTTGGTTAATGGCTTTCCACCCAAGGAGCTTCGTAAAGATCTAGCTCGAAAGCTAATCAAAGAATGCGAACCCTATTGCCTGATAGCCGGGATTCTTTATAAAAGAGGAAAGGATGACGTTCTTAGGCGTTGTGCCCGAGAGGATGAGTATCTATACATTTTGCAAGAGGCACATATGGGTGTAGCCGGTGGTCACTTCTCAGGAGACTTAACTGCGCGAAAGATCTTACAATCAGGGTATTGGTGGCCCACTATGTTCCAAGATGCATCACTCTTTGTGAAGGGTTGCGATGAATGCCAACGATACAAGAAACCCCAGAGGAAAGACCAGATTCCCCTACATCCGATCAAAGTAAACCAACCATTTGAAAAGTGGGGTTTAGACTTTGTAGGTCCAATTAGTCCAGCGGCCCGAAACACACAATCTCGCTATATTATTGTGGCCACTGACTATATGACCAAATGGGCTGAAGCGAAAGCAACACGTAAGGCAGATGCGAGGACAACAGCCAAGTTCCTCTTTGAAAATATAATCACACGATTCGGTTGTCCTTTTGAACTTGTGAGCGACAATGGTACGCATTTTATAAATGAAGTGATTAAGGAGCTCACAACAAATTTCATGATATCCCATCATAAATCTACTCCTTATTATCCGCAAGCGAATGGCCAAGCCGAGAGTACCAACAAGACTTTAATCTCTATTTTAACAAAGACAGTTGAAGCTCATCGCACGGATTGGGATCTAAATCTTACGACAGCTTTATGGGCCTATCGTACTGCGTACAAAGTGGCTATTAATTGCACACCATTCAAAATGGTATATGGCCAAGAAGCAGTCATGCCGTGGGAATTTGTCATTCCTAGTCTTCGTGTTGCTACTCAAGAGGGTTGGGATGGTAATCCCTTAGTAGAGCGTCTGTATATCCTTGAGCGTCTAAACGAAGAAAGACAATTGGCTGTATACAATGCCCTTGTGGAGAAGGATAGAAGGAAAAAATGGTTTGATCGCCATTTAAAGGACAAGGACATCAAGGTTGGGGATAAAGTCCTGATGTATGGAGTGCGAAACGAAAAGAAAAAGCTCAAATATGCTGGTAAGGGACCATATAGAGTATGCCCCGCAAGGTACCATTAGAGTGGAGACTCTCGACGGAGTTGAAACCATTGGATTCCTTAATGGGAGTAAATTCAAAAGGTACTATGACCCCCTGAGCCAGGAGGAGTTACACGCAATCCATCAAAAGAAGGCAGCTAAAGAACAGGCTGAGCTTAAAAAGATACAAGCAAGAGTCGAAGCCAAAGAACGTCAACAGCATGCTAGGAGACAACGAGAAGCCAACTTGGGAATTACGCAAGTATTTTTCGAGGAAGCAGAGGAGGATGCACTGGAATCTGACCCACCTCTAAGATACCCAATTGAGTTACCGAGTCCTTACGGGGAGGTGCTGTATAATGCATTATTGGATACAAGAGCTCAACATAATTTGCTATCATATGGCGTGTGGTGTCAACTGGGAAAACCACCTTTAACCAAGAGTTCTATCCAAGTTCAAGGAATCAACAAGAAGAAAACCCCTGTCTCAGGAATTCTGCACACTCCGGTTGCTTATGACAAGGGAACCATAATTCAAAGCTTTTTGGTTATGCCTGCTGGTACCATGGAAGGGACTGTAAACTTAGGGCGCAGATGGATGATGGCCACCAAATGCAATATCGATTGGGCAACCAGACAAGTCACAACGCAAGAACCAACACTAGGTCTGACCGCTCAAAATCCCGCACCTAAGTCATCCACTCAAATATTAGATAACAAAAAATCACAAAGTCCAGTGGCAAAACCATCTTCGATTGTTGGCCACCCCTCTAACGCTTCAACGCCAAGAGTGGAAACATGCAAGGTGGTCCCTAAAGCTTTGCTTACTATGCCAAAGAGTACATACAAATGGGTCCCCAAAGCTTCGCTAACAGCTACTTCCCCTGCTCAATCTCGTTCAGCCACCAAGAAGCCTCGTAAAAGGAAAGCAGCTACCCACCAAAGAAAGGGCAATGTAACATCACGATGGATCCCTAAAAAATTATTAGTAGCCCAAGGGTACTACGAGGGGAATGACCAGATTTGGGTCCCTAAACATAAGTTGAATCCCTCTACATCACCTATAAAACCTAATAAACCAAGTGTTGCCACCCCAACGATAATTCAAGATCGTGGTAAGGGAAAGGTAACAGAGTGCTCCACACCACTTCTTCCAGAGTTCGTTTGGATTCCCAAACGATATCGATCATTACCACCTAGCTCAGGAAGGGGGGAGCCACATGAAGCTTCTAGCTCCTCATGCCAGGCACACGCTGATATAGAAGTTTCTACATGCTCTACACCTACTCTTGCCAACACCCAACAAAAAATCGATGAGTCTACGTCTCCCCTTGTAATAGTATCATCGGAAACCATTTCCTCCATTCGTCAATGGGAGCGTACCCTACCATCTCTACAATTGGATGTGGCCACAAGGGTCATAAAAAGCTATCTGCCCACATCACAACCTATGACCCGCTGGACAAATTGGTTCCAAGAGGCTGCAACATCATTGCAAATAATATGATCTACCCAAGGAAAGGGGGAGCATGTACTCACGCTCGACATTCTAATGCTTCCTCCTTAGCCTTCTCCCTTGACCATGTAATTGCCAAATTCAAGGGGATGTATATATATAGCTTCATACACAGAAAAACAAAGAAAAGAAAAACAAAAAATAGTAAAAAGAGCAAGAGCACAAAAACAAGAGAAATATCCGTATACAAACAAGAACTAGATTGTCCTGTCATAAACCTACTGATGCTATATCTGTGTTTGCAGATATGGCAGATGCCCGATCATCATACACTTCATCCACTCCTACCTTTGGTGAGAGGTATCATCTGTACCTTTCTCAGATATTTCACATGTGCTATCCTGTTATTGAAACTGAATGGGATCATATAGATGTACTAGCCAGAGAAGAAAATGTTGAGGAATTAGAATGGCTAATTCGCCTATTGACCATGACTGACCCCTACTCCGTAGAGGACATATCCCCGATAGCCCAATGCTTTCCTTTTCCACAAGATAACTATCCTCGCATGGTTACATTTTTGATGAGTTTATGTGGATGGGAAAATGAAAAGGAAATATCTGACAATGATGAATGGACGGATGAAACTCATGGCACTACTGAGGTTGACTTTATTTGTTTGGATGATGCGGATAGAGGCTTAGCCTTAGGGCTAGAGCCAGGACTCTACAACATCCTCTTACCGTATCCTCAGTAGTAGTGTGGTGACTGGTAGGTAGGTTAGCGTTTTCAAGTTTTTTCTAGTCCAGATTCCTTAAACATGTCTTGAAATTTTCACACTGATGTGCCTCTCGAGGTATAGTGCTTGTTAGTTGATTGTACAGGTTAAAAAGTTTGAGGTGGGTTCGCTTCCAAGTCCAGAGACTGCCGCAACGTTCATCAAAATATATCTACATCAAATTGCAAGCTGTCTCGTCAAATCAAGGAGATCTCCAATTACAGGTGTAATTCTTCCATACCCACTCTCTTTCGTTTTTACTGTTCAATCAATTGCATAAACTATAATGCATGACCACATGGAAATTGTCAATGTACTACTTAGTTTTTGAAGTTGCTTGCATGCTAGTGTAAATCATTAATGAGCTTAACTTTATTGGAAATATTCCTAGGCAGCATGACGTCTTTAGTTAACCTTGGAATACGATTGTCTTAGGTCTAGGGTAAAACCATCTTAATGTTTGACACCTGGCCATGTGTGTGTTGACCTCTAGGACATAGCTATTACCCCTTTGTCGAAAGGATGCAAGACAAATTATAGTTCAGGAGCGAGGATCAAATGAAATAGATTTAAAAAAAAAAAGCCTACAATAAATGGCAATACAAGTCTATGATGTGCTTTAATGTTGGCCTATCGCCTTATTGATACTTGGTAGGCGAGGAGTATTCTACTCCAAACCGATGCCTTGGTTGGTAGGGGGTAGCCTTGCCTAAAGTGAGCTAATAGATTCCTGGATAATGCCTTGTGTTAAACATGGTACCAGGATCGATGTTAGTTTTGCCTTAGGAAGGTCGCCATTGTGTAAAAATTGTCACGTGCATTTTTTTTAAAAAAAAGGCAAAAGGCTCCTGTAACTCTAATGTTTCTTGTGTCCCTAGACTCGTGGTATAAACTTGTTCTTAGAGTAGACACCGTGTGGTCATCTGTTTATTTATTAAGCTTGGTTCTTTTCCTTGACTTAGGCCAGTTATAAACCTTGCTTAACCTTTGACACCTTGCTAACTCTTGATTTACTTTCAATAATTTTAAACTCCTGTTAATTTACTACACTAGCTCATTCATGTGACCCTAAAACTAAGTTCTCATCGCAACATCCATTGTGGTCTAACATGCTTGAATTTCTACACTTTATATCTTTTGAATTCTAGCATACTTTCACTCTACTTCCCTATTTTGCAGACGGTCTACCACAACAACCCTCTCGAGCTTACCATACCATAGCTTCCGAGGACGGAATCTACATCAGGAAGGGGGGCATGTTAACCCATGGGCGGACGTACTATGTTTTACATCATTAATTTAAATATTCTGAGTCATGGGCCGGGCTTGTCGGCACCATATGTTAAGGATAAAGGGATTGGGTGATCGCCGATGAGAGGCGCACCTTGGATATCAGTAGGGTTAGGGTTAGGATCGGCCGGCCATGTATGGGCGCCCAAGTGTGAACGGCCAAGTCACCTATATGAGTCAAATGTAACCCTAAACTCCTCATTCTCATGTGTTGTGAATACAAGAGTGCTCTTGCCTTATCTCTTTGGTTTCCTTCTCCTGCGTTTGTGAGAGAGAGAGAGAGTGAGTGAGAGAGCGATCGAGCACTGTGTAGCGGCACGGCGGCGGCGGAGAGGCGGTAGAGCGGCGATGGCGGCTCCTCCTTCACGGCTGCGACGCGGGAATCCTTCAAGGCGGCGGTTGAGCGGTGAGTGACACACCCTTTGGCATTCTGTTTGAGCTTCCTTTCCTGGTTGTATGCTTGCAGCCATTCGTGGCTCGCATACGGTGTCTGGCAAGTCCCCAGCTACGACCTGTGCGACAAAAGCGCACAAATGGTACCAAGACTTGTCTCAATAGTAACCCAACGTTGCTCGAGCTCAATGAATGATCCAACAAGCCATGAGATCTGCAATAAGGAAAGGCCACTTAAAGTGACACCTCCAACGGTTCCCAAAGAGCCATCACAAAACTAACAAACTAGGAAGTAGTGGATTCCGATAAACTTCCTGAAGGCATAAGGTTACTATTAAGAGAATAACAAGGTTTGGCTACCCAAGCAGAAGGGGAAGAGCTCTCAAGACTAGAAAAACCAACACCACTAACGACAACGACCACAGTGGAAAGGTAAAAAAACCAATTAAATCAGGCCAAGGTTGTTGGGTAACAAAGGCAATGCTAACAACATAAGGATACTAGCACAAGGATAGTACTAAGGTACCCTCAAAGATTTGCATACCTAAAAGGATGCTAGAGCTAGGAAAGCTAAAAGCCATAGCTGCAAGAGCACCAAATATCCTGCATCAGGTTGAGGGAATCAAAACTAGTAAAGGGAAAGAAACCACAGAAATCAAACAAATATTTATATAGAGAATGAAATTACAAATGCCACCTTGTCCCATTGATGTAAAGGCACAGATAGTCTAGAAGGAACTTGAAGAACTAAAGCTACCAAAGATAGGTACCATCAATGACAAGTGTTAGGGTAAAGTGGAGCTGGGACCTACCATAGTTCTCGTCATAGATTCAACAACTAGTTTCATCCCCAATGGTTGGAAGAGGAGATATGCAACTCAAAGAGGAAACTAAAGAATCTCCAACATCAATATCCTTCAACAGTAAGATGAGAAAAATGATGCTAAGAACTTGAAAATGAAGAAACAAAAAGGCTCAAAAAGTCAACAAAAGAAGGGTAAGTGAAAGACTCAAGTTTTTCATAACTTGGGAGTAGTAGACATGGATAGAATCCATGGAAGACTACTTTGATATTATCAAGTACAATGCCTGCAACAACCAAGTAGCATTGACTTGTTGTTGTGAACAACCAAGTAGCATTGACTTGTTTAAAGCTATCTGGGGACCAATAGGATTTGATGGAGGAACTTATTTGCTTCACACCATTTTCATCCTCCAAATTTGCTAGCTTGGGAAGATAGGAAGAGCATCTCCATTATCGAAACTATCCTCCTCCCAAGTTCTTTGAGAAGACAAGATAAATGAGTTCCTTCAGTTGTCTCAATAAGGGCAGACCATTGACAAGTACCAATCTCCTCTCTCCAGTTATTTCAAAGCCAAAAATAACCTTCCAATCATTAAGACCCAAGTCACAGTGGAGATGTCCTACCTCATGGGTTGCTCTAAATAGCCAAAGAGGAGAATCGGTGCTTTCGGTGCTTTTAATCAAGACATCACATAAAGGATTGTGGGAATAATTGCAATCCAACTGCTTCTATCAAAAGCACTCCAGTTGTCACTAATTAGCCTTGTGGAGCTAATTGCTCAAGAGCTATGATAGTGGCTGATGAGGAAGAAGGAAAAAGAAAAAGAATTAATGCTGCTGATGTTGAACACCAAAGGCCAACACCACTGGTAATACTCAGTTATCCAGATGCTAACAACCTTTGAGGGGCTAGAGGTCTTACATGAATGAAGGTGAAGAAGTGGAGGTGAGGGGGTAGGGGTCTTACATGAATGAAGATGAAGCAGTGGAGGTGTTTCTAACGAAAATCAAAGATCTCCGTGACCAAATGACTGTAAATTGATGAGTGTACTCTCCCTGAATCTCACTTGTCGATGCTTTACCTAAGGGTATTGTCCTCTAAATATGATAGTTTTGTTACATCTTTGAATGTTGGTGTCGAACCTACTCCTCTCATATTTGAGAAGTTTATCCCATTATTTCAGGATTAGGAGATGTGGGTTGGCCAACCAAAGTATTTCTCTACTAACACAAAGAAGAAGGATAAGGATTCTAACTCTTCAAATCATAAGAAGAAGATACTTTTATTTTATTAACAAGAAAAGGGTACATAGCCAAAGAATACACACAAAAAAAAAGCAAGCAAATCTAAGAATGACACTCTCAAGACTAAGGGACAATCCAATCATGCTGCAAAAATAATTTATTTATTGCCATTTAAGAAGTGTGCAATGACACAGCTAATGTTGCAATGCATGATGATTCTTAGATCATCGATAGTGTGGCTTCTAAGCACATATCCAGTTGCACGGATTGGTATTCTTTCCTAAAGCATGTGGGAGATGACATCATGGTCACATTGGGCTATGTGCAAAGTACCCAATCAAAGGTTCAAGTACTATTTCATTTATGTGTAAAGAAGGTTGTACAAAAGTCTTTCTAATGTTTTTTAGGCTTCATATATGGAAAGGAACCTCATTTCTATCTCGGACCATCATCGACCATGACTTGCGGGTTCACTTTGACAAGAATGGTGCAATCATTCTTAATGGAGATGGTAAGATCATTGCAAAAGGCATTTGGGTGAATGTCTTGTATGAGCTTTTTGTGTTTGTCGTCCAATTCGATGGGGTATACCAATAAACTTTGGCATGAAAGATACAAGTATCTCTATACGTAGACTCTTTCAAAGATAGAGAAAGGTAAAGTAGTGGAGCATTTGCCACCAATTTTTGATAGTTTGGATGTATCTGAAACTTGTATGATGGGTGACCATGGGTAAGCAGAATCAAAAACCCTTTCCACAAGAGACAAGCTTTAGCGATAATGCTCCTTTCCAACTCATACATGATGATCCCTATTGTGGAGAGAGAGAAGTATTATTACACGTGGAGGTTCTTTCTATTTTTTCACGCTGACAAACAGTTATATAGGAGGATTTGGGTGTATTTCCTTAAATCTTAGGCTTTTGAAAATTTTAAAGAATATCTTGTATTGGGTTAAACTAAGACAAGAATATAATTGAAGCAGTTCAAACAAACCGAGGATGAGAGTTTATGTCTGATGTGAATTATTGGGTTTCTACAAGAAAAGAGGCATAATGAAGCAACTTACATCATCTCACACTACGTAGCAAAATGCTATTGCGAAGTTCTAGAATCATGCTATTGTGGAGATGGTAAGGAGTATGTTTAGTGGTAAGAATCTACCTAAATTCTTTTGGGCTAGATAATCAACACAATTGTGTACATTATCAACACGGTACAACAAAGATCGTCAAAGAGATGAGTCCACTTTAGGCTTACTTAGGTAAGAAACCTTCAGCTATATACACACTTGAAGTTTTTGGGGGTGAATGTTATGTACATATTCCAGATGCTCATAGAACCAAAATTGGATGCCAAAAGCCAAAAATGTATCTTCCTCATTTAAGTAAGGAGTTAAAGGAATATCAGATCTATGAATCTCAAGCAAAGAAGATCATAGTGAGTCATGATGGGATATTCCATAAACAACCATGTTAGATGAAGGAGCAGCTACCTTCTTCTTCATCTACAACAAGCAAACCACTAAAGCAACATAGCCTCCACATGCAACAAGAGCTTCCTCGTATTCTAATGGAGAAGATAGTCCATACACCATTTCCTATGGAGGTGGATTTTAAACAAGAAGAACAAGAGCATGATGTGCTTGTAGGCAGCTTTCAGATGGAGCAGAACCTCCAACCACCATCGAGGATGCAGCTCAACATGTTCACAAAGAACCAGAAGGTTAGAAGAGAAAAATGGAACTCAAGAGAATGTTGTGAATTCTACTCTCATGACAGAGGTACTAAAGATTCACGAACTTACCACCTTTGCTAAAGCACAAGGGGATCCGAGTGGATGACAACCATGCAAGCAAAATATGACTCCATCCTAAAAACTACATCACTCCGTAGAAAAATGACTCCATCCACCATTAACTTGTATCATGTAGTCATGGTTGAGTAGCTGGATTGCCCAACATCCCCGTATTCACACGTGAAGCCTAGGACGCCAATTGTTTAAGAGACGTCTTGGATTAGATTTGGCACACTGCCAAATAGGCTACATGCTACACTCGAGCATTATTATAACGGCCACATGGAGTAGATAGGCTTTACTCTTGGTTGGATACCCTATCGTGACATTGTGGGGCTCGAACAAGACCCAAGATGAGCTCAATTGAAGTTTGTAGTTCATCTTTATGGGCCGAGTCTACATTGCGGACGATGATATCGTCTATGACTATGAACATGTGCAATCATTCATATCTCTACTGCATATAACCTCCATCCTAGTGATTCCAAATCAACCATCAAAGTTTCTTTCATACGAGCACACAGGTGTTGGGCTTTGCCATCTAGTGGGTTGCTTTAGTAATACAATATTCTTCTCTATCTCTATTATTGCATTACATGTGCTTTTGAGTTTTGTGCTATGAAAGATCATGCTTCTTGCGAGTGTTATACACCACACGTATGCCCTTGCATAAACTTCTTCAGACTTCCCACTCAAATTAACCATGAGCAAAGGATCCCCGAATGATAATTATTCTATACCCACTTTGGAGGTGAGCAAGCAAGAAAAGAAGCGCACACACTACGTGCTTCACAACATATGCTCTTTCATGCAATTCATAGATCCATTTGGCATGAGCACTCGACATATGGTTCTTCACACAGTTGCTTGCAATGGAGACATTTTACACGCAAGATTGGCATATCTCATAAGAAAAGCTTTTCCTGCATGGGAAAGCTTGGCACACATGCGGCATATTAGGAAGTAATAAAAAATCCCCACAACTACATCTCAATAATGAGAAGTACTATCCCAAAATTACTTATGTACATTATTTTGTTTCTGCTTCAAGGAGAGAGTGGACATTTTGAGACCATACCATTTTCGCAAAAAACATTGTAGTGTTGGGGGGGGGGGGGGGGGGGGGGGGGGGGGGGGCGTTGGGCCATACTAGTGACAGTCAAGAAATCAAATGATTAACCCTCACATCTACAAAGTGAGGCAAGCATTTATTCAGCTATTGCCACCCTGGATGCCGCAAGGTTCAAAGGTGAGGAAGAATCATTTGTAGCTATGCAAACCTATCTACGCAATTTTATTACAAGGTGGCAGCATATTTCAACACGTGAACCAATGGTGTGATGGGCTCTTGGCAAATAGGCTTGCAACATCTCAGAAACATCAAATCACAACTGCAGGAAGTTTCAAAAAACTGGAGGAAGTTTCTTCCTTGATTGCCTGTTGAATCAAGGATACAACACTCTCTTTGAGCGAAGGCATCTAACTGGTGCGTCGTCTGGGAGCAGATTCATAGGGCACCTACAGTGCCTATCTATAACTGTGACCGACCCAAACTCATAAAAATATTTGATAGCATCTAGACACAATATTCTAGCACGTTCTTCTTCAAATAGCCCACACAGTTCACTGTCGGTCTCTCTAAAATATACACAATCAGAAGAGTTCACTGTCAGTCTCTCTAAAATATACACAATCAGAAGAGCTGGGAGCTGATAGAACTCAATCAGATTCCCCAAGATAGTGGATAAAAATATTCTTGAAATATAGTGTACACATATTAGCAGCAAGTTTGATTACAAAGCTACTTAAATGCTGCAATCTACTTTCCAAGAACCCCTGCACTCTAAAAGGTCACACAAGATTAACCTCTATAACTTGCACCCATATGTGTATCCAAAACTGAACGAGTTTACTTCAATAATACATCCAGTCCAAAAGGCACTTCATGACAGGTTAGTGATTACAAGCAAATGACGGTTATCCGACTCTACAGCAAATTACAATGCGTGACATATACTCTTTATGATACAAAGAATAATCATGACAGACGCTCTCTTTATTCAAGAAAGCCATAAGTCATGCACTGTTGTCAATGAACATGAGATTGGGCAGATAACCCAGGTTATCCTTTGAAGTAGATTGCAGCATGACTGCCTCTTCTCTTACATGACTATAACGCTTCTGAAACGATTATCCCATCATTGCTAGGTAGATTGACTGTTCGGTTCATCTAACACGAAGATACTTTGATTACTCTATGGGATGCTTGTCAGATTGACGAGAAGTATACTGCACAGCGATAACTAGCAGTGAGACAAAGGAGCTAGCCACAAATATAGCATCAAACCAACGATGATAGAAATTGAACTGTATATCTCCACCCAAAACGTCTGTGATAATGAGCCTGCACACAATAATTCCAGAATAGGCTCAGTAGCATACCACAAGAATTTAAACAGGGAGTCGTCCCAATCCAGCACTAGCACTGTTAAAAATTTCTAGCAAAAAACATACCAATTGGGAAAGCAAATAGCGAGGGCTGTCTTGGTAGGACAACACATGTCCACACCTCACTAGATAATGCTTAAATCCATCATTCAATCAAATATACAACATATGCAAAAACACGTTCCAACTGTTTCGTGAGTAGCACGACCAAGCCATGCCCAACAGGAGAATAAACAAACAACGCCCATTCTCTGAGGTCATGGAGGTGATCATCTTCTGATATCGGACAACAGCCTTTTCACATGTCAGCTCTGCTGAAATAAGTTACGAGCACACTGATGTGTTCGAATCTGCTATAGCCTACAGATTTACAGAAATTAGAGATGTCATTTCTATCAACCAAGGACAAACCGCTGAACACGGGCAAAAAGCTCATAACTTCATAAATTGCCCTCCCTCGGTTCACAAACGTCACAGGATAAAGTCACAAATTAAATAATGGCACCGAGGAAGAGAAAGAATGGTGTACCAAGCAAGCATTTGATTGCATATAGATATTCTAAGAGACTATTTTTGAGAAAATATTTGAACGACCAGTCCTCTCAATCACCTCAATTGGGAATTGTTTTCTGAAACTCGTCTTGATTGAGATTTTATAGTCAAAAATGGTATTGAAATAACTAGGGCCAACTTAAACGCTCGGTTTTCGCTAACTTGAGCTAACTTCGAGCCTCTCCATGAGCTTCTCAATTCCGAGGTGGACTAGAAATGCAGATTTGATGCAGGACCAGGAATCAATACGCAGTAAGCGTGTACGTCTAGACAGCAAGGTTCAAACTTCAATCCCTCATTCTTAAATAAATTCATGAATTCTTCAATAGTAATGTAAAACATGTTCCAGCTCTTGAGAGTCCAAACGACCCAGCTGTTTTCATCAAGATAAAACCTATAACAATTCGGAAGAACTTCACAACAAAGTCATGACTTATCTGCTACGAACCTCATGGATCTTTTCCTAGCATGAATGAACATATTCATTTCGTCTACTCAAATCACAAATACATTTGACCGGTTACCTGTATTCATTCGCAAGGCTCTTCCTTATCAACAATATTGAGGAGATGAAGTACATCCCCATCACCTCCGACAGCAGCAGCACCACATTTGTTGAAGAGCCACTCCCACCTCCAGATAAAAAGTAGAAGGACTACAGCCCAGCATGTACACAAAACGACAAATTTAGCAAAGTTCAGAGTGTTTACCAACAAAAACTCTTCCATACAAAAGTTGATGACCTTCATCAGGTTCTGGAGGAAGCCTCTTACTGACATCGTGATCAACATCCCAATGAAAGCAAGTGACACATACTGCAAAGCAATGTGAATTCTCAGCGCAACTATCACTCAGACTTCTACAAATCAGAGATTCTCTATTTTTGGGGACCAAACTTATAAAGCATTGATCTAAATTCTCTCTCTCTCTCTCTCTCTCTCTCTCTCTCTCTCTCTCTCTCTCGTTGAGACACCTGCAGAAGCTCCAATTTCCACCAAACATGATATGGGGTGTGGTGGCTTTATATGAGGCAATGCAGGCACACAAGGGGGGATTTTTAGGGATTTTTCTTTTTTACAACTGGCCTTAGGGCCCAAGATCCTCCAGTAGTTACCTTTTTCCACTGCTCGTAAGCGATTTTTTTCCATCTGTAGGTGATGCCGCCGAGGAAGCACCATGTGGGGTTTTGAACCTAAGAACACCTCATCCTAGGTGATGCCGCCGAGGAAGCACCATGTGGGGTTTTGAACCTAAGAACACCTCGTCCTAGATAAACATGTACCACTTGAGTTATCACCTCATTGGCGCTTTCTACAGATATTTGTAGCACAACTGGGGTCAAGCAGAGCTGCCCAGTGTTTCCCACACTATTTGGTTTGTATATTGATGAGATCTCACTCTTTGCGGACACATTTGGGCTGGCTCACCAAGTGGTGCCCATTCTATTATATGCAAATGGCATTGTTTTAATCTCACACTCTCCACAGTGATTGCAGGGACATCTGGATGCACTGTTTCCATGAGACCAACAGCCGATGCACGTTTGGTGAGAGGATATGCATCGCTAGCCCGCCTAGAGAGGCAAGAGGCAGTGTTTCTACTACCCCACACCAAATGTTGGCTATTTGATACCTTAGTGCACCCAGCAATGATGTATGGGGCCCCCTTCTGAGGCCAGATCTCAGTGAGGCAAGCTGGAAGAGAGAGACTCCATGTGATGATGCTCTCCCGTATGATCAAGAGTAAGCCATTTGCGCCACACGAGATCATGCTAGCAGTGATTGGAGCCGCCCCTTTGATCATAGATGCCCTCTTTCAAACCATTACTTATATTCATTATGTATACACGCTTGACAGTCAGCGCCTTGCAAGATTGGCCCTTGAGTCATCGATGCAATTATATTTGGCTGGACATGGCAGTTCATGGTACTCTCACGTGGTTAATTGGTTTTGATGGGCAAGGCCTCCAAATGGACCGCCTTCCTCCCTTCAAATACCGGTTGAGCACGATATTGTCACAAACTTAAACTATTAATACTAATAAACAAGATGAAATGGCACAACACTAAACAAGATAGCAATACTGAAATTTAGATGACACAAGCAATAGGGCCCCCCTTGTAATATGATTGTACTATCAAGGATTTTTCAAAATACAAGCTTCATGGGCATCACATTTTAGATTTCCAATGAGAGATACAATGATCAAAGACCAATTG
This sequence comes from Cibotium barometz, assembly GCF_041138505.1. Lineage (NCBI taxonomy): Eukaryota > Viridiplantae > Streptophyta > Polypodiopsida > Cyatheales > Cibotiaceae > Cibotium > Cibotium barometz. The sequence continues at coordinate 52,995,278 of NC_141071.1, read as the reverse complement.
GAGATTATTGTGGAGAGGCTTATAAAATGCAAGCAGCCTTCCTTCTAACTTGTTGTAATAACTTTAGAGATGTAACAATTCCTCTACTCTAATGTTAACTAGTACGTAGCTTGCAACTACCTAAAATGCTTAAATTCCTATGTGTAATAATTCCTCTACTCTGATGTTAACCACTCCATAGATTAACATGTTAATTCCTCTTCTCTAATGTTAACGGCTCTGTAGGTTAACATGTTTTCACCTGCCTGACCTAATATAAGGCAATTTGCCATCTTACCCACTCAAACGAGCAGTTATCTTTTGTAAGACAGCGCTGGAACATATACAGCAGCCTTACCTTGTGCTTAATGTCAAATAAGGAAAGTATAAGGACTTTGTGTACATACTTGGTTAAGACTTAATAAAGGTCAAACCATTTTAAGTTTAGCCGGCCTAGTATGAAAAGTAATCGCTTGAAGTACTTGATGTGTTTAGCTTCTCAACAGACCTGAGACCAAAGAGCAACGTTTATGCCAATGTGGAAAAAATTCAAGAAAAAACCAAGTGTCTGGGTAACTGGATCCACTGAATTGGACTGCATGAAACGGCAATCAGTTTACATGAGACAGGAACCAAGTGAAAACCCAAAAGGTCAAAAGCAGATAAAGCAAGTACAGTAATTCCACAGACTAAAACTCTTGGATGGGTTAGGGAAAAAAAACTATGCTGCATTTATATAATCACACAGAATTAACTTTGCTGTGTTTTCATGAGTACCTCCTTGAAGACAACACTCTGCATCGACTGGTTTTCAAAATGTCAAAAGAGAACAATTGATCAGTAAAACAAAATGAACAGGCATATTAATTAAAAGTACCCAAAAAAAGTATGACTAAAACAATTGTACGAGTAGCCTAATCACAAATGCACAGCTGCCATACAGGTCTAAAACAGGGAGAAAACCTGCTGAGTCAATCACTACAACCTGCACCTAAGGTGCAGCAGTATGGCAAAAATGACTTTTACACCAAGTGCAAAATGATGTACAATAAAATAAGAAAATGTTACATGGCAGAACTTGCCTTAAGCATCTTATAGACACAATATATAGAGAAGGCATAGCCTACTAGATTCTTCATGTGTCCTCTCCAGGTTCTCGAATAGGCTGCTGCTTCCTAAAACAAACAAGAACAAGTTTGTACTTAGTGCGGTCACTCGACTAGGAAAACTGTGGACCAAAATGGCATAGTAAGTTTCTAAGAAAAGAAAAAATTAAAATGAGATGCCCCATCAGCTTTGTATGACATGCCATGGATGCAAAAGGCATTTATAATAACCACATGTTTCTTGATAAATTTCTAGAGGCCAATGCATTGTGGTTATAGAAGGTGAGGCATCAGTATGAGTCATTGTATGGTCTGAGGGTTTGTATGATAAGTAGCTTCAATTCAGTACTGCGAGTCGAGATTGTACAAAGTCTCTTGTACAAGTATTCTGCTTATCCCCAAGGGGGGTTCTGCATGTAACATGGCATGGTTGATGCTAATTAACACTACTTAGAAAATTCTAATCTACTTGCATAATCAAAACACACAGAGGTAGAATCTAGATAGATGGAGACAAGAGAGTCTCTTTATATAAACTTACTCCTTCTTTATATTACAAAAACATGAATTGAGTATATACAATGGAAAAGCAAAGATCCTAAAGTGTATCTGTAACTGCATGCTGTGCAATTCTGCTACATTCATAACTTGATTGATGACCAAAAGGAAGGTTGCTTACTTCCACTAGAGTAAGGGGAAACGCTCATATTACTGATCCAAACAGCCCTGTTTGCTGCCCCGGGACTGATTTGCCTCTCTTTTTTCTGCATACCTTGCCTCAAATAAGCATCTGGATGCTGGTCGGCCTTAGGCTGCTGATTGGCCTATAGTACTGCTCCACAACTCCATAAAGTGATATACCTGTTGTCCACACTAACCTTGAACATCGCCTTGTACCCACTTGCCAGGGTGCCCAAAACACTCCCCACATCAGTCCATACTCACCCTTGGCCTTTGCCTTTTACGCAACTACTGTTGAAGATTATGTCCATGTGCAACCTGATTAGGGTATGCACATGGCATCCCCTTCTGAAAGGGTTGCCTTTTTGACACCCTCATGTATGGAGCAGCCTTCTGGGGCCAGATTTATCCAATGAGGATTATCAACGAGTTGAGAGGCCCCGGCCCCCAAGTCATGATGTTCTCCCGTATGATCCGTAGCAGACCATCAATCCCACACCAAATTATCCAGGCAGAGTTTGTTGCAACCTCAATGGTAGTGGATGCACTCTTCCAGACGGTCGTATACTTCTATCGCATTAGTCACATGGATCCCGCAAGTACTCGAGGCGTGCCCCCAAGTCCTCAAGACAGCTAGCACTCGAGGGCTAGTGTGGAGTATGGTATGCCTTAGTTTCCACTTGGTTCTCAGCATATGGGCTCCGCATGGTCCGCCTCACACCCCTTCAATATAGTTTGGTCTCTGGCTCTCTCATGAGGACACCAACCAAGATATCTACTTAGATCTTCTCAACCTCTACACCCACTGCACATGGATCACACCTTCGGAGCTCCCAAAACGAAGATGCACCTCTATAGAGATCACTTCCTCACGCTCACTCAGGATGGATTCATCCAACACCCAGGCTACCCCGAGTGTTCACATGTCCCCATGCCATACGGATTGCAATTGGCAAGATACGGGTTTCATCCCACTGCCTCAGAGTGGAATAGGTAGAGCTGAGCGCGTCTTCAGAGTCGGAAAGCTCGTACAAAGACTCAGAGAGGAGGGGATCTGCCGAATATGCCAGACAAAGGTTGAGATAGAGGAGCATTACAGATGTCACTGCCTAGTATACTATGAGATCCGCAGGAGGTTTCACTATCTGTTTCATGAGGGATTCGGTCAACTCTATAGGATCATTGACTTCCTGGACCAAAGTTGCCTAGGGCTCTTCCTGGTTGAGCTCCGCAAACACAGGGACACTTTCCTGAGAGAGCTTCGGCCCCAGCCACCCCAACCCCTCCCTCACCAACCAACCACCACCAACTTCTTCTGGACCTAGGAGGTGGAGAACACCCATACAATGGATCCTGTGGACCCACCTCAAGTTGCTTCTGACCCACCTCGCCCGAGAGGAGTTACCTCGGACCAGGCCTCCGCATTCCAGCATGCCCAATGCCCCCGGCCTCCTGGGCATCCCTCATTAGCTCCAAATCCAAGACATGCTCCACTGCCATTGAGCTACCTTTCCACGTGACGTAGCTGAGGGAGACCTCTCGGCCATACTCCATTAGCCCCGTGCTTGATATTTTAGAGAGTGATATACCATCTATTGGGGCTGATGCTCCTCTCATGTTCCATGTTCTTGGTATTCCATGATGAGATTCCATGAACAGTCTTGTATCACCCCAGTGAGATAGCTTTGTTTTGTCTCTACTTTATTTTCCATTCCATGATGAGACACTTTGGTCTCATCGGTCCATTCAGTCTTTAGTAGGCACTTAATATATCTTTCTTGCTTTCTTTCTCTCCACCAACAGATCTAGCACTTCATCAGGACCAGGATAGTATTCAGAGCATAAGGGTCACTCTACCGCGAGCCACAGTGCTCCGAACTACGAGACGACCTCAGCCCCCTGGACCACAACCACCACCAGTCCATCAGGCCTAGATCAATGCGATCCTTATACGTCACCGACACACAATGGAGGCCTCTTCTTCTCAGCCTCTCTTCACTATTTCAGATCTTGCAACCATCTCTTGTGCCCAATGATGGATCTCTTCCTTGGACCCCCCCCCCTCCATAGATTTGGGAAAGAGTGCATTATGATCATTCTTGTATACTTTATAGCATGCTGCCCCAGTTGTTCTATGCATTGACCTGGGACTCAGCTTCAGTTACTAGGTTTCCAGTTTCAGTTTTCAGTTTTGTTTCAGATTTCCATGACGATGATATTCCATGGATACTTGTAATCATCTTTTGTCTCATAGGCACATCGGGCCTTTTGTAAGACATAAATATAACTTTCTTTCTCTCACCCCGGCCCCAAGCGACCATCATTTGATTCTTACAACCACAAGAGGATGCCACACCAGCCATGGATGACATACCCACAGCCTCATCGAGCTACACATTCTCCAGTGCCTGACCTCCCGCCAGAGCCCACTCTGGTGTGACTCTAGATCGGGCCACGCCACTACAGCGAGCCCGATGTGCCGGACTCCCTCGACCTCAGCAGCAGCAAAGACATCAGCCCCAGCTTGAGGAGATCTAGGAGAGGCACAGAGCCTCCTTCCCATGCCCAACGGATCTGAAGAGCCTTCTACAGGATACCCCACGCTTGATATCCTTGATGTCCCCCTCCTCCTACTGGGGGGTTAGCTCCATAGGCTGTATGATGATAATGGTCCCATTTTGTATCATATGGCTCGGATTTGACATTCCCAGCTCATAGCTCTAGTCTTTGTTTTGTACCATGATGAGATTAGATGGACACTGTTTTATCACTTTTGGTCTCATAGACCCATTGGGTCTTTTGAAGACGTTTAATATAACTCTCTCTCTCTCATGTTTTCATTTTACTTTTTCTTTCAGTTTTCCATGGCTCAGTATATCCATGGTAGCATTGTATTACTTTTGGTCTCATAGGCCCCTGGGGTCTTCCGTAGATGTTAATATAACTTTCTTTCTTTCTTTCCCCCTCTCTCTCCCCAACAAAAGAAAGCCCTAGACCCCAGATTACCAAGAACAATCAGAAGCAAATAGAATCTCTCTGGAGACAAGCTCTCTCTGAACTAAATACCCTCTCCAATGTTCTCACAGTGGTTAGCCAGCACATTCAAGAAGATGCTGCAAGCAAGCTCCACAAGCTATATCCATACTAGAGACTATGCCATTGCATCAAGGCTCTGAGTAATGCTCAGCATTGTCTAGCCACCAAGAACAGGAATAACACTGCTTAGCTCCCTCAGTCTTCATGCCTCTTACTTTTTGCACGCCCTCTTTTATCTGCAGGCTATATACCTCTGCCAATATAGCTACTTCTTCCCCGAACATGAATGTCTCCAGTCTTTTTGTAATTTTGATGATGTAACTCATGAGCCTCCACTCTTTCATGCCTCTCTTTTAATATAAACATTAACATGGTTATTAAACTCTCCCTCCTCCATCTGCAACAGATTCATACAAGTAAACATTGCTAGTTCAGCAAGAGGCAAGTTTGAAAATTCGAACTTGTCCTCTCAAGGTTTCGCCAAAAATAAGCACATAAAAGCCTCTTAGCCTTCCTGATTCTTTTGCAAATCGCATGTTGCAAGAATCAATAACTAAAAAGTTTTCCAAATACACACCTTTGCCTGCCGCAATTCATAGACTTCCAAGAACAGCTGCCTTGAGAGTTCCTCCAATCCATTGATCTCTGCTTCCATGCTCTTTATATCTATCCTCTCAAACAAAAAAAGCATTTTAGAGAGGCAAAGCACATTGTTCAATGAATGTTCAATCAGCTGGAAAACTGACGTTGTTGAAATGTGAAACTTTAACCAAACAATTTTCATGTGTGTGCATGCATGTCTGCTATGTGAAAGAAAAGGGAAAAAAAAAGTATAACTAAAATCTATGGAAGGCTAGAATGGACTATGAGACCAAAAAAGTACAATGTGTATGCAATCTGCAATAGAGGATATGCATAAAGCATCTATAAATGCTGTAGCAACAAAGAAATGATATAATGAGTTCTAAACTAGAAAACGTTAGTGGGTTCTGGACGTATAATCCAACTGTGAATCCCCCAAGTTAACAAACCCATGTATAAACAAAAAGGAAAACACACACAGACTCATTCATCTAGCTCACTGCCCAACCATAGAGCCGTTCAAGTTCACTCCCGAGCACAAGGGGATAGTAGCATCACAGACATGGGTCCACATGCAAAGTCCGTAGCGTCTCATACCACCAGTACACACCCATCGGATGTTAGCACGGAGTAGTCTCAAGGCCTTGAGTCCAAGTCTGAGGAGCTCTCCCTCAAACTGACTCCTAAAGTCACTTATATAGGCCTCCTAAGCCAAATACAGCACATTTCATTAAAGCTACTAACCCCCACTTAAGATGCCTAACCCCTAGGCTATGTTTGACCTAACCTGAAGGTCTTAACCCCAATTCGCCTTGGGAAGTAACATACTTCCCCCCTTAAGAACCATTGATGTCCTCAGCAATGAATCTGGGGAAGCGACTCTTCAAACTACGCACTCAGCCCCACGTAGCCTCGACATCAGACCATCCTTTCCGTTTAATCAAGTACTCACAATAGATGGTATGTTGAGACCGTCTAGTATGTTGAACCAGAACCAACTCGGGTTCCATAAGAATATACCTAGCCATGTCCTCGAGGTTAGGGATCTCCTCCACTAACATAATCTCATCACCTTCACCCAAATGTTCTTTCAAACGATTGATGTGAAACAAGCTGTGTGTCCAACAGCTGTGTGAGGAGAAATCTCCCAACTTCGGAGATTTATCTTTTTTCCCCCTAAATATTTATGTTTTTGTGTGTGAGTGTCATGGGTCCAACGTCACTGTGAAACATTTCACCTTGAAACGGGGCAAGAAACGTCGAAACATTTCACCCCTCGACACGTGCTTACTGAAACGCTGGACTGAAATGGCTATATATACACACACATTTATATAGCGTGAGAAAGAAAGAAAGAACGTTATATTAACGTATGCAACCTAGCTAGCTCCATCCTGTACCATACTGGGGGTATAAAATGGTATACATCAATGAAGGGGGTGTCCACAGCTCCCTGAGAACATGCCTGGGTCTACTCTGAAGCGAGCCAGTCGCTCCGCACCCTCTGTGAAACTGAGCTCTGATCTCTGTCATCTCTCTTTGGTAGAGGCGTGGTGTCTGAAAGCCAGGTGTCCTCTTGTCTCCTGCGGGCTCTGAGTGTCTCTGCTCTCTGGAGAGTAATTCCCTGCTGTGTAGGGACTGGGAGTGGGGTGGATCTCTGAAAAAATGTAGTAATCTGTGTCTGTCGTCCCCCCCTCTGGAGCTGTCTGAGCTTGTAATGATGTCTCTCTGTGACGTTGTATGTCTAGAATGAATCTCCCCAGTATGCGCTGGTCTGATGCCTCAAAGAGCTGGCGTAGGGAATGTGGCTCTCTGAATAAAATGGGATATCTCTCTCTGATGGCTGTATATGCTCTGCATCTGCATACATAATGCTCCTCACTCTCCACCTCCCCTCTGCACAATCTGCATACCCTCTCCTCGCGGGGGATCCGTGCTGCTCTGCCATTCTCAATCTCCAATCGATGTGATGAGACTCTAAGCTGACCAATAGCTACTCGGGAGCCGTGTGATAAAAAGCCCTCCATGTATCTAGGCCTCTCTATAAATCCATCATCAGTGATACTCATGAAGTGATCTCTGTAGTACAGCATCTTCGGTGGCAGAGGTTGTGTAGGCGATATCCATGTCTCGTGTATAGAGCTGCCATAGGTCATGTCTCAATACTCTGTTCCTCTCACTATGAGAGAGACGGATATGTGGTGCATCCCTGTCATACTGGAATGGTGGTAGATGATCCATGTCTAGGCCATGCTGTGAGAGCCAATGTGTGACCTCTGCATACCATGATCCTCTGTCTCCTGCCTCAGCCAACTGTCTAGATGCCTCAAAAGCTCTGTATGACAATCTGTCCTGTGGCATCTCTCTGAATCTGTCTAGCAGGCATATAGTTTGGAATATGGCCTCTACCATCATTGGAGGCGCAACAAACTCTGCTCAGATAATGTCATGAGGTACTGACGGTTTGCTGCTTATTATGCATGTCATCATGAGGGCTTGTGGTCTCTCTATCTGTGTCCACCAATGGGTAGCAAGGCTTGGCGCCCATACTGCTGCTCCATACATCAGTGCCGGTGTGACTAATGTGTCAAATAGCCACCCCTTTGTCCGGGGCTCCTGAAAATGCTCCTGGTGACATTGTCTCTCTAGCATAGCTGTGTAGGCATATCAAATGAGCTTCCATGCCCAAGAGATGATGCAGCATGAAGAGAAGTGGGTGGATGGCCAAATGTAGCACTTACAACAGGAGTATTGCGGCAAGTTGAATGTTGAGTTGGAGAACTTATTGTATGCTCCTGTACTTGGAGGAGGAAGAAGTGAAGCTTCCCGTTTTTCTTAGTGCATCTGCTGGAACAATCTTCTCCCATTTACCTATGCCAAACCCTACGAATGGGCTTCAACCCGCCTTGGACAACCACCTCTTTCCAGACCACAATGTCGGCAACGAAATCTTTTTGTCCCACCTCTCTTGGAGTCATATTCATTAACAATATCCACCTATTGCCACCAATAGTCACTCTAGGTGAATTCCTTCTCATTCTCTATCTCAAGATGTGGCTGCCTAGATACCATGAGAGTGACAAAAATAAAAGAAATACCTACAAGCATGGGGATGGAAAAGAAAAGGGGCAAACACAAAAAAGAAAAGAGGAGAATGTGCAAAGGCTATGGAAAGAAAAGGGGAGGATTTGCAGTTCAAAGGGAGTGGAATAAAAAAGGAAAGAAGAGCTGAAAAAAAGAAATGATTTGGGGTTTTTTTGTTCGTTACAGCAAGAGCATCGATTTGGGGGTTTTTTTTCTCAATGTGCTGATTTGGGCTTTTTTTCCCTCACAATAGTGGCCAATTTGATGCGCTGATTTGGGCTTTTATATCATGCCCCAACCAACTCTTTTTTGCATGTAGGACCCCATGGGTAGATTTTGGAAATTTTTTTAATGTTTGTGGCCTCGTCTCATGATGACACAAGAAACGGCCGTTTCTCATCATGAGAAACGTTTCTCACAAGCGAGAAATGCCAAAAATGGGCCGCTTCTATTTCCTAGAAACGTTTTAGCTTCAGAAACATGTTTCTCCACGTTTCATGCCTTTCAGCCCACGCACAGTGCCATTTCCAATGTTTCTCATAACTATGGTATCTACAACCATTTTTGTGTTCTGCTCCAATGGCACCGATATTCGCTTGCAACCTATCATTCCATACTTGACAACATGTCCAAAGCATATTGCCTCTGCAAAATCGCATCACATGATCTAATCACCTCTATACCCAAGAAGTCTCGCAGCTCACCAAAATCCTTTATTTCAAACTTTTTCTTAAGGAGCATTGTCACTCATGAATGTCAACAACACTGTCCCTGTGATGCTATACCCTTCAGCAAATACACCACCACAAGTGTACTCATATCGCCATCCATACTCACCAAAGTCCTGAAACATATGTTCACACTCCCTTCTTCCGCTTGTGAACTGCAACAAGGCAAAGCATTCCACAGCAACATGGAAAAAAACAGCAACACTTCTATAGTTCATAAGATCCTTCTTAAAGGATTTGAACTTTAAAAAATCCAGGCAGAAAAGTTATCTTAAACACTAGCGATATTTTCTTGGTCTTTTTTATATGTAATCAGTACTCAAGTTTTCTAGTTCTCTATTAGAGCTTGAGCCCTTGTGATCTCCTGGACGCTCTCTTGTGATTGATTTCATCTCTTGTACCAATTTGGACTCTTGGAATCTTTTTAACTCTTTTAAGCTCTTGGAGTCTTGTAGTCGCTTAGACGTTTTCCTATTAAGTTCGTGTTTTCTCTTGTTATCTTGAATCATGGTATTAGAATCTTCACATTGGAAAACTTGACGTCACCACCTACCAAATTGGGAAGTTGACGGTGAGGCATCTCCTTGTACAAAAGGGCCTATGGAGTTTTGTTGATGATAATTAACAAACTATCCTGTGGGGACAAAATGATTGGGAAGTTGACGGTGAGGCATCTCCTTGTACAAAAGGGCCTATGGAGTTTTGTTGATGATAATTAAACCAAACTATCCTGTGGGGACAAAATGATTGGAAAAGAGAGAATCTAAATTGTCTTTCGTTTGTCTCTGTGATTAGAGTGCAGAGAACCACACACTTAACAAATGGGTGCTTGGGGGTGTGTGTAAATCTCTCCCAAAAAAAAAGTAGAGATGGTAAATACTTAACAGATGTATAAAAGACAAAAAAAAGCATGTGATACCCTTCAAAGTAATCTCCATAGTCTTACGATGAAAGGGCATTACATCTCAAGGGCCTGGACCCTGAACTTTGAATGTTTGTAAGATCCATCAGGAAAATAGAAGGAAGCTCCAAGGTTTGAGGAACATGCAGGCTTTTGATAAAACATGGAATGGACCAAGGGCTCTTGTCATCAAAAGTAAGTTCTGGGACGAATGATAAAATGAAATGGATGTCCTTCAGGGTTATTTAAAGGCTCCTACCCTTCTTCCTTGCTGCTAGTCCAGCCAGCAACAAGAGTCTAGTGGCCCTGGAAAAGGACAACCAGGCCTTAAAACAAGTTTGTGCAAACTATGAAAGAACACAATGCACACAAAGAGTACACACATGGACCCAGTTTCGAAAGTTGCACTACGGATGAATAAAGAGGGTAGGCACAGTCTTGGGGGAAACCCTTAAGTGAACATATCGATCAAGATCACAATGCACACAAAGAGTACACACATGGACCCAGTTTCGAAAGTTGCACTACGGATGAATAAAGAGGGTAGGCACAGTCTTGGGGGAAACCCTTAAGTGAACATATCGATCAAGATGTAAGTTACGTTTTCCACATTATCAAACTAGCTTGGACTGTCCTAACACCTCTCCATCATGCAGTCATATGTTGAAACCAGTCTGCAAACAGTCCAGTGGAACTTATTCAATCAGCCATAAGGATATCAACTACAGCTACGAAATTCTCGGGCTGTCTCAAACTGCAATCATTTAGCAACAAATATATACCTTGTTCACGTTCATCTTCTTGGACAGTTCGCACCACAGTGCCAATCAATCTCTTGAAAATGGATCTTGCCTCTAATTGCTAATACAACATAACAATATCAGAGTAAGTTTTCACATGAAAATCCACAGATCTAAGCAATTACTTCAATTCACAATGGCGATCCATCATTAGAAACCATTACTAGAAAGTAATCATGTACTCACAAACGAACACTAGAGTGCTTGGTAGACATCAAAACCCATATACCTTCTGCGTACCTTGCATGCGTTCCATTTCCATGCGTAAAATGATTATTTTCTTTTTTTTCCCAATACATATGTCCATGGCTTGCAAAAGTCTCCTTTCAAGGGCAACAACATCTACCTCTTCTATTTCCCTGCACAACAAACTTGCATTTCTAGTAAAACACACCAGAATTTTCTCCAAGACAAATACAACTAGTTATAGCAGTCCCTTTAAAGAACTGCAATCACAGATCTACGAAACATCATCTTCCATTTCGTGTAAAAGGACAAATTGCTGTGTATGTTTGTATCCCTAGATATTCCTACTTAAACAATCTATACGCTTAAATCATAATCATTTAGACGAAGTCCATAAACAAGACTTTAAATTTGAAATTATAAAAAAAGGCTTTCCTGTTCATCAGGTAAAAAAGCTTTCCTACAAGCAACAAGGGCCCGTACAGTACCAAGTAACACACCTCACAAGTCCAATAAATTAATCAAATCTACAAAAGAATAAATATGGCATTTGGTTCTCGGTTTCCATACTAACCACAAAACCTAACTGTTGCATCACAAGGGCAACTCGCTAGTTGAACACAACAATCACAGTCAGACTGGTTTATGCTACGTTCACCCCACTAAATTGGATCTTTCCTTGAGGCAAGCTTCACATAAGTCAAGCTCTTCACGTCACTTGTTATTGGTCTCTGCACATCACATGGAGATTCCCCAAGACAAAAGATGTTCCTAAAATTAAACAGATCTTATCAACCATTTTTCACATTGTCCCCAAAAAATGAAACACCTGACTAAATTCTTTAATCCAAACCTGGGACCACATAAGATCTTTCTCTTCCAAAAATTCAAAAGGCAACTCTGTTTTTGCACCTACAGATCCTGCTAGAGTTCCCCCTGATCTCTTTTGAAAGATGTAATGTCAACAACAAACAAGACAAGCTCCCCATACTGCTGGCTGTTGCACAACCCCCTGTTGCACCCTTACAAATCTGCATTCACTTCGTCCTTTGGGAGGGCTACGAGAAGCCAATCTCTAACTTGTGAATGGGCGGGGCGAGAGCCATAAACTCTCCCAATGAGAGTTTTCTTCATTTCATTATCGATATCACTTTAGAGGATGAGAAGCTTGTCTTGTGAAAAATTGATAGTTCTCACGGCTTGTCGGAGTGGAGAAGGATTGGCTTGGGCAGAAGCCATAATGCCAATCAAGGGACAGGCAGGCCAACTTGAACACACTAAGAATTTATTCTGAGGCAAGCAAGAAGTGGAAGAGGCTTATCTACGGAGGAGAGAGGGGAGAAAATGGCAAAGGCAGAGAAGAAGGCGGCAGATTGGCAGTGGGCAGGAGGAGGAGGTGAATGGCAGGCAGGGTGAGGTGGATGGCGGGGAGGAGAGAGTTGCACAGAGAGGAAGATGGCAAGGCGAATGGCGGGCAAAATGCACAGGTGCACAGGTGCGCAACAGGGGGGAGGGGGGTGGGGGTGTGAATGGCGGGCAAGAGGAAGGGTGCGCAGACGATAAAATACGGTTTTTTTTTTAACACTTACAAAATATAGAGCTTCAAGCTTGAATGTGAGGGAAGGTTGGGGGGGCGCGGGGGGGGGGGGGGGGCGGGGGGGTGTTGGGGGGGGGGGGGGGGAGGGGAGAAGTCTACAGTGCTTGAGGAACCAGAACATGGAGATGTGTCTCCATGTTGGATCTCCCAATTGTCTCCAAAAAAGAACCTGCATGGGTAATGCAATACCAAAGGTCTCCCAGTGTAGTGTTTATGACTAAGGAACCGTCCTTACACAAATACAAGCAGTGCATCTAGGGTGATAGGTTTAAAAACTCCTCTCTAGATCAAAATGGCCATGTCCAAATCTTCTCCCTCGTACATAACTTGAGGATCTAACTGTCTAGCCTACCTATACGAGGGATCTCCAAGTGATGTAGCAAGATTCTCTCATCCTACCAATCATGTGTACACTACCAGTCTACCTTGCCAGATTTTTTAGGTCTCTCAACAATCCCATATGGAATACTAAGTGGACACGAAAGTTGCGAAGTATTGCGGGCATTTGGGATCTTCGTTAAGCAAGATTTCTATATTTTTTTAGCATTTGGAATTTTTTTCTCAGGGTGGGGGGAGAGGGGGGGAACAATAATAATAAAATAAAAAATCGTACCGTACGGTACAAATGGGTTCGTACCGGTACGAGAAACAATATGCCTACATCAACATATATGTTTATTTTGTATTCATTAATTATATTGATCTTCGCCAACGTGCCCATGGATTGTTCCTGAATAAATTCTTGAAAGGGAGTGGGACCTGTTCCCCGCTCAATGTGGTGTATTGTGCAAGATCCCTATTCCCTTCTCTCTCTCCCCTCTCTCTCTATATCTTTATCTCTTGGACACATGGTTGAGTCTGTCACTGCACGCCCCGCTGGGCTTACACAAGCCATCATCTCCCACCACCATAGGACTTTCTCCCACTAGCCCAGCTTTACTACATTGGGTGCCATGTTGCAACGTCCTATGCGGGATATGTTAGGGTGATATGAGAGCTGTGTCAGAATGCGCAGCGGAGATGATGACCAAATCTGGGAACACGAGAGCAAAAACGCAGGCAGAAAAACAGCACAAGAGAGAGAGAGATGTAGGCGTGTAACTCTGCTCTATATACACAAGAAGATCCTGTATGGGGACTGAGGACCTATATATACCCCCCTAGAGGGCAGTCGGCCAGCATAAGGAAAAGCCCACGACTGATAAAAAGGTCCACGACTGCATAAATGCAGTCGGCCAGCAATCTGGTGCCCAAAACTGATCAAAACCAGTCGGCCAGCAGCAAGAGTGCCCACGACTGATAAACATCCAGTCGGCCAGCACTGTACTGCTCTTGGCACCCTCTGGCAGCCCTCCCAAGCCTCAGAAAAAATGGAAAAAATAGGGGAAAAATGCGGGGAGTGAGGAAACATGATAAAACACCTGATAAGGGCGGGCACACCCACAACAAAGGCCCTGGTGTATAAATCTAGACAGGAGATGACTTCTAACACCCCCTCTCAGCTCCTGGCTGCGTAACCAACCACTGGGAGCTGGGGTGCCGCCTGAGCAAATCCTGAGAGAGCGACTTCGTAAAGAGGTCCACCGTACTGTCCTCCGTCGAACAAAACTCTAGCAAGATGTCATCAGCAACGATCTGTTCACGAACAAAGTGCCTCTGGATGACCATGGGTTCCTCCAGTGGAAGCCCAAACCTGCAATGTAACTTCCTCCTACTCCATAAAACTACTCTTGGGCCATAAGTAGATCCCCTCGTGTCCGAATCTCCTCCCCAAACCGAGTCACTCCAACCGTGGAGTCAGACTCCATCCAACAATCCCCCTCCTGTGTACAAGAGTCCATGATCCTTTGCATGCCGCAGAAACCACAAGAAACGCAATCCTGCCTCCCAAAGAGACATCTGCAACCATGAGCTCAACCGCCTCATCAGGAAGCTCTCGTCCAAACTGGTGTCCATCAACCAGATCAATGAACCATACAGCTTCTGAGTCAAAGAGACATCACACTGCTCACAAGGATCAACACCTGTTACGGTGCACAAGCAAGTCCTGGAAACCTGATGAAACCTGTCAACCACCCCCTCTGAATCCGGAACCACAAAGCCTAGAGAAACCGCCTCCTTCAGCAAGTAATCACCTGCCACCTGCCTGGCTTTCCGAAAGGTCCTCGTGGAAAGAACATCCTCAACTACTGGAAGTTCTATGTCCCGAACACGACGAGACATCAAAGCATAAGTGACCTGTTCAGCTTCCTCTGACTCACGAACACAAGAACTACCAACATCAGTACTGGAAAGTTCCTGCCAACTGCTGCCATCTACTGGTAAGCTATCCACCATCTGGTCCCGGAAAGCCTGTACCTGCAATGTATCCACTCTTGAGTAGCCATTACCAGACTGCCACTCATCACAATCCTGAGGACCTGGGAGAGAGAGTGCTGAAAGCCTGTAGACTCCATTCTCCACTCCACCTTCCCAAACCACTTGGCCTGTTGCTTTGTCCCGGAGAGCAACAAAATGCTCATCAAACTCCACCCGTACGCCAGTCTTGCAAACTTGATGCACTGACAACAGATGAAAACCAAGTGCCGGAACATACAACACCTGGAAGGAATGCTTCCCCCCTCTGCCATCGGGAACTATCTCCATCCTGCCCTCACTGTGAACTGGGATAGTGGACGTATCCCCAGTAAGAATATGACCAGAAAGCATGCAGAGATCCTGTAAACCGGAACGGGAAGGAGTCATGTGCCTGGAAGCACCACTATCGAGAATCCACTCCCGAGTATCCGTTGCGGAGAGTCCTCCAATCTCCTCCCTGCCTGAAGAAAATGAAGCATCGGTGTCCATCACCTCCAGGTGCACAAAAGCCGGAGTCTTATGATTGCTGCTGAGGAATCTTCACCCTTCTCGGTCTTCCGCTTGGGACATTGCCTCCAGTAGTGGCCTTTCTCGCCACAATCATTACAGGTCCTCTCTGCCTTCAGTTTCTCGCGGTCAGCGTCGGACTTCTTCTCATAAGACTTCTCCGATGAAGCCTTCCCTTTGGCCGAGTTACGGCCTTTCGACCGTTGGCCAGTAAAGGCCTCCGAACCTCCACCCTGAGGAGGGTTCGTGAATCGTTCCTCCTGGTCCAGGACCATGGGCACAAGCTCCTCCCACGTGATGGTGCTGAGCCTGCCACCACTGGTAATCAAAGAGGAGTAAAATGCTGAGTACGAAGAGGGCAAATGTGACAGCAACGTTATGGCCATGTCCTCTGACGATATCTCCTTCCCAGACTGAAGAACTTCCTGCTGAAGAGCCTGCAGCTTGTTAATATGCTCCCGCATCGTCGACGACTTTGCAGGGCTCATAACCCGCATCTGTACTTCCAAGGAAATCCTCTTCATGGGCGATACCCTGTTGTAAAGTGAGGCCAAATGCTGCCATATACCTCTGGCCAGCGTCATATGCTTTACATGATTAATTACCTGTGGTGTGCAATTGAGGAAAATAAACGAACGGACCCTGGCGTTGACGCGATCCCACATCTGCGTCTGGGCCTCCCGGTCCTTTCGAGTTGACGGTAACTCCCCTTTACTTCCGGCCGTGGAACACCAACAATGACGAAATCGGCGAGGTCGTAAGACTCCAGAACGGATTCCATCATCACCTTCCATATGCTGTAGTTGCTCCCGTCCAACTGACGGTCCACCGGGAACGTGGGGAGTGTCGGGATCTTCACATGTCTCTCGGCCATCTCAAACAGATCTGCCATTGCGGGGATGTGCTCTGAAAAGGGTGGGTGGGTGGGAACAAAGAAGAACTAAAACCTGCAAGTGGCTGTCCAGCAAATCAGCCCGCCTTCCTCTTGCTTCTCCTCTTCCCGAACAGTCCAAAACAGTCCACCAATCAGCCACAAAACAGCCCCCTCTTGCTCGCACAAATCCCAAGACCTATCTAGAGCCTAGGGCTCTGATACCATGTCAGAATACGCAGCGGAGATGATGACCAAATCTGGGAACACAAGAGCAAAAACGCAGGCAGAAAAACAGCACAAGAGAGAGAGATGTAGGCGTGTAACTCTGCTCTATATACACAAGAAGATCCCGAGATATGATACAAATGAGGTATGGGGGCTGAGGACCTATATATACCCCCCTAGAGGGCAGTCGTCCAGCATAAGGAAAAGCCCACGACTGATAAAAAGGTCCACGACTCCATAAATGCAGTCGGCCAACAATCTGGTGCCCAAAACTGATCAAAACCAGTCGGCCAGCAGCAAGAGTGCCCACGACTGATAAACATCCAGTCGGCCAGCACTGTACTGCTCTTGGCACCCTCTGGCAGCCCTCCCAAGCCTCAGAAAAAATGGAAAAAATAGGGGAAAAATGCGGGGAGTGAGGAAAAATGATAAAACACCTGATAAGGGCGGGCACACCCACAACAAAGGCCCTGGTGTATAAATCTAGACAGGAGATGACTTCTAACAAGCTGGACACTTTTTGTGGCTCTCTGTGAGGTGTCCTGTCAGAGCCAGGACTGTCTCTCAGCATGCTGCCTCAACACTACGAGAGAGTGAAAAAGAAAGAAAGAAAGAAAGAAACTTATATTAACGTCTACGGAAGACCCCAAGGGCCTATGAGACCAAAAGTAATACAATGGTACCATGGATATACTAAGCCATCGAAAACTGAAAGAAAAAGTAAAATGAAAGCATCTAGCAATACATGTGATCAACAGATAGAGTGAGATATGTTGTGATCAACTAATGACAATACCCGCCTCGGCCAGGACCGATCTGATGGTGGAGTGAATGTCAGGTCCCTGTGATGAGAGCGTGTCATGTCAGCAGAGAACCTCACGAATCTGTCTGTTGTGTGGTGGAGGGACATGATGCTCTAGATTCGGGACGTCTCCTCGCAGAATGGATCGAGCTCTCTTGCTAAGAACTCCTCTGGGGCGTGAAGCTAAAGCGCAAGTACAAGTGGTGGGCTCTGGTGTCGTATTAGAGCAACTATTGTGGGCAATGGATGTGTGTACCACAAAGAAATCTGTGATGGCTCTCTGTGAGTTTCATTTCTCTCTCTCCCTCTCTCTCTCTCTCTCTCTCTCTCTCTCTCTCTTACACAGACATCTTTGGATAGTGATGTGTATGATGCTTACCTTTGTTGCTGGAGTTTTCCTCCCAGATGTTCATTGTTATCCATTAGGAGCTCCTAGTACCGTACTTTTCCTCATAGTTGTTTCAGTTTCAGTTAGTTGTTTAGTTGTTTTTAGCTTTTCTTACACAGACATTGTATCAGATCCACCAATTGTTGTAACCTTTTTGGTCTCATAGGTCATTTTGGCCTTCCGAAGACGTTAATATATCATTTCATTTCTCTCTCGTGTGAGCTCTGGAGGGCAAGGGCAAGTGGCTGTAATTCAGGACAGGAGACACTTTTCTCTCGGGGCTAGTGTATCTGGCGAGGACTAGTGTATCTGGCGAGGACTAGTGTATCTGAGGGACAGCAGTGTGCCGGCTGAATATCTCTCTCTCTCTTTCCACTGGCTCACAACTGTTTCGGAGTTGTTTCATCTGGCCCTTTGTGAGAGGAGGGGTTTGGCAGTTTGAAGGGTGGAAACAGGGCAAGATTGTGGATTGTTCTTTGGCTAAGCTTGAGGCTACGATCATGGGACAGCTAGATGCATACTCAAGGCTTCCCTGTTGCATTGTCTTGGTAGATTAGAGGAGACAGCAGTGTGTTGCTTTTGTGGGACACAGATCTGTGTATCCTCTATGCTAAGAGGTCTGGAGGGTTGCCAGATTGGACATGCAAGCTTCTTTACCGTGACTAGCCTTGTTGTACTCAGTTAAGCTTTTCTTTTGAAATTGAATAAAGAAATACCGAAAGGGGTGCCAAGCTTTGGGGCCAACAGGTGTCGTCTTGTTATTTGTGTAGGAGCACTCTGGCTCCCCAGTGTCTTTGTGTTTTAGCTTGCTGAATTTACAGTTTTGAGAGAGCGTGTTGAATGTTTGCTTACTGCCCTTTGGGATTCTTCTAAAGGCCGGTTACAAGGTTCCGTTGCCAGGACACATTATCCACTTCTTCAAGAAGGTGAGCTTGTGGTTGTCTCGGGATACACGCTGCTGTAAAAATCAGCAAGATGTCAAGAAGCTATGAGGATTGGAAAGATGAGGAATAGGACTCCTCCCTTGTAAGAGAAGCTGAGCATGAACAGACTGCTAAAGATGCACTTAATGTAGATGTAGCGCAATCAAATGACTCCGGGACGAGCAAGAGTGGATATGCAAAAGAAAGCAACCGATAGTCATGCGCTCTTTGGAGTTTGCATTGGGTGACTAGATGCTTTCGTAGTGAGGTAGCCTCTTGTTGGCAGTTACCAGATCACTGAAGGATTCATTTTGCGTCATATGAGTCTACTTGGACCTTTCCAGGATGAGATGTGCTTACGGATGTATCAGATGCAGTCCTTATGGTAGTGGAAGAACGTCATGCGGTTCTTATACCAGGAGCAGATACTGGCACATGAGGAAAGGGAGGCTCAAGGCAGAGTTTCTTGTCGCTAGCCTATGAAGTTTATAAACTTTTCACTGATGGATGCGATATGGATGGAGGAGGGTGACTTTGCAAATTCACCCCAGGATTTGCAGCTTTATCTCGAGGCTTTTCAGTTGGAGCCGACTCTTGTCGAGGCTCGTACAGGTTCAGCTGAGCATGGGTCTAGAGCATTACCTAGTGCTCAAGAGGGGGGTAGCACCTCCACTCCCTTGGGGTAGACAAGCTCAATTTGATATCTAGATGTTGCTTGGTGTTTCATTGCGTATTCACCCGGGGTATTGCTAGCTGACAGTATATCTGCTTGTTGGGACTTCTATGATATTGTGTTCTAGACACATGAGATGGTGGTTGAGTATGGTTCACAGTCGCGCGCACCTTGAACTATAGTTGCAACTATGGATATCTCTGCTGACAGGAATGGTTTGCAGAGATAGTGTTTGCCTTGAGAACTAGAGTATGACTGAGGAAGATCGGGACGCTAATCTTTGTCATATGGTTCTGGCTGTTTTTGACCACAGGGTTGGTCAAACACTTCGAGACTCCACAGAGGGAGAAAGTCTTGCGAGCAGCTATGGAGTTAGATCAAACTATGTTTATACATGTATACGTACACTTCCTGTGGTAGTATTGTATTTTGGTGCCATTGGATCTTGGTATCAATGAGAATACATGGGGAATACTCAGGATTGTGTTGTATGAGAAATATATGTGGTTATGATACATCAGGTACTTTAGTATGTTCAGGGTGTACCACTAGTTGTGGGTCTTGCGGGATGGCCATATGAGAAGTGGATACAGCATCAAACTGGATATATGTATAAAGTACCTACTGGATGTATGTTTGGATGCATTGAGTGCTTTCATATGCTCATGATGTACCACTAGTCGTGGATCTTGCGGAATGGCCACGGGCGTAAGGCTTGCGAGCAGTGGGTAAAGCATCTTGAGGAGCATGTTGCTTGTGTGAAAGTGAAAGCATATGTGTGTCGTATGTGGAATGATACCTGGTTTTGTTTTTGGCTAACTCAGGTTATATGTTTCCACTTGGTTTTAGACTCTTACTACAGGTTTTAAAGAACGTAGCAAGAGGCTTATATCACTTGGCGGTGACAATGTGGCCATATTGTGCAGGATGATTTGGTGTCATTGTATGGGCACAATTGAGGGCTAGTGCTTTTGTCATATGAGCAGTCTTTGCATGTGGGATCCTTTGCCACGCTTTTGAGTGCAATCAGGGAATGCCGTCACTCTGTGTATTGTCGGCAATTATATGTTTGCACAGATCATGGCTATGGAAGGGCAACAGGTTGGAGCAATGGCTTTATGACAGGGACTGCTTTTGGGCAGTTTGTTACAGCTTGCCACGGCTCATGTGTTCATGATCATGCATGATTCGGTCGTGCACATGAGTTGTAGGCTATTGTATATGCTGATGTTGTGGGAAAACAGCTTTGTTTTGGGACTGTTTATGGGCTGTTTTGGTTGGCTGCATGTACAGCTGTGTGCATGGGTTTTTGGCTGCATTTACAAGGTCACATGGATGTGTTTCTTGGCATGGAAGTGATGCAAGCTCATATGGGTGGATGTACATAGGGCAGATTGCTTTCTTCCTGCTTGAAAGGAACAGAGGGACCTGCAGTTTTGGGCATACCCATGTATCTCAGTTTTGGCGCAGAATTACAGCCAAACATATTCAATTAGAACTCTCTTGTTTGTGTGCCATGTTGGTACTATGTTTGAGAGGGTGCTATGGATGCTTTCACGTGGGGGACAAGACAAAGGTTTCATGCTGGGTCAGACCAAATGTTTCATGGGAAACAGGTCATTGGATGCACGCTGGAACATGTCTTTGCTTCGCGTGGGAAACATGCTTTTGATTTTTCCAAGAGATAGGTCACATGCAAGCAGTGGTTACAGGAATGGACACATGTTTGGTATAGCCTTGCTGCTGCTGATTGGACAAGGGTCAGGGAATCCATGGTTAAGATGGATAGTACCCTTGGACAGCAGAGATGGATGGTACAAGTGTGTCTATTGTATGATATGTTGTGCTGTGATATGAGTTCTCTTTTGGAAACAGATTGGAGTCCTTTTTGCTAGAAATAGAAGCACTGGATGTCTCACGATGTATGTTGTCAATAGGGTGACAAACTATGGGTAGTCGTCGTATCTTGCTCGTGGGAGAAAGCTTCTGTTTGTAGGAATCAATGCATGAGAGTCTTTTGACTATGGGTAAACCATTGTTCACTTGGAATGCAATCGAGGACGCTTGCCATTTTTCAAGAGGCAGGTACGTTACGACCCTGAGAAAAAGTGCACCATAAGTGTGTTTGGGCCGGACAAGTGTGGACGGACAAAAGTTTTTAAACTGGGCCGGACAGGAGTTATTAAATTGGCCGGACAAGAGTTTATAAACATTATTGATCCCTCCTGCTTTTTGTAAAACATGGGCCTCCATAATTAGAAGAAAAGCTGGCACCAACTTTCTCTCTCTCTTTCGCTTTTTAAAAGCTGGGCGGCACCTTTTTGGGGCTTCCACGCTGATCTATATTGAGGGTGGCCACGCTTTTACTAGGAGGAGGGCAGGGGCTGGTTTATTGGAAAAAAACGAGAGCAGGGGCTGGTGGTTCAGAGGCTGCACAGGGTATCTCTCCCTCTCTCCCACGTGTGTCTGGCAAGGACTTGTTGGCGGGCTGTTGACAGAGCTCCATCCCCTCCCCCACTCATTGTACTTATTGCACACCCAGATTCAGCTTTTTAGTTCAGTACTTTTTCATTTTGTTGGGATGACAGAGAATACCCCACACAGGTACATTGATTTGTCTCATAGGCCGAGTTCGGTCTTTTGGAAGACGTTAATAAAATCTCTCTCTCTCTCTCTCTCTCTCTCTCTCTCTCTCTCTCTCTCTCTCTCGTGTGAGCTCTGGAGGGCAAGGGCAGGTGGCTGTAATTCAGGACAGCAGATACTTTTCTCTCGGGGCTGGTGTATCTGGCGAGGACTGAACTGAGGGACAGCAGTGTGCCGGCTGAATCTCTCTCTCTCTCTCTTTCCACTGGCTCACAACTGTTTCAGAGTTGTTTCATCTGGCCCTTTGTGAGTGGAGGGGTTTGGCAGTTTGAAGGGTGGAAACAGAGCAAGACTGTGGATTGTTCTTTGGCTGAGCTTGAGGCTACGATCATGGGGCAGCTACATGCGTGCTCAAGGCTTCCCTGTTGCAATGTCTTGGTAGATTAGAGGAGACAGCGGTGTGTTGCTTTTGTGGGACACATATCTATGTGTATCCTCTATGCTAAGAGGTCTGGAGGGTTGCCAGATTGTACATGCAGGCTTCTTTATCCTGACTGGCCTTGTTGTACTCAGTTAAGCTTTTCTTTTGAAATTGAATAAAGAAATACCGAAAGGGGCGCCAAGCTTTGGGGCCAACAGGTGTCGTCTTGTTATTTGTGTAGGAGCACTCTGGCTCCCCAGTGTCTTTGTGTTTTAGCTTGCTGAATTTACAGTTTTGCGAGAGCGTGTTAAATGTTTGCTTACTGCCCTTTGGGATTCTTCTGAAGGCCGGTTACAATTTCTGACCATGAAACTCCATAGGGAGTAATTACTACCATCCAATTTGTCCTCTTGGGACAAAACCCCGAATATATCGGTCATTTCCAGCCATGTGCTGAAATCTCTTGCAAGAGAGATGCACGTTGTCGTGAAGTGTGCGGTACAGCCAGGAAAGTACGAAACTTCTAGCTGTGAGAGTGAATGTCCAATCTAACAAGGAAACTCAAGCACAAAATTTCCCAAGGAGTACATGTAGGCATAACAAGGCCTTCAAATTTTCCCAATATACATGTGACCAGTTACATCCTTTACATCCAGTGTCATCAAAACCATTATATCATGATGCTCTTTTTCACCTGAAAACCTGCCTTAATATTCTAACATCTCACAAGCAAAAGATGGCATAACATGCTCATGGCTTCCAGAATTCAATCAAGCAGAAGATAGACCAAATTCCCGTGATTTGAATGTGCTAAGAGGATACCTTTTTCCACAAAACTTCAAGTTCTAAAAAAAACAACCATTAGCTTGTTCACCAAGCTTTCTCAACTTCAAATCCTTTAAGGATTTATGGGTCTTACCCTTTTCTCAAGTCCAATAAAGTAAAAAAAAGCTTATCTGAATGGGTGGATTTACACATTGTTTTTCTTTTATTTATGCTTGTCTCGAAAGTCGCTTCAACGTTGATTATTTGAAGAAGAAACGCGGGAGCAGCGCCGCTTCAGTCTTGATTTTTGAAAATGGTTTTTCCCATAATTATATCATTATGTAGTACAAGATTTACTCTCTAATTCTAATACCTACAAAGCACAAGCAGTTTATGTATTCAAGAGATTAAAAGCTCTGGTAGATTTTGACGCTGTTCCTCAACTCTGCAGATTTTTTTTTTCTCATACTGGTTCGCCGCCGTCACCTCTGGTCTTTTCTCCTTTTTCCCGCGGAGAACTCGGCCCCCTTACCACCTTTTGCAGCTATTGATGCGGGAGTTTCCCAATGTCAAAGGCTGCGCTCGCGTTTTCTTCCATGCTATCTAGAAAACCCCACCACGTATGTTGCTAGCCACGTATGCTGCTAGCCTTAGTACTTTGTTTGTAACCTTAGCATTAAGGTTGCAAGGCATAACCTTAGCACTAGTCCCACTTTGAATTCTCTGCTTTGGCACAAACACAAGATTTCCAAAGCATTCTCACACCTATGAAAACATGCTTACAAGCCCATGTTTTCTATCTCCATATTAGATATACATAAGATACATGTACCTCTACATGATGATCCATGAAGTCCAAGTGCAGTTTTCTATCTCCACATTTCCCCAACATTCAATGAACTCCTCGGCACTGTGATGTTCATTAATTCTCCATTTCTCTTGACACCTTCATAGTTTATAAATCATCATATCGGCCCATGTGATTTATAGAATCCCGGTGATTTGGAAGAGCCATATGTCGCTCTAATTGATCATGGGTCTGAAATAAATCTTATGGCTAAAAATCTCTATAACAAATGTAAGTGGCCAATGGATGTGGATCATGGGTGGATGATTAAAGCAGCTAATAATTCATCTGGAGAGCTTTATGCAGCATGTCCAAATGTAAGGGTAACTATAGGGGATGTGAAGGATGATCAGAATTTCTTTGTTCAGGAAATGTCATCGTATCCCCTTATCCTTGGGCAACCCTACATTACAGCTGTAAGGATGGAAACAAAGGTTTTAGATGATGGTTCAGCATATGCAAGAATAAGGAGTAAAGATGGCAAAAAGGCTGTTCAGTTTTTGACAGTTTGCATTAATCATGAAAGGAATCGTGAGTCTCTTCGGGCACAGTCACTCCCAAAGATAAACAGAGAGTTTATGAATTACAGGGAGATGAGGGATTTTGGCCAGGTGCCATTGTAAAGCGGGATTCCAATGGTACAAGGGGAAATGAGTTCTCGCAGGACTCAATCAATGTAAATAGTTTTTCAGCAAATTTTCAGGGATTCTCCAGCTATGGGTCACTAGTTTTTGTAAAAAACAAGGATTTGAAGCGTGGCATGCAAAAACATATACAAAATGAACAAAAAAGTTTTGAGCAGTGTGGTCTTTTGGAGAAGAATGAGTTTATTTCAGGGGTGCTTGATGAGGTGTCATTTATAGATACTATGGATGTGCTTTTTGATATGGGAAGAGCATGCTTACAGGGTGGAAATGAAATGATAAAGGTGTCATCTGTGGAGATGTATGATATAATCCAGGAATTTGAGGGGGTGGAATGTAAAAACATGAATTGTGAGATGGATGCTCATGTTGATACAAAGTACAAAACGGTTGCAAAGAAGGTGAAACCAGTTGCCTTGCCCTTGCCACTAGGAAGCAAGGAGAAGATAGATGAAGCTTCTATGCAGCCAAATCTTAGAGATCCGAAGAAAATTGGGCATAAATTTACTCAAGAAACTCTAAAAGAACTGAAGATTGGTGAGAAGGATTTTCTGTTGCCAGTTGAAAGGGAATGCTTTGAGGAGATGCTTGTAAAACATGGGAAAGCCTTTGCTTTTCAGCCGCATGAGATAGGCTGTGTTGATCCAAGTGTAACAGCACCAATGGTAATCTTTACTGTTCCACATGTGCCCTGGAACCTATGGCCAATTCCAGTACCAAAGGCTCTCTTGCCAAAGTTGATGGAATTACTAAAGGAAAAGATCAGGATGGGAATCTTGGAGCCTTCATGTGCCCCATATTCCAACAGATGGTTTACTGTACCAAAGAAAAATGGGACATTGCGCTTTATTCAAGACATGCAACCTGTAAACAAAGTCACAATCAGGAATGTGGGAGCAGGTCCAATTGTGGATGAGTTTGCAGAAGCATTTGCAGGGTGATCTGTATTCGGGATATGATCAGTTCCAGCTGGATATACAAAGCAGGGACTTGACCACAATGAGAACTCCTTTGGGATTAGTAAGGATGTGTACCTTACCACAGGGAGCCACTAACTCAGTGGCACATATGATGAATGGAATGAATAAAGTCTTACGAGACTTCATACCACAAAAAACTATGCCATTTCTGGATGATGTGCCAATAAAGGGCTGTGATGAGAAAGACAAAAATGGGGATTTGGATTCAAAAGGGTGCCGCAAGTTTGTGGCAAATCATATAAAGGATTGTGACATGATTCTATCCAGGCTTGAAGAAGTGAATCTTACTTTATCTGGGCTGAAATCAGTGTTTGGAGTTGGTGAAGTGCTAATAGTGGGACATCTTTGTAGTACTAGTGGACGCCGTCCTTGTCCAGCCAAAATAGATGCAATACAAAGAATGAAAGAGACATGCATTAATGTTACAGAGCTGAGGAGATTTCTTGGAGCATGTGTCTTTTATGTTATTTGGATCCCACATTATGCACATGTAGCAGATCCTCTTTATCAACTTTTGAGGAAAAATCAAAAATTTCTGTGGAGTACAGTACATATTAAAGCTATGCGGAAGCTGAAATATTTGCTCCAATCATCACCCATTTTGAGAAAGGCAGATTATGAGTGTGGCAGGCCTGTGATTGTTACAGTTGATACTAGTCCTACTGGGATAGGATGGGCAGTAGGGCAAGATGATGAGGATGATCATAGGTATGTAATTAGATTTGGAGCAAAGGTATTAAGCTTTCGGCAACGAAAGTATCCACAGATCAAGAGAGAATTATGGGGGATAGTCACTGCTCTAAAATGTGAAAAAGAATATCTTATTGGGGCATCTGTACTTGTGGAAACTGATTGCTTGCCACTTCTTGGGATGATAGCAAGTTGTACCACTCCAGATATTGCTATGCTTAGGTGGATTGCTTATATCAAGTCACTAAATCCTGAGTTTGAGCATATTGCGGGAAAAGATAATCCAGTTGCAGATATGCTATCAAGAGCCAGATATGAAGATGAGAAAGAGATGATTAGTGACATTGATGATGTGGGTACAAAGTTCTATACTACAGCATATGCAAAAGGGGATCATATTTGCCTATCAAATGCACTTGAGTCTTTTATTGAGGAAATATATGAAGGAGATTGGTTGCTTATTGGTCAATATTTGAGTACTCTGACAAGGCAAGAAAATTGGTCTGACTCAGAATTTAAGAGGATCCGCAGAAAAGCATATGGTTATTTCCTAAAGGATGGGTATCTCTGGAAGCATCCTAAGCAGAGGAATGCTATGCCACAGAGAGTCATATGTGATAAAGAGACTCAAGGAAAGCTTGTGAAAGAATTCCATGAGAGTCTCTGGGCTGGGCATAGAAGTGTGTGGGCCACCTTTACCAAAATAAAGGAAAAATATTGGTGGAGAGGAATGTACAAGGATATTTCCCAATATGTGGAAACATGCATAGTATGCCAAATGTACTCGAATGTGAGGCATCGTGATGGCTTGCAACCAACCTACCCACCTGCCATGCACTACAAATGGGTAGTGGATCTAGTTACAATGCCTTTGGGAATTTGGCAGATGCGGTATATAGCACTTGCAAGAGAAGATTTGACAAATCAGGTTGAAGGGCGTGCTCTTAGAACAAAGAGTACGGAAACAGTATGCAAATTTCTCTTGGAAGATGTGATCTGCCGATATGGTTGTGTTGGGAAAATAACAGCTGATAGAGGTGAGTTAGATGTTGAAGAAGCAAGGGAATTCTTCTCTAGAATTGGTATCAAATTGTCCCTAACATGTGCTTACAATCCTGAGGGCAATGGGAAAAGTGAGCGAGGACATCCTCCAATCATTAAAGCTTTGGCTAAGGCATGCAGAGAAAGGATGAGAGAGTGGCCAAAGCTGCTACCATATGCCTTGTGGGCTGACCGTACAACTCATAGCTCAGTGACAGGATACATGCCTGCAGAATTAATGTATGGTCAGAAGCCAGTGATGCCAGTTGAAGAAGTAATTCTAACTTGGAATGTATTGCCCTGGGTGGAAGGATTGAGCAGAGATGACCTCCTTGCATTGCGAATAAGACAGTTGGAGAGGAGGCCTGAAGATGTAGAGCTTGCTAAAGCTCGCTTGAAAGATGCAAGGCTGAAAAATAAAGAAAGATTTGATAGTAGACACAGACTCCGGCCAAAACCTATTGAAGAAGGTGATTGGGTTCTAATGTATGATAGTAGCCTTGACAACCAATTCACTGTTCAAAGAAAATTTGCAAAAAGATGGTTTGGCCCTTACATTGTCAAGCATGTGCATGGAAATGCCACGTATACTCTGTGTGAGCTTGATGGAACAGAAGTAAAGAATCTTGTGGCTGGCAAAAGAATCAAGATATTTAAAAGAAGGCATGATGGTGATCCTTTTGATTCACAAGAGATTCAGGATGAGAAGCTTGACAGTGGTAGTATGGATATAATTGAAGAGGAAGAGGATAATCTTCCTGGAACTGCAGAAGATGAAGACGACATTCAGTTATATGTGGACCTTGATGATGATTTGGCACATACCAGAGGATGTGCAGGTTTAGAGGGGGTGGATGTCGTGCCATGGCACGTCTATGATGTGAAACCGTGCATGTGAGGCCATCAAATACACATCCAGATGCATGGGTTAAGTGCCATGACGAGTCATTATATGATGCCATGTACATATGTTCATATTGTAAATGAGGTTCAATAAGACGAGCTGAGGCTGAGCCAGATCTAGGAGTTTTTGTATATGAGTATGGAGGATGATGTTTTTGCTGTTACTTAGAGCTCATGGGCAAGTTAGAAGCATCCAGTTATATATGATGGCATGAGGACATACCAATGCACAAAGGAATGCATTTATGAAGGCATGGAGAAATACTTGAATGAGCAATTGTATCTTGACAAGGGTTTCAGTGGTTGCTCTTGCCCAATGGCTCCTGGAGTAATGACTCTTTGTAAGAACTTCTTTTTCATCATCCTCTTCCACAAAGCGCACTTGTCGTGCCCCATCAGCAGAGTGATTACATTCCACCACATTTTCTCTCTCTTCCTTTTTCTGTACCTGTACTCCATGGGTCTTGGAAGTGCTTGCCTCCCCTTGTGATGGAATAGATTCAATTATGGACTGCCTTTTTCTTCGTATAATATCAATTATCTCATCATGAAATTCTTTCTTTGCAATCCCCAAGACTTCCCCTAGTGTGAATTCCACCCTACTGTTTAGAATCCTTTCTTCAAGTACCTTTTTGAGATCTGTTGCAACTTCAATATCAGATTGAAGCTTGTAGAGTGGACTTTTCCCTTTACCCTTCTCCTTCATTTTTGCTGGCACTTCTTCCATTGAAACATCCTGTGGAGGTCTGCTATGCTGTGGAGGCATATGTGATGGCCCAGGATCTTTCTTTTCACTTCCACGTGTAACTCTTTTTGATGGCCCTCCTTCCTCATTTTCCCTTTTACGCTTCTCCTCTACCTGTGCCTCATTATTTTGGCATTTGGCAATATAGGCATGAATGGATAAAGAATCCACAGGCTCCTCCCAGCCAGTCTCAAGACGTATACAATCACCTGCCTCATGCAAAGCTTGCTTTGACACTTTCTTTGACGCAATTAATTCCATTGTTGATGGCCAAAAATTCTCATTCTCATAATCCTCATCATTCTCAAACCCCTGCTTTAGTTGACCAACCTTTAATCCATAGGTTGCTGCCTCAACCATAGAAATGGCATGACTAGCAGCCATATCCTCTACCAGCTTTTTCATCCCTCCTTTCCCAAAGTTTGTACTCAATGGAAGACCAGTCTCTGTAAGATGGATTTTCCCATCTTTGAAAAACACAAGTTGATTTTTAAGAGCTTCTTTATAGCTAGTACAATCCTTCTTTGCATGCTTTGGATCATCACACCATATGCATCTATATGTAAACCCTTCTTTGCTTTGAGGCCTTTGCATAGAAGCCTGCCCCAATGGTAGACCCTTTTCTTCAATCCTGGACATCTTCAATTTTAAGTCACGCATACCCTTGATAAGCTCATCCATCGGCCCATCTATCTTAGGAATTGTAGCAGCTGGTTTGGATAGATTCTCAGGGGTAACAGCAGTTATTGGGGTTGCAGAGCCCATCACCATTTTATCCCTCCTCCGCTGTCGCTTTGCTAACATAGTGACTGCATCCTCAACATCATTCCAATCACTCTTTAATCCCTGCTCTGTATTCTTATCCTCAAGGAGGATTTCCAATTTCTCCTGAAGATCTTTCCCAGCTGCTTGCAAGAAGAGCTCTGTTTTTTCTCTATCCAAAGTTGCACGCTCTATCCTTGACAACTGGGCATAACGCTTCTCAAACTCTCTTAGCAATTCTGTGGCAGAAATTCCCATTTTAGATTTTGTGACCCATTCCAAGAAAGTTCGTTTGGTCACTCGCTCAGAATCCTCCATGAAATATTCATCCTTTAAAGCAAGCTTGAACTCTTCCCAATTTCTGCCACCCTGTGCTGTCTGCAATCCTTTTATGCGCTCTCTTATTTCAGGAACGCATACCAGCTCGAAACTTCAAACCATATCCTCCTCAGTCACCCTGTTTAGCTCCATCTCCTTTATATAATTGCGCAGGTACTTTGTAATGTCTTTCCCATCAAATTGATCCACCTTTTTCACAATTGATTGTAATGCCTTGGTCGTGGAAATTTGTCCCCTCTGAGCAGCTTGTTGCTGTTGCATGTACATGGTAAACATTTGAAACATCTGCATAACTCCGGGGTCAAAATGAACCCCCTGACCCTCAGAATTCTCAGCCATAGCTTCCCTGTATATTTCACCACACTCTCACCCCAGCAGTTTCACGTCGGGTTCACCAAGCTGTCGTGAAGTGTGCGGTACAGCCAGGAAAGTACGAAACTTCTAGCTGTGAGAGTGAATGTCCAATCTAACAAGGAAACTCAAGCACAAAATTTCCCAAGGAGTACATGTAGGCATAACAAGGCCTTCAAATTTTCCCAATATACATGTGACCAGTTACATCCTTTACATCCAGTGTCATCAAAACCATTATATCATGATGCTCTTTTTCACCTGAAAACCTGCCTTAATATTCTAACATCTCACAAGCAAAAGATGGCATAACATGCTCATGGCTTCCAGAATTCAATCAAGCAGAAGATAGACCAAATTCCCGTGATTTGAATGTGCTAAGAGGATACCTTTTTCCACAAAACTTCAAGTTCTAAAAAAAACAACCATTAGCTTGTTCACCAAGCTTTCTCAACTTCAAATCCTTTAAGGATTTATGGGTCTTATCCTTTTCTCAAGTCCAATAAAGTAAAAAAAAGCTTATCTGAATGGGTGGATTTACACATTGTTTTTCTTTTATTTATGCTTGTCTCGAAAGTCGCTTCAACGTTGATTATTTGAAGAAGAAACGCGGGAGCAGCGCCGCTTCAGTCTTGATTTTTGAAAATGGTTTTTCCCATAATTATATCATTATGTAGTACAAGATTTACTCTCTAATTCTAATACCTACAAAGCACAAGCAGTTTATGTATTCAAGAGATTAAAAGCTCTGGTAGATTTTGACGTTGTTCCTCAACTCTGCAGATTTTTTTTTTCTCATACTGGTTCGCCGCCGTCACCTCTGGTCTTTTCTCCTTTTTCCCGCGGAGAACTCGGCCCCCTTACCACCTTTTGCAGCTATTGATGCGGGAGTTTCCCAATGTCAAAGGCTGCGCTCGCGTTTTCTTCCATGCTATCTAGAAAACCCCACCACGTATGTTGCTAGCCACGTATGCTGCTAGCCTTAGTACTTTGTTTGTAACCTTAGCATTAAGGTTGCAAGGCATAACCTTAGCACTAGTCCCACTTTGAATTCTCTGCTTTGGCACAAACACAAGATTTCCAAAGCATTCTCACACCTATGAAAACATGCTTACAAGCCCATGTTTTCTATCTCCATATTAGATATACATAAGATACATGTACCTCTACATGATGATCCATGAAGTCCAAGTGCAGTTTTCTATCTCCACATTTCCCCAACATTCAATGAACTCCTCGGCACTGTGATGTTCATTAATTCTCCATTTCTCTTGACACCTTCATAGTTTATAAATCATCATATCGGCCCATGTGATTTATAGAATCCCCAATTGCTCATTCAAGTATTTCTCCATGCCTTCATAAATGCATTCCTTTGTGCATTGGTATGCCCTCATGCCATCATATATAACTGGATGCTTCTAACTTGCCCATGAGCTCTGAGTAACAACAAAAACATCATCCTCCATACTCATATACAAAAACTCCTAGATCTGGCTCAGCCTCAGCTCGTCTTATTGAACCTCATTTACAATATGAACATATGTACATGGCATCATATAATGACTCGTCATGGCACTTAACCCATGCATCTGGATGTGTATTTGATGGCCTCACATGCACGGTTTCACATCATAGACGTGCCATGGCACGACAACGTGCAACCAAATATGCAGGCAAAATTCCAAACGCACCGGAGTGCAATGCCAAGCAGCCACAAAGTCTTGTGCAGATGTTTTGCCCGAATACAAGGCTGCACATAAGCAATGCTGAAAATCCCCAAATTTTTGAGCACACCAATGGGCTGATTTATGAGTCAATTGCACATAATTGACAAAAGCCCCAAAAATCTCTGTAGCAATGAGCTTTAATTGTGCGATTAAGCACTAATTTTAGAAAAGCCCCAAAATTCTGTGTCTTGTAATTGCAATTGTGCAAATTCTGAAAAATCCCCAAATTTTCCTTGAATCCTACACCGAGGTGTTGCCCAGCAGTGCTACCTCCACCTAATTTTTGCAATGAAGCAAGAATTACACAAAAGCCCCTTGATTTGAACCAAAAATCAATTACTTGATTTTGCAGGGTTGCTGTGATGAGTTGGGTAGGCACTGTCGTATTGGTGGAGACTGACGGTGCTTACTCTCTGTCGACAGTGCTGCTGCTGTGTTGCCCGAAGGTGGTGCTGCTGTGTTGTCAAGGGCACTGCTAACGGGCGTTGCGGGAGTTGCAGGAGGCGACGATGGCGGAAGCAATAGGTGACAAGCTATGGGAGCCGACAATCGTGTGGACGACTCTAGAGATGGCAACCAGCAGACAGTGACGGCATCTCAGGCAAGCTGCATGAGAATCAGGAAACAAGGTCGACGACGGCGCTGGCCGGACGACGAGGCAAGTGGCAGCCGGACGGGGACATTGTCGGAAGCAAGGAACACAAAAAAACTCACAATTCCAACAATTGCCACATAAGCCTTAGGTGGGACTGAGCGCCGCCAGTGCCCGCATCCTCTGGTGCGGGGACCGCTCGTGGGCGGTGGCTGCCTCCTCTGGTGCGAGCGCCGCCGGTGGGCGGGACCGCGGTGGAGCCCTCCCCGGTAGTGCCGCCTGAAACGGTGGTGGAAATGGGCGGCGAAACGCCAGACTGGCGGAGCAGAGGCAGCAGGGAGCACAGACGGAACCTGTAGCTGATGGACGAAACTCCGCAGGAGACGGAACCTCAGGCTGACAAACGAAAGTTGGACGTCGGGAACTCCACGGGCAGAGGGCTACAACCAGCTCTGATACCACTGTTGGATTAATTAGTGTTGCACAAAAAATAAAGACACAAGAGATGCACACAACAAGCCCTCTCACAAGAGAGAGAGATAAGTGTGGTGTCCTTTCACACCTAATATCCAAGGGGAAAAACCCAAAGGAAGAAAAGTGCCCTTGGTTAGCCCATGTTCACATGTGGCACTACTCATATCATATGTGGCATAACTCATAGCATATATGCCGATAGGGGGCACTTATGAGTTATTGAGATGTCAACGCAGTAGACAGGAGGGCTACCAAGGGCGTGCAAGACCTCATGGCCATGGAGATGCAAGGTGGCTGGTTCGGCCTAAAGGTATGGGATGCTATGTTGGGGCCATCAGTACGAAGCAGGCTCACGGCAATCCGACATCTAGCTCGAGGGTGAGTCCACAGGACTCTATGCTTGGATGATGAGACAATAGCCCCAATCTATCATGGTCATGCAATGCATATTATGGTGGGTCTATGAAACCTCGTTAGGGTTTTAGTTCTAGGTCAGATGATCCTTGGGCATGGTCTATGTAGACCTTTACAATGGTACCAGAGCATGGATCTGACAAGTGCTAGAACCTGAGGCATGGAGGATGTACAAGATAGTATCCTCATGCGGGCTGAATTTGGGTGCATGGATGTGCAAGAAAAGCGTGGAGAAAAAGAGCCCTAAGCATGGATGTGCATAGGGCAAGAGAGGAGGAAAAAGCAAGGCTTATGCAAGCTGTTGAGGCCGAAAATCAAAGGCCAAAACCTTCATGGCCTGTTGTCAAATCCCCACGGATCCCCTCGTGATCGATCTTGGTTCGAAACTCGAATCCTGCAAACAAACGAACAAACAAACAACAAAGGGGATGCAGGCCTGACTCACCTCCCAACCATGACAGCCGTGGGCGAGCCCACAGTCTTGGCTGTCCCCACCGAGCCACGAGCTTAGCTAACTAGGATGACGTACCGACCAATCTCCTCCTCGCGACGTCCCATACCGCCACGAAGCTGCCCTTGCGGGCCTCGAGATTGCTGTCAGCCTCGGCTGCATAAAGCAAGTGCACGTCTGCACTAGATCCAGGCTCCAAGACCATAGAGCTCTCACAAACTCGCGAGACTCTCTATCATACAATAACTAACCTTGGCCACCCTTTTATAGGCTCTTGGCCGGTCATCGGGCATCCACACTTGGCCGCCCGCCCATCCATACTTGGGTGCCCGCCCGTTAGTATTTCCCTAACTCAGCCTGCCTAGTTCCAAGCTTCCCCAAGCCTCGAAACTAGTCTTGCATGCATGTAGCACACAGTAGATACACACTGTGCACATGACATACTCCCCTTCCTCTAAGAGCTCACTCCTGAGCTCACTAAAAAGCAAGGGTAATCTCTCTGAAGAGTAGTCAATGTCTCCCATGTAGCGTCCTCCTCAACACGATCCTTCCACTTAATCTTGTATTCCGTGATAAGCATATTACTCAGTCTTCCTTCACGAAATCCGAGGATCTTTTCAGGTTCGTGCGAAACAAATGTCATGTCCTGGACATCGATAATTTCTTGAGTAACTAACTGATCTGCTCCACCCAGTACTTCCTTAAGTCTACTGACATGAAATACAGGATGAACTTTCACATGAGAAGGCAAATCCAATTCATATGCAACTGAACCAATCCGTCAAGTAACACGAAATGGTCCACAGTATCTAGGGGATAATTTCGGAGATCTACCTGTCCGTAAAGTCTCGGAATCTTTCGGAACTCGCAAATACACCATCGTTCCTTCAGAGAACTCTCTAGGTGAACGATGTCTATTAGAATAAAACCTGTCTCGGTCTTGAGCACTTCTAATAGATTCCTTCGCAACTTGTAACATTTCATGCATATCTTGCAAAAAATTACGTGTTGCATCATGTTGAAGTCCTGAGAATCCTACTGTAACAGGTGATCTTGGTTGAAAACCATACATAAGCATGAAAGGACTAAACCCTGTACTCGTATGCTTAGTACTGTTATATGCAAATTCTAACATAGGAAGATAATCCTCCCATGAACTCTGTCTTTTGGATACATATGCTCGAAGCATATCCTCCAAAATCTGATTCACTCTTTCAGTCTGGCCATCAGATTGAGGATGATCAGAGGAACTCAAATTCAAAGTTGTTTCCAACTTCTCAAAAACAAGTTTCCAAAAATCACTCGTAAACTTAGAGTCCCTATCACTGACTATGTCCTGCGGTAACCCGTACAGTCTAAACAATTGCTTGATAAACTGCCGAGCTAATTGCGTAGCTGTAATAGTCTTCCGGATCGGTAAAAATCTAGCCATTTTTGTCAAGCGATCTACCACAACCCAAATAGAATCGTGGCCTTGATGTGTTCTTGGCAATCCGGTAATAAAATCCATGGAAATACTTTCCCATTTATTACCTAGGATTTGCAAAGGATGCAACAACCCAGCCTATCTAAAGCGTTTAGCTTTATTTGCCTGACAAATCTGACACTTGAGAACATAATCTTTTATATACCCTTTCATCTTTGGCCAATAAAAAGCGTGTTTCACTAATGATAGCGTCCTGTGTACCCCAGGATGTCCAGCAGAAGGGGCGTCGTCGGAATAGTAAACCATTCCCAATCATCCACTGGCCTCCTGCAGCCTGAATAGTAGACTGCTCAGTCATCGAGTCTTGGTCAATCAATGAGCTCCCGTCCTGGATCTTCTGCCAAAATGGACCAAAATAACTATCAGTCCTGCAAAGCCCTCTCAATGACTAAAATAAGTCGGTAGAAATCTCGATGAACGACAAAGTATTCACCTCTCTAATCTGACTAAGCGCATCTGCAATACTATTCATGGACCCTTTCCGATAACGGATCTCAAAATCAAAATCTTGCATTAACTCTGCCCATCGAGCTTTCCTTCCTCTCAAATCATCCGCATCACACACATACTTGATTGACTGATGATCAGTCAATACCACAAACTTAGAGCCATATAAATAATGTCTCCAAACCTTAAGAGCATGAATCACAGCATAAAGCTCCTTCTCAAGGGTTGGCCAACAAGATTGAGTGTCGTCTAGCTTTTTACTTTCAAAAGCAACCGGTCTACCATCTTGAAATAAAGCAACCCCGATAGCATAGTCACTGGCATCAGTTTCAAGAACATAAGGCCGACTAGGATCAGGCAAAGCTAAGATAGGTGCTTCCTTGACTTTATCTTTCAAAAGTCTGAAGGCCATATCCAAATCGTTATTCCAAGTGATAGGCTGATTGGACTTACGTCCACGACCTTTCAATAAGTCGGTCATCGGTAGTGTGAGCTGAGAGTACTCCCGTACAGATTTTCGAAGAAAAACAACAAAACCGAGAAAAGAACGAAGTTGTTTCACTGTTCGTGGTATAGGCCAGTCCAAAACCTTCAGAACTCGGTCATAGTCAATGCTCAATCCATCTCTAGTGATCTTGTGTCCCAAGTAAATGATGTTGGTCATAAAGAACTCACATTTACTTAACTTAGCATATAGTCGATTCTGTCTTAAAATAGATCAGACAATCGTAAGGTGTCTGACATGATCCTCAAGAGTACGACTATATATCAAAATATCATCCAAGAACACCACCACAAATTTTTCCAAATGTTCATGAAAAAGATCATTCATCATTTGCTGGAAAGTGGCTGGAACATTGGTTAACCCAAAAGGTAATACGACTCGTAATGGCCATACCTAGTCCGAAAGGCGGTTCTTTCGCCATGCCTTTCATGAATACGTATCTGGTGATAGCCAGTACATAAATCTATCTTCGTGAAATATTGCGCTCCTGCTAACCGGTCAATCAGGTCATCTGATCTAGGGAGAGGATAACGGTTCTTAATGGTCAGCGTGTTCAATCTTTTGTAATCTATACACATTCTCCAAGTATTGTCCTTCTTTCTCCTAAGCAACACAAACCTGTCAAAGACAACTGGTTAGCTGCCTTTGGCTTGGGTCCTGCGTTTGACTTGGTACCCTTTTGCTTTGGGCACTCGTCACGCATGTGTCCTTTTTCTTCGCAGATAAAACAACGTCCTTCCTTCTTGAGCTTTAAAGCCCTAAGGAGTCGTTTCTTCTTCGCTGGTGTCGAACTGGAATTCTTCGAAGGTTGGTCCAAAGACTTGCCTTCAGTCATGTTAGCCATGGGTGCGGAGAACTTTCTTTTATGCTTGTTCCCCTGCTCGGTAACAGGTTTCGACTTGGAAGAGACCATCGTATCGTCATAGATACGAGCGGAATGAATGGCCTCGTCCAAAGTTTTACATTTGTTATTCTCAACTTGTAATCGGTACGAGTCTGGTAAACCAGCTACGAAAAACCCCAAAAGAGTAGTGGGATCCATCTTTGTGGCTTTCATCTGCAAGTCACGAAACTTCTGGAGGTAGACCTCATAAGTGAAGTGCTGCAAGGTCATGGTCAAAGCTGAAAACCGGGCAACAAAATCGTAATCATCCTCTTTCTTGAGGAATTCTTTCTTGAAAACGTCTTCAAATTGTGCCCAAGTCGTTGGCTTAGGGTTGAGTTCCTTCCACCAAATCAAAGCTTTGTCAGACAGGAAACCTGCTGCTAACTGGATCTTCTTTCCATCATCATGTGGATGAAACTGAAAGTGAACTTGCCACTTGTGTAGCCACGTGTCCACGATCTCCTTGGTTTGCTACTTTTGCTCGCCCTCGAACGATTCCGGAGTAATATTGAGGCCTAAAGCTGAAGCCAAGGTATCCATACCCGAGAAAGTAGAGAGGGTAGTGGTCAATAGAGCGATGGAGTTCTGCAAAGCTTGCATCTGGGCGGCAATTTGTGCCTGACGTTCCGTCGAAGAAGCTTCGAGAGTTACTTTGAACTCTTGGAAATCTAATTTTGACACAAAATCGTCAAAAAGATCGGCCTCGGTACCTTCCGTAGCCGGCAAGCCTTCGCGTTCCACAAGGGCCTCCAACTCTGATTCTTGGGTCGACATCGTGAAGAGGGTACGTGGAGAGAAAATTCGATCTTTGCACAACAAAAGTGCGAGCGAACTTGAGAGCTTGAGAGCTTGAAAACTTGAGAGAGGTGTGGCAAGAAGCCCACTTGAGGGGGTTTATAAAGGTTTCCCAAAAGCCAAAAATCTCCAAAAGCTAGGCTTAGCTTTTGCTTTGCTTTTGTGTTTTTTTTTTCTTGAATTATATATTATATATATATATATATATATATATATATATATATATATATATATATATATATATATATATATATATATATATATATATATATATGTATGGATGTATGTATGTATGTATGTATGTATGTATGTATAGATAGATAGATAGATATATATATTCTATTTTCTTAAAAAAAATAAACACCTTGGAAACCTTGGAGACATTGGAGGGTTCTTTTAAAACTTTTTTAAAAAAAATTAAACTCAAAAAAAAAAACGAAAGCTTAAAAAAATAACGTAAGCTTTCCTTGGTTTTTTTTCCCCCCTCCAGGATTCGCCCGTCGGCGTGTTGGCTGCCGTCGTGGGAGCTGCCTGTGCGAGTCATCCTGCCATCGCCAGTGTTGCTGCCAGCGCCTGTGTGCAGGCTGCGCCTCCCTCACACAAGACGGGCCACAAGGCCACGTGGCCTGGGCTGGCTACGCACGCCTGGTCTGGGCGCTGCCTTGCTTGCTACGCAAGCCTGGCCTGGCCTGGCCTGGCGTAGGCGCTGCCTGGCCGCCTGGCTACGCAAGCCTGGCCGGCCTGGGGTGGCTGCGCAAGCCGCCTGGCTGCCTACAAGCCTAGGCCGCCTGGTTATGCACCTGCCCGCCTGAACACACCTGCCCGCCTGCCACGTCAACAAAACTCGGCCAACAAACCCACTCGCCAGCGATTAAGCGATCCAGCACTTCTCTCGCTCTCTCTCTCTCTCGTTCACAGCAACGAAAAGCAAACATGCTTTTCTTTTTTTCTTTTTTTTCTTTTTTCTAATTTCTCTCATGCGACTGCACAAACAAGACTCCCCTTCCTTGCAAAGCAAGCGACCCTTCTAAACCTACCATCTCCCATCAACATGGGTGTCTTTGATGAAGAAAAAACACATACTAATCTGAAAACTGTAGTATGCACAGAAAAAACAGCAAGCTTTTTAACACATACCGTTCTTCGACCTCTTCTTCTCTACCTACCGACTTGCTCGTTCACGAGGTATGCTCTGATACCACTGTCAAATCCCCACGGATCCCCTCGTGATCGATCTTGGTTCGAAACTCGAATCCTACAAACAAACAACAAAGGGGGTGCAGGCCTGACTCACCTCCCAACCATGACAGTCGTGGGCGAGCCCACAGTCTTGGCTGTCCCCACCGAGCCACGAGCTGAGCTAACTAGGATGACGTACCGACCAATCTCCTCCTCGTGACGTCCCATACCGCCACGAAGCTGCCCTCGCGGGCCTCGAGATTGCTGCCGGCCTCGGCTGCATAAAGCAGGTGCACGTCTGCACTAGATCCAGGCTCCAAGACCATAGAGCTCTCACAAACTCGCGAGACTCTATATCATACAATAACTAACCTTGGCCACCCTTTTATAGGTTCTTGGCCGGTCATCGGGCGTCCACACTTGGCCGCCCGCCCGTCCATACTTGCGTTAGTATTTCCCTAACTCAACTCGTCAATCAGCCTGCCTAGTTCCAAGCTTCCCCAAGCCTCGAAACTAGCCTTGCATGCGTGTAGCACACAGTAGATACACACTGTGCACATGACACCTGTACTGCTTGATAAGCCAGGGTGAAGCCCTTTAGGTGGTTGACTTTGAACCCTATGGCAGCCATGCATCTAGGCATCCACAAGGCTGATTCCTTACTGCAGAAGGCGGCCAGGGCATAAACACCTATGAGATGCTCATGTGCGGGCCATAGAGTGGGTATATCAGCAGCCTGAAGGGGGTTATTCTTGGATCGCATCAGGCTGGACAGCTTAGGGTAAGGCCATGTAGTGACGGTTGTAGCAGCCAAGCATGGAGCTTCAGCAGGCCTGCGCAGAGGGCTGATCAGGCCATCAGGCCAGTGGTGACCTGCAGATGAAGACCAGCAAGGACGACGACCAGAATCAGCCCAGCCATGGCAGGGCACTGCAGCCATGACAGGCGCACACATGGACAGCCCCGGCCAGGTCATGCACAGGCCACCTAGGCCTTGGTGTGCATGTGAAGGCGCAGCTAGTCCCTACGCACAGAAGCATGGCCCGCAGCACATGCAAAGGACAGCCATGCCAGATGTGTGCACAGGCAAGCCGTCAGTACGGGCAGTGAGGGCAGAGGTCTGGGCAACGTGTGCAGGCCGGACAGTCTGGACAGGTAGCATAGATGGAGAACCGGAGAGAAGGTGGACGACACGTACACGTTGGATGTGCACATAGGGATGTAGGGCCTCTGGGAGAATGAAAGCTAAAAGAGGCGAAGGTTGAAACAGGGAAAAGCATGAGTAAAAAAAACACAAGTGAGCTTTTTTTGTGGTAAAGCCAGAGGGGGCTTAATTTTAAGCCCCAGCATTTCGATTCTCAAAATGCACAAAACTAAAGCAAGTGCTTTTTGAACTCATTACCCTCATGAATTTAGTCTCTCTTCTTGTTGGCTCATACATACAGGTTGTGCAAGATCTATGTACACCATCTCCAAGCTCTTGGTCCCCAAAACTGAAAACTTTGTCTCAGCCCTCTCATCCACTCTAACAATCGTTTCTTTAACATTTCATTTATTTCCAACCCATAACCCGTTGCTTTCCTATCACTGCTGTTCTCCAAGTTGGCACGCACGTATAGTGTGCACCAAAGATATGTGGAGTCAGTGGGCAGTAATTCTGTGAAGTCATCCGGTGGTAACGATGGAGTCGGTCTCCATGATGACAATTTTGAGCAAGTGAGGCCACCGGGATGGCTCGGATTTTACCCACCACCAACAGTAAGGCTGGAAGATACACACAAGCGCGTTATCCAAGATCCCCCGAGGGAGGAAAATGTCGGGCCCAAGGTTGATGGGTGGATCCACTTGTGGGTTTCAGTAAGATTATGGGCTTCTTCTGTATTAGAAAATCTACTGCCCTCAAAGGGGGAACTCCATGCCTGGCATTTCCTTGTACTACCTCAGTAAATAGATGCATCTGTGGGAGGGGCCACTGAACTGTGTTAGCTCTTTTGGGTCCAAGCTGGCACTTGTGCCTGCGGAGGACGATTATGGCTATGTGGGGGTATCCCTCAGGTTGGTTTCATGAAAGTTGGCAAAGGCCTCGGTGGCAGTGTTCTCTTGATCTAACCTTGGCTTTTTAGGGTTAGGAGAGCTGGCAGGGGAGGGGGGTTTGTTACTGAGGAGGCCTACTCGGGGTGGTGTTACTGTGGTATTTGGGTAGCTCTTCCCATCCTACAACATAGGAGGATTCCGTTAAGTGGGGTTCAAGTCTGAATTTTGCACACACATGGTGCCAGGAATGGCTCAATAGTCTTTAGAGACCCTAAGTCATGATGCTTATTTTTAAGTATTTTTTTGTAAAACCCCTTATTAATAATCTTTAACTATGATGGAATCTAATTTGTTGCATGCTCTTACCCTTCCACATGAGTGGATAGTTATTTTCAAAAAGGTGTACAGAGCATACCAAGTTTTACCATGAACCCTTCATGTTATTCGGATAGCCACTAGGTGGTAGGTGGAAGTAGTCTTGTCGGAAATTGGTATACCCCCAAGATAGGGTGCTGAGTTAGGCAGTCTTGTGGTGATGGTCATAATCCAAGATGCCTAGGCAAAGGTTTCCGGATGGCTTATAGACATCAGTAAGAGCTAACTATTGAAGCCAGGGAGAAGGATTGGGGTGTGAACATGGTGGTATCTTTCATCCCTGACATTGCATGGTGGTTTGACCTTGGTGTTCAGAGAGGAATTCAGTTGCTTCAAGGCTGGGCTGTAGGGGGGAAAATTGGTCATTCCACGTATGATCATGCTTAACGGCAGTTTTATGTGGGGTGTGCTCTGGTGGTATGGGATGCCAAAGGATCTCCTGAGGCTCGCAAGTTTCTTGTCTAGGATACTCTATGCTTTGTCATAGTTAACCTCCAGTAACAACGAGGAGCAGTGCTAGTCTATGAGTCACAACTAGATAAGGGACTTTCTTGGTTGTCGAAGCATTGGCATGTCACTCATAGGGTGACAAGTTTTATGATTCATCACTCTCTCGTGATGGCCAAATAATATTGATGCATGAGGCAGCTTCAGAATTGTATATGAGAAAGAAAAGAAGTTTAAAACTTCTCGATCTTAGATTGAATGTCTAGACGAGTTGACGGTTGGACCATTTGATACACCAGGGTGGACAAAATTCCAAGCGGTTATTTTGATTCCACGATTTTGGAGGCATATGGACTTTCCACCTGTTCGATGGGGTGTAACCCATGGACATGTTAGGGGTGGAATATGTTATAACTATTCTCCTTTAGGATCTCTATTAATGGGATTGCATTGACCTTTGGTAGCCTTAAGTTGATTCCAATGTGGTGGGGTGAAAAGTTGCTAGAGGCTGTATGTTGTCTTCAGGTTCTTCAAGAACATGGGACATCTTCATAAATTGATGGGGAGTTTTAAACTTTTATGCTTGCCCTAGAGTAGACATAAGTATCCGAAAAGTTTAAACACAATCTCCCTTTAGTCTTATATGAGGATTGGATAGGGAGATCTTGTGGTTGGAATATTGTACTGGAAGTGCATGGCACTAGCAATTGTTTGTGCATTAAGTGGACTAGTTTTTGGCAACAACTAATGTAGGATGCCATTTGGTATGACAATTGAGTTGTGTTGTGGATCTGTGCTAGGGTTGATATGGTTGCACTTTAATACAAGCTGTTCTATTGGAATTCAGCTCTTGGATGAGAGTTGGATTGACAGTCAACAATTGGTTCTTTGCAGTAGGGTCTACAAGAGGAGTCTTACACTAGCCTAGACACAAACTTTTGCACTCATAGAGGAGTCACATCTTCCACTTCTTTTGGTTATTCTTACATGGTGGCCTTCCCATTAATCAATGGAGGGTTATTTTTGATGCAGACCCTACCCACTCCAAATGCCCAGTAGCTGTTGTGACAATACAACATTGCATATGGGGGTGTAGAGCTACCCCAATAATATATCATATATTGAGGGGGGAGTCGGCCCGTTCCGGTCCCAGTGCTGGTAGGCCTACACTCGACAGGCCAATAAAGACCGAAGGGATATGAAGTTTTCAGAAGGAGATTGGGTTTATCTTCGGATTATGAAGCAACGACTGAAACAGGTGGGCAAGCGATGCCCAAAGTTGTCTTTCGGGAGCTTCGGACCTTTCCCCATCCGGAAAAAGATTAATGAGGTGTCTATGCAGTTAAAGCTACCTCCGAGTTAGACTATACACGATGTATTTCATGTCAGTTGGTTAAAGCCATATGCAGGTCCACCCCCTTCAGAGTGTTGGATAAATGTAATCCCAACTCCTTAGTCCAATTTAAATGTGGTTGATAGGCTAGTGGTCAGTGGTTGGTGTGTAAAGCCTACAAATGGTTGATGCATGTTGTTCATGCAACTCATGCAACTAAAAATAGAGTAGAGGAGTCTCTAAATAAGGTACAAGTCGTGATCAAGTGATTATGGTTCATGTCTAATCACAATTAGTGTCTCAAATCTTGTGCTATTTGGTGCATTGTAGCTCCTGTACGAAGCAAATTTCCAATCACCCCTTTTTTGTAGTTTCTGCTCCAAGTATATGGTGATACCAATTTTGAGTTATATTGATGATATTTTTGTTATTTGGGCTTAAATCATCTATGTGAGCAAGTTCTCAATATTAATCATCATATTTTATCATCATGAGTTCAAAATTCCCCGACAAATTCAACGGAACTAGGTTCCATACCTGGCAAATCAAGGTGAAGGGCTACCTTATGAAGAAAAATCTGTGGAGTATGGTCAAGCCACTTACTAAAGATGAAGCTGGTATTTCTACTGCAGTTACAAGAGCTACAACGGCTGCACTTCAAGCAAAAGATGAACAAGCACTTGGTATTATCATTACTGCTTTAGAAGATGATTTTATTCATTATATTGATGATGTTGAGTCAGCTATGGAAGCTTGGGAATTATTAGAACGTACTTTTGGTGCAAAGGCAAAGCATTCCAAAATCAGTTTGAAGATGCAACTCTTTGATCTAACCATGGAGAGTAATGAAAATTTAGCAGCTTTGATTAACAGGTTGAAGAGCTTAATGACACAGTTGGTTTATGTTAAATCTCCTGTTCCTCTAATCGCAATTAGTGTCTTCTTGTGTTAATCTCATATCAATTTTCTGCATATACCAATTTTTGTCCCTCATATTCATGATGTCTTGTACAATCTTTGATCCACCTTGAGGATGTTTTGATCAATCTTCATAGCTTAGTTATCATATCCAACACAAAGGTCAAAGACGAAGCGGCACCAGACATTGTGGATGAAGCAGAAG
Organism: Cibotium barometz; assembly: GCF_041138505.1. Taxonomy (NCBI): domain Eukaryota; kingdom Viridiplantae; phylum Streptophyta; class Polypodiopsida; order Cyatheales; family Cibotiaceae; genus Cibotium; species Cibotium barometz. Next base: position 52,950,506 of record NC_141071.1, on the reverse strand, counting down.
TAATGGTTCCAGAACAGATCCTTCTGCACCGTTTCAAGCATGGCTCAGGCCGAAGACTACGACAGTTCCTCACGAAGTTTCAGGACCGAGGAACTCATGAAGCGGTATCGCTCGACAAAGAATTTTTCGAAGACTATCCGACATTATTGACGGAATATTTGGAGGCTATGCAGCTTCCGTCAAGTTAAGCAAAAGGGGATGTCACGTGCATCCTGCACTTGGATGCCAAGTAGACATTTCTGTACAGAAGGTGTAGGACCTGGGATGGTGAACTGGTCCCATGTGAGCCCAGTCCGGGACGAGTCAGCCAGGGATCCATCTCAGTCGTCCAATGTCAGATGTGCACTGTCCTGCACATGAAACAGTGCCAGTCCGCGTTGTGAGTCTCCCTCTAGAATGATGACCGTGGTTCTGTGTATCTAGTATGGTACCGGATGCCAGATCACTCAGTAGATTATGTTTAGGAAAAGGAGCCAACCCATAGGGCTACCCCGGAGCTTAGTATGGGCATGGGAATGGTGTGAAACCATCCCCATGTGGACCAGTAAGGCCCAGGCTGGACCCGCCAGCCATGGAAGGGCTATAGGACAGTCCTCAGGCAAGAATAAGGCTATTTTCAGGAGGGTACAGCCTTCATAGGGCTGTAGGGCAAGTATGGGGCAGCCCATACAGGCTGCCCAGCCCATGGATTGTGGGCAAAGGCTATGCCCAGCCTTCTAGAAGCAAGCACCTGCCTCCCTAGCTTGCTAGGGAAAAAACGCAGCATTTATTGGGATTTATTTGAGCATTTAATGCTGATTTTGGTCAGTCGTGGGAATATGATGCTGGCCGACTGCCCCTGAAGAGTAGTATAAATAGGAGAGGTCCACAATCCCATCATTCATCTCAGTATTCACCAAGAGCTCAAGCCAATCAAGGGCCAGACAAGCCAAGGAGATTGCTAAGCAAAGGGGTGGACTTCTGAAGGTCAAGGGCAGGGATTTCCCAGCCAAGAAAGGTCAAGTTTTCTGTATTTGTTTTCAGATTTACATCATTCTAATAAAGCAAATACACCATCCATGGTGGGGGCCCTACAGAGGGTAATTGGGACCCAATACTGTGTCCTCTCCATCTCCCCGTTCTCTCTCTATTTTCTGCACATCTCCTTTCAGTTTGTCCGTTAATTTCCGTCGCGAAAAGAGTGCTGATTTCTGAGTTTTGAAGTACCGATCCTTCTCCGAAGCTTTCGCATATTACACCATGGCACGAGAAGTGGGTAAGAAGCCAAGGGAGTTGGCACTTTCCTACCTCCTCTGCAAAGGTGACATCAAAGAGGGAAAAGATGGAGAGCTGAAATTCAGAAATCCACCTCGCTTGAAGCATGGAGATCCCTTGTCCCTATGCAACTGCACTCAGGCGCCTCTGATTCTTGTTCTCCCACTAGCGAGCTACAGGCGACACTCTCACTTGCTGGGCTGCCTGGTGCATTCGGGTCCCATGGTTCTTAGTCTCTCTCGTCGTCGAAGCTCGCTATAGCAGGAAAATGCACTTCCTTTCCGGAACGCAATTTGACCATCCACTATGTGGGAGATGTCTTGAGGCTTCCTGAGGCTGAAAACCAACCGTCCTTCGAGGGACAAGAGTCACTCCGAAAGGGGTGGTCCACCGGCGTCTAAAAACCAACCACACGAGCGAGAAATTTCTGGTTTCTTTGCTGAATCTTTGTACTTGAAGTAGGCTCTGATACCACTGTAACAAGCGGAAGCTTTGGAGAAGAATCGGTAACTTCAATACTCAGAATTCAGCACTCTTTTTGCGACGGAAATTAATGCACAAACTGAAAGGAGATGTGCAGAAAATAGAGAGAGAGGGAGAGATGGAGAGGACATAGTATTGGGTCCCAACTACCCTCTGTAGGGCCCCCACCACGGATGGTGTATTTACTTTATTACGATGATGTGAATCTGAAAAGAAAATACAGAATTCTTGACCTTTCTTGGCTGGGAAATCTCTGCCCTTGACCTTCAGTTCTCCACCCCTTTGTTTAGCAACTCCCTTGGCTTGTCTAGCCCTTGATTTGCTTGAGCTCTTGGTGAATAATGAGATGAATGAAGGGGAACATGGGCTCTTCCTCGTGTCCGGATCTCCTCCCCAAACTGAGTCACTCCAACCGTGGAGTCGGACTCCATCCAACAATCCCATCTCCTGTGTACAAGAGTCCATGATCCTTCGCATGCCGCAGAAACCACAGGAAACGCAATCCTGCCTCCCAAAGAGTCATCCGCAACCATGAGCTCAACTGCCTCATCAGGAAGCTCCCGTCCAATCTGGTGTCCATCAACCAAAACAATGAACCATTCTGCTTCTGAGTCAAAGAGGCATCACACTGCTCACAAGGATCAACACCTGTTACGGTGCAAAAACAAGTCCTGGAAACCTGCTGAAGACCACGCAAGGCCTTCTGAAACCTGTCAACCACCCCCTCTGAGTCCGGAACCACAAAGCTTGGAGAAACCACCTCCTTCTGCAAGTAATCAACTGCCACCTGCTTGGCTTTCCGAAAGGTCCCCGTGGAAAGAACATCCTCATCTACTGGATGTTCTTTGTCCCGAATACTACGAGACATCAGAGCATAAGTTACCTGTTCAATTTCCTCTGACTGACGAACACAAGAACTACCAACATCAGTACTGGAGAGTTCTTGCCAACTGCTGCTGCCAGCTACTGGCAAGCTATCCACCATTTGGTCCCGAAAAGCCTGCACCTGCAGCGTATCCACACTTACGTGGCCATTACCAGACTGCCACTCATCAGCGAGGTCGTAAGACTCCAGAACAGATTCCATCATAACCTTCCATATGCCGTAGTTGCTCCCGTCCAACTGACGGTCCACCGGGAACGTGGGGAGTGTCGGGATCTTCACATGCCTCTCGGCCATCTCAAACAGATCTGCCATTGTGGGGATGTACTCTGAAAAGGGTGGGTGGGTAGGAACAAAGAAGAACTAACACATGCAAGTGGCTGTCCAGCAAATCAGCCCGCCGTCCTCTTGCTTCTCCTCTTCCCAAACAATCCCGAACAATCCACCGATCAGCAACACAACAATCCCCCTCTTGCTCACACAAATCCCAAGAACTATCTAGAGCCTAGGCTCTGATACCATGTCAGAATACGCAGCGGTGATGATGACCAGATCTGGGAACACGAGCAAAATGCAGTGCAGAAAATCACAGCACAAGAGAGAGAGAGAGAGAGAGATAGAGGCGTGTAACTCTGCTCAAAAAATGACAAGGGACTGGGGGCCTATTTATATGGCCCCCCACCAGCAGTCGGCCTGCTGTAGGGCAGCCAACTGGACATCCACGACCTGCAGCAGCAGTCGGCCAGCACTGAGGGTCCACGACCTGTCCAGTTCAGTCGGCCAGCTCTAGAATGGGAACACAAACATGCTGATGCAGTCGGCCAGCAACTGGATCCTCCTGCCAACTCAGGGCTGCCTCCCTTGCCACAGAAACATAGGGAAAAAATGGGGAAAAATACGGAGTGGGGAAAAATGAGAAAACACCTCATAAGGGCGGGCACACCCACAACAAAGGCCCTAGTGTATACAAATAGACAAGAGATGACTTCTAACAATAGCACCAACCAGAGAAGTCATGAAATGAAAAACTCATAGGTAATCCATTAATGTTCAGAATACATACAAAGGCTTCTCAAAACACCACTCCCACAATACAAAGAAGATGAAAATTCTTATATTTATTTGACACCACCAAATCCAAATGTGTATAATTTTTGCAATGACAACCCAACCTGGGCATGAACAAAATCTGCATAAGGTTTTCACATAGATACCTGATAAACAAGGACAAGTAACTATATGGAAGATTAACTGCTCCGAAACCAGATAGTATTGCCATGACTGTCACACCAATGACTCCAACTCTACTAAGTAACTGTGGCATTGTGAAAAAACCTGGCAAGACAAAATCAACAACGTTTATCCAATAAGAAACGCTGAGACTTGCTTTTATTTCACACCATTACTCCTACCACCCTACACATCTTTGGGTCTACTATGAGTAAAACTCACAAGTTGTCAACCAATAAACTATGGCTTTAGCATAGCTAAATGCATCTACCACTACTTTAGACATTATGCCAACGGTTTGTTGATGACATTAAGGTCTTCTCGAAAGCATAAAATTTCCAATTAAGGCATGTTAACTTCCACACCACAAGTTAAATGGCAAACCTTTGTCCGGTGATGGCATTGGAAAGTGGATACCCATTCGCCAGAATGCATAAAGCAAGGCGAGCAAAAAAACAACAGCCCCTACAGCTGCTCTTTCGATTCCCAATCCTGGACAGCCACATTCACAACGATTACATGTTAGGGCAGCCATTGCAGGTGCATGATGCACACGGTACACCCACAACTTCAAGCTGTAGTAACTGCAAAAATCTAGCAATGGTGCTTCTCACACGTTTGATAACTTCATATCCCAGAGCCAGGAGATTAATTAAAGACTCTCCAGTGCATACCAGTTAGCATGACTTCAATTATGTATATGATCCAGATATAGGCAATGGTTGAATGAAGGAGGGCTCTCTTACTTACCTGTATTACGAAGCGAAAGGTAACAGTGGTAGTATGGTAATACAAAGACGAGCAGTGTGATCAAACAGAAAAGATCTATCTTCCAGTTCATCCACCTTGCACTGATGATAAAGACACATGTAAATGCCAAGAAAACAATAACCAGAACGCTTACTATACAACCAAGGCTGATCAGACAGGAAAGGGGAACCATGTAAATGCCATAAAGAACCAATCGTGAAAAGGTGTAAAAGGCCAAATGCAAGAAAAAGGCTCATGTAGATGCCATTGAGAGTGATCCAATCGATACCTTTTGGAGAGAAGGGGGATGATTTCGAAGAGCACGAGCTGGAGGAGGTTGAAGGAGAACGCGAAGACGATGCTGAAGAGGATCTGCACAAGCGCGCTCTTCTCCTCGTACTCCTTGTAGAGTTTTCTGTTGAGGAACCACAGGCCGCTCCATGCCAGCCCTGCCAGCGACCCTGCGATCACCAAGGCCTCCAAGACAATGTACGCCATCCCCATCGCCGCAAACTGCCTTTCAGGTCTGATGATATGCTAAATGCATTGTCTGCTCTTACATCGCCATAGCCGCACCTCGCTTGCTTCCAGGGTTTCGTCGGCTCGCGTTTTCCTGAGTGCGACCATCTGAGGGTTTTTCACACTGCACGGACGGACGCAAATTAAAAAACTAAGATATAATGTCCGATAGAGGAGCACTATTCAAAGCGCCTAAGGAAAAACCTTAGAATCCGAATTTCCAAAAAAGTATGCAAGAAAAGCAGAGAGAATGACAAGCAGCATTGTAGCCACCTAACCACCTCCTCTCTTGGAGGACTGCACTCCTTGATCTCCCCCATCACTTTGGCCCTGGCTCTCTTGCTTGTTGGATGCACTCATGAGAGAGAGAGTCCAATTGCTAGAGAGAGACCCTATGTGGCTCCTAAGAGAGAGAGTCCAATTGCTAGAGAGAGATACTGAGAGAGTTGTAGTACAAAACACACTAAGACCCTCTATGCATGGCCTCTACGAGAGAGAGAGAGAGACCCTATGTGGCTCCTAAGAGAGGAACACCCAATGTGAACAAGAAATGGCAGAAGGGATACAAGGCTATGCATCTGTTCTCGAAAGGGACTACACGTATGGGTGTACGTAATGGTTGTCTCTCTCCTCCTCTTAATAATTAATTGATGGCCATTTTTTATGTACAAGAACTTTTCTCAAGGAGTGGAATTTGCTTTGTAACTTCTCTCCCAACGGCCATCCCTTGTGCTTATAAAAAGGAGGGTGGTGCTAATCTGATCAAGGTACCATCAAGCTCCACACCAGCACCCACATGTGTGCTTGAGAGAGAGAGAGAGAGAGTTATATTAAACGTCTCCTAAAGACCCAATGGGTCTATGAGACCAAAGTGATACAATGCTATCCATGGTATATCTCGTCGTGGAAAAGAAAAACAAAACAAGTACAAATAACATAGCTTTTTGAAAGTAGAGGTTGATACAATGATCATCATGGGGAAAGTACATGGGGTATAAGCACTAGTACAAGAGACTCTCATCATGGAGTACAAGAAGACACTCTCATCATGGAGTATAAGCACTAGTACAAGAGACTCTCATCATGGAGTACAAGAGAATATGAAGCATGTGGGGCAAATCATCCTCCAATAGAGGGTACACCTCTCTCAAGAATGTCAAGCATGGGGTTACTTAGTATGGCTGAGAGGTCCCCTTTTGTGGTATGTGGGAAGGTGGTGTGATGGCAATGGAGCATGTCTTAGATCTAGAGCTAATGGGAGGATCGTGGTTGGTGTCCCATGGGCTAGGGACATCAGGTACATCAAAGCGTGCAAGCCCATTCCAAAGTGACTCCTCGAGGATGGGCTAGAGCTAAGGTATTCTATGGTGGATCCACGGGGTCCACTATGTGGATATCCTCTCCCTCAGTCTCGAGAAGAAACTGGTGATGGTCGACTGGCAAGGAAGGAGGGGTGGTGGTTGTGGTTGCCCCAACACTCTCTTAGGAGTGCATCCACATGTCTGCGAAGCTCTAGTAGGAAGGGTCCTAGCAAGCACCACTGGTCTGAGGAATCCATGGTCCTGGATAATGGGCCACAGCCCTCAACGAAGAGACACCCGCGGATCTCATAGTACATTAGGCAGTGATAGGCATATTGCTCCTATGTCTCAACCCCAGTGTGACATAATTTGCAGATCCTCTCCTCCTAAGGTCTCAGTATGAGCTCTTTATCTCTGCACTCTGCTCACCCTATCTCCACCCATATCCGCACGACATGTGACATGTGAATACCCAGGTAGCCTAGCTGCTGCTGGATAAAGCCATCCTCTATGAGCTCGAGGAAATAATCTCTATAAAAGTGTATCTTCAATGGGAGCTCTAAAGGTGCAATCCATGTGTTGTAGAGGCTCATGGGAGAGCTCGAGAAAAGGGGAGTCCAAGGTGTATTGAAGAGGTGGGAGAGGTGGTCCATGTGGAGCCCGTGTCTTGAACCAAGTGGAAACTGAGACATACCATGCTCTAATGTCACCCTCAAGTGCGAGCTCTCGTGAGAGGAATCTAAGGCAAGCCTTGGGTATCTGTCGGGGCTCATCGTGCCAATGCAAAGAAGGTAGTTGACTATCTAAAAAAGTGCATCCACCATCAAGTATAGTGAACTTTACATGTGATTGCATGTGGGACCAATGATTTATTGCAAATCATGTGAGAGAACATCATGACCTAGGGCCTCTCCACCTGGTGCTAATCCCACTTTAATAGATCTAGTCCCCACCAGAAAGGTGCTCCATACATCAAGGTTGGTGTGATGTGGATGTCGAAGAGCCAACCCTTCATCCTGGGCTCCTAGGCTTCTTGGCTCTTGGGCCTACAAGCATTATCGATCAAGTAGGGCCAATGTTGCATATTCTCATGTCACTCTAATGTGTGCTGGTCATGGGGGTTGGTAAAGTGAGGGCCATTAAAAGTAGCTTCGAGGTACACATATGATGGGATAATCTCCATTGGGGCTTCGCTATACAATCAGGATGTGTAGGGGCAGGAGGTGTTGAAAGCCATGCATGACCTTCATTTTACCAAGGTTTTAATAGTGATATCTCGTTGTGTACAGAAAACCTATAGAGCATCCAAGTGTCTCTGAAGCCCCTTGGTTAAATCTAGTATATATAAGCAAAATTCCATCTGTATAGAGCAGGAGAGGAATGAGTATGCGTAATATGGATGTGTAGAGTAAGATATCGCTGTGTACAGGAAACCTGTAGAGCATCCAAGTGTCTTTGAATCCCCTCAGTTGAATTTGATATGAGCACAATGTCATCAGTATTATAGAGTAGGAGAGGAAGGAGTATGCCTGCAAAAGTGAAGCAACTGGCCTGCCTCTAAAACTGATAATGAAGCTCGAGATCTCATCAATGAAAAGGCTAAAGAGAAAGGGCAACCATGTTTCACCCCAATAGTAATAGAGATCTCCTATAACATCCCTCTTGGGGCTCTCACTCGTCCTGTGGTGGCTAACTCAAGGATGCTCCAAATCATGTCGAGTCGATGTCTTCATTGGTTAACATGGTTTTGCTCGCCCGACCTACCATTAGGCACTTTGCCATTTTACTTGCCACCACAGTGAATTGGCATTTATTTGTTTTGTGAGATAGCACTAGAACATGAGCTTAATGTAAAATAGGTAAAGTCTACGAACTTAGTGTACACAATTGCTTAAGACTAGCAATAGAGGCCAGACCTTGCGCTTACCATGCACTTAATAGTAAATAGGGAAAGTCAGATCCACACATAGGCACATAGATACACACACACACTCTCTCTTGCGTACATGCACACACACATTATCTTACGTACATACACACAGAGACATACATGTGCATATATATGTATAGGCACACACACATACAAGCACACACATGGTGCATGCACACATGTGATTGTCGCCACACGTAATCATACGCATGCACACACAGAATCGATATATACATAGTCTTAGGGTGAAGGTACGTGAGCTACCTTCATTAAGGATAATATATACACACTCACACACATATAGCTGTGTGTATATGTCAGGTAGTGGTTAGCTGAGAGTCAGCCAGGGTCAGTTTAGGTCAACTTGTTATTAGAGAAGGTTGGCTAAAGAGGTAGGGTTGAATATCGGGGTTGTTCCAAGTCATATATGACCTAAGAAGACAATTTAGAGGATAAGCTGATTCAAGTTGAGGAGGGTAAGGTGTCAGAATGTATCCAGCAGAGGTTCAAAGGATAGCTGAAGGTAAGCTAAAGTGGTGTTCTATTTTTAAACAATGATGATAGAGAGAAAGAGAGATACATTTTCATCATATAAGTGAGCGTAGTTGCTTTTTGATGATGGGCATCACACTCATTTTTAGCATTTTGGCTGTCAAATAATTGTAAAAATTTAAAATTCGCATAAAACTTTACGCTAAAATACCAAAAAACTTGCTAATTTTCACCAAACTATTAATTTTGAAGGGCAAGAGTGCCCATAAAAAAATCAAGCTTGTAAGTGGCCTCCCTACAACACTACTCTCTCTTTACACTGAAATTTGAATATGAAATAACAATAGAGCTTGTCTTTCACTCTTTAACTCTCCCTGCTTACGTATGGTAAAATGAGATAAGCGCAAAAAGTGGGTGATAGTTATAAAAAACACTAATGTACTGTCATTCTGTTGTAGTGATAGTCTTAGCCAAAGGCACTCATGTGGATATAAAGAATATAAGCCCATTGTCACTTAGCCAAGACCTCGTGATATACATGATTTTTTATCATTCCTAGGATTATGCAGGTATTATAGGAAATTTTGTCAAGAACTTTGTATAAATTACACATTCACTAATAGATCTCCTAAAGAAGGCTAAACAATTTCATTGGATTGAAAGACATAATAGATCCTTTCAAGCTTTAAAAGAATCTCAAAACCATGCCCATGTGTTATAACTTCTTGGCTTTACTAGATGATTCTTTGTAGTCGTGAGTGGCTATTGGATTGAGGCATGTCCTAATGCAGGATGATCATGACCTCGGGGGATCCGCTTTAATCATATGAAATAGCACGAGTTTAACATAAAAAAAAGGTATTTATTTTTTGAAATAATTTACATAAATAAATTAATATAAGGGTTTTTATTTAAAGGATTAACATTGTAAGTTGATTAACATTGTAAGTTTATATATAAAAGGGTTTATTTTATTTTTACCAAATTCACAGATAAGGGATTTTATATATAGGACTTGAAAGTACGTGATGTATATGGTTTTTTATATAGTTACCTCCCCAAGGTCATTGGTTAGCTTATGAGATCCGCAAGTTGAAATGAATAGAGTGCAACTATAGTACATATGACAAGGATTTAACTACTATAGTACATGCTCTCAGGATTTTGAAACATTATCTTATGAATTCCGAATTCTTAATCAACAAAGTACTATAAAATTTCCGTCAAGCCTTGATTTCAGGTAAGACACATCAAATGGGTCTCTTTTATTCAAATTTTGTAGCCAATGATATAATATTAACTTGTTAAGGAAAATATAATGGAGTTGATGCTCTAAGTAAAACATCAAGCATCAATTATATCTTTGCCACATAGAGAGTTTCCCTTTGAAGTCATGAAGATCCATATTTTTAATGGAGCCTTGGAACTCAATGGATTCCTAATGGTGAATACCTCTATAATTAAGGATATATGTCCTTCTAGAAAATATTGTGCATCACACATGATAATTTAAATACATTATTTAGAGGAGATGCATCAATCAAAATATATAGGTCATAGAGGAGTATACATGATGTGGCTAGAAATTTTTATGGGCCTAAGATGAAAAGGATATAGCAAGATTTTTTGCCGAGTGAATGACTTATCATAAGATTTACATATAGTCTAGTGTTTTTATTGAAATATGTTCTCAAAATCTTAAGTAAACTCATCATTAGCCTCTACTTTATGAGAAAGGTGAGAGGTTGGAATGGGTAAAGAGTTCCCATGAATAATCTCAGATGGTATGTGGTCCATAACTAAATGAGATACATTGTTATAAGCTAGCTAAGGAGAAGGTGAATGTATTTGTCCGAAATTTTAGGTTGGGATGAAACATAGGCTCAAAATAAGTCCAGAATAGTAGTATTAGTAACTTTTGTTTTTTCCATAGATGCTAGTCGAAATGTGGTTGTGAAATCTAACTTAGTGCTTAAGTTTACACCAAAAAAGATTACAAAACTTAGAATCACGATCAGACAGAATGACTTGGGGTAAGCCATGATGTACAAAGATTTTGTTTCTGAATAAATGTGTCCAAATCATGTCATAATGACTATAGAAATAAGAAAGCCTATAATAAAGCCCATTGATATCCACTCCCATGGTTCATTAGAATGGGTAATGGGATCAATAGGCCTTGAGTTTTACAACTATTGATCTTATGATAAGTCATTCACTTGGCAAAAAATCTTGCTACATCCTTTTCATCTTAGGCCCATAAAAAATTTAAAGAAGGTGATTATGTTCTTTCAAGAATTGAAAAGATGTCTCATGAGTGTCAAGAAGAATCTAATATTGTAATTGGCACCAAGGTTTTATGGACCATTTAGGACCACCAAAAATATTGTGTATTGATTAGATCTGCCATTCACTTACACATTCACAATTCTTCCCACATTACTTTGTCGAAACCATTTAGAGGACCACTTCCTTCACATCCTACTTATGAAGAGACACCTCCAATTCATGATCAAGAGGAAATACTTAGAGTGTGATATAATCATTGATCATGTATACACTACCACACGTACGGGAAACACACACATACACACACTTGCATGCACTCATGCACACTCATATACACAAACCCGTATAGACACACGTAAGCATACACACACATAGTTGTACACTTGCATATGTGCATGGATACACACACAACCATGCACAACACAGAGACACATGTGTACACACACTTGATCGTACACACACATACACACATGCATACATGCACACCAAGTGTATGTGCACACATACATACACATGCATACATGTATACATGCACACGCATGCACACCAAGCGTATGTGCACACATACACATACATGCATAGATCCACACATAGGCACATAGATACAAACACACACTCTCTTGCGTACATGCACACACACATTGTCTTACGTACATACACACACAGACATACATGTGCATATACATGTATAGGCACACACACATACAAGTGCATATACATTGTCTTACGTACATACACACACAGACATACATGTGCATATACATGTATAGGCACACACACATACAAGCACAGGCACATACATACACACACACTCTCTCTTGCGTACATGCACACACACATTGTCTTACGTACATACACACAGAGACATACATGTGCATATATATGTATAGGCACACCCACATACAAGCACACACATGGTGCATGCACACATGTGATTGTCACCATACACGCAATCATACGCATGCACACACAGAATCGATATACACATAGTCTTAGGGTGAAGGTACGTGAGCTACATTCATTAAGGATAATATATACACATTCACTGACATATATATACGTGTACACATATCCACACGTGTACATGTGGAGGGTGTAAGTATATGTCAGGTAGTGGCTAGGCTCAGTTTAAGTCAACCTGTTTATTACATAAGGTTAGCTAAAGAGGTAGGAATGAAGATCAGGGTTGTTCTAAGTCATATATGACCTAAGGAGACAAGTTAGAGGATAAGCTGATTCAAGTTGAGGAGGGTAAGGTGTCAGAATGTATCCAGCAGAGATTCAGAGGATAGCTAAAGGTAAGCTAAAGTGGTGTTCTATTTTTAAACAATAATGATAGAGAGAAAGAGAGATACATTTCATCATATAAGTGATCGTAGCTTTTTGACGATGGGCATCACTCTCATTTTTTAGCATTTTGGCTGTAAAATAATTGTAAAAATTTAAAATTCCCATAAAACTTTACGCTAAAATACCAAAAAACTTGCTAATTTTCACCAAACTATTAATTTTGAAGGGCAAGAGTGCCCGTAAAAAAATCAAGCTTGTAAGTGGCCTCCCTACAACACTACTCTCTCTTTACACTAAAATTTGAATACAAAATAACAATAGAGCATGTCTTTCACTCTTTAACTCTCCCTGCTTACGTATGGTAAAATGTGATGAGCGCAAAAAGTGGGTGATAGTTATAAAAACACTAATTTATTGTCATTCTGTTGTAGTAATAGTCTTAGCCAAAGGCACTCATGTGGATCTAAAGAATATAAGCCCATTGTCACTTAGCCAAGACCTCGTGATATACATGATTTTGTTTGACCTGCACACCTGTTGTATTCTCTGTAGTGGTACTATATTGCACCCTAACTATCATAACCGGTGACCTAAATGTGCGTACATACACCCAATGGAAACTGTAATACCTCCTTGCAGTACACACAGTATCTCCACAACCAATAGCCCTTCTTGCAGTACCAAAAATAGAATTCTGCAGAGAATCAAAACTTACCTGCAGTGCCCATGAACGCCTACAATATGAAAAACAGAGGTCTAGATGCACCTAAAACGCATTTTCGACCTGAAAATTATGTCCAAAGAATAGTTTAGTTTCCCTTAAGCTCTGCTCTCGCAAAGAAATATCCTTAATTAGAGTTCATTTTCCGGTGCCTCCCGAAGAGCTTCCGACAAGGGTGTAGTAGCCAACACAAAGGGGGAAGAGTAGATGAAGCTCTTACTCTCGTACCGCTTCCTATGCTTCTCTATTATCATTCTTAGGATTATGCAGGTATTATAGGAAATTTTGTCAAGAACTTTGTATAAATTACACATTCACTAATAGATCTCCTAAAGAAGGCTAAACAATTTCATTGGATTGAAAGACATAATAGATCCTTTCAAGCTTTAAAAGAATCTCTAAACCATGCCCATGTGTCATAACTTCTTGGCTTTACTAGATGATTCTTTGTAGTCGTGAGTGGCTATTGGATTGAGGCATGTCCTAATGCAGGATGATCATTACCTCGGGGGATCCACTTTAATCATATGAAATAGCACGAGTTTAACATAAAAAAGGTATTTATTTTTTGAAATAATTTACATAAATAAATTAACATAAGGGTATTATTTAAAGGATTAACATTGTAAGTTTATATAGAAAAGGGTTTATTTTATTTTTACCAAATTCACAGATAAGGGATTTTATATATAGGACTTGAAGGTACGTGATGTATATGGTTTTTTATATAGTTACCTCCCCAAGGTCATTGGTTAGCTTATGAGATCCGCAAGTTAAAATGAATAGAGTGTAACTATAGTACATATGACAAGGATTTAACTACTATAGTACATGCTCTTAGGATTTTGAAACATTATCTTATGAATTCTGAATTCCTAATCAACAGAGTACTAGAAAATTTCTCTCAAGCCTTGATTTCAGGTAAGACACATCAAATGGGTCTCTTTTATTCAAATTTTTCAGCCAATGATATAATATTAACTTGTTAAGGAAAATATAATGGAGTTGATGCTCTATGTAAAACATCAAGCATTAATTATATCTTTGCCATGTAGAGAGTTTACCCTTTGAAGTCATGAAGATCCATATTTTTAATGGAGCCTTGGAACTCAATGGATTGCTATTGGTGAATACCTCTATAATTAAGGATATATTTTCTTCTAGAAAATATTGTGCATCACACATGATAATTTAAATACATTATTTAGAGGAGATGCATCAATCAAAATATATAGGTCATAGAGGAGTATACATGATGTGGCTAGAAATTTTTATGGGCCTAAGATGAAAAGGATATATAGGTCATAGAGGAGTATACATGATGTGGCTAGAAAATATTGTGCATCACACATGATAATTTAAATACATTATTTAGAGGAGATGCATCAATCAAAATATATAGGTCATAGAGGAGTATACATGATGTGGCTAGAAATTTTTATGGGCCTAAGATGAAAAGGATATAGCAAGATTTTTTGCCGAGTGAATGACTTATAGGATTTACATATAGCCTAGTGTTCTTACTGAAATATGTTCTCAAAATCTTAAGTAAACTCATCATTAGCCTCTACTTTATGAGAAAGGCAAGAGGTTGGAATGGGTAAAGAGTTCCCATGAATAATCTCAGATGGTATGTGGCCCATAACTAAATGAGATACATTGTTATAAGCTAGCTAAAGAGAAGGTGAATGTATTTGTCCCAAGTTTTAGGTTGGGATGAAACATAGGCTCAAAGTAAGTCCAGAATAGTAGTATTAGTAACTTTTGTTTTTTCCATAGTTGCTAGTCGAAATGTGGTTGTGAAATCTAACTTAGTGCTTAAGTTTACACCAAAAAAGATTACAAAACTTAGAATCACGATCAGACAGAATGACCTGGGGTAAGCCATGATGTACAAAGATTTTGTTTATGAATAAATGTGTCCAAATCATGTCATAATAATGACTGTAGAAATAAGAAAGCCTATAATAAAGCCCATTGATATCTACTCCCATGGTTCATTAGAATGGGTGATGGGATCAATAGGCCTTGAGTTTTACAACTATTGATCTTATGATGTCATTCACTCGACAAAAAATCTTGCTACATCCTTTTCATCTTAGGCCCATAAAATTTTGAAAGAAGGTGATTATGTTCTTTCAAGAATTGAAAAGATGTCTCATGAGTGTCAAGAAGAATCTAATATTGTAATTGGCACCAAGGTTTTATGGACCATTTAGGACCACCAAAAATATTGTGTATTGATTAGATCTGCCATACACTTACACATTCACAATTCTTTCCACATTACTTTGTCGAAACCATTTAGAGGACTACTTCCTTCACATCCTACTTATGAAGAGACACCTCCAATTCATGATCAAGAGGAAATACTGAGTGTGATATAATCATTGATCATGTATACACTACCACACGTACGGGAAACACACACACATACACACACTTGCATGCACACTCATATACAAAAACCCGTATAGACACACGTAAGCATACACACACATAGATGTGCACTTGCATATGCACATGGATACACACACGACCATGCACAACACAGAGACACGTGTACACACACTTGAACGTACACACATGCATACACACTTGAACGTACACACACATACACACATGCATACATGTATACATGCACACCAAGCGTATGTGCACACATACACATACATGCATAGATCCACACATAGGCACATAGATACACACACACACACACACACACACACACACTCTCTCTCTCTCTTGCGTACATGCACACACACATTGTCTTACGTACATACACACAGAGACATACATGTGCATATATATGTATAGGCACACACACATACAAGCACACACATGGTGCATGCACACATGTGATTGTCGCCACACGCAATCATACGCATGCACACATAGAATCGATATACACATAGTCTTAGGGTGAAGGTACGTGAGCTACAGTCATTAAGGATAATATAAACACATTCACACACACATATATACGTGTATACATATCCACATGTGTACATGTGGAGGGTGTGTGTATATTTCAGGTAGTGGCTAGGGTCAGTTTAGGTCAACCTGTTATTACAGAAGGTTAGCTAAAGAGGTAGGGTTGACGATCAGGGTTGTATATGATCTAAGGAGACAATTTAGAGGATAAGGTGATTCAAGTTGAGGAGGGTAAGGTGTCAGAATGTATCCAGCAGAGGTTCAGAGGATAGCTGAAGGTAAGCTAAAGTGGTGTTCTATTTTTAAATAATGATGATAGAGAGAAAGAGAGATACATTTTCATCATATAAGTGAGCGTAGTTGCTTTTTGACGATGGGCATCACACTCATTTTTTAGCATTTTGGTTGTTAAATAATTGTAAAAATTTAAAATTCCCATAAAACTTTACGCTAAAATACCAAAAAACTTGCTAATATTCACCAAACTATTAATTTTGAAGGGCAAGAGTGCCCGTAAAAAAATCAAACTTGTAAGTAGCCTCCCTACAACACTACTCTCTCTTTACACTAAAATTTGAATATGAAATAACAATAGAGCTTGTCTTTCACTCTTTAACTCTCCCTGCTTACGTATGGTAAAATGAGATGAGCGCAAAAAGTGGGTGATAGTTATAAAAACACTAATGTACTGTCATTATGTTGTAGTGATAGTCTGAGGATAGTCTTAGCCAAAGGCACTCATGTGGATCTAAAGAATGTAAGCCCATTGTCACTTAGCCAAGACCTCGTGATATACATGATTTTTTATCATTCTTAGTATTATGCAGGTATTATAGGAAATTTTGTCAAGAACTTTGTATAAATTACACATCCACTAATAGATCTCCTAAAGAAGGCTAAACAATTTCATTGGATTGAAAGACATAATAGATCCTTTCAAGCTTTAAAAGAATCTCAAAACCATGCCCATGTGTTATAACTTCTTGGCTTTACTAGACGATTCTTTGTAGTTGTGAGTGGCTATTGGATTGAGGCATGTCCTAATGCAGGATGATCATGACCTCGGGGGATCCGCTTTAATCATATGAAATAGCCCGAGTTTAACATAAAAAAAGGTATTTATTTTTTGAAATAATTTACAGAAATAAATTACCATAAGGGTATTATTTAAAGGATTAACATTGTAATTTTATATAGAAAAGGGTTTATTTTATTTTTACCAAATTCACAGATAAGGGATTTTATATATAGGACTTGAAGGTACGTGATGTATATGGTTTTTTATATAGTTACCTCCCCAAGGTCATTGGTTAGGTTATGATATCCGCAAGTTAAAATGAATAGAGTGTAATTATGGAATTGAAAAGATGTTTCATGAGTGTCAAGAAGAATCTAATATTGTAATTGGCACCAAGGTTTTATGGACCATTTAGGACCACCAAAAATATTGTGTATTGATTAGATCTGCCATACACTTACACATTCACAATTCTTTCCACATTACTTTGTCGAAACCATTTAGAGGACCACTTCCTTCACATCCTACTTATGAAGAGACACCTCCAATTCATGATCAAGAGGAAATACTTAGAGTGTGATATAATCATTGATCATGTATACACTACCACACGTACGGGAAACACACACACATACACACACTTGCATGCACTCATGCACACTCATATACACAAACCCGTATAGACACACGTAAGCATACACACACATAGTTGTGCACTTGCATATGCCCATGGATACACATACGACCATGCACATTCACACACACATATATACGTGTACACATATCCACACGTGTACATGTGGAGGGTGTGTGTATATGTCAGGTAGTGGGTGGCTAGGGTTAGTTTAGGTCAACTTGTTATTACAGAAGGTTAGCTAAAGAGGTAGGGTTGAAGATCAGGGTTGTTCTAAGTCATATATGACCTAAGGAGACAATTTAGAGGGGGATAAGGTGATTCAAGTTGAGGAGGGTAAGGTGTCAGAATGTATCCAGCAGAGATTCAGAGGATAACTGAAGGTAAGCTAAAGTGGTGTTCTATTTTTAAACTATAATGATAGAGAGAAAGAGAGATACATTTCATCAAATAAGTGATCATAGTTGCTTTTTGTCGATGGGCATCACTCATTTTTTAGCATTTTGGCTGTAAAATAATTGTAAAAATTTAAAATTCCCATAAAACTTTACGCTAAAATACCAAAAAACTTGCTAATTTTCACCAAACTATTAATTTTGAAGGGCAAGAGTGCCCGTAAAAAAATCAAGCTTGTAAGTGGCCTCCCTACAACACTACTCTCTTTTTACACTAAAATTTGAATATGAAATAACAATAGAGCTTGTCTTTCACTCTTTAACTCTCCCTGCTTACGTATGGTAAAATGAGATGAGCGCAAAAAGTGGGTGATAGTTATAAAAACACTAATGTACTGTCATTATGTTGTAGTGATAGTCAGCCAAAGGCACTCATGTGGATCTAAAGAATATAAGCCCATTGTCACTTAGCCAAGACCTTATGATATACATGATTTTTTATCATTCTTAGGATTATGCAGGTATTATAGGAAATTTTTTCAAGAACTTTGTATAAATTACAAATCCACTTATAGATCTCCTAAAGAAGGCTAAATAATTTCAATGGATTGAAAGACATAATAGATCCTTTCAAGCTTTAAAAGAATCTCAAAACCATGCCCATGTGTTATAACTTCTTGGCTTTACTATACGATTCTTTGTAGTTGTGAGTGGCTATTGGATTGAGGCATGTCCTAATGTAGGATGATCATATGAAATAGCACGAGTTTAGCATAAAAAAAGGTATTTATTTTTTGAAATAATTTACAGAAATAAATTAACATAAGGGTATTATTTAAAGGATTAACATTGTAAGTTTATATAGAAAAGGGTTTATTTTATTTTTACCAAATTCACAGATAAGGGATTTTATATATAGGACTTGAAGGTACGTGATGTATATGGTTTTTTATATAGTTACCTCCCCAAGGTCATTGGTTAGCTTATGAGATCCGCAAGTTAAAATGAATAGAGTGTAACTATAGTACATATGACAAGGATTTAACTACTATAGTACATGCTCTCAGGATTTTGAAACATTATCTTATGAATTCTGAGATCCTAATCAATAGAGTACTAGAAAATTTCTCTCAAGCCTTGATTTCAGGTAAGACACATCAAATGGGTCTCTTTTATTCAAAAATTTTAGCGAATGATATAATATTAACTTGTTAAAGGAAAATATAATGGAGTTGATGCTCTATGTAAAACATCAAGCATCAATTATATCTTTGCCACATAGAGAGTTTACCCTTTGAAGTCATGAAGATTCATATTTTTAATGGAGCCTTGGAACTCAATGGATTCCTAATGGTGAATACCTCTATAATTAAGGATATATTTCCTTCTAGAAAATATTGTGCATCACACATGATAATTTAAATACATTATTTAGAGGAGATGCATCAATCAAAATATATAGGTCATAGAGGAGTATACATGATGTGGCTATAAATTTTTATGGGCCTAAGATGAAAAGGATGTAGCAAGATTTTTTGCCGAGTGAATGACTTATCATAAGATCAATAGTTGTAAAACTCAAGGCCTATTGATCCCATTACCCATTCTAATGAACCATGGGAGTAGATATCAATGGGCTTTTTTATAGGCTTTCTTATTTCTATAGTAATTATGACATGACTTGGACACATTTATTTATAAACAAAATCTTTGTACATCATGGCTTACCCTAGGTCATTCTATCTGATCGTGATTCTAAGTTTTGTAATCTTTTTTGGTGTAAACTTAAGCACTAAGTTAGATTTCACAACCTTATTTCATCTAGCATCTATGGAAAAACAAAAGTTACTAATACTACTATTGTGGACTTACTTAGAGCCTATGTTTCATCCCAACCTAAAATTTGGGACAAATACATTCACCTTCTCTTTAGCTACTTTATAACAATGTATCTCATTTAGTTATGGACCACATACCATCTGAGATTATTTATGGGAACTCTTTACCCATTCAACCTCTCGCCTTTCTTATAAAGTAGAGGCTAATGATGAGTTTACTTAAGATTTTGAGAACATGTTTCAATAAGAACACTCGGCTACATGTAAATCTCAAGAAGCATATGCTAAATAAGAAAACAAGAAACAAAAAGCCACATATTCTAAAGAAGGTGATTATGTTATTTTAAGAATTGAAAAGATATGTCTCATGAGTGTCAAGAACAATCTAATATTGTAATTGGCACCAAGGTTTTATGGACCATTTATGCACATTGGGGCCATGTTAGTCCTATTAGTATTGTGGGTGATTCTGTCTTATATACTAAGCTAGTTTTATTGGTGATAATGATTGTGCTTATCATATGCTAACATGTTGGGATTGATTGTGTGAGGAGCCCAACTGATTGTATGTGACTAACATGGTTAACATTGTTGAGTAATCAGTTTAATAGTACTATGATGGAGCTAAATAGGATGTTGTATGGGTGAAGGATTATCCATAGGACATATTTATCATTTACGATGTCATGCAAAGTTACTTTATTGATTTGGCTACACATTTTGTGTTTAGTTAGGGTGTGTTATATTTTGTACACATGTGAGTGTAATTATTTATAGTTGTATCCTTAGTTACAAGACTTACAGTTATTTTTGTAAAAAGATAAGACCAATTTTGTAAGGTATGTTAATTATGGCTCCTTGGACTATTTTGGAAAAAATATAAAAAATACCCGCATGTGAGAAGAAGGGGAGCCACTCATGTTTTTTTTGGGGGGCAGGGAGAGGGGGTGGCACTTGACAGATTGCACCTAATTCTTTACCTTGTATTATTTTCTTCATGCTTTTATGTGCTTTCATATGCTTTTAGCATGGTTGATTTATTTGCACATGCCATTCAATTATACTTTGAAAGGTAAGTGAATGGTGAGAGATTTCTCCTTGTACCAAGATCCTATCATTTAGGGAATCGGATGAGTTTAGCACTCATTTACATGCATTTATTTTTATTATTATGAGAGGTTTGTTTCTTTAATTGTACCCCTTATGGGGTAAGAGTCCTTTAATTGCACCCCTTACAGGGTGGGAGGGGAGAAATTTTGAACTTAGCACATGAGAATAGAAATAACTATATAATGGTTGACTTTGGGTGACTTCAATTTCTCTTTGAGATAACTAAGTTACTTTATATTGGGTTCCAATGTTTGAAAAACATTTTTGACTGAACCTCACATTATTCCTTCTCATCATGGCTTGAAGAGGGAAAAAAAGTTTTGAACAAGAGTTTTCTTTATAATTTCATCCAATCGCTACTATTTTTTGAAAAATTGGTGGTTGCACTTTTCTTCTCCACTCAAGATGAGGTGGATTTCTTAAAAATTGAGCAGGCTCAAGGATAACGTGAACCCATTTTTTTTAGAGCCCTATTGGTTTCTTTTTTGGGAGAAGAATATTTGTGTTTGTATATTGTTTGTGACTTGCTTATGTGTAACAAGTAGGTGACCCACGCATTGCTGGTGCATAAAGTTTTTGCTTATATGCATATGTGCATACATGTGTGTGCATATGTGTATGCATCTATGCATACACATATATAAACACACATGCACGCACACTTTCACCTGTGCCTCCACATATATATATATATATATATATATATATATGCTCAATTGTTGGTATTGTAGATCATTCGTGTGTTGAATAGAGTCTGTCTAGGGGAGAAGCATGCAGCTTGAGTCAGTGTATTCACTATTGTTAGAATAGTTGTTGGAGCTTACCTATAAAAGCCCTAAGTTTTCAGTGTGTTTTGCTTGACAACTTTGAACCCATTATCTTAGGGATGTTGACATAGTCTCCCTTTGTTTGTGAATAGAATAGTGAGTTTGAAGCTTATACCTATGACATAGTCTATGAGTGTTTGTGTTTTGGAGCTAGTTTGAGTTGTTCTATTTGTTTTAGTTGATATAGAGCACCTATGAAGAAGTGTCTGCCAATCTAGAGGGTATGTGCTGCCCTTTTAATAGAAAAAGTCATCTTCTGTTGAGAGAATGCTGTCAAAAAGGGTCAAAAGGGTGACAGGTACATGCAGCTATGTGTCTAACGAGTCACTGAATGAAGTAAAGAGTTAGTTCTAATAATTTTGGATACAAGGGAAGTTTTCCTGAGCCTAATGAGACAGATTGAAGTGTGATAGAAGTCAAATTGGGTTGTCTGCAAATTGGTCATTTTGGGAAGCTATGACTTGATAGTGATCAACTGGATGTCCAGAGGGTCATATTTTGGTTTGGTTTTTGAGTGTTTAGAGGGTTTCGAGGTCTTCGAGAAATCAGAGCTGAGAGAGTCTATTTGAGTTGAGTCAGCTGTCAGTAATTAGCAATTAGACGTCAGATTAGTTATCAGTAGTAGTCGGTTGTTGACAAAAAAGTGTCTTTGGAGTCATATCTTTAAGGGCTAAGGTAGCTCAAGGGCTAGGAGGATACGACAGACATACAACCAGTTAGATTAGTGGTAGGTGGAGATCAACAAAACATAGGGGAATGTCTAGGGATGATAGATTGATGCTAGCTGATTAGGGAGGTTAATAAGAGATCCAGGAGGAAAAATATTGGGATTAAATTTTGCATCAAGTATCCGAAATAGTTTATTGGCATCTAGGGCAGGATAGAGTCAATAGGGATCAACAGAAGAGAGATGATAGGTTTTAAGAAGATTGGGATCAAGTGTTTATAGTTAGCTGCCACTCAAAGATACTCTACAGGATAGGCGAACGCGATTCTATCTGCAAACACCTATTTTAAACTTTTGTTAGAATTTTTTCATTCAACTTGCGGATCTCATAAGCTAGCCAATTACCTTGGGGAGGTCACTATATAAAAACCATATACATCACGTACCTTCAAGTCCTATATATAAAATCCCTTATCCTATGAATTTGGTAAAAATAAAATAAATCCTTTTCTACATAAACACAATGTTTTTTCAAAATCTTTTAAATAATACCCTTCTATAAATATATTTCTATAAATTTATCTCAAAAAAAGAAATAAAGTTTTCTATTGAACTCTCGTGCTATTTCACATATTCTTAAAGTGAATCCCCTTAGGTTATGACCATCCTACATTAGGACATGCCTCAATCCAATAGCCAATTACATGAGTCACAACTGCAAAGAATCATCTAGTAAAGCTAAGAAAAGTTATAGCTCATGGGCATGGTTTTGAGCTTCTTTTAAAGCTTGAAAGAATCTATTATATGTTTTGATCCAATGAAAATTTTTAGCCTTCTTTAGGAGATTTATTAGTGGATGTGTAATTTCATATAATAGCTGCATAATCCTAAGAATGATAAAAAAATCATGTATATCACAAGGTCTCGCGTGACTAAGTGACAATGGGCTTGATATTCTTTAGATCCACTTAAGTTCCCTCGGCTAAGACTATCACTACAATAGAATGACAGTACAGTAGTGTTTTTATCACTACAATAGAATGACAGTACAGTAGTGTTTTTATAACTATAAGCCTTGGTAAATGTCATGGTCATTTCGCTGCTAGAAACGCTGCTATCTGCGTTGTAGTAGTGGGAGCGCTACTCAGCAACGTTTTTAGCAATGAAATATCGCAATAGAGCGAAATACTATTGTAGTGATATTTCGCTATTGGTGGGCAGTGATAGTTGATGGGGGCAATCATATTTCGCTACTAGTCAACAATATTCCGCAGCTCAAAATGTTGCTAGCAGTGAGACACGAAACCTGCAAAAAAATAAAAAATAAAATTGGGACAGATTGGAGGGTTTTTACAAAACTCCCAAGATTGCCCATTTTTAAAAAAAATCAAGAGATAGTAGTTAAGAGCTTCAATCTATTATGCATAAAGCATAAGATTCTTTAAGCTCTCTTGCATATGAGAGCTTATGCATAAGAGCTTATTTGAGCTCTTATGCATGAGAAGTTATGAGAAAAGATCTTGCATGCATATCTTACCTTCTCAACTTGTACGTAATGATAGAGTATACTTACATAATAAAATAAATAAAAAGATATAAATGTAAGATCACACTGACTGTGTATATATATATATATAAATGATGATAAAGTATACAACACCCATCCATGGCTGAGTGACCAAATATAGTTTTTATCGCTGAAGAAATACATTTCGGATTGGAGCAAAAAGAGTAATGCCTCCTAGGAAAAATAAAAAGATAGCAAAATGAAAATCTATGGTGTTGGGGGCTACATCAAGGTCCTCATTTCATGAACGTGATGTTCCTTGTCATCATCTTCACAAAAACACAAGCAAAATCTCACGTATTCTAATTATTATCATCACTTGGAGCTTCACCCTCTTCTCTCACATTTCCATCACATTCTACTTGCACATGCATACCATTTGTAGTAACATGTCCTAAAACATGACAAAACTAACACAAGTGAAACTTAGTTTGGAAAAAACAAAGAGATTATGGTTTTAGGAATGTACTTGCTTGCCATGTTTTGCCAAGCATGGCCTCTAAAAATAATAATCCATCCTTTATCTTGCACCCTTTCAAAGAGAGCTTCCAAACCTTGTTGTAATGAGAATCATATTCATCCTATGTAAGGTGACGGTTCACCGCTTCAAGGCTAATGCATAAGCTTAAGACTCATGCATTAGCCTAAGCCATATGTATTAGCTTAATACATGAGCCTCATGCATGAGGCTAAGCCTCACATAAATCCCTAAAACAAATAATTTTTTTTTAAAAAAAAAACACCCAAGATAAAAGAGAGATATCTCTTACCTTATGAGGCTTATAAGTCTTCACTTGAAATATAGAAGGAGGCCCTATAAGATCAAACCAAGATGATAAAAAATTAGCATACAACATTAGATTAGTAGTAAATAACCTTTTATTACATGAGAAGGGAAAGATAAGAAGAACAATTTTTACATAAAATGTATTTTGTAAAAATGAACCTATTAGAAGGTAGCTTGTATATCCCAAAGCATTCCTTTCTTGCATGTACTCTTTGGTTTTTGGCGAGTGATGTTTCGTTCTTAATTATAAATCTTGAGATAATTTCTTAACCCCATTATACGCTTAACAAAGACACTCCCTACTACTACTACACATAGGAAAAGTAGAATAAGTGTTATATAAAGGGCACTATAAACATTGTATATATTATGAGAAAAGTTGGAAAATGACCAAGATTATTAGATTAGGGTTAAGTTTGGGCACCCAAGTGTGAATAAGGGCTAGTTGTATATAAGTGACTTTCTTATAATGAAAAAGACAATCCCCCTTTGTGTCGATTAAGTTTTTCTTGTCTACTTGCTCTTGTCTTGTGTGTGTGTGTGTGTGTGTGTGAGAGAGAGAGAGAGAGAGAGAGAGAGAGAGAGAGAGAGAGAGAGAGAAAGTTAAGAGTAGAGTGCATGAATCTTGGTTCATGTGCCTCTTGTGTGACAGAGTGAGAAAGAGTGAGAGAGGTGAGAGTTAAGAGTAGAGTGCATGAATCTTGGTTCATGTGCCTCTTATTTGTTGTGAGAGAGTGAGAAAGAGTGAGAGAGATGAGTCCAAGGAGGTGAAGCAACTTCTTGATGGTGACAACAAGGAGAAAAAATCGCTTCCCCCATAGATTGCTAGAATGGTAGAGTTCTTGTTAGAATGAGAATAATCCATAACATTTTTGGCATTGCTGCCAAGGAGAACTAACCTTAATTCTTCTGACTCCTTTGAGTCCTCTAGTGCTCCTTCCTTGCAGGTTTAATAACCCTTATTTTCTAATTTTGTTAAGGTTTAGAGAAAGGTCATCTATGGATAAGGTTTTTGTTGAGTGGTCTATTACATCTATTCCCCACTTCTCAAAAGCCCCATAACTCATGATATGATGTAGGGGTCCAGGAACTAAGATCTTCTTTTAAAAAGCTTGAAATTCAGGGAAACTCCTACACCAATGGTGGATATCTCTATTCATGCTTAGCCACATAACCTTTGATGTCAATACCTTCCTCTTTGTAATGTCAATCCCATAGTGGCCACCACAACCCTCCTCATGAAAAGCTTTCAAACAATCTAGAATCTTCTCTTGAAACAATACTATTCTCAGAACACCATCATACCCCTTATGATACAGTGTGTCTCCAATCAATAAATACTTTAATGCTCTTTTGTCAACTACTCTTCTCTTTGAAGCATCTAGCTCTCTCCTTACAAAACCTGTCATTCAAAAAAACTTGCTCTTCTTCATAAAGGGTCTCTCTACCCTGATATAGTGGTTCTTAGACTGTCACAACATGCAATTCCTTAGAAAAAACCTACTCAGCCAGCTCATGGGCTCTCATGTTGCTCTCCTTGGATACATGGCATATTTGGAAGGCTTGGAAACAACTTAAGAGCTTCCTCACTTTGAAAAACCAAGACTTCATTTCATCTTTGTTT
The DNA here is from genome assembly GCF_041138505.1 of Cibotium barometz. Taxonomy (NCBI): domain Eukaryota; kingdom Viridiplantae; phylum Streptophyta; class Polypodiopsida; order Cyatheales; family Cibotiaceae; genus Cibotium; species Cibotium barometz. The sequence goes on along the minus strand of NC_141071.1, from coordinate 52,923,963 downwards.
ACTTTCCAAGTTCCTTGTTCTTTTCTTATAAACCAGTAGAGAGTCCCCTTTTATAACCAATTTTCTAACCTTCCTCTATCTGCACTCTTCTAGACCCAAATTAAGGCTTGCATACTCATCCTCATTACTACTTCTAACCTGAATCTCTTGGCTGCCAATCCATAACTCTTTGCCTTGTTTGCTTATAAAGACAAACCTAGCACCCCCTTTACCCAGACTTCTCTTTAAAGCCCCATCAAAATAGAGAGTCCCATCTACATCCTGTAGCTCCTCATGTAACCTATGGTCTGGAACCACCTGCTTTTCAATGTCCTTCACTGGTTTAGGCTTTACCTGCACCTCTTTGTAGGTTAACATATCAACCATATGGGATCTCACATTTTCTTTAATAAAGCTCATATTATATTCCTGCAATGCCATGATCCACTTTTGAACTTTTGGGTTATCCCCAAGATACTTCATTACATGTGGAAGAAGGTTACAAGAGGTAAGCACGATAAAAGGTCTATAGATCATATAAGACTTTAACTTCTTGGTAGCATATACTAGTGTCTAGACTAGTAGCATATAGATCATATAAGACTTTTACTTCTTGGTAGCATATACTAGTGTCTAGACTAGTAGTTCAACTTCATGCCAGGCTTTCTCAACCTCACCTGCTATGATGTAAAAGACTAGCCTCATGTATGACTGCTTAGACCCTTTTTGCATCAACATCGTGTTATGGCTCACCCTAAATCCCTTTGAAACACATCCAACAAGAGATTACCTCATGAATTGTAACAATTGTGAGGATCTTTGCAATGGCTGAGCTCGTAACCCTTGAGGTCTTCAAGCTTTACAACTCCTTGAGAAGCAATTCCACCGCGTCTCCCGTGAGCGTTGTCACACCGTCACATTCCACTACATGTACTCGTCCATCCTCTCAACTCACATCACTCACACACACTCACTAGCATGCATTAGAGAGAGATATTAGCAAGAGGATTAGCAAGAGCAAGACTCTATTGCACAATGGGAGAGTTCTTTGTATTATGCGAGATATTCACTTATATACATGGCCATAAGTGTTCACACTCACTTAAACTGTGGCTGATCGGGAACTTTAGGCTCATAAGAGGCCTAATGCTATTACAATGACTACTCCCATAGTATATCCATGAAGTACATCACGTGAGACTTCATCCTAGCTTATTGCCACCATGCTCTTGAAGCGAAAATCGCCATAAGAAGTATTACATATAGAACCATTACAGGCACCCATCCAAGTTGTAGATTTGGACACCATTGCCTCATATCTTGGATGTATGACCTTTTGGTGTATCTACCTTGACTCCTTGATATAAGATAATAGTAGTAGCTCTTGTTAACCCTAGGAATTGGCTACCATTACCCCCTTTGTGATGCCGATCGCGTCCTCGTCGCGTGATCGCGTTGAAGACCTTTGTGTGAGGAGAATTGGCAAGCTTTGTTGATGGCTTTTGATGTCGAGTGACATTCAATGGTCGTTGTTCCTCCGGAAGGAATAAGAAAGGCTAGTTAGTAAATGAAAAGGTTAGAGGTTAGCGAAGATTCCTAATGGGGTGGGTGTGGGGATGATTGCATTTTTATATCTTAGTGAGACTTTTTTTTTAAGTTAATATTTTTTGCTCACTTTATTTTTTGGCAAACATAAGCAGAGCTACATGGGATTTGTGTTAGTTGGGAAACTAAGAGATGTTAATAATTGCGGAGAAGAGAAGGAGGATCCGAAGAAACATAGACAAATTCATTAGAACTAGATTGTGATTCTCAGTTCCTCATTTGATTCATTGAAGCAACATTTATCATTTGAATAAATTGGCCTTCGATGACGTCTCTTTTTGTGGTAGGATTTTTGTCAAATCTTATGAGTAGGACCTATTCCTGCATGCTTCTTCCCATGTTCTTTTTATACTTTTATGTACAAAAAGAGCTCTTATGAGTAGGACCTATTCCTGCATGCTTCTTCCCATGTTCTTTTTATACTTTTATGTTCTTTTTATACTTTTATGTATATTTAAGAGCTCTTATGAAGCAAATATACATGAAGTACAAGAATTTAGTCACATAGACTCTTATTGAGCTGCTCTTGTTAAAGTAGCCACTTATTGGTGAGGCTTAAAAGAATTATGTTGAGCCACTTATTGAGCTGCTCTTGTTAAAGTAGCCACTTATTGGTGGTGAGCCACTCACTGAGCTGCTTTTATTAAAGTAGCCACTTATTGGTGAGGCTTGAAAGAATTATGTTGACTTGCAAGGCTTAGATAGATATCTTCACGAAGGATTAGAGACCCATGTGTCTTGAAGGGTTATGTTTGGAGAGTTATGTGTCTTGAAGGGTTATGTTTGGAGGGTTATGTGTCTTGAAGGGTTATGTTTGGAGAGGTTTGCAATTTGAAAGACAGTTCTAGGCTATGGGTTGTACCATTGACTAGGCTTTCGCTCACCATAGCCCCCCAATCTAGAGATGCACCTAGAAAGTTGTCGATGGTGAGGCTTTGGTGTGCAAATGTCCTCCAATGCATGCGTATTGATATGTACTCATGGAGTTGCTACTACATTAACTTAGCCAAAAGAATAGTAAGCCATAAGCTTAACAAAAATGTATTGGCTATTGAAGATCATTGGGAGTTGCTTGTGATATTATACTATTTTTAGGTAGGCCATATGTGTGTGACTCCCTTGTGTTTGTGTCTTTTTTTTAAAGCTACCACCTTGCTAGCAACAGGTTCTTGTGTCTACTCTCCCTCTTTATTGAGAGAATAGGTTCTTATGTCTGTCGCATAGCTTCTACACTTATGCTTCTCATCCAGAGGAGTGAAAAGAGCATTGTGATTTTGTCTTTGATTTGCTTATAAGTCTCCGTTTTGCAGATGTGGGAATTGAATCTTGAATTTGTGGCTCAATTGTTGTTGAGGCGGTAGGTATAGATTCTAGTTGGTTGCCATTGGATTTAAATAAATACATAAACTCTCGTGTATTTATTGAGTGGCTTGCTTGGTGTTGCTTAGGTTTCCATTCTTGTGTCAAACTTTAGGTGGCTTGCTTGGTGTTACTTAGGTTTCCATTCTTGTGTCAAACTTTAGGTGAAGCTATTGGGGTTGAAGTCAGTGGTGAGGCTATCTTCACTTTGTTCGATTTTGGCAACCATATGACGGGATTACCATCGTAGTATCCTTGTTGTTGAAGCACGTGCATAGGCACCCATATTTGATAAACATTATAAGTTGGTGTGGCTGATGCTTTTGGTGTTGAGGTTTCTATCTTTGTGCAGGCTTAGGGGACTTTTTGGGAAACTTTTTGATGCACTTGGGAATCCAAGCTTTGGTATTTCCTTAGTAGTACCCTTGTGGTTGTAGTAAGCTTTTTGGTACCCACACTTGTTGAGATGTTGGAGTTCTTTGAGGAACTCGCATAGGCTTTTGGGAATGGTGTTATGGAGTACTTTTATTTTTCCTTGGCCTCTGAGTGTTGAGGAAGAGACTTTGATGATCGAGGCACCCAAATTGGATTGGTGCCTTCGTAGTAGCCTTGAGCTACAAGTAACTGCTTTTCCACCCACATTTTGATACCATTAAGATACCTTGATTTTGGTTGTCTTGGTGGAGTTTTCTTTCTGGTTATAGTGGAAGGTTTTGGGCCCTCCTTGACATTGGTTGGCACTAAGGTTACGAGTTTGAGACTCATGGGCATTGTTGACAATGAGGCTGGAGTCTCTTATAGAGTGGTTGTTGATGATGAGGCTTTTGAGCATGCATCCTTCTCCTGTGGTGATGGTGGTCGATGAAGAGGTGTTGGCTCTAGAGCTTTTCCCTGGAGTTCCTTGTTAGATGGTTGTGCTTGGGGAACTTCTTTAGGAATAGATGTGGATTGCAAGGTTGTGGCATTGGACTTTGCTGGCGAGGATGGAGTTGAGGGGGTAGATGCTTTTTTGAAGTCAATCATTGATGCAGATCATAGGTCATTGTGTAGAGGGGCTTTCGTGGAAGAGGCTTGCAACTTTTTGCATTCAACATCATAGAAATCCATTAGGGTCAAATCCTTTTTTCGGAAATATGGTATTGTCAACTTTGTGTCATTGACCATCAATGATTACCTTATCACTAGCAAAGCACAATGGTGCTTGGGCAACAATAGTCCATTTATGCCCTAATATCAAATCTGCTTCTAACACATACTCAATCACAAAAAACTTGCAAGTCACGGGGTTAGTTTCAATATACATTATATGTTCAAAGTACCCCAAACATGGCATGTTTAAGTCTTGTGTGAATGGAATTCTATCACGATAAGCCGTAAGTGTTGGTTGACCTAACAATTCCCATAACTCGAGGGTCATGAGATTGTGTTCTCATGTTGGATAAAGCTATGCTTGAATTGTGGTGAGATTAGTGGAAAGTTCTAACCCAACCATAATTCTTTGGATATTCTCAGTAAGATATGTAGGAAGTTCCAGCTCCTCCAAGATCTCTTCGTCTCGTAATAGCAATTTCACAATGCTTGCAGGGAGTGTTCAAGGTGACTATTTGCATGGATTCATCAATTGAATACAACAAGTCACTTACCCAAGTTCCACCCAAGATGACATCATAATCAAGAGGATATGGGGTAACATGGAATCTAAATTCCACATTTCCATCGATTTTTTGAGTAGCATAGCTAAAGTAACCTAGAACTTCAATGTTTTGTCCATTGGCACCTCTTGCAAGATCATTGTCTTTAGGGACGATTTTAGGTTTCCCAAGGACACCCAAGTGTCTATTGTCATGATGTTATGACTAGCTTGAGGGCTAATCAATGTGCGTTTGCACTTAACATCATGGCCCATGGGGAAATCTAACCATACCATGATAGAATCTTCAAGTGGAACCATGGATATATCAATTCTTGTTTTAACTTTAGATCCCGTTTTCGGTTTCATATTCCCATTCACTTTCATCCTCTTCTTAGCCTTCATCTTTTTCAATAGTTCCCATTCACTTTCATCCTCTTCTTAGCCTTCATCTTTTTCAATAGTTCCCAATGTGTACAATGGCACACTTGGTCCTCTAATATTCGTAGCTCTTTATGTCTTGGTATAACTCATGTTTAGCCTTTAAAGGTGCAAGTGCTGATGCTATGCTGGCTTCGCCACCCATGAGAGAAGAGACTGCTTTAATTTTGTAAGGGATTCATTGAATTCCTCATGTGTTTTTTCAACCGCATCATTTGTGCAATGTGTCTCTAATGACTCTTCATGGTTTAATGAGTTCATTTCTGTAGGGAGTGTGTCTTCCTCTTAGAAGGGGAAGACATAATCCTATGGTTTTTGTATTTGGGTTATTTTTTTAGGTTTGACATTATGAGGTTCAATTACAACCGGTGATCCGATATGACACTCAACAATGCTAAGCATGCTCTCCTGAGCTTGTTTTTTGCATTCCACATATGTCATTTGATCATGATTTTTAGTTTGGGGTGGTTGGGTGGGTTCTAGTTTCTTGATTGGTCTATGAGGTGCATCTAGTGACAAATGAGAACTTGTTTCATCCTCACTAAGTGTTGTACTAGAACTTGTATCATCTTTCAACTTTCTTTGGATCGTCAGGTTTTCATTAGGTTTGCCCATGTGACTAGAACAAACTTTCTTTCGGGCTTTTGTATCCTATGTTGCACATGTGGGTGTTGTGGTTTGTGTGGTAGCCTTTGAGGTGGATGCTTCAGCATCATGTATAGCTTTTAGCTCTTTGGGATTTATGTCCTCCATAGGCTCTTCTTCCCTGTCCTTTATTTTAGCTTTGGTTTTGATAGTTTGTTGCCCCTTGTTTTTCTTGGGTTTAGAAGGTTTTGCTTTCTTTTTTGGTTTCTACTTTAAATCATGCTCTTCTACCCATTTTGATTTTTTTTTTTGCATTCTTTTTTACTGTATCTCATATCTTGGCTTGTAAGCGTGTAAGCACATTGAAGGGTACCGTGGACAATTGCCCGTTTTGCACACTTAAGCTATTAAGAGTTATATTTTGTAAGACAAATTAGAGTGAAGCAACTTGCCTTGGGTAATCTTGGAATATGTGATCAATTCCACATCGTTCACATATGGGTAGCAAGGTGTCAGTGACAGTGGACATGGAAGCATTCCAAACTATGCATTCTGCTACTTTGTGTGGTCCACGAGATAATAGGAACACTAAATTGCTCGTTGAACTGTTTCTTGAGCAGTTTCTACCCTTGAAACTATGTTTGGTTGGGACATATTTCTTATCAGATTTATTACTCCTACAACTTTGTGAGCCTATTCTCTACAAAATGCTATGAAGACTAGACACCACAAGCTACGACTAAATGAAATGAGCATAGAAGCATGTGCATTTATAGGAAATAGCACAATCTTATCTTGCATTGTATTGGATATTCTAATTCATAAAATAAGATTTTTCTTATTCAATTGGATGATTATGGATTAATAGATAAGATATTCTAGTTCATGAGATAAGATTTTCCTTATTCAATTGGATGATTATGGATTAATAAACATATCTTTTTAATTAAATCTATATGATATCTTTAGTTAGATTTTTAAAATGGGGAGGATTTTGATCTAATACTTTTTTTCAAAAAAAAAAAGATTTTTAAATAATAAGTCTATAAGTAAATAAAATCTTTTTTAACAAGCAAACAGAAAATATATTTTTTAAACTATAAAATAATAAATTACTTAATCTATGTTGGAATTAGGGTTGCAGGAAAGCACACAAAGCTTGGAGAAGAAGAAGCAAGAATGCACACAACACACAATGTATTAGATTGTGTCAATGTACAAAGATAAGTTAGCCCTAGAATGATGGGCGTATATACAAGCAAGAGGAAAAAATCTCCTAAAGAGGGAAAAAGTACCCCGACGGTTCTAAGTGTGTTCACACACATCATTGCCTATATGTATGGCAACAAATCCCCCCTGGGAGAGTGATGGTGTGAACGAGAGCTGGCACTCATGTATAGGGAAGTGCCATGCCCGAAGTAGATCAGTCCACAAAGGGAAGCAAACCCAAAGCTTTGCGGAAAGCTTCGAACTTCTCACGAGGAAGCGCCTTTGTGAAAAGATTAGCAAGGTTGTCTTGTGTTGGCACATAGGCCAAGCTGATCTCTCTTGCTGAGAGTCTCTTCCTGACATAGTGATAATGCACCTCAATGTGCTTTGTGCGAGCATGAAAAACTGGGTTTCTCGCAACTGTCAATGCACTCTGACTGTCAGTGTAGATAGAGGTAGCAGGCTCCTGTCCAACACCCAAGTCAGCCATAAGCCGTCTGAGCCACACACACTCAACCGTAGCTGTGAAAGCTGCCCTGTACTCAGCTTCACAACTAGAAGTGGCCACAGTAGGTTGCTTCTTGCTCAACCAAGATATGCATGAGCTACTACTGAGCATGAAACAAAAACCACTTGTGGACACTCTTCTGTCATAGCAGCCAGCCCAATCTGAGTCCAAAAAGGCATGTAAATCTGGCGGCAATGATTCTCCCTTGGGATAAAACAACCCAAGATGTATGGTGCCACTCAAGTAGTGAAAGATGCGTTTAACTGCCTTCCAGTGCTGAGACCTTGGGCTATGCATAAACCTGCTCACCTGTGAGACTACAAACTGAATGTCCGGCCTCGTAATGCATACATAAATGAGGCAACCAACAGCTATCTGATAGAGTGTGATATCAAAGTGATCTCCAGCATCATGAAGACTCAACTTCAAACCTGTCTCCATTGGAGTAGCAATAGGCTTGCAGTCTTCAAGGCCAAATCTCTGCAACAATGTCTTAATATACTTTGTCTGACACAAAGTAATACCTCCATCACACTGCTTAAATTGTATAACCAAATAATGATACAAATGCTCCAAATCTGACATCTCAAAAGAGGCATTCAAATCAGCCTTAAAATCAGCAATATGACTCTCATTTGGTCCTGTGAGAAGCATGTCATCGACATAGAGAGCAATGATTAGATGTACATCATCCACACTTTAACAGACAAAGTGCTTTCTATTGGACTATTCTGAAAACCATGTGTAGTCAAATATGCATGTATCTTTTCATACCAAGCTCGTGGAGCTTGCTTTAAACCATATAAAGCCTTTTTCAACCTGCACACTTTGTTTTTCTACCCTCTTTGAACAAAACCACGAGGCTGCATTACATACACCTCCTCATGCAAATCTCCATTCAAGAACGCAATCTTTATGTCCAATTGATGTACATTATTCCAACCATTATGAGCTGCCAATGCACAAATACTACGAATGGTAGTCATACGACAAGTGGGAGCAAAGGTCTCATCAAAATCAATGCCCTTTTCTTGAGCATAACCCTTTGCAACAAGTCTAGCCTTATAGCGATCAACATTGCCATCTGGCTTTCATTTCAACTTAAAAACCCATTTACATCTAATGGCCTTCTTACCAATAGGCAAATCACACAAAGACCATGTACCATTCTTCATTATCGCATCATATTCACTTTGCATTGCAGCCAACCAATTTTTTGATTTTTGTGCCTCATCAAATGAAAGAGGTTCTTCCTCTTCACACATACAAGACACAGCCAAAGCATAACAATCTGATGCATAAGAGGCATGCTGAAAACTTGAACGAGTACGACTAGAAATAGGTGCATCAATTTTACTATCACGCAAGGTTTGCACCAGCCATTTAGGCATACCTCTAGCCTGCTCATTTTCAACCCTATTCTCATAAATTACATCCTGTAAATTTGCATCAGAAATAGGCTGATCTATGATGTTGTTTGAAATCTGCATAGGCTGAGCATTTACCTCATTAGGACTTACATTTGAATTTCCACCTGTAAACAGAGGCAACAACGTATCAAATACATCCCGTGAGCTCACACCTGTCTCTTTGGTACATGATAACAAAGGCTGCATAGCATCTTCCACAAAAACAACATCTCGACTAATCAAGATACGCTTTGACTACTGCAGATGATACAATCTGTAACCCTTGCTCTTAGCACTCTAACCAACAAAAATGCATTTGACAGCCTTATCATCCAATTTTCTACATTGTTGCACAGGCACTAAAGCATAGGCCAAGCAACCAAAGACACACAAGTGACCAATAGAAGGCTTCCTGCCATGCCAAGCTTCGTATTATGGAGTAACAGATTGCAAGGCCTTAGTGGGACACCTGTTGAGTACATATGCAGCACACATGACAGCCTCAAGCCAAAATGTGTGAGATGACATGGCATACACGTGTGTGACAAGTGGCGCCAACTCAAGATGATGTGATATATCCATGGTGGATAATTTGATGGCATAGACTAATGATGTGGTAATTTGAATGAGGTGGCATCTCTCCCTCATTGATGATGTGTTATTGCATGTGATATGGAATCTAATGAGGTGGCATGCCATGTCATTAATAATGAGGTGACATGCCATGTCATCAATGTGATGAGGTGGCATGCCATGTCAATGATGATGAGGTAGCATAGTGAGTTAGCACATTGATACCATGTGTAGGTGACATGTCAAACATGCATAGCCACCTTAGGGTCTCCACCTAGGTTTGATACATTACCTAACCTACTTTACCAACCCTAGTAAGACTTGGGTTTAGGCTTGGAAGAGAAGAAACTACTCAAGTAGAGCTATTTTCACATAAACTGGATGAGAATAGACCTTTTCTTACTCAAATTAAACCAAAATTTTTTCTATAGATTCACCATGATTAGCACTACTTTCTCACATAAAATTATTACATAATAATGTAAAAATAATGTTTTATAAGTAATTTACTAATTATGTTCAGTTACTCTAAGACTTTGAAGTAAATTTCCAATGGAGATCTCAAAAAATCTAACCATTAAGAACAAAGTTTGACCATATGGTTACATTGTCCTCATAATTTTCTACCCTTGGATCATTCAATCAAGTAATAATATAAATTTTTTGATATAAAATACAAGAAAACTACCCTTTTATATACTTTCAAAACATATAATAATTAATTTTAAATAGAAATTACATGCAAAAATTACTCAATAAATCAAGTTAAGATCTCCATTACATGCCTTCCTTGTGTGGAAAGTGGGGAAGGAATTGGAGTTAAAACAAGAAATTTATTAACATTTTATTATCGCACTATCTACCTATCTCAGTTTGGGACATGCCATATGTACCATATTTGTGATGTAGGAAATTTGGCATTTAAAATTTTTAATTTTCAATCGGATCGTATGTGTAAGTGCATGATTAAGAGTTTTATGTTTTATTATAAGAGCTTAATGTCAAATTTCTTTACCAAGTGGGTGAGATTAGTCAATTTTAGTGAAAATTGATTATTTTTTGCTACAAAAATATGAAAAACCAGTGTGCGAATTGATTATCTTAACCATAGTTAGAACTCTCAAACTACACTTTTTGAATACTCAAAGTTGAGATTTGGATCATCAAAATCAAAATCTCAGTCAATTTTTGGTTTTTCATACCTACAAGTTTTTCATGTGGTGAAAAATTAAAGATTTTTATGATGATAAGATATCTTGAAAATCACACCGTGATTTGTGAGATTACCTGGCCAAAAATAGAAAATATTATCCTCTTATCCTTATGAGATTCTAGCATAAAAAACTAGAGTTTTTCATGGTGGCTGCTGTGTATGCCCTAAGTTTACCATGAATTTCTTAAGAAATTCACGCCAAAATATTTTCATCAAGTGAGGATAGTAAATGATAGTGAAATGTCCACATGAATCATCTAAGATCACAAGAAGTGATTTTAATACAAAAGGATTTTAAAAAATGGCATGAAAAACCAAGGTTTTTTTACGACCGTGAATTTCTTGAGAAATCCATGCCAAAATTATTTTATTTATTTGGACTTCTAAGGTGACCTATAATTGAATCTCACGTATTCTAATTATTATCGTCCCTTGGAGCTTCACCCTCTTCTCTCACATTTCCATCACATTCTACTTGCACATGCATACCATTTGCAGTAACACGATCCTAAAACACGACAAAATTAACACAAGTGAAACTTAGTTTGGAAAAAACAAAGAGATTATGGTTTTAGGAATGTACTTGCTTGCCATGTTTTGCCAAGCATGGCCTCTAAAAATAATAATCCATCCTTCATCTTGCACCCTTTCAAAGAGAGCTTCCAAACCTCGTTGTAATGAGAATCATATTCATCCTATGTAAGGTGGCTGTAACGCCTCCGCTACAGCTGCGTTTTCCTCAAGCTGCCATAGCCAAGGCGTGGAGAAGAAGAGAGGGTGGAAGTCGGTTCACCTTCCAACCATATAATGACGAGTTAGGGTTTCTCGTTGGGTTTTATACCAAAACCCTGGCCTGTGTCCACACCTCCTAGCCCGGCCGCCCATCTTACTTAAGAGCCGTGCTAACTTAGAAGTGTACACACATCGACCAAACCCTAACGCCCATTAACCCCTGAACCCCGCTAGCACTAATAATGCTCTCGAGACTCCGAAAGCTATTAACTTATGCTAGGGTTCGACTTCCGTAGGACCATAGTCCTAACATTACTCCCCCCTTCGAAAAGAGTTTTCGTCCTCGAAAACAAAAGTGGGGAAATGTTTCCTCATCACACTAATGTTTTTCCAAGTGGAGCCTTCCTCTGGACGGTCCTTCCACTTGATAAGAGCTTGTTTCCGAACTTGGTGGTACGTAACATGTGGTAATCCAATACTCTTTCTGGTTCATGAGGCAGTATTGGAGGTTCCACATATTCTACCAAGAAAGAATCATCCACCGGCCTTTCATGACCCATAAGGCGTTTCCTCAAACGGCTTACGTGAAAGATGGGATGAACCTTGGAATGTGCTGGTAACTCAAGTTTATAGGCTACTGGGCCCACTTTCTTGAGTATCTTAAACGGTCCACAAAATCGGGGCGACAATTTTGGTACGGGACCCGTTTTTAAACTGGTGGAGTTTTCTGGTATCTTCAAAAACACCCAATCACCTTCTTGAAAGTGAAGTGGCCTATGTTTCTGGTCCACAAACTTCTTGTAATGATCTTGCGCTTGACGAACATTTAATCGTGCAAGGCGCAACATATCCATATGGTCTTGGATAAAATCCTTAACCTGACTGATTTTCTCATTCACCAGTCCCACCGACACTGGTGAACGTGGCTGAAAACCATACATCAACATGAAAGGGCTAAAGCCTGTCGATACATGCTTTGCACTATTGTAAGCAAACTCAAGAATAGGCAAATAAGACTCCCAATCAGATTGTTTTTTACTGACATATGCCCTTAGCATATCTGCCAGCACTTGATTAACCCGTTCAGTCTGACCATCTGTCTGCGGATGATCAGCTGTACTAAGGTTCAACATAGTACCCAACTTACTGAATACTACTCGCCAAAAATGGCTGTTAAACTTGCGATCGCGATCACTGACAATATTGGACGGTAAGCCATAAAGTCGGTACACATTCTCCACGAAAAGGCGTCCCAATTCTGGAGTTGTAACTGTTTTCTTAGTAGGCACAAACCTACAAAGCTTGGTTAATCGATCTACGATTACCCAAATGGCATCATGTCCACGATTCGTTGTGGGTAAGCCCGTTATAAAATCCATAGAGATACTTTCCCACTTTCCGTCGGGAATCTCTAATGGATGCAGTAGCCCGCCAGCTTTAAGATGTTCTGCTTTGTTCACTTGACACTTCTGACACTGCAGAACATAGTCAGTAACATCCTTGTGAAGTCCAGGCCAATAGAAATGCTTTCTTACGAGAGCATACGTTTTGTGAATGCCCGCATGACCTGCACTTGGACTATCATGACACTCAAAAAGAATTTGGCGCATAGTGTCTAAGTCCAATGGAACATAAACTCTCCCCTTGTGGAGTAAGTATCCATCATTGATGGAAAAGTTTTTCCATCGCTGCAGTTCATCTTATGATAAAGAAGAACCATGTGTGGAAGAACTGGGAACACTACCGTTTGAGTGAGAGGGACCCCTCATTTGAACATGATTCCACACCTTTGAGTATGTTGAATCCTGCTTGCATTTGCCTCGTAAAGATTCTAACAATTCGCTTTTCAACTTTGTGAATATCAGCGAATTAATCTCTGGCATACGACTCAAAGCATCAGCTACAATATTGTAACGTCCTTTGCGATAGCGTAGCTTGCAATCATACTCCTGAAGGATCTCAGCCCATCTGGCCTTTCGACCTTGCAAATCTGTTTGGTTCATAAACCACTTTATGCTTTCGTGATCAAAAACAATCTCGAATTGCGCACCATATAAGTAATGTCGCCATTTTCGTAAGGCATATATGATGGCAAAGAGCTCACGCTCGTAAGCTGAGTAGTTTTGTTGAGCACGATTGAGCTTCTTGCTCTCATAGGCAACATGATGACCATCTTGAATGAGAACCGCACCCAGTGCCTTAGCACTGGCATCCATTTCAATCACAAATGGTTTTTGAGGATCCACAATTGCCAAAATGGGAGCCGTAGCCAAAGCAACTTTAAGCTTATCAAAGCTATGTTGTTGCTCCTCACGCCATTGAAAGGTAATTGCCGCACCTTTCAATTGATCAGTCATGGGAGCGGCAATCTTTGCATAACCGTTCACATATTTGCGATAAAATCCTGCCATTCCCAAGAAGATTTGAAGTTCTTCCTTACTTCGAGGTGTTGGCCATCGCATAATAGCATCAACCTTACTAGCATCCATAGCAATTCCGTCTGCAAAAATTACATGACGACCTAGGTATTGTATGCCATCCTTGAGAAATTCGCACTTACTTTCTTTCGCGTAAAGTGCATTCTCGCATAGTAACTGAAAAACTTTTCGTAAGTGTTCCAAATGCTCTTCTAAAGTCGAACTATATTGGGTGCCCTCTTGAAGTTATACAATTCTTGTTACCAGAAATCTTGGTCACACACTAAAAATCCTCTCCCTACTACCTCCAAGCCAATGGCCAGGCCGAAAACACAAATAAGATCCTATGTACTATCTTGACAAAGACTGTAGTGGTAAGCCGCAAGGACAAGCGGGAACAAAAGTTATCGGCAACACTCTGGGCTTATCACAGTCCCCCAAACCCACACCTTGATGCTAAGCTTCAACAGATGGACATATATTAGGCAGTTCTTCTATAGACATTACTCCCTTTAGTGGTTTTGAAAAGTAGCTTTTTTGTTGTGATTCACCTCTCGTTTCCATTCCCTCTTCAGCTTTGGCCACATACCCATCATTTTACCAAAAGTGATATCAGCTTTTTGTTGAGCCAGATCTTTCACCAAGTCATAATCTTCTTGTTCCTTCCCAAAGGCAGGTTTGTCACTTTGAAATGTCTTCTTGGTTTCCTTGCTTTCTTCTTTGACTGTTTTGTCATCTCTTGCTTCTCTTCCTTTGAGCTAGGCTCAGCCTCTCCATTGATAGAAGCTCTAGTTCTCTTTGCTATAGGCATCATTTTTGGTTCTTCTTCCACACCGATAAGGCTTACTGCTTTACCTTTCCCTTTCTGATGGGTTGAGAAAGATCTTTAATCTCTATACCAAAGTAATTTGTTCTGTTGTTCAAGTTATGAGGAAAAGAAAACATATCTCCTCCCAAGTGGTAAGGTTTATCACAGTATGTATTGTAATGTCTCCATTCACCACAATTAAAGCATTGTACACTCATTGGATATATTCCACGATCCTTCCTCCTTACCATGGAGCTTGCCCATTTTGATTTGATTGAGCTCCAACTCCTTTTCCACCAATTGGTCCCCTTCCTCATTCTCTACCTGCACCATCAACCATATTAAGATATATTCCACGATCCTTCCTCCTTACCATGGAGCTTGCCCATTTTGATTTGATTGAGCTCCAACTCCTTTTCCACCAATTGGTCCCCTTCCTCATCCTCTACCTGCACCATCAACCATATTAAGACTCATGTTTTTCATTAGTTCAAAAGCTTCATGTAATTCCTCTTTCAAGGAATCATCCCTCCCTTTTAATTGAGGAGGAGTTAGTTCTTCTTTGGCAATAGGAATGACTTCATTGATGACATGCCTATTTGTTGGATCTTCCTACAACCTTAATTGCCCGAGTCTCTTCATTTTCCACTCTTTTTCTTGAGCAAACCGGACAGCTTCATCAAAACGGAGAGGATTATTTAGTTCTAGCTTAAGTCTAGCCACAAATCTCTCCTTTATCATTTCGGATGGAACTTTAGGATGCAAGGCAAGTCTCTTGTTGGTCCATAATTCAGCAAACCAAATCATATACTGATCCACCTCTTAATTAGATGCTTTCTGATAGTTACAAAGTTCTCTCCAAATCCCACTACGATCTCTTTCCCTAGCATATTGAGCTAAAAAGAGCAGCTTTCACTTCTTTGTATATTCAGGCTCACAAGGAGGAATGTGCGTACTTCATAAATTTTGAACAAATACTTGCATCCTTGTCTTAGCCTCTCCTTTAAGACAATAAGCCAAGATTTGTAGCAAAACTTATGCAGTCTCCCTATCCTTCATCAAAGTTTTAAATTCCAACTTCTTAATAAACGGCCTGCATCTTCATTCGGTAACCCAAGAAATTTTGGAAAATCTTGAGCTATTTTTGAACCACACACACACACACACACACACACACACACACACACACACACTTGTCTTTGAGTCTTTTCTCCTAGTCACCTCAATTCCCAAGAAGACTCCTCAGTGGGGGCACCAAAACAAATGTTACAAAACTGGATAATACGGGTAACCTCCATAGCATTTTTTCCCCTTGTCGTTGTATGTTTATAGAACTTAAAAAACCATTTGGTTGAATTAGTTGGACCGCAAGATACACCACATGCACAACACTATGGTATTGAGTAGAAAACAAGAGATCACTCTTATTCAATGAATGTATTGTGACTGGATTACTACAATGATAATTATTTAGAAGATAGCTTCCTCATCACAAAGTTCTATATGGTATACCTTCTCAGGTAAGTGGGATTCAACTTGGTTGATTTGTAGTGAGTAAGGAACTTCCAACAGAATGAACTTTTCGTATAATCAGTTTGGAAAGATAGTATCACAAAAAATGGAAACCCAAGGCACTTACTTTGGGTTATCTCAAGGCCTAACACCAACGATAGAATCATGATCAAGTAGTGGTTGTGACACAAACACTCCCAATGTGTGAAACTCTCAATTGATATGAGAGAAATTCTCTAGTTTCTTAATACATCCAACTCCTTTTAAACCCAGGATTACAATAATGGCGCAAACTCACAATGACCCCCCCCGCACCCCATACAGGCTGACTAGCCTTCAAGAAAAATAACAAGGTTATAAACCCAGAAATACCCACGTATATGCAATGAGTCGGCTACGTAGATAGAGTTGCCATCCATAAGAACAAAAAGGGAGGAAAAAAACCCAAAGCGGTGAGCCTTCGTGCCTCCTCCATGCGTAGTCTATCGGCACCAAAGTATTCTTCAACAAGAATAATAAGAAAACAAACCCAAAAGTGACATCGCCTCGCACACTCGGCTTCAGTGACGCTTAACTATCCATCGCTCAAGATATGTAAGAAAGACCAACACTAGTATCAACCTCTTCTGCATAGTTGGTTCCTTCACAGGCTTACAGCCGGGCGGCCTTCTGTATGCTCTTGGCTTCAGCGGCTAACTAGCCATCAACGAAAAACAAACACTAGAAACCGGTGTTGCCTCTTGCAGAATGTCGTTGTCATGGCTAAGCAGCCAATAAAACAAGAGATCAAAACACTAAAAAAACCCCGATCACCACAGTCCCTGGCTCTCGTGGGTTTCCCTTGTATTCGTATGCTTTTATATGCTTCATCTGCCCTATAGCTTTCATCTTCTACCATACCCTTCCCATGCGTGCTTTTCCAGTTTTGGCGTTGCACTTGTGGTGCCTTTTTAGTCGCGCCATGCAACAACCAGGAACAACCTCTTTTAGTTGATGGTGGCCAGCTCTCTTTCTTCTCCACCATCCTTTTCTCTTTAGTGCACAGCTATTCTTTTTCCTCCAATCGTTGATGCGCCAAAAGTTGATGCTTTACCACCTAATAATTCATTTTTTCCCTTTTGTTTTTTAAAGGTTAAAACCCCAAGCTTCAAAACCTTTGAAATTCATAAGTATTCACACATATGTTTTGTCCATGCTTGCAATAGGTGTAGAGGAAGATGGGCCATCGATAATTTAGCACCTTGTCCAATTGAAAACCCCCATCATATTATGTGCCACCACCCTTATTAGTATATCACCATCATCATTTGTGTTCATGGGATTATTACAATTGAACCTTCCCCAATATACAAGATGGATCAAGAAAACAATATCATCTTATTCCCTTATTCCCCTAAAAATGCAATTACATCATGCTATATATACAAGAATGATGTTCACATGGCTAAAAAATGCATCCTAACTACACCCCCATAGCAAGTGGTTTATTGTATACAAAAACCATGATATTGCCTTTATTCTATGATTCTCTACATTCATCCCTGGTATTATTTTGTGCTCACAAAAACTGCTTAACAACACTATGACTGTGTGTGCCGACAATCACATGTGCGCATGCACGGTATGTGTGCCTATACATATGCACGTGTACGTGTCTCTGTGTGTATGTATGCAAGACAATGTGTGCCTATACATATGCATGTGTACGTGTACACCTCTGTGTGTATGTACGCAAGACAATGTGTGTGTGCACGTATGCAAAGAGATTGTGTGCATGGATTATGTGTCTGTGTGTGTGGATGTATGCATGTATGTGTATGTGTGCACAAGCGCTAGGTGTGCATGTATACATGCATGCGTGTATGTGTGTACATTCAAGTGTGTGTACACACGTGTATTTGTGTTGTGCGTAGTCGTGTGTATATCCATGTGCATATGCAAGTGTACAACTATGTATGTGTATGCTTACATGTGTCTGTACGGGTTTGTGTATATGAGTGCATGAGTGCATGCAAGTGTATCTAGAAGTGTATGCATGTATCTAGAATTGATTTTTTAAAAATAGAAATGATTATTACTTTTACTTTTTTTTTTTCATTGGTGGAGATGTGTGGTGAGGTGTGCTCACTTATTATATCCTCGAATAGATGCATCTCATATATAATGATGGGGTGTTCTATTTTTAAACAATGATGATAGAGAGATATGTTTTCATCAAGCCTGTAATAAGCGGTCTCTCTACAACACTGCTCTCTCTTTACACTAAAATTTAAGTATGAAATAAGAATAGAGCTTGTCTTTCACTCTTTAACTCTCCCTTTTTACACATGGTAAAATGAGATACTGGCAAAAAGTGGGCGAATAGTGTGGCAAGGGCAAAATAGTGTTCATAGTGATGATGGATACAGCTAACTTCTCAAAGTGATAAAAAACAACCTTGCTTGAAAAGTGTTAAAAAGCAACCTTACTGAAAGCGTGGTTGCATAAAAAGTGATAAAAAACAACCTTGCTTGAAAAGTGTTAAAAAGCAACCTTAGTGAAAGCGTGGTTGCATAAAAAGTGGTGGTTCGAGATTTCTTGTCGTGTAAGGTCCATCTTCTTCTTCTTCTTCACTTTATATTCACGTATTTTCACGAGAGCCATCGCCTTGGAATCCTTCTTCTATGGAGAAGATTGGGAAGTTGTGATTAAAAGAAAAGACAAAATGGAGATTCTAGTTAGTCTCCAAAACAAATGTAGGTAATTGAAGTTACTGAATCGAAGGTTTTTTGTTTTTCCGAGGGCTTTATTATTACTTTCCTCAGTACGAAACGTGCAGTGATGGTCACGTCCTGTGATGTGGTAGATTCAATTGTTGGTCGACTAGGACACAGCTTCGATAAAGACAAACACGGGCGGCTGAAATGTATCCTTGGCCTACTAAATATTAGTAGTAGCAGAGAGCTTTAGGTACCAGCTGCAGGTTGATCTTTCATGACAGATCGATCAGAGGGCGGCAGAGCAATGGGGTTCTCGATCAGTACGTGCGCTAGATTCGAATTTGAGGAAGAAGCGGTGGACTTGGCCGGTTACTTGCAGCTCCTCGTCCTTGCGCTAGCTGCTGTGAGTGTGTGGCTGCTGTTGCAGCAATGGAGAAAACGCAGTGCAGTTTGCTTACCACCGGGTCCTTTAAACGTCCCCTTGTTTGGTCACTGGCTTCAAGTAGGCGATCGCATAACCGGAAAGAGCATGGCCAAGCTCGCCTAGAAGTACGGTGACATCTTTCTCTTGAACATGGGGAGGCGCAACCTGGTGGTGCTGCACTCCCCCGAGCTTGCCAGGGACATGCTTCACACGCACGGTGTGATCTTCGGCTCGCGAGCGTCCAACGTGGTTTTCGACATCTTCACGGGCGCCGGACAAGATCTGGCCTTCGCGGAGTACGGGGAGCACTGGAGGAAGGCGCGGCGCATAGTGACGCTGCCCTTCTTCACAAGCCAAGCCGTGCGGAGGTGGAGGCCCTTGTGGGCGGCCGAGGCGGACATCATGACGGAGCGCCTGGAAGGGCGCGCGGAGGCCTTTACAGAGGGCGTGGAATTGCGCGGCCAGCTGCAGCTCATGATGTACAACAACCTCTACTTGGTGGCGTTCGGCAGGAGGTTCGCCAGCGAGGACGACCCACTCTACAGAGAGATGAAGAGGCTGAACGATGAGCGCGGCCGCCTGGTGCAAAACCTTGACTACAACTATGGCGACTTCCATGCCATCTTCTATCCCTTGGTGCGAGGCTATCTCCAGACGTGCCGCAGAGTGAAGGAGGGCCGTGAGCAGATATTCAAGCATTTCATCTCCGAATACAAGTGAGCTGATTTAATCGCGATCAACGACGTCCAATTAGATTAACATGATTCATGAATATTCGTGTTTGCTGGTACGTGATGCCAATTGCAGGAAGCAAAGGAGCTCACTTGAAGAGAAAGAGGCATTTGGCATCGAGCATCTGCTTGCTGCCGTGGAGCATGGAGAAATGCAAGAGCAAAACATACTCTACATACTAGAAAATCTCAATGCAGCTGGTGAGTACGTGTGGATGTAAGCGTGAATTTTTGACGTCCATATTGTACGAGGAGTACCTGCAGTTAATTTGTCTAGCTAGTCTTACCGACCTGATGATTTTGCAAACTAGGGATGCCTACAATGCTATCCACAATCGAGTGGGCCATTGCTGAGCTCGCCAGCAACCCCCACATCCAAGCCAAGCTCTACGAGGAGCTTTGCAGCGCTGTACTGCATGGTTCCGAAGGACAGCTATATCCAGCTACACATGAGACTGCTGCATGGCCACTAGACTGCAAGCTGCCCTACCTGCACGCAGTGCTCAAGGAGACCATGAGGCTGCACACTATCGTGCCGTTGATAGTGCCCCACATGAACCTCAAGCCGGCCAAACTTGGAGGCTACGACATTCCGGCAAGAAGCAAGGTGATCGTTAACGCTTGGTGGCTGGCAAACAACCCGGAGTGGTGGAGCAGGCCAGAGGAGTTCAACCCAGAGAGGTTCTTGGGAGAGGAGGAGAGCGTGGAGATGAAAGGTAACAGCTTCAAGTTCTTGCCTTTTGGTTCGGGCAGAAGGCAGTGCCCAGGCATAGCCATGGCGTTGCCCGTGCTCCTGCTGGCCATCGGGAAGCTCGTCCTGAAGTTCGAGCTGCTGCCTCCGCCTTGTACTACGTCGCTGGACATGAGCGAGAAGCAAGGCCAATTCCTCCTTGAAATGGCGGTCCCTCCTCGAGTGCTCCTCAAGAGAAGGCCGTCGAGAATTATTATTCACAGCCCTAGACGTAATATGTAATGAAACTTAGGAATAGCATGAGTAGTAGTAAGACGTACACGAGCAGCGCCTACTTCTTCACCACCCCATTAAGTACTCTTCATCAACCAACACCTAGCTACACACTTCTTCACCAAGTCTAATTGTCCCCTGCACCTGTAGCGTCCACTTTATATTGGCAATATGCCGCATCGCCTTCACCAGCAAGCAGCCGCCTTCGGAAGACTCCATCACCACCTGCATCGCCTGTACTGACACTACTCTTCTTCATCAATATGGTATAATTGCCACCACCTGCACATTTCTTCATCAATATGGTAATATCGTCTTCTGCTTCGCCTTCACCAGCCTTCTGAACTCTACAACTCAAAAGCACGAGAAGCTCACGTGCTTGAGAAAATAATCGTTAAAACTTTCTTGAATCTCATGTAATTATACAAATGCTTCTCAGATACAGATTATCCTTGATTAATTAGAGCTAATCTCTGGAAACCGTATGTCGATGTGCTTGGAGCATCTCTGTGTTTTTCGGCTTTTTAGTCAGAAAGTTCGTGCTTTTTTTTTTTTTTTTTGGGGGGAAATTGTCTAAGTTACTGAAGAATCTCTCCCCCCCCCCCCCTTTTTTTATTTGAAAATGTCTAAGTTACTAGAACATGTAAATTCAAAATCCAATGGACAAGCAGCCAGAAGATTCGTGTCCCCCTCGGCTCCACTCAAGAAACCACTTTCTCTCTTTGGGATCTTGGGATGTGTATTTTGCAAATAGACATATTAATATATATAAACCCAAAAAATATTTTGGGTACATACTGTGGCTCAATGCACGTTTTTTTTTTTAAAATGTCAAGAATTTCAAGATTAGAGTACCCTTCCAAGGTGTTCTATAAAAATAATGAGAGAATGCTGTATGAATTATGAAACAAGGGTTTACATGCCGCTTAAATTTCGACATTTAATATGACGAAAATGAGTAGCAATGAAAATACAGGAACGTCCATATACACGTCGACGCTTCCATCTCGGTATCGAATCATCGGTATACTCATCAACATAACTGTCGAAAATAGCGTCTATATATCTATCGGAATAAATGTCTAAATAAACGTCTTTACCTTCGTCTGAAAACTAGTCGAAAAATTGTGTCAGCTGTTTCATATATTTCGATGCTTTTTTTGATGCATAAACCGACTGTTTTTTAGACGTTTTCAAAATAATTGGGGAATCCCTCATAACCCTACAAAAAAGAATAAGGGTTAACTACAAAACATAACCCTACAAAAAAGAATAAGGGTTAACTACAAACATACAGACTAAGTCTTAGAGTTAAAAAAAAAAGGCTTGTAAACTGAATAGAAATTGGAAAAAATGTGTAGACACGCTCTTTATGCCCTAATCTAGGCGTGGATAAAAAATAATTCTAAAATCTGAAGTCTACATGTATGTAGATATATGAAATTTCTTAGTTGAAATGTAAAAAGAGCTTTAATCCATCAAATTTGATGGAATTTGAAAGAAAAAAGCTGGCAGGTTAATCAAGAGAGTCACAACAACAAGTTGCATGTTTTGAGTTCAAATAAAAAAATACTTTTTGTTATCTTCAAAATCTGGTCCCGATCTTAGACAAAGATATTGTCTGGAAAAAAAAGTTGAATCTATTATAATATAGCCAAAACGTGATCTTTTAGATCCTAAAAGAAGAGAGAGAGAGTGAGCTAATATTTTATAGTTCTTTTTGCACTTTTCCTTGATTCATAGAAGAGAGAGAGAGCCCTTACAACGCTCCTTTTTGAGTCCATATTTTACCTAATGTGAGTCTCCTATCCACACTAGGCACTAATTGCTAACCCAAACATGCTCCGATGGTGACCAAACTTTGCATGTGGGGGTGGGCCCTCCCCCCACATGCTTGCAAAGTTTGGTCCCCATACAAGCATGTTTGGGTATGATGGTATAGGGAAGAACGGGATTTTCCATGGCCTCTTAAACACCAAGAGACTTGAAAAATCCGCACTGGGCGCTAATTGCTAATCCAAACGTGCTCCGATGGTGACTAAACTTTGCAAGCATGTGGGGGTGGGTCCCCCCACCTTCTCGCAAAGTTTTCTCCCCATCCGACCATGTTTGGGTATGATGGTATGTGGAAGAGCGGGATTTTCCAAGGCCTCTTAAGCACCAAGAGACTTGAAAAATTCGCACTGGGTACTATTTACGAACCCAAACATGCTCCGATGGTGACCAACCTTTGCAAGCATGTAGAGGTGGGTCCCCCCCACATGCTTGCAAAGTTTGGTCCCCATCGGAGCATGTTTGGGTACGATGATATGGGGAAGAGCGAGATTTTCAATGGCCTTTTAAGCACTAAGAGACTTGAAAAATCCACAATGGGCCACTAATTACTAACCCAAATATGCTTCGATGTGGGGACCAAACTTTGCAAGCATGTGGGGGTGAGCCCCCCCCCGCATGCTCGCAAAGTTTGGTCCCCATCGGAGCATGTTGGGGTACGATGGGGGGAAGACCTAGATTTTCCATGGCCTCTTAAGCACCAAGAGACTTGAAAAATCCACCCTGGGCGCTAATTGCTAACCCAAGATTTTTCCAAGTGACCAAAATTTGGAATCATGTGGGGGTGGGTCCCCCCCATATGCTTGCAAAGTTTGGCCCCCATCGGAGCATGTTTGGGTATGATGGCATGGGGAAGAGTGGGACTTGAAAAATCCACCCTGGTGCTAATTGCTAACCCAAGATTGTCCCAACAGACCAAAATTTGGAAGCATGTGGGGGTGGGTCCCCCCCATATGCTTGCAAAGTTTGGTCCCCATCGGAGCATGTTTGGGTATGATGGCATGGGGAAGAGTGGGATTTTACATTGCCTCTTAAGCACCAAGAGACTTGAAAAATTCACCCTGGGCTCTAATTGCTAACTGATGTATACTCCGATGGTGACCAAACTTTGCAAGCATGTGGGGGTGGGTCCCTCCCACATGCTTGCAAAGTTTGGTCCCCATCAGAGCATTTCTGGGTATGATGGCATGGGGAAGAGTAGGATTTTCCATGGCCTCTTAAGCACCAAGAGACTTGAAAAATCTAAACTTGGACGCTAATTGCTGCCCAAAGCATGCTCCGATGGTGACCAAACTTTTCACGCATGTGGGGGTGGTCCGTCCCCACATGCTTGCAAAGTTTTGGCCCCATCAGAGCATGTTTGGGTACGATGGTATGGGGAAGAGTGGGATTTTCCATGGCCTCTTAAGTACCAAGAGACTTGAAAAATCCACACTGGGCACTAACTACCAAACATGCTCCGATGTGGTGACCAAACTTTGCAAGCATGTGGGGGGTGGTCCCCCCCACATTCTATCAAAGTTTAGTCCCCATAGGAGCATGTTTGGGTATGATGGTATGGGGAAGAGCGGGATTTTCCATGGCCTCTTAAGCACCAAGAGACTTGAAAAATCCACACTGGGCACTAATTGCTAACCCAAACATGCTCCGATGGTGACCAAACTTTGCAAGCATGTGGGGGTGGGTCCCCCCACATGCTTGCAAAGTTTGGTCCCCATCAGAGCATGTTTGGGTATGATGGTACGGGCAAGAGCGGGATTTTCTATGGCCTCTTAAGCACCAAGAGACTTGAGAAATCCACACTGGGCGCTAATTGCTAATCCAAACGTGCTCCGATGATGACCAAAATTTACAAGCAAGCGAGGGTGGGTCCCTCCCACATGCTTGAAAAGTTTGGTCCCCATATCGAAGCATGTTTGGGTACGATGGTATGGGGAAGAGAGGGATTTTCCATGGCCTCTTAAGCACCAAGAGACTTGAAAAATCTACATTGGCCTCTTAAGCACCAAGAGACTTGAAAAGTCTACATTGGGCGCTAATTGATAACCCAAACATACTCCGATGGTGACCAAACTTTGCAAGCATGTGGGGGTGGGTTTCCCCCACATGCTCGCAAAGTTTGGTCCCCATCGGAGCATGTTTGAGTACGATGGTATGGGGAAGAGCAGGATTTTCCATGGCCTCTTAATCACCAAGAGACTTGAAAACTCCACACTGGGCACTAATTGCTAGCCCAAACATGCTCCGATGGGGACCAAACTTTGCAAGCATGTGGGGTTGGGTCCCCCCTGCATTCTTTTGTAAAGTTTTATCCCCATCGGAGCATGTTTTGGTACGATGGTATGGGGAAGAGCGGGATTTTCCATGGCCTCTTAAAGCACCACGAGAAAAATCTACCTTGGGCGCTAATTACTGACCCAAGCATGCTCCAATGGGGACGAAACTTTGCAAGCATGTGCAGGTAGGTCCCCCCCACATTCTTGCAAAGTTTGGGCCCCATTGGAGCTTGTTTGGGTATGATGGCGTGGGGATTTTCAACAAAGAATATGATAGCCAAAGTGTTAAAAAAAACCATGGAAATCAACTAAAATGTAATGATCAATAATGAAAAAGCTCATAATGATATAAACATCAACTAAGTACATCAGAATGTGAGCTAACCTAGCTACTCTGGGTTTAGCCACTAACTCAATAGATCAAGGCATAATGAAAATGAGCTATCCCAGCTAGTCTAAGATTAGTCACTGCCAATAAATCTAAGTATAATGTAAGTGAGCTAACCTAGCTAGTCTAAGTTTAGTCACTCTACGGCAATCCAATCAAAATTGTCATCTCTCACTGGTGGTCGATGTGCATGTCGAGGAGGCTGTGCTGGCTACGGGGGTCATCAAATATCTGCGGGGAGGTCGGCGTGCATAGCCTCCTCGACGTGCACGTCGAGGAGGCTGTGCTGGCTGCGGGGGTCATCAAATATCTACGGGGAGGTTTGCCTCAAAGACAAGATCATAAGATGGTGTTGGTGTACTCTCAGGAGCTCATGAGTCCCATAAGCTGCTTATAGCCCTCTCCCTCTCTCTATGTTGTGCTACTGCAAGACGTCTCCGTCTCTGTCTGTAAACCCAAAATCTATAATTCGCAATGGTACATGCATGCCACTCTATGCGTGTAAGCTCCTCTGTTGTAAGGACACGTTGCCATGAGAAGCAGCATTGCTGCTAGCACCATCACCCGAGGTGTCACTAGGACGAGCACCACCCACACGCTCATATGCTATGATCTGGCTCTCATGAAGGACTCTGGTATGCACATTAAACTCGTGTGCACTCCACTAAATCTTTGGAGGCACCTCAGGCTCCTGATCTCTTTCATCGGTGGCGTTGAGTCCTAAGTCAGTATAGCTGAGGTAAAATCAAGAGGCCTGCTACTCCTAGCATCTACTTGAGCGAAGCTTGGGTGAAGATAGTCAATGCCCAAAACTCTGTATGTTGCTAGGTCGACGCGTGCTCGACAAGAGGGACATGCCGAGAAGCGTACTAGCTCCTGGGTGATGCAAGACAAATGGAAAAAATGTCCACATCCCAGAGCATATCCACCAGTACTGTCAATGTCTTCGAGACGTAGAGTGCAATAGGCATCACCACGAAGGAATGGTGGTGCATCCTGAGGGAGAGGTTGTCCAAAAACCTCTATAACAGGCTGTGGATATAGAGGCAAGTAAGGCACTATCATGTCTGAGGATCTACAGATTTTCCAAACATGTAGCATCAACTGCTCTACCCTATGCTGTGTAATCCACTCCATAATCATGTGCTGGTCTACCGCCTCAGCTCTAGAACTCTCTACCTCAGTCCGAGCCTACTCAAAAAGTAAAGCATACAAATAATTGATTAGTCTCTCATTAGGTATTACTTAAAGAAATTTATAACTTTGGACCTTAATTATCTCTTTTTTTTTACGTACAAGAGAGAAACCTACCTACTGGATGTCAGACTCTCTCGCATGTCATGCCTCTACAGTAGCTTCCTCTGCCATCTGCAATGCAGCTCTAAGGCGATCAATCTCTGCTCTCGTCTCTATCAACTCCTGAGTAAGTCTCTCAGTGGTAGGTGTGGGATCCTACGTGACACAATCAACCATGCCGCTCATTTTAAAAATATAGAAAAGTACATATAAACATGTAAACAAATGACAATGAAAAAACTTAAGAAGTAATAAATGTGTAAATACCTTGACATCTGTCATTGGTATTGATCGTGAGAACAACTGTTAATCCCATTCGGATTAACAACATGATCCTCAATTGAGGACATTAATAAGTGTCATGCAAAAGGCACTATAAAGGTTGTACATTATGAGCTGTGAATGTTGTGGAGAGTAGTTTAGGAAAGGATTCATTGGTTACTCTTGATAAGTTTGATGTTAGCATCACAAAAAACACCAATGTGAAGAAGCAGGTTAGGTGTAGTTTTCTTCTTTTTTTCAAAAAAATAAAAAACATAAGGGACCATTGATTGAGCCGGTAACTTGCATTTCATTCCTTTGCATTGGCACAATCTACGTGGAAAACTCCACGTGAAAGTGCAGGAAAGTTGTTCACGACGTGAACCATTTCCCTGTAGTTTCACGTCGCAAATCACTCACAAAATCAGTGATGCCGAGATTTTTACCGAAAATCACGGGATTACATTCCAAAAATAGAAACCCTTATCCTGACACCTTTGACACGGTGCAACCCACCAAAAATTGGATTACGTGAAAGTGTAGTAGATCTTCACGGCGTGAACCATTCTGAAGCATATCACGGTGTGGGAATTAGAACTTAGTAGGAAATACTACGAGGAAATGGGTGAGGTCACACCAGAATATTATGTCCTATAGAATAATACACTAGTACTTGTGTTTCAAACCACGGTACGGTGGAAGGGTAAGGAAATAAACTCAAATCTGAGAAGAGGAGCTTTACAATGCTATGGCTGCAGTGGGCCACATTGAGTAGCCGAGTGCCCAAATAAGAATATGAATCATACACACCAACCACAACAAGTGGCGACCACGCCCAATGACATGCTAGTGCTCCCCTGCACACTAAATGTGGAATTGATCATTTGATCAAAGATTGTCCCTACCGAGCAAGTGGTTCTGCTTCTACTGCTGCTAATTAGGCCACCATTCGTACCATTAGTGTACAATCTGGGAAGATCACACCGCTCAATGTTCTAGCACGAGTTCAAGCTTAGTTAGGAGACAAGGGAAGGAACCGAGCGGATGTGATTATTTCCAGAACTGGCCGCATGAGAAGAGTGAAGAAATTAGGAAAGGGGGACACACGGGTTACAATCCAAGACAGATCTGAAGATGTTACAATTGATACCGGATCCACACAATCAAAGGAAGAAGGGAATCAAGGGATCAATGTGGGAGGATTAGACCTGGGAAAGCAAGGAGAACAACCAGCAACTCCAAAGGGGGTTGGTGAGTATCCCAATGTCAAGGAAGAAATAAGGAAGCTAGAAGATGCCAAAGCCTTAGTCAAAGAGTACCAACAACTTCATGAAACTAAGCCAAGGGCCACTCGAGTAAGGGATACCATCTATCCACGAGATGAACTACCTCAGAATAGGGTCTTGAACATGCCAACCCCAATTCTGGAGGGAACTGAAGAGGACTCCCAAACAAACACAATGACTACAATGTTTGAGGAAAACGAGTTGGGGGGATCTATTCATTCCTTCCCCCCAGGGAAGAATACGAGACACCGCAATGAGAAGAGCACTCTATATCCAAGGAACCCAGGGATATAGGAAGCCTCGCGGCTATACTATCCACACCTATCCAGATGCCCTTGGGACAATTTTTACGCAACTCACCCATCTTATGGTGGACAGATGTAAAAGGATGGGCAATTGTTATGCAACTCACCCATCTTATGGACAGATGTAAAAGAATGGGTCGAGGGAGGCCTAAGGCCAGCCCAGTAATATTGATGATACTCTGCCAGCCCAGTAATATTGATGATACTCTGCCATCCTTGGCAGAAAGACCCTTGAAGCATATCAAGGAAATGCGAGTCGTTAAGATACCAGTTAACCAACTGGGACGCTACCATGAAAGTGACGACATGAATGCTACCATCCCGATTCATCATAATGGATACCAAACATTGGCTATCCTGGATGGTGGGGCAGGTGTGTCTGCATCATTACCAAACATTGCTAGGAAAATTGGGGGAAGCCTGAACTAAAAAGAGCAGATCTAATAGTTAAGATGGCTGATGGAACATCTTCGAGACCCATTGGGCTTTTGGAAAATGTTAAATTCAGACTTTTTATGTTTCACTATCGTCATACATTCATCATGGACTTCCTACGCCAACCTAATACATATGACATAATCATTAGGGCCAAAAACGTCTCAAAATGGGCTGTGTAAGGAATTCGCTAACTTGCTAATTAGTAGAACGTTGACGGTCAAAACGGCTCCAAATTTGGCCGTTTTGGATATTTAAAGCGTATCTATGTGATTGAACACGTATCTAAGTACATATTTTAAAATCTAAAAAAATATATTGTTTTCATGCTACTCTTTAATGGCTCGTCTCGAAATTTGTCCTCTTTTAGTGACTTCGTGGCAAATACTTATTTCTCTTACTTTTGAATGACCATTCCCTCCGAACGCGCTCTCATCCATTCTCCAAAAAAATTCACAAGCTTATTCTTAGTTTCACTCCTCTGCTTCTCTAAGAATTTCACAAGCTACATCTCATTCTCATTCTTCTGCGTCTCGCATCTTCTAATAGCTCTGCTAATATTTTTAGCTCTGTTTTAGTAATGAGTGATACATCTAATCATAAGTTTCATTTGAATATCAAGCTCAACCAAGAGTATGCAACTACACGGAGTGTCTTCCAAGGACCCCTTTCATGTGTGAATGAATCTCAACATCTTCGCAACGAAGGAAAGAAGCATATTGACCTATGGACAGATGAAAGTCTATATCCACCAGATCCCAGAATAGGAAGGTATCCTTCTTTTCACACACCACATGATTTGATTAGATTTGTTGGTGATGGGGTGGATGGCTTACTTGGTTATAGTTCAAGACTATCTCAATCACATGCAGAATATATTATATATCTTCAAAATACTTTATCTTTGAATGCAACAAAAATTATAGAACTTGAAAACAAAATAGTGTCTTTGAAACAAGAAAATGATCAATTGAAAACCTTAAAAGAAACTCCAATAGGGTTAAGAGCACGAGTAAAATGAATGCGGGATGTAGTTAACTTGACAGAGAGATCTGGACAAAGGAAAAAAAGGTTAAAACTTGTAAGAGATCATGTTCCTACCCTTCTAGGATTTGACATGTCTAATGCTCAAGAAAGGGTAAGATTTTTGAATGAGCTTATGAAT
This sequence comes from Cibotium barometz, assembly GCF_041138505.1. NCBI lineage: Eukaryota > Viridiplantae > Streptophyta > Polypodiopsida > Cyatheales > Cibotiaceae > Cibotium > Cibotium barometz. Next base: position 52,893,920 of record NC_141071.1, on the reverse strand, counting down.
AGGTCGGATATCTTGAAACTTTTGAAACTTCCTGAAAATCAAACTAAAAAAAAACTAGTCTTTCAACATCTACTAAAAGATATGGACTTATTGGTCCAGCCTTCCCAAATATAAGAAGTTTGTGACACAGTGGGAGTGAGTAGAAAGGGATATAGAGCCATCTCTAAAACCTGGTTCAGGGTCCTTAAGTATTACAAAATCAAAGCTTTTGGGTTGCCTAGACCTCACAATGTTGGAAAATATAGAACTTTGTTAAATGAGGAAATTTTCAAACATTTCGGAGAGTATTTCTATATTGAGGGAACAATGCCATATGAGAGACAAAAAAAATCGTCTTTTGAATACAACGTTTATAATAATATTTGGATGAACATTAGAAAAGTCCAATCTTTTATGGTGAGATATTACAACATTTGAGAAATAGATTGTGAAGGAAAACTTGTATTTGTTTATAAAATTAGATGAAGCTCAAATCCAAAAATGTCAAAAAATGGAAAGAATATCTATATCCCTAATGAATAAAGCATTGGACTATAGTCAAGGTAAGCTTGATTCTCCATACCACAAAACTCAATCAGAAATGGAGCTATGGTGGATTGGATCAGCTCATGTGCCAGTAGAGAGTCATGAAACATTAAAGTGGCTCTTTTCACATATAGACATTCCTTCAGTTATTCAGAGCCAAAATGCAGGTGAACACCTTTATGTAGACGACATAGGTGATTTCATTGTGGAATGGCATTTGAGTGCTGACCTCAAGGCGTTGAAGTGTATGTTTGGTGTATGTGGAGGAGCAAATACCAAATATCCATGTCTTTATTGCATGGCAAGCACAGGGACAAGAGAATGGCAGAAAATGAGATTGGAAAACCACCATCCAGAAATAATGTGAATGTTGTCGATTATCCAACTTTTGTTAAAATTTGGGATCCAATTCTACCAATACATTAAAAAAATGTGCATATATGTACATTGCATGCAGAGATAAGAATCTTGGACAAATTGCTCCGACTTCATTTGGACTATGCATATTCTATTAAGCCGACTAAACTTGCAGATGAGTGCATAGAAAAATGCGAAGCCTTGCTCTCTCAAATGGGTTTCCATGGTGGCGAAGTGCATCTTAAAAAAGATCCTGTTCTTTCTAGAGGTACAGGTGATGTTCTGCAAGATGTTTCAATGGGAGGAGCAAAAGCAAGAAGATTTTTGAGCAACCATGACACCAAACAACTCAATGCAATGTGGAACTACTGGAAACATCTATGTGTCATTACCACAAATGTCAAAAAGTAGACCAGATGTAGCCAACAAACGTATGGAAGTTTGGAAAAAACTCGACAATTTTTTCAAAGTCCTAAGACAACAAGTTGGTTCAAATACTTATGCAGATGATTTCAAAAAAGCAATAAAGCTTTTAATAAAAGCTATCATAGATGCCTGGGGAGAAAAAGACATAACTTATTACTTGGTGAGTGTTCAGACTTATCAAAACAGTTAAAATTAAAGTGTAATTTCTTAAATTTACTAACAAAGAATTATCTTTGTAGCATATTCTTTACTTGCATGGACCATATTTTGCTACAGAAGGACCCCTTGCAACATGGAACACACAAGGAATGAAAAAGTCTCACTATCAAGCGAGAACTTCCTTTTTCAGATGTACCAGAACAGGAGGTGGTCAAAGAAGAAGCAATGCACTTAAAGAATTATTCAATTGGTTCTACAGGAGGCAATTACAAAGGATGAGATCAAAGAACCAGCAATCTGAAACTACACAAACACCTCAAGATAGAGACTAATGATTTACTAACACATTTGTACCTCTTACAAAATATTTGCTGATCAGTCCTTGTAAAATATTGTGTGTACATTAGTTTTTGATTCTCTTGGGACTATTTGGCATGTCACCTCTGTATCTCAAAAATTTTAAGTATCCTGCACTTGAGGCATTGAAACCTGCAGCATATCCAAAGATTCTAAGAGCAACAGCTCTCTCTAAAAGCAAGACCTTGTTAGCATTTATTTGAAGGGGAGTGTATCCCATGAACCTTGACAACACCTTCAAGGCAAATATTGGCAACTCAGCATCTTCAGAGAAGTTCATGTGGAATGCACAGAACATAGCCTTATCCAATGTAGGTAAGTAGTGCATGAGAGCAGATGAAGGCCTTCTTGACCTAGTCTTTGTAGCTTTCACTTTGCTGCCTTTAGCTCTTTCTAGAAAATCATCCTTATCAAGCAATTCAATCTGCAAGACAAAAACCTCACTTTAAAAAAATTACAATCACAATAACATTTTGCAAAAGATTAAAAGGAAACTACCTTCTGCAACTCATCCTCACTTACTACTTTGTCTTTCATCAAGTTGCATGAGCCAACCCTTTCCACTTTATCAGAATCTGCCTGAAGCTTGAAATCTCTGCCAAAAGACTCTACACCTAACTCAATAAGCCTGTTCTCAAAATCCTCATCTCTAAGGGAAGGTTTCTCCTCATCCACTCTTTTAAGGCACAAGGCAAGTGCATCAAGAGCAGGGATAAATGAGTGGTTAGATGTTTGCAAATCAAGTGCCAAAAACTCTTCCTTTGACTCTACTTCTGTATCAATAAAGTCTTTGGTCACCTCACAAGCTTTTGAAATTGCTGCAATACAGTAGTCTTCCCTGATATTGAAGAGACATTGAAGATAGGACAAAGGAATAAAATCTTTCTCATTGATATAGAAGAAAGGAAGGCTTGGAACAGTAACAGAGGATTCAGATATGCTCGCTTCCTCTGAGGGCTCTTCAGTAACAGTGAAAGCCCTAAATTCAGCAACATCAAGATTTGCACTTTCTTTCTCCTTAGCTTGAACATCAATTTCTTCCTCTTCTAAAATCTCACTTTTCTCTAGCTTTGAGACTGTGGTGACATTTAAGTTTTCTTCCTCCTTCTCTGCATCAATTTCTGATTCTTGCTCTTTATCTTGTATCTCTGCTCTCAAAAATAGAAAAAAAAGAAAGGAGACATCTTTGGGGACAAGGTTACAAAGCTTTTTATGAATTGGACAAGAAATGGATGAAGGGCATGTGAAAGAGATTCTATTTGAAAATCTACTGAACCTCTTTGTAACTTTGGCTTTCTCCACACTGACAGCTGAGTAAAATCGGTAAGGTGACAAAAATCATTGTCTCCGATATGAAAACAATGAGCTTCAATTGACATTTCAAATTGTTTGTACTCCTTCAAGAATGTCCTTAAGCTTCATCAAAACATCTGAAAGAATAAACCTTGGATTGAATATCTCCATTGCATCTACGTATACCTTCATGTCATGACTATCTTGCAAAATAGCATTCAAGAGTCTTTCACTTGGGCTTTCTTCAACAAGTTCATGTCGTCCCTCAACACTTTTACTCATTGTGATATTTGAGAAAAACGCTGGAACAATTCTGAAGAAGGCTTGGAAGTCTTTATATGGCAGAGCCTGAACTAAGCGAAAATAAGTGGTCCAAAAGTTTTGGAATGCTTCTATCGCTTGGTGCGGGCTTTGGCAATTTGAAGGTTCAAAAGAAAAGAGAGAGTTTTACAAAATAGAGCTTGGAAGTCACTATATGGCATAGCCCGACTAAGCGAAAATAAGTGGTCCAAAAGTTAAGGGCCTTGGCAATTTGAAGGTTCGAAAAAAAACAAGAGAGAGTTTTTGAGAATATCTGATGGAGCACGTGGAGCATGGCAAAAATACCTTAAATAGTGACCGTTTGTGCCACGTGGCAAAAATGATTGCATGACATGTGTATCCAAACGGTCCTATGTACGACGGATTTGAGGTATAAAAATTTAATTTTCTTGAAAACATTTCTATTTTTCACCGACACGGTATCAAGCGAAATTGCTCCTCCGAAATTCCTGGAATCTCCTTTTACCCTTCTCACCCATATCAAGCGATAACGCTCATCCGAACATCTCAGACCTTCTTCATCGCTTGGTTTCGGATCCTCCCCTCACTTGGCCATACCCCGAATCAAGCGATAATGCTCATCGGAACATCTCGGACCTTCTTCATTGCTTGGTTCCGGATCCTCCCCTATCACTTGGCCATACCCCGAATTAAGCGATAACGCTCATCCGAATATCTCGGACCTTCTTCATCGCTTGGTTCCGGACCTTCTTCATCACTTGGCCATACCCTGAATCAAGCGATTGAGCTATTCCAATTCTTTTTGAAGCTATTCATCGCTTAGTTCCATCTCCTATAGTCATTGCCCGAATCAAGCGATAGAGCTAATCCAACCAATTTGGATCCGCCCCATCGCTTAGTTCAGGCCACTGTTAGTTTTTTTATCTCAACTCACAAATCACCCCGATCGGGTCTATTCTTTTTCTTTCACTTCAATGGCGAGGACAAAACAGACTGCAAGGAAAGTCTACTCCCCTTTGGAGACTGAAAAAGCTCAAGACAAAACAGACTGCAAGGAAAGTCTACTCCCCTTTGGAGACTGAAAAAGCTCAAGACAAACCAGGATCTTCCAAAAAGCCAGTTGTCGATGAAAAACAAGAAAAGCCTCCTCCAAAGCCTTGTGCTAGGGCAATAGCAAGAAAGAGATTAAACTATCAGGTGAAGTCACTAAGAGAGATCAGAGCGGCAAAGAAATCTACTAATCTTCTCATCCCTCGACTGCCATTTATGCGGGTTGTCAGGGACATATCAGAAAGGTTAATTGGCAGAATGAGAAACACAAATCTTGATAAAGTCTGATGGGAGTCACAGGCCCTTATGTGTCTTCAAGAGGCTGCTGAGGATTTTTTGATCGACTTTATGAATGATGGATACATTGCTGCTACATTTGCTCATAGGATCACTCTCATGAGCAAAGATTTTGTGCTTGTGTCTAGACTTAGATACAAGTTTGACAAAGCTTTGGAACCCATTCCAAGTCAAGATATGAGGGCTTTTGAAATTTTAAATATTCCTCTAGCAAGACAACCCAAACAATCAGTTGTTATTGAAGATGTTTCGCATACTTATAGTACAAGAAAAGCTCAAGATATTAAAGAAGAAGTGGAGAAAGAGAGAGCAAGAGAAGATTATAGAGGATGCCATTCTTTCTCAGCAAGCTAAAATTCTTCATGCATCCAATTCAGAACTTTATCAGAATGTAACAGGTCAAATGGTAGTAGATGTCTCCATGCATGGAGAGGATGAGGTTTATTGTGACATTGCCCCTGAAGACACAAGTATGCTTGTGAATCACAATATTGAGATATGTGACACGGTCCTCTTTATCTGTCTCAGGTTTGTGTGGATTTCCTTTTGCTTTCTTGATGAATTTCTCAGATTCCATATTTTATTGATATGTTTTGTTTATGTCTCCAGATGTCTTATGAGGGATCTTCCTGACTCAATGGCTATGCAAGTGACCATTCTTGATCCCCTTGTTACACGGAGTCTTTTCAATAGGCAAGGGGATCTTGCAAGTTTTCTAAAAAACTTTGATATGCTGACATGCAATTACATTGTATACCCTTATGTAGTGTAAGACTCACACTCAATTATCTTTTGTCCATCATTACAATATTCACAACTAATTGCAGTATTCATCTTATCACAGAGGCCATTGGAGTCTTATTATCTTCAATCTATTTGGATAGAGATGTAATCTTTATGAATTCTTTAGCATCCATTCATGGGAGAAGTAAAATGTAAGAATCAACTTTACCATGGTTTATGTTCTAGAGCAATATTTTGTAAGTTTTCAATTTTTGGTTGACCCTCAATATTTTATGCTTGCAGTGCTGCCAAACTTATCTTGAGTTTCCTAGGTTCCACCTATGAAGACTACAAACTTGAAGATTTTAAGTACTACAATCAGAAAGTTCCTTTGCAGAAAGACTCAACATCTTGTGGATGGATGGTGCTTGCTAATGCTTGGAGATATCTTGAGTCAAGATTTAGAATGACAACACTTACTGTAAGTTCATGTAATGATAGCATTGATTGATTGGGTCAATACATTTAGTGACTTTCTCATATTAAGAAATTTTATCATTTTCTTTTGTCTTAGTTGCATGAATATCCAGATTCTTGGGTAAGTTGGGTAAGGGAGAAGGCAGTGTCTATGGTTTTGGAAAGATCTATCAATCCAGTTTATCCTGATTCCCCCTTTCCACCTGAGAAAGGAGCCAAGGGTACAACTTCAAAGAAAAGAAAAAAGGAGGAGAAGAAAAGCCATGTCAAGGATGGCTCATCCAAAAAGAAAAAGACCTCTGCCAAAGAGAAGAAGGAAAGAAATAAGAGCCCTACAAAGAGCAGATCTTCGAAGGGAAAAAAGAGTACTACTAAAGAGAAGACCCATTCTAAAGGGAAGAGCCCTCAGGCTACAGAGAAGAGCCCTAGCCCTCCTACTAAAGAGAAGAGCCCTAGCCCTCCTGCTAAAGAGAAGAGCTCTTCACCAGCTCAAGAGAAGACTCCTATCAAAGAGAAGACCCCTGTCAAAGAGAAAACCCCAATCAAAGAGGACCCCTGTCAAAGAGAAGAGTGCTACTAAAGGTCTTCCATTTCACTCACCAGTGAAATTTAAAATTCAGAAGCGTCGTTCATCCAACAAAGAAAGTAAGAGGGCAAATGTTGGCTCTCCATTTAATTTCTTTTTCATGTTCCCTTTTTCATGTTCCCCAAGAAGACTGCCAAGTCTCCAAAGCCAACCTCCAAAGAACCTTCTCCAAAACCAGACCCTACTGCCAAATCTCCCTCGCCAACACCTAAAGATCTCAGAGAAGAGCCCAACTTACCACTAGTTGAGGAATCCACTGCAAAGTCTTCCTTTCCAACACCTCAAGAGCTCAAAACACCGGAACTTGAACCTCAATCAGCCAAATTTGATTGAAGCAAACAGAAGAGAGAAAGATTCTCTAAAGATCCAGGGTCATCCCATGCCAAAAGAAAAGTTGATTTTGTTGAGTGATTCCACAAATCGACTTTTGTTTTGTTCATTTTGTCCATATGAACACACCCTTTTTGGGACTATATTCTGTACTTAAATTCAGTATCAACAATTTGATATTCAACTGTTAAACCTTGTTTTGTGTTGCGAACAATATGTTGACCATTTTTGTGAAGAAGTCAAGACGAAATTTAGCAGAATATATTGATTACATTATTGGAGAAATCCTTTTCAGCTTAACAAACTTGCCCTTGCAAGTGGCTCAAATACAACTTTTTTTGGGGGAAGACATGTGATGCATGACGTTACACTCTCCATCCTTGTATTGACAACAATATCATCTACTTTGAATCTATATTCAGGTGATGTTTCTTCCAGAAACTCAAGCGACTCTCTTACATGTTGTAGTCTCCAGTTTGATGTTACAATAAGGTTCCTAGGATCTATGAATGGATGGACTATGATATTAAATTCAAACTCTGGACAATTCTCTTCAGAATCCAAAGGGACCCAACTACCAAGCTTGCTTTTTCATCTCCTATAGTCATAGCCCAAAACTAGGGATTGACGACATAGTTGGTATGAGATAGACATAGAATTTGGGCTTACTCTATAACTGATATTGTCGCCAATATGAAAAGTTTCCCTGGTACTCCATCCTTCTCCAAGTACAGTGTCCAGATTAGTCATAGATAGTCTTCTATTAAGCCACATCGTTCTTGTCCTCTCCAATTCCGTTGTATTGAAACATGCCACAAAGACATGTATAGGCAAGAACCATTGAATTTTTATCCTTCTTGAAATCCTTCCAGGAGACATAGCTTTAAGAATATCATCTTTGATTTTGGATTAGAAGCCTGTTATGGTATTTGGATCAGGAACTTCCTATTCGAGTGACATTAATGTGGGAATAGGTATGTCATATAATTCTCCATGAACACCTTCTCTTGATGGAACCCTGTATTCTGCAAAATACACAAATATATCCACTGATTTGTAAAATGAAGGTGGGTTGTCTGCATACATTACATCTGCAATCCCCTTGTGAATTGCTTTGAATGTGCCACTTAAGCTCTCAACAGGCTGCCACTCCACAGCTGTTGATGGAAAGATAACTGAAGTTAAACAAACAACAAATATATCAGAAGGAGAAATATTGTGTTGTATCAAATAGATAAAGTTTTGTTAAATTACAGTAAGAATGGAGAATTGGATGTTCATCCAAGTTCAACACCATGTCTTTGGCCATGTAGACATGAACTTTTGCAAGCCAGCCCCCATTGTCGGTCACTTTGAAGGCAAGAACACGACCTTTCCAATGGGATTTCAATTTATTTTGCTTGGTTCTTTTCACCCTATGGGCACCTTTGCAAGAGGGAAGCATTGTTACCCAATCATTCACACGAAAAGACATGGGTTTCCAAACACCATCCTCTCTGGTGTTATGAAAATCACAAGAAGTTATATTATGAGAAGGACGACGTGAGGACGCCATAGAAGCTCACAGATGAGAGAAAAATAGTGAGTCTTTTGAAAATGCAAAGAAAGGAGAATAAGCCATATGCCAAAATGGAGGGAAGGTGGAAAAGGGAATGAGCCATACCAAAATGGAGGGAAGGTGGAAAGTAGACGTTTGAAAAAATTTGGTGATTTGTCATTTATAGCGTTGTTTTCAAAGCCTGAAAAGAGAAGATTTCATATCTTCCTGCTTGATTTTTTGAAATATAAAATGGAACAAGATGTCACTATTTTGGACCCAAACTTTAATGTTAGCCATCGTAAACGTCTAAATTAAACCGTTTTAGCCGTTCGCCACTAAAATAGAACCGTTAAGAAGACATTTAGAGGAGACAAGAATGCCATACTTTTGTATACGTGTCAATTCACAATTGGACAATTTCTTAATCCTTAGATTAACAAACAGCCCTTTTCTAGCCGTTTTTGGCCCTAATGATTGGGATGACCCTTCATGAGGGAATCCAAATTGGTGCATGATTGGGCCCCTTGGATCATGTATATGTACGCAGGGACTCACAAATCTTGAAGATTAATCTAAGAGCATGGAAAGCACACCCCATGGAAGGGCGATTGTTTGGTAATGACTCGGTCACAATGGAGCGAACCACATCCCTTCAGATATGCCAACCTACAGAGAGGCAGATAGGAAATGAGAATGTATGCATCACTACCTCCCCCACACTTCAGTGAAAATTGGATGCATGTGTTGGCTACCATTGACGTAATGCAACCCAGTATTTGGAATCTGGAACCATTCCCATGACTTCTATCTGCATGGTTGATTGATAAACCATGCATGAGGAATCATAAGGGGAGACATCAAGTACAGAAGGTACTGTGACACGAAGCTGTACCAGTGTTCAACGTCTTAGATGATGGCAGAGATAGAACTATTGTGTGATAGTGCCTAAAAAGAATGGGAAATTGAGAGTATGTGTCGATCTTAAAAAAGTAAAGCGGCCACTCGGAAGGACCATTATCCATTATCTTATATTGAACATGTCTTGGAAAGAGTGGCTGAGAGGGAAACGTACAGCTTCTTGGATGGGTTTTCTAGGTACAATCAGGTGTCCATAGCACCAGAAGACCAACATAAGACAACCTTTAATACAATGTGGGGGACATTTGCTTACAAAGTCATGCCGTTTGGTCTCACAAATACCTCGGAAACCTTTTGCAACAATGACTGATGTGCACAGCTTTTAAGGACTACTTGTTGCAAAAGTGGTTGGAAGTGTTTATTGATGATCTATGTGCACATTCTCGATGGGAAGATCATTTGACCTACTTGAGGAAAGTCTTTGAACGTTATCGATTATATCGGATATCATTAAACCCCTTGAAGTGCCAATTTTGGGTCAAGCATGGTGTGATACTGGGACACATAGTCTCAAAAAGTGGTATATTCATTGATGATAGCAAGGTCAAATTGATCTTGGAGCTACCACCGCCTACCAACTACAAAGGAGTGCAAAGGTTTATGGGTCATGTGGGGTATTATCGACATTTCATCATATTTTATGCTGAGATAGACTGACCCTTGTACAAACTTCTCATTGTCTTTGATTGGATTGAGGAGTTTCAAGAGGCTTATGATCGTCTGAAGCAAGCCTTGGCAAGCACACCTATTTTGCGACCCTCCAATCTGTTGAAAAACAGGTAGAGGGAGAGGAGACACACACACAGGAGTAAACCCTAATGCATATTACAAACCCTAACCATAGAGGGAAGCCATGTCTCTTCTCACACAATGCATAAAGCCATAATCCATAATACACAAGACACACTATGAGTTGTGTCCACACACATCTAACCCTAGCTAATGTCCACACACTATGACAAGCTGGACGCGGTCATTTATGTCTTGCACATGCTGCTACCTAACATGCCAGCACATAGCATAGCTGGCACACACTGACATCGAGCTTGAATCTTAACAGCCCCTCTCAAGCTCATGATGTACTGCCATAGATGAAGATGTAGATGAGCTTGGGCTATCAAAGCTCTCAACACTCCCCCTCAAGCTCATCCCACATACTCCCAACATAGTACGGAAGTACTCAAACTTCTCCCTGCTAAGTGGCTTTGTAAAGATGTCAGCCACCTGCTCTTCAGTCTTCACATACTGTAGATCCACACTGTAGATCCACTGTACCATCCAGCACTTTCTCTTTGACAAAGTGATAATGGACCTCTATGTGTTTGGTCCGCGCATGAAACACTGGATTCTTGGCCAACTATATGCTGCTCATGTTGTCACAATGAATGACAACTTTGCCATCAATAGGCTCACCCAAATTAGCCAAGAGACTTTTTAACCATATTCCTTCACAAGTAGCAATGGCTGCACCTGTATTCAACCTCTGTACTAGATAAAGCAACTATAGGTTGCTTCTTGCTACTCCAACTCACCACGGCACTTCCAAGTGTAAAGGCATAACCACTAGTAGACCTCCTGTCATATGAGCTACCTGCCTAATCAGCATCTATGTAGCCATGTATATCCAAGCCTTTACCACTCTCATAAAGAAGACCATAATGTGCAGTGGTCTTTACATATCGCATAATGCGTCTCACTGCATCCAAATGAGGTTTTCTGGGGCTCTGCATAAATTGGCTTACTAGCCCCACAGCATAACTCAAATCCGGGCGTGTGATAGTCATGTAAATGAGACTACCCAACCATCTTTCTGTACATAGATGGATCATCCAACTCTTCACCAAAATCAGCCCGCAACTTCACATTTTGCTCCAAAGGTGTACTCATTGGCTTACACCCTGTCATGCCATATTTTGCCAACATATCCAATGCATATTGGCGTTGCACTAACCATGTACCTGCATGGTCTTTGATCACTTCAATTCCAAGAAAGTATCTCAGCTCACCCAAGTCTTTCATGTCAAACTGCCCACTCAATGCTTTCTTGACATGCATCACATCTGTACCATGATCACCTGTGTGTGTGTGATAATCAAGTCATCCACATAGATGACAAGTAAAACAATCCCATGATCTGTTTTCTTCACATAGAGTGAAGAATCTGCTGTAGAAACCTGAAATCCAAGGAAGATAAGATATGCTTTCTTGACATGCATCACATCTGTACCATGATCACTTGTGTGTGTGTGATAATCAAGTCATCCACATAGATGACAAGTAAAACAATCCCATGATCTGTTTTCTTCACATAGAGTGAAGAATCTGCTGTAGAAACCTGAAATCCAAGGAAGATAAGATATCTGCTGTAGAAACCTGAAATCCAAGGGAGATAAGATATCTGTTCATCTTATCACTCCAAGAACGAGGTGCTTGCTTTAAACCATATAATGCCTTTTTCAATCTGCATACATGAGTGGGATACTTTGTATCCTTCTGGCTGTGCCATATAAACTTCTTCTTGTAGATCACCATTTAGAAATGCATTGTTCACATCCATTTGATGCATTTCCCAACCATTTGCTGCAGCCATAGCAATGACTGCTCTCACTGTTCCCATCTTTTCCCTTGGACTAAATGTTTCATCATAGTCCAAGCCTTGGGTTTGTGCATAACCCTTAGCTACCAATCTCGCTTTATGGTGTTCAATGGAACCATCTGACTTGTATTTCACTTTGTAAACCCATTTACAACCAATGACATTTTTGTCTTGTGGTAATGCAACCAAATCCCATGTGTTATTATGAACCAATGCGTCCATCTCAACATCCATTGCCTTCTCCCATACATGCTTTCCAATAGCTTCTGTATAGCATGTAGGTTCCACGTGCTTCACCAAAGAGGTCATATATGCGTAATGCATAGAAAAATCACGATATGTCAACCTGTCATATCTGACCCTTTGTTGGGATCTCCGCAATGCATGCGGATCACTCTGAACACCTGTCAGTCTAGCATGTGGTGGCACATATCTATCCTGCCTTGCACCAGGTGTGCGTAAAACAGGTATGCCAAGCTCCTCATCCAAACTCTCTGAACTTGACGACTCATAACCTGTAATTCCAATTCCTTCAACCTTCTTCTTTCCTTTATCCACAGCACTACTCCCAGTGCTCACACTCTCATGCCTCAAACGTCCTGACCATGGACGTACAGTACTACTCTCAGACTCTGCTCGCCGAGACATAGAAGTAGAACTAGAACTTGCTTGTAGCAAGTTCACATGCACATCAGCATCAACAAGTGAATCAATGACACCTTCATCCTGTGCTTTGTACCAACTAGCAAGTTCATCAAACACCACATCTCGTGAGATAACCACTTGCCTAGTTTGTGGATTGTAACATTTGTATGCCTTACGATCCTGTGCATATCCAACAAATACACACTTCTCTGCCTTAGGATCCAACTTCCTCCTTCTCTCGTCAGGCACATGTACATAAGTACTTTGAGGTGTCCAATGTCTGGTCTAAAACTTGTAAGCCGCATCTCTGGCATACTTCCATGTATGGCTGCTGTGGGTATCTTATTCAGTATATACACTGTAGTAGCACACGCTTCTATCTAATAATAATTTTCAGTAAAATAATAACTGAATTATCAAACCTTTTCGAGAAAGATAGTTCAGGAAATATCTTATCCGACTTGAACCTTGAATTAGACTATGACCAAGACCAAACTCTTTCGTCAGTTTTGAGGAAAAGAAGGTGTGACCAGTTTAGAAAAATACACTCAAAACTCTCGCCAAATCTGAAACTAAGTTTGAGACCCTTCGAATTGATCTGTGGATCAAGGTTATAGAATTCGAGGAATTCTGGTATGAAATTCAGAATTCTGATCAAGGAGTTTTGGGGATACTGATTCAAGAAATACTCTTGTATTCAAAAGAAAATCAAACTGAAAACTTGCATAGAAACCCTGCTTTCTTAAAGGACTGTCTTATGCCAGAATGTTGGAGGGAGCAATTGGTATATGTTTTTCTAAGGGAAGTTTGGTTGTAATCATCTGGCGGGGAGTGTTCAAAGGATGGCTCACGTGTGGCAAAACCTGCCCAGGTCTTGACTAACCTCGGTAAGGTTGAAAAATAGTGCGCTTCCAGTACGATGGGGGCAAGGGCCGACGAAGCGGTCCCTGAGTGAATAGATGTGATGACATGTGAATCAGATAGATGTGAATGAATGAATGGATGAGATGTGATGTCATGTGAATCAGGATGTAAATGAATGATATGGAATCTAGATGTGTATGTGAAGAATGGATGTGGATGTGTATGTGAAAGAATGGATGTGGATGTGTATGTGAAAGAATGGATGTGGATGTATGTAAAAGAATGGATGTGGATGTGGATGTGTATGTGAAAGAATGGATGTGAATGTGTATGTGAAGAATGGATGCGGATGTGTATGTGATGAAAATGGATGTGGATGTGTATGTGATGAAAATGGATGTGAATGTGTATGTGAAGAATGGATGTGGATGTGTATGTGAAGAATGGATGTGGATGTGTATGTGAAAGAATGGATGTGGATATGCATGTGAAAGAATGGATGTGAATGTGTATGTGAAGAATGGATGTGTGTGTATGTGAAGAATGGATGTGGATATGTATGTGAAAGAATGGATGTGAATGTGTATGTGAAGAATGGATGTGGATGTGTATGTGAAAGAATGGATGTGGATGTGTATGTGAAAGAATGTGATGTGATATGATGTGACATGAATATATGTGGATGTGAAGTGATAGATATGAATGTATGGATAGATATGGGTAGTCGTACATGTGAACGATTGGATGGATGTGGATGAATGAGATATGATGTGATATGATGTGAATCGGGATGTGAATGAATGAGATGTGATGTGCAATGGATGTGATGTAAATTGGGATAGATGTGAATTTATTACCGGGTACTATGAGCTAGGAACTATCGAAAAGGCCACTGAGTGGACAGGTGCTGAGCGTTCTAGTTGCCAATGATGCCATAGGTACACCGATGAAGGAAAAATTGAAAATTAGGATTCAACCGGATATTTTGGAGGTTTATGATCAGTGATACTATAGTTTCATTAAAAGATTGTTTTAAAGACAGCTGAATCTATGAAAAAGTCAATTTCATATTGGGTGTGTAAGTGGTGTGACTATTTTTAAGTTTGCATGAATATCCGGCTAGGGAGCCTGGGAACTCTTTTCCCTAGTTCCCGAGACAAAATCTAACCAAATTCTTAAATGGATCCCATCACTACAGTGGTTGGGCGGTTGGCTAACCCATAGGACTGGATGGGGTTAGGTTGGACTAATGGATCCCTAAAATGAGACTCAATTCTGTTATGGTACGATAGATGAAATAAATCCCGGATAAAAAATTATTCTATGGAAAAGAATTAACGACTGTGCCTCTCAATGAGGAAAAAAGCGTTGGTCTCTATGATCCAAGTGCAAGTCTTTTCCTTGATCTGACTATGGGACTTACAGGTTCGGTCAGATCAGTTCAGTTAGTTAAGGCTCTTGACTACGTTAGAGTAAAAATATCGGAGGAATCTCCCGTGCTTTCTGAGCGAGGGAAGTTTTTCCGAGTTCGGTTTTGGAAGAACCGAGGGATTAGTCTCTTGTCCGGATATACGTGGGTGAGGCCCCGAGTGAGTGACCCTGCCCCGTGCAAGAAGTGCTACTTCCACTACTAGCACCCCAAAATTCATTTTGCGCTGAGGGGAAAGGGATCTTTCAGATCTTTCAAGGGAGTTCAAAACTCTCTCCTCCACTTGCTTCTCAACCATCTAATCATCTTCTATGGATTCCTTGCTACTAGTCTCAATTGAATGCAAACCTCTATATAAACAAACACACTTTGATGTGTGTTGGTCAAAGGATCGTACTTCTCTGGTATGAAGATCCTTGGTAGTTTGATGCACAATTGTTTGTAGAGACTTTGTCTCCCAAAATGTTTTTGGATCTTCAAGTGCATGAAATGGTGTTTTAGTAGGTCAAATGTTAATCTCTGGACCCAAAGTTTTTATTTGTAAGCCTTTGCTTGTTCAAAAGACCGAGTTATTTATGATGTGAAAAACTTTGGTTTTTCACTTATTCCTCAAGCTTAAGGTTACCTCTCTAATTAGCATTGTTCCCTCGATTGGTTTTTGGACTAAGCACTATTTATGAATGAGTTATCTCAAAAGATAATCATGGTTGGAATATTAAAGTAGTCATGCGTGAATAACTTGAGATAGTCACAACCGTGAAAAACTCTAATATTTCAAAATTGGATACAAAATCACCACAAATGAAGTTTCATAAGTTGTGTTCAATTATAGGTCACCTTAGAAGTCCAAATAAATAAAATAATTTTGGCGTGAATTTCTCAAGAAATTCACGGTCATACAAAATCCTTGGTTTTTCACGCCAAAAATGTTAATCCTTTTTGTATTAAAATCACTTCTTGTGATCTTCGACGATTAATTAATTCATGTGGACGTTTCACTATCGTTTATTATCCTCACTTGATGAAAATATTTAGACGTGAATTTCTAGAAATTCACACTAAACTCACGACATTCACAGCCACCATAAAAAACTCTAGTTTTTTATGCTGGAATCTTATAAGGATAAGAGGAAAATATTTCTATTTTTCACGAGGTAATCTCACAAATTACAAAGTGATTTTCAAGATTTCTTATCATCATTAAAATATTTGGTTTTTCACTGTGTGACACTTGTAGGTATGAAAAACCAAAAATTGACTAAGATTTTGATTTTGATTTTGATGATCCAAATCTCAACTTTTCCTACTCAAAGTGTAGTTTGAGAGTTCTAACTATGGTTAAGATAATCAATTCACACACTAGTTTTTCATGTTTTTGTAGCAAACAATAATCAATTTTCACTAAAATTGACAAATCTCACCCACTTGGTAAAGGGATTTGACATTAAGCTCTTCTAATGAAACATAAAACTCTTAATCATGCACTTAAACATATAGTCCAATTGAAAATTTAAAATTTAAAATTTAGAAACCAATTTTTTTTGCATCACAATATATGGTAAATATGGCATGTCCCAAACTGAGACAAGTAGACAGTACGATCATAAAATGTTAATAACTTCCTTGTTTTAACTCCAATTCCATCCCCATCGTGCACACAAGGAAGACATGTAACGAAGATCTTAACTTGATTTACTGAGTAATTTTTGCATGCAATTTCTATTTAAAATTAATTATTATATGTTTTGAAAGTATATAAAAGAGTAGTTTTCTTGTATTTTATATCAAAATTTTTATATTTTTACTTGATTGAATGATCCAAGGATAGACAATTATGAGGACAATGTGACCATATGGTCAAACTTCGTTCGTAATGGTTAGATTGTTTGAGATCTCCATTGGAAATTTACTTCAAAGTCTTAGAGTAATTGAACATAATTAGTAAATTAATTCTATCTTTTTAATATTATTATGTAATAATTTTATGTGAGAAGGTAGTGCTAATCATGGTGAATCTATAGAAAACAAATTGGTTTAATTTGAGTAAGAAAAGGTCTATTTTCATCGTGTTTATGTAAAAATAGCTCTACTTAAGTAGTTTCTTCCCTTCCAAGCCTAAATCCAAGTCTTACTAGGCTTGGCAATGTAGGTTAGGTAATGTATCAAACCTAGGTGGAGACCCTAAGGTGGCCATGCATGTTTGATATGTCACCTACACATGGTATCAATGTGCTAACTCACTATGCCACCTCATCACATTGATGACATGGCATGCCACCTCATTATTAATGACATGGCATGCCACCTTATTAGATTCCATATCACATGCAATAACACATCATCAATGAGGGAGAGCTGCCACCTCATTCAAATTACCACATCATTAGTCTATGTCATCAAATTATCCCACCATGGATATATCACATCATCTTGAGTTGGTGCCACTTTTCACACACGTGTATGCCATGTCAACATTCTGTCATGCTACATCATCATCTAGACTTTCTATATCATCATGACCTCCCATACGTGGGTGCATCTATTCATAGTTTCACATACATGTAATATATATATATATATATATATATATATATATATATATATATATATATATAGTCCATGTATATGTATTTAAAATAATCTTATAATATTTATTTTTAAATAAAAAATATAAATCAATTATAAAATATATTATTACATCTATATGTTTTTTTTAATTAGCTCTTTGTTAAGTTATTATATTTATATAATTTTAAGGCATCTTTTTTAAATATTTATTATTTTTAAAATAATTAATTTTAATTTTAAAAAATAAATAATATACATAGATTTATTAATATATTATTTTATATTTTAAAAAAAGTATATTTTATTTTTGTTTCTTAAAAGAGATTTTATTTATTTGTAGAATTATTATATAAAAATATTTTCTTTTGGAAAAATATATTATATCAAAATCCTCTCCATTTTAAAAATCCTCCCCATTTTAAAAATCTAACCAGAGACATCATATAGATTTAATTAAAAAGATACGTCTATTAATCCATAATCATCCAATTGAATAAGGAAAATCTTATCTCATGAACTATAATATCTTATCTATTAATCCATGATCATCCAATTGAATAAGGGAAATCTTATCTCATGAACTATAATAGCTTATCTATTAATCCATGATCATCCAATTGAATAAGGGAAATCTTATTTTATGAATTAGAATATCCAATACACTGCAAGATAAGAGAGTGTAGTTTCCTATAAATGCACACACTTATATGCTCATTTCATTTAGTCATAGCTTGGTGTCTAGTCTTCATAATGTTTTGTAGAGAATAGGCTCCCAAAGTTGTAGGAGTAATAAATCTAATAGGAAATATAGGAAGCCCTTTGCTCATCATGAGGCTCAAGAAGAAGAGAGAAAGAGGATGGATCGAGAGCAAAAAGACAGTGGAGGGCACACGTCAACGGGCAGTTGCTGCTAACATTGGCAGGCCACCACCACCCTCACCTCCTCCACATGAGCTGCCTCCACCTCTCCCTACTATTGCCCCCCCTTGGTTTGGTTGAAGCATGTGAGCCTTCTCCTCCTCCTTCTAGTGAGAGTGTGAATGCAAGATCCACCATAGGTAAGCTAGCTATACGTCGTCATGTGTCCAAGATCATATGCAACTTTTTTTAAGATCTCACTATCTTATCACAATCTATTTTCTCACATCCCTTATTAACCATCATGACCTAGTCGAGTGTAGGTCTATTGCTAGGATTTGTGTGAACGTCAAAAGAGGGGAGTAAGTGCCGAGGTTCTTAATAGTGTTTGTTGCATGACGAGTGAAGATCAATGCAAGGATGCAACAAAAAGATACTTAGGGCTCTTGTAAAGAGTTCCAAGTTGTAGATGAGTGTGGGAGTGGGTTTGACAATAATCCCACATGGGAACTTTTGAGAGTTTTAGAGTTTTTGTATAAAAAGTGGCTCATTTGAGAGCTTATGGACACATTGGGCAAACTCATGTTTGAGCTCTCTTGAGACTAGCTCTCCCTCTTTTCCCATAGAGGTGCAAGCTCTTCTCTCTCCCCATCTACATTGTTGTAAATTCTATTTTTGTTAATTCAATGCAATGAGTTGATATTTGTCTCTCTTCTCATGTCTATTCTCTAGTGTGTATGTTTCATGGTTGATAGTTTCAAGGTTTTTGTGCATGCTAGGGAAATGAGTATTTGAGAATGAAGAATGCTTTGATCTTGTGTATGCAATAGCTAATCTTTCTTCTTGTTTGGATGCATGGATGAGTGGAATGTGGAGTTGAGTGAGCAATAGCAAGATTGAGCTTGTGTGTGTGTTAAGTCTATGTCAATAGTAGTAGTATTCCTAGCATTCTCTCCATCAAATGGATAAGCTTTTGTGCACCGGTACGGGTTGAATCCCTAGCTCCGAAAGGGATGCAAATCCCATTGGATTGAGCTACATGTGGATCATACTACTCTTGCTACAAGTGAGAGAGTTTTCCGTCTCTCCATTGGCGCCGCTGCTGCCGGGGAGAAGACTCAAATCCGGTCGAGAGTGTGTGGAAACCACCACTATTCCCTCTTTTGGTTGCAAAACCATTGAGTGATTAGGTTAAGTTTGGGTGTGCGATCCCGGTGTGAGTGGATAAGGTTAGGATAAGAAAAAAACCATTGAGCGATTGAGGGTTCTCCCGCATTGTTTTTTAAGTTTTATTGCTTTTATTCCTTTTCAAGTACCGTCATTATGCTTACATTCATTGTTCTTTTTTTTCTTTTTTTTTTGGAACGAAAAGTAAATTTGACATGAGCAACGCAAAAATCAAATCTCTAGTTAAAAAGTCGTGAGAAAAAAAGATATCCAGTCCTTGGTTGCTTCAATGTCAAGGCTGACAGACTATCTTGAGGAGTTAGTTTCTAATGGATTTCCTTGATGGCTTTGAACTCTTCTTTGTTGCTCCTGCCTTTGCTGCTCACAGGCTTTTGTGCACAGAGCTCAGCTTTGCCAAGGCAGCTTTCTTCAAATCAAGGCGGTAGCCATTTTCACCAACCTGGTTTTCAAGGACCTTGGCCATGCGCCTAAAATCTCTCTTGAGGAGGGACCTGTTGATGCAATCTTTGGGCTTGTAGCCCTTTTTAGTCTTCGAAGTACCAAGGACAACAGAAAGGTCAGCACCGCCAACAATGGAGACCGTCTTCTTGTTGTTGGCTAAACCTGAGTACTTGAAGGTGTTGAGATTGTAGAGATTATTTGGCTCGCTACTGAACTGCACAGAGGAACTGCAGTTGCCGTTCCTTTTCACCACAGGAACTTGTTGTTCTTTTTCACCAGTTGCCATAGCAGATCGGGAGAAATGCCAGCCATTCTAATGAGCAGTGCAGAACGAGCGTCCCCGCGGGCAGAGTTAGAGAGACGCGAACGTAAGAAGGGTGACTGGCCGGTTGTAGAGGAGAAATCAGCAGCTGGCAACTCAGGTGAAAGGGGCATTGCAGATGTCCGTTGAAGGGTGAGTAGCCATGGAGGCGAGCGAAGCCAAAAGAAAGTGTAGGGTTGGCTGAAGCAAGACGAGAGGAAGGCAGGCTGCATGGAAGGAGGTGGCATGGAGGCATTGAAGACGAACGTGTGGAGAGTAAGCTGCGTGGAGGCGTTGCAGAAAGCGCGTGGAGGCGGCAGAGAATCCGGAGCCGCACGATCCGGAGGAGATAACGTTAAGGTTAGTATTTTTTTTTAATTTGTTAATTTGTTTTTTTTATTTTTTTAAAAAATAAAAATAAAAAAATAAATAAAAGAAAAGAAAAAAAACATAAAATAATAAATTTTAAAAAAAAGATAAATAAAAGAAAAGAAAAAAAAGAGAGAAAAGAAAGAAAGAAAGAAAGAAAAAAGGCCAAAAAAAACAATTTTTGTGTTTGTATTTTGAGTCTATATATTTTGTAATTTTTCATTTTTTTAAATTTCTATAAAATTTTGCATAATTAGTGTAACTTGCATTGTTTTAAATTTTTTAATTTTGTGCTTGTGTGTAATTAGTTTTAAAAAAACAAGAAAAAAACACAAAAAAACAAAAATAAATAAATAAATAAATAAAAACAATTTTTGTGTTTTTTAGGAATCCATATTCTTTACCTATTCTGTAATTTTTTATTTTTTTAAAAACTTTTGTAATTTTTTTGTGCATAATTAGAGTAACTTGCATTTTTTTTAAATTTCTATAATTTTGTGCATAGTTAGTATTTTTGTGTAATTAGTAAGAAAAATAAAAATTAAAAAAAAACAAAAGGAGAAGAAAACAAAAGAAAAGAAAAGAAAAGAAATAGAAATAAAAAAAAAATTTGTAAAAAATTTGTATTTTTTAGGAGTCCATATTCTTTGCATATTTTATTATTTTTTTTAAATTTTTGTAATTTTTTTTGCATAATTAGAGTAACTTGCATTTTTTAAAATTTTTTTTGGTAATTTTGTGCATAATTAGTATTGTTTTAGCGTAATTCATATTTTTTGTGTAATTAAGAAAAACGTAAAAAAACAACAAAGTAAAAAAATAAAATCATAAAAAAAAGATAGTTACACACATACTCATTTTAGTTGCATTTAGTGGTTAGGTAGGGTAAAATATATATATATATATATATGTATATATATATAAAACAAACAAATAATAATAATTTGCTGTTGCACCCTCATAATAGCCTTGTGCTTTAAGAACATGCTTTGGGACCCAACGAGTAACAATCTGAGGTTTAGGCTTGGAAAAGATGTGCTTTTTAGGAGGCTTAGCAACTGGGCTAGATGGTACCAGTTTGTATGCATCTTTGGGTAGCCAAATTGATAATTTTTTCTTGCCTGGACTTCTTTGAGCAGTGACTAAAGTAGTTGGAACATGCCAGCCATGGCCCTCACTTGAGTACTCATCAATTATCCACATCATTTGTGTTGGAGCTTCAAGAGCAGATTTTGAAAGTGGGTTGTGTAGGGTAGAAACACCACCCTTTTGACATGATAAAGCTCGTGGAGTAGCAGATCCCAGAATGCAATCAGAATCAATTTGCAACTTGTATTGTCTATTCTTCCAATCTAATGAGCAATTGGTAGCACTTAACCATGATCGACCGAGAACAGCCTCTACTACTGCCTTGGACTTACTTGCCACATAAAAGGGCACTGACATCTGGTGATCCTGAATGGACATCATAATGACACATTTTCCCTCTATAGGGTTATCTTCACCTGAGAAGCTTCGTAAGTCAACAAGAATGTGCGCAAGTGTTGGTTGTCCCAAGGCTATCCATGTGTCAAACGAGAGAACATTATAATCTGCACTAGAGTCAATTAAGGCAGAGACAAAGTAGGCAGTCTCATGAAGATGAAGGCACACTTGAATATTGAAAGGATCGACATATGGTTCATCAGTAGCCAACTGTAGGGTCAACATAGAAGCCTTGCGACGCTCCTTGGCTTTTGCAACTCTAGCTTTAGCCTCTTCTTGAGCCTGACGTTTAAGTAGGTCAAGTGCTTCTTTCCGTGTTTGTGCAGCATGCATTTGTTGAAGCATGGCTTCAGTTAATGGTTCATTGTATTTTTTGAGACGACTTCCATTAATGAAGTTAGGCATTTGCTCACCTTCTAGTGTCTCTAAACGCACTGCACCACTTGGAGTAAGCTCATTAATCACAAACGGTCCTAGGCCACGTTTCTTGAGCTTTCGCTTATGCTTCTTAAGTGTGTACAAGAGCACTAGGTCCCCTTTTTTGAATCGGCCAGTTGTTACATTTCTATCATACCATTGCTTCTGTCTCCTCTTCTCGGCATACATCTCCATTACCGCCAATAAGCGGGTCTCATCAAGCCTTTCTAATTCATCAACGCGTTGTGAAAGCTCATGACTAGTCCAGTCCAATTGTTTAGCTACTCGTAGAGTAGGTACAAGAAATTCAATGGGGAGAATTGCATCTAGCCCAAAAGCAAGCTCAAATGGGGTTGTGCCCACAGATGTTTTATAGGCTGTCCTATACGCCCAAAGAACTGAGTGTAACTTTTGCTCCCAATCAGTCCTATGTCCCTGGCAACAATCTTGGTGAGTGCTGTGCAGAGAATCTTGTTAGTACTCTCAGCTTGTCCATTGGTTTGGGGATGATAGGGTGCAGAACGCTTGTGAATTACCATAAATTCTTGAAGCAAAAACTCTATGACCTCATTCACAAAGTGCACACCTTGATCACTAACGATCTCAATAGGTAAGCCATAGCGTGTAAACACGTACTCATACAAGAACTTGGCTGTGGTTCTGGCATCATTTTTGACTGTAGCCTTTTCCTCTACCCATTTGGTCAAATAGTCAGTTGTGACTATAATATATTCTGCATGCGTGTGACGAGCTGGAGGTTTAATGGGACCGACAAAATCAATACCCCATTTTGCAAAAGCACGTGTGCTTAACATAGGCCGCAATGGCATATTGTCCTTTGTGATGGGAGGTTTGGTCTTTTGACAATCGTCACAACGTTTTACGTATTCTTTGGCATCCATTTGTAAGGTTGGCCACCAAAGCCCAGACCACCTAATCAACTTAGCTATGGTATTGCCTGAAAAGTGTCCACCCCCGACACCTGCATGTGCATGAGTCAAGATTTTCAAGTAGTCAGCTTCACATACACACATGCGTAAGTTGCCATCCTTGCCCTCTTGTAGAGTTGGCCCTCTATCAGCATATAGTTTGCCGCTTCAACTTCAACTTTAATAGTACGCTTTCGATATCTAGGAATTTTTTGATCCGTATGACCATGCTGAAGATAGTCCACAATATACTTACTCCAACTTGGTGTAGTTGAAATTTGGAATAATGTGACATTATGAATTGGCTGTTGAATTTGACATGAAGCACAGTTGCGAACAAATTTTTCAGCATCCGCATGCATGGTAGGCCACCATTGCCCATCCTGTGATATATGTCGCACACAAGTAGTAGCTGATGCATGGATTCCACTGATACCCGCATGTGCCCACTCCAAGATCTCCTCATATTGGTCAGGGTTAGGTATGAGCCGTAACACTCCATCATTACCCTGACGATATAATCTCCCTGAGATTAACTTGAATGGTTGCCATAGGTCCACATTAGGACCCGCTAGTTGTATTTGCCCACTTGTCAAAATTTCTAAGATGGATTCAGACCATCTAGGAGCTGTCTCTACAAGGAAAAGTGTTGAATCTAACATATCATCGTCCACACCCACAGGAGCTTTGCCAGAGGTGATTCGAGATAAATGATCTGCCCTAAGATGAGTTGTTCCTTTTCAAACTGCCACTTCAAAATCAAACTCAAGAAGGATGATAAACCACCTCACAATCCTTCCAGTTGCACAAGGCTTATTCACCAAATATAGCAATGCTTGATGGTCCACAAAAAATATGAATTTGTTTGCCAAAAGGTAATGGCGAAACTTTTTCACTGCATATATCATGGACAAACCTTCTCTTTCTATTGTGGTATAATTCTTCTCAGCATTGTTCAACTGTCGACTAGCATATGAGATTGGGAAATCCTTATTATGTTCTCCCGATTGAGCCAAAATACATCCAATTGCAAAGTTTGAAGCATCAATATGGACATGAAAGATTTGGTTCCAATCTGGTGCTCGTAAGATGGGTGCAGTCACTAATGCTTGCTTCAACTTTTCAAAGGATTCCTCACACTCATCAGTCCAATTAAACTTTACAAGAAGAGCATATAATGGTCTGGCTAGGACAGCATACATGTAGATTTATCGACGATAATAGCCACAATGTCCCATGAATGTTTGTACACCTTTAGGGTTGATAGGGCGAGGTAATGAGACAATGACATCAATTTTATCCATATCTGTTGAAATCCCATTGCGAGAAACAATATGGCCCAAGATTTTCCCTTGAATTTGCACTTGTCAGGATTCAAGCATATACGATAAAGTTGACACTTTTGAAACACAAGTCTGAGGTGTTCTATGTGATCATCACGCTCTTGTGAGTGAACACATAAATCATCCATGAAGATCTCAAGAAATTGCCTAAGGTACTCCTTGAATACATGACTCATTAACCAGCTGAAAGGTTGCTGGTGCATTTGTTAGACCAAATGGCAGAACACGATAGGCAAAGATGCCATCTTCCGTAGCAAAGGCTGTCTTGTGTTGATCCTTTGGATCAATTGACACTTGATTGTAACCGGAGAATCCATCCAAGAAACTATATGCTTTTTTTCCTGCAACTCGTTCCAGAACATGATCCATGATTGGAAGTGGGTAATGATCACGTACAGTAGCTGCATTTACCTTCTTGAGGTTTACACATACTCGAAGTTTTTCATTTTTCTTGGGCACCACTACAATAGGGGAGACCCATTCAGTGTGTTCAATCTCATAGATAAATTCTGCCTCTAAGAGCTTGTCTATTTCTTCCTTTATCTTTCGTGAAAAATTCTCATTGTAAGTATAAGGACGTTGCTTAGAAGGCTTTGCATCCTCTCGCAATGGAATTGTATGCTGACATATGCTTGGATCAACTCCTTTGAGGTCTTTATAACTCTAAGCAAAAACATCACGATACTCCTTTATTGTTTGAATTAATAACTTCTCCTCATCTAAGGACAAGTCTGTGGCAATCCACACATAGCGAGGCTCTTCTCCTGGCTTAGCAATATCAATCTTTTTTGCATCTTCTCGATCATCATATGAAACCCCTAGCACGCTTGGCTTTTGTCGCATGGGTTGTTGAAGAACAATCTTCCGATCTTGTGAAGAGTGTACTGTGTGAAGTTAGGGGGAACATTGAGACCCTGTTCTTGTCCACTTGAGTCGTCACTCATTGAAGACCATGCGGTTTTGAGCTCTCCTTTGCCATCTTGCATCGGATTTTTTTGTTTAACCGTTATCTTTGCACTTCCGACATTCTCTTTTGAATCGGTTTTAGACTTGAGTTTTGGTTTTTGTTTCTTCGTTTTTTTATGATTTTTGCTAACAGTTTTTAGCTTTTCTCCTGCTTGGAATCCATCTGATCGTTTTACTTGGTCTTTGATACTATCTTGTGCTTGGACATAGTATAGATATCCATTCTTTCTTGAGAAGTGAGGTGGTGGTCGAGAGTGTTCATTCTTAACCTCCTCCTTTTCTTTTTTTAGTTTCTCACGTCGTTCCCTCTCATCTTGTTTACGGATTCTTTTATGGCTCTTACAGCATTTACGTTTAGGTCGGCTTCGAGGGATCTCTACTTGAACCTCCCTTCCTCTCAAGAGTAGGCGTGCCTTTCCTAACTCTTTCTTAGGGATTATCACATTATTATCAAAATCAGAGTCCCATCCATCTTCCTTATCAGCATCATTAGTAGATTCGAGTGTTAAATCCTCCACTGAGACTTCCTCTACCTGCAGAGCTGTTATGGATGCATCCCTATAGTACAAATCATCTAGAAGGTCACGTGGTTGTACCATTCGTATAGGAATAATGTCATATCCATCTGAGTCACAAAATTGAATTGGCTTAGGTAAAGCATAGGTCGATAATGTTGCAAGGACATGACTCCATTCTAGTGGATCAATTAAATGCTTAGGGAAGGGTTGTGGAATGTATGCCTCGTCTGATACACTTCGATTACCCTTAAGTCTCTCAGTGTTGAAATCCCTACATGAGGCTCCACACATCCACAGATCTTCTCACCTGTCTGACAATATAACTCTTGAGCCCTCAGATGAAGCAGAATCAAACTCATCTATTGGAGACCTTGTTACATCACGATAGGAGTGATTCTTTAGGTTGACCCTTGTGATGACAGAATCATTTCGGAGGTACAAATAATTGTATCCCCAATCTTGAATCATTTGAAATTGTCGCATGAATGGTCTACCCAATATCACTTCATAGTTTGGATGTTTTCCAAAATCCACTACTGCAAAGGTGTGCTCGTATTCAATCCCACATGTGGTGACCAATATGTTCTCAAGCAGCCCAAGGGGATGTTCTAAGCTTCCATCTGCTAGCTACAAGCGCATCCTGGTACTCCTAATAGCTGGTTTGCCCCACTTTTCCCAAATGGACCTTGTTACAATGCCCACTCCTGCACCACTATCAAGTATTGCAGTTGAAGCTACTTTTCGCACTTCTAATGGGAGGGTAGCATTTCCCTGATCGTCCTCACAAAATTTTCCTACTTTGTTGATAGGAACTGGCAAAACATGCTTTGTCTCAGGGTGTATAGTACACTCATGGTGACCCTTTTGTAGCAATACCTGCTCTGACAAACATGTGGCAATATCATTCCACAACTCAGGTCGAAGCTTTATCAAATCAAGCAAAGGTAAGGTACAAGCCACTGGTGCTGACAAAATAGCTTGCACGATACTCATATCCATCTCCTTTGTCAACCTTTTATGCATGGAGGGTATCCTCAAGGTTTGAGAATAGTTCTCATATTCTCCCAAATATGATGGTAAGGTTTTCATTGTATGCTTACTTCTAGGAGAAACAATTGTTTGAACTTCCTCCTGGATGCTTGGGCGTCTAAAGTTGTTTTCTGTGCCCCTGGTAAAATCCACCTCAGAGAATGGAGGTGAACTAATAGAGGACATATTCTCATTAACTTTCGCATGAACTGCTGCCCACATCTCATTTGCCATGTCCTCGTTAGCATCAATAACTTCATCATTGGGGTTCTCGGCACTCATAACAGGGGCCCATTAGTTTGGCTTCTACTTTCCTTTGCTGCCATTGACCTGAGGGGCCTGGAGTCCTAGGTTGGTAGCCGCCTAGCAACATCAAAGAATTTTGTTCCCCTGGTTGAGCCTCCAGTGCTTGGCTTGGGTATGCGGGACTTTCAAAGAGATTTTCCTTGGATGAATATGATGCATATTCCTCCTCCACATAGCCTGGGTTTACCAAGTCTCTACACATATTTGAATTGTCGTAGTCCACAACCCTCACAGGAGCAGTCCCAGGAGCAGAAAAAATAAAAATTTTGTGTTTGTATTTTGAGTCTATATATTTTGTAATTTTTCATTTTTTTAAATTTCTATAAAATTTTACATAATTAGTGTAACTTGCATTGTTTTAAATTTTTTAATTTTGTGCTTGTGTGTAATTAGTTTTAAAAAAATAAGAAAAAAACACAAAATAAATAAATAAATAAATAAAAATAATTTTTATGTTTTTTTAAGGAATCCATATTCTTTACCTATTCTGTAATTTTTCATTTTTTTAAAAACTTTTGTAAATTTTTTGTGCATAATTAGAGTAACTTGCATTTTTTTAGAATTTCTGTAATTTTGTGCATAGTTAGTATTTTTGTGTAATTAGTAAGAAAAATAAAAATTAAAAAAATTAAAATTAAAAAAAACAAAAGGAGAAGAAAACAAAAGAAAAGAAAAGAAATAGAAATAGAAATAGAAAAAAATTCTGTAAATTATTTGATTTGATCGATTGTGTAGTCACATATCATGAGCAGTGAATTTGATTTGACAGATGTGGTGGTCAACTCAAGTCTTTCTATTGGCTTTATAGATGGCAATTGGAGACTAGTAGATAGGTCATTTGGAGTGTTTTTGAGACTGGCTATGGGAAGGGAGGGAGCATGACAGTATTGGTGCATGCGTGAAGCGCACTTTATGGCATCACCAACTTTGGCACATTGCAGAGAGCTTTAGAGATACATAGTAAGTGATGGATGATAGAATTTTGTGGTGCTCATGCTAGATCATTGTGTGGAGGAGAGAGACTCACAAAATACAAGAAAATATCTTGCTTATTAAGTTGCTCAAAATACAACTAGGCTTCTTGCTGAGCTAGTGGACCTTAAGTCTCTTCACACACACACCCTTCTCCTTCCCTTTTACATAACCTTAGTCTCTTAATACCCCCCCCTCAATACCAACAATGAAAAAAATTTGGAATAGGTGGTATTGGACATAGGATGCCTTTATAACATTAGGCGTACAAGGTTAGGAATATAGGTGTGGTTACATTGAGATTTAAAACAATTTCTCAGTGGAGTTAGAGGCTGATACAAAGTTAGCCTCTGACTCTTTGTTAGGATATTTATAAGTGATATGTCTCGTTTGTTTACACTTGTTGCATTTCATTTTGTTGGGATATTTGATCCAACAATTATTTGCCAAATGACCCACCTTTTTGCAATGGACACATCTTACTTTGATCACTTGATGTGACAAAGCTTGTTCGATATTCGATGAAGTTGTTGCATTTGAAGATTCAGCTCTCCTCCCTTTGGCCTCTTTTCTTCATCAAGACAAGATTGAATGTCTCCTTCAAGGGTGGGATTAGGTATGTTCTTTAGGGTGGTGACTAAGGTGGGGTACACCTTCTTGACTGCTTTTAGCAAAACAGCCACTGCATCATCTTCATCCATTCTCGCATTCACTGATGCAAGTTGAGCCATAAGGCCCTTCAAGGTGAGAGATGAAGGCTCCAATGCCATCTTCCTCTTTGAGTTTCAAGCTGAAAATTTCAATTTTAAGTGAGATCTTGGAATTCTTACCGAGCTCCATAGAGCTTATCAAGCTCATCCCATTTCTCCTTTTGCAGAATAGTCGGAAGCTGGTCCACATGGTGAATGAGAGCCTCATCAAGATGAAGCATGATGATGGCTTGTGCCCTCTCATCATCTTCACTATCTTCAGCCTTGGTTTGATCAATAACCTTAGTGCCAGAGATGAATGGCCAAAAACCTTTGGACATCATCTTGTACTTGACAAGGACTTGCCAAGTGTGGAAGCCCTCTCCTAAGAACTTCTTAATTTGGGTGTTGTCCTTTGACATTGGGTATTGAAGGAGATTGCTAGAGAGTAATGGGCTGATTTATGAAAAAGAAAAAACCAGAAATTTTTGATATTTTGGCTTAAGTAGAAAGAGAAAGGCTTATGAGAGTGCAACAACCCTTAATCAAGCCAAGGATGTTGCATAAAAAAGAGATTAAGATGGTAAATTTTATGGTTTAACACTTAGGGTTTATGCCCAACCACTAATTTTGATGGAGATTAGCTTCATTAGTGTCAATGAACACTTTGTTTAGTGATTAAAATCACCATTAGTGTTAAAAACATGATTAGTGCTTAAGAGCACATTTCTAGCATCTAATGACACTTGCATTGGTGATTAGATTCACCATTAGTGTTTAAGAATACTCTTAGTATTTAGAAACACTTTGGAATGACTCCCCTTTGTTGGATTAGAAGCCTCATTAGTGTTAATCAACACAATTAGTGCTTATAAGCACACTTTGAAAAGCTTTGTGCACTTGAAGACATTGTTGATGGAGCTTGATGAAGAATGAGGCTCATGAATACCTCATGGTGTATGCCCACCACTTCAAACTCAAAAATAGGATCAACAAGAAGCCCTCACAAGAGCACTTAGGTGATTAGAGCAAAGAGGAGAGGATTAGAGCAAGAAAAAACTTGATTTTGAAGCTTTAATGGTGAGCTTCAATGGCTACCAAAAGAGCAACCTAGTCTTTTGACTGTAGCGCACGATTCGGGCCGTCATTCGAGTTGAAATTCGAGATGTACCTTGTTTTGAGACCTTGGGCTTCAAAAGCCCTAAGCTCCCTAGGGCTGCCAATGCCTACACATTGTGTATTTGTGTACGGCATCAGTTGCACAGGAATTGTGCGTTGGTTTGCTCAGGCGGCAATGCTGCGACAGCGAGAGGAGTAATCCACCAGTTAGTCTTTGAGGTGTTTTGATGTTAGTGGATAGGTTTGGCTTGGGGTCATCAGGTTTTGGCTTGGGGACATCAGGTTGTCTATTTCGGGTAACAGTTGATATCAGATCTGTTTGGGGAAGAATAGAAAGATTTAGGTTAGCTACTCATTAGTTGTGGTTAGCTGAGGCTTTCAGGTAAAAGGCGTGAAATGTTGGAGGTTAAGTGTGATGATGTAGGACACTTGGAGGTAGTTGTCAAGTTGGACAAAAAGGTGTAGAGGTTCCCATTTAGGTTAGCCAGAGGTCAAGGGTTAGAGACTGAGTTGATTGTTGTTGTTTGAGCTGGGATCCTAGAGTCCCCAAGTTCTGATTCTTTCACATTTTCTTCTTGTGTGTTTGTTGGTTGTGTTATATAGAGGCAATCACCCAGCCACCACACATGCTTTGGTGCCCCACTGAGGAGCAGAAAGCTCTTGTTTAAAGCTTTGATTTGCAGGTTGGAGATCACTTGTTGATCTATTCAAGACAAATGGTTGATTCTACATATGATGTCTTCAGAGGCGAGAGAGGTGAAGATGTCTCTTCAGATTGCGTTGACAGCCTTGAGGAATAACATGGATGATGATGTGTATAAGGCTAGGATGATGGGGTTTCTTCTAGAAGGGGCAGCCAGTGAGTGGTATGAAGATGCACTGACAGAGGAGCAAAGGGTTATTTGGGACTCTTTGAGGAATGCACTAAGGAGGAAGTACGGGAGGACTGAGAATCTAGAGGAGCAATAGAAGGAGAGCTCAGTAGGTTATATCAAGGAGAGGAAGAGGAAATCACTACTTTTGTTAACAGATTTGAGTTGAGAGGGAGTGTGGAGGAAAATAGTGAGAGTATTGGGGGAAAATCAAGTACCTCTTAATTTTTTAAAGAAAGACAGACTCAGGGTTTTTGCATGGAGTCATAAAGGACAAAGTTGAACTGAAGGACTCAAATTCCTATGTTGAGGTAGTTAGACCAGCAAGAAAATAGTGGAAGAAGAGAATGCGAAGGCAAGAGATGGCGAACAGAACAATGGAAGAAGAGAATGCAGAGGTAGGAGCTAGCAAGTAAAGAGAGAGAATCAACTCTGTTCGCTCGCCAGGTTTGAACATGGTGCTGGTGGGCCTGTAGTTGAGCCATTGCCAGTTGAGGTTCATGTAGAGAGAGGTCAACATGCTGAGGTTCCTAGGGCAGCAAAGGTCAGGGACAGAAATCAAGTGGGACTGCATCAAGAAATCTAAAGGATGATAGAGCAGATTGGGAACTTGAACCTTGCTGTGTAGGGTATTCAAAATCAAGTTAGAAAACCATAGGCTGAAAGACCATTGAGAAACAAGATGTAAAATTTTTAGTGTTTAAATTTTGGGGAAAGGGGGCATATTGCTCTACAATGTAACCTACCAAGGAGGGAGCCACGGTGTGTATACCCCATAATTCAAAGGCCTGAAGTGAATAGGGGAGTTGGAAAGAGGGAGGTGAATAGTGGAAATCCAGGGCTAGTATAAGGACAGGTACCACCACAAGGCCCTTTAGGAAATGTGCATACACTGGAGACCATTGAAGAAGAGGAGGAGGAAGATGAGGCAAATATGTTAGTAAACAAGAAAACCAGGTTTCAAAGATCTAATTTAGAGGGAGCTGGTACGGAGACCAGAAAGAAAAAGAAGAAGGAGAAAGGGAAGGCACCCATGGAGAAGCCTGAGTCTAGTAAGCAGGGGAGAGTCAAAGACAGGAGGAGGAAAATTGGTATGGATGACTTCTAGTAGCTGGGAGAAGAAGAACCCCCATATAGCCTCCTCTAAGATGTAAAAAATAAGAAGGCAGACATAACTTATGGCTAGCTATTGTAGCAGCTAAATTCAAACATAAGAAGACAATGGCATAAGCTGGCCAGTGTCAAAGTTTAAGACACCTCAAGCTAATGTAGTGCAGCTGAGCAGGGTGTCTGAAATTTTACCAATTGTAGATGTCTGGATACAGGGAAAAAAGGTAAGTAAAGTGTATATATATGGTGGAGACTAAGTGTGTGTGATGACAGAGGAGGTAGTTCATGACCAACCCTTGAAAGTGACTAGGAAATCAATTTTTAGTGTTAAAATGGCCAACAACTCTGAAGCCAAATGCTTGGGTGTGATTGAGGCCATGGAAATGAATGTATTGGGGTAGAAGTGTTGCCATATATATATAGGCAGTGATGTGTGTGAACATAGGACCGCCGGGGCACTTTTTCCCTCTTTAGGAGGTTTTTTCCCCCGGCTTGTATATACGCCCATCCTTCTAGGGCTAACTTATCTTTTTGTACATTGACACAATCTAATACATTGTGTGTTGTGTGCATTCTTGCTTCTTCTTCTCCAAGCTTTGTGTCCTTTCCTGCAACCCTAATTCCAACAATTGGTATCAGAGCAGGCATCGGCTCCCAGGGCTACACTGCCAGCACCCTCCGACTCACGTTCTCCGATTGAGGTCAGCTTTCACGATCGCTTGTAAGCCCGTAAGGCTTGGCATTCTCAAAAATCGCATCTAAGGTCATTTCGGGCTCCGTTTTTGCATTGCAAGTTCTGCACAGGTGTTTTCGTCATTTTCTGCAGAAATTTCGACAGTGTAGTTTTTTGCAAAACAGGCATACATATTCTCTTGTGGACCGTGCTACATAGCACGAGTTGTTTTCTGTTCAGTCTTTGCTTCATTATTACAGGCAGCTTTTGCATCAGTTTCAGTCAGTGGCCATGGCTGATAACAGCAATGATGTATTTCGCATGTTGTCTGCTGAAGATAGCAACTACCCACTTTGGGCATACATGATGTAGCATGTTTTGGTTGCAAAAGGAGTGTGGAACATTGTGCAGGGTATGGATGTACGTCCAAGTTCTGTGGATGTAGGATCTGTTGAGGATGTTGCAGGTTCTAGCAACTCTACTGTTGCTGCTATTTTACCCACTGCTGAACAAGCTCGTTGGGATGGTAAAGATGCGCAGGCTCATGCCTTGATTGCACTTTCTGTCAAAGGTAACATCACCCCACATATTCGTTCAGCTAAAACAACAAAACAAGATTGGGATATTCTAGCTGGTTCGTATGCAGGTCGTAACGAGGCAAAATCTCTTACCTGCGTAAAGAGCTAGAATTGAAGATTATGCAGGAAGATGATGACATGAATGTTTTTCTTGCTGAGATTAAAGATCTCAAAGAACAGTTAATTTCTGCAGGTGAGATTATTCCTGATCATTCTCTTGTGCAGACTGTTCTTGATGCTTTACCTAAGACATATCAGACTTTTGCTTCCACGTGGAGACTTCTTACTGAGGACAGACCTGATGCTGTCAAGTATGATACTTTAGTCAACAAGCTCTTGCAAGAAGCGTAGTCCAGGAAAAACAGGGCCAGGCAGCGTGCAGTTGATCAAGTATTTATTGCTGCCCAGAAGAAGTGGTAATGCAGTCCCTTCCACTGTTTCTTCTCTTATTAGTAGGTCTGCAACTTCTTCTCCTTCCACAGGTAGCAACAATAAGTCTAAGAAGGCTCTTGATAAAGGCAAGAAAAAGACCAGGTGCAACTATTGTAAGGCAAATGATCATGTCATTAAGAATTGCCCTAAGCTAAAGGCTAAAGAGGCAAAGAAGAAAGAGTCAAATGCAGCCACAATAGCGGATGCTTCTACAAATGCAGATTCTGCAAATGTTGTGTAGGATACAGAATGGGCGTTTAGCGTGTATTGCCAGTATGACCCATCTGTACATGATGCATGGTTGGCAGTTTCTGTTGACTCTAATGTATGATATTTTGACAGTGGTGCTACAAAGCACCTTACCTCGCATCGTGATATGTTCACTTGTCTTGAGGCTGTCTCTAATGGGAATACTGTCACATGTGTCAATAATGCTTCTTACCCACAGTGAAGGGCGTTGGTAAAATTATGCTTACTACTGCAAATGGCAGCGCTTTCACACTTTCAGATGCTTTGTATGTGCCAGGGATAAAGAAGAATCTACTGTCTGTCTCTGTGCTTGCTAGACTTGGATTTGTAGTCAAATTTGTGGATGACAGATGTACTGTTCATGATTTGACCTTCTGGTGATACGATTATTGTATCTGGCACCTTGTTTCGTGGGCTATATAGGCTCAATTCTTATGACAAGTGTGTGGAAGATTCAGCAAATGTAGTTTCTGATGAAAAGGTAATTTTAGATGCAAAACTATGGCATGCTCGTTTTTGGTCATCTGGACTTTGCTAGCTTGCTGCGTTTGCAGAAATTTGATATGGTTGCTTCATTGCCCCCTCTTGAGGCACCATTGAAACATGTTTGTGAAGGCTGTATTTTGGGCAAAATGCAGCGTTCTACGTTTCCAAAGGATGGTTCTGTGCAGGCCACTCACAAATTGCAACTTGTACATAGTGATGTATGCATGTGGGCCTATGCAAACTCCGTCATTTTGCAACTTGTACATAGTGATGTATGTGGGCCTATGCAAACTCCGTCATTTGGTAAACACTTGTACTTCGTGACTTTCATTGATGATTACTCAAGGCTGAAGGCAAAGTCCAAAGTGTTTTTGTGCTTCAAACAGTTTTTTCTTATGGTTGAAAATGTATCCAATTGTACTGTGGGCACCCTCTATTCTGATCGAGGGGGGGAGTACTTGTCTAAAGAGTTTGATGCATTTCTGGCTAGTCGTGGGATAAAACACCAATGTATAGTGCCGTATACCCCTCAGCAAAATGGTGTTGCTGAGAGGAAAAACAGGTCACTTATGAAGATGGCACGATGTATGGTCAAGAGCCAAGCTTTGCCACATGCGTTTTGGCTTGAGGCTATCATGTGTGCTGCATATGTACTCAATAGGTGTCCCACTAAGGCCTTGCAGTCTATTACTCCATACGAAGCTTAGCATGGCAGGAAGCCTTCTATTGGTCACTTGCGTGTCTTTGGTTGCTTGGCCTATGCTTTAGTGCCTGTGCAACAACGCAGAAAATTGGATGATAAGGCTGTCAAATGCATTTTTGTTGGTTACAGTGCTGAGAGCAAGGGTTACAGATTGTATCATATGCAGTCAAAGCGTATCTTGATTAGTCGAGATGTTGTTTTTGTGGAAGATGCTGTGCAGCCTTTGTTATCATGTACCAAAGAGACAGGTGTGAGCTCACGGGATGTATTTGATACATTGTTGCCTCTGTTTACAAGTGGGAATTCAAATGTAAGTCCTAATGAGGCAAATATTCAGCCTATGCAGATTTCAAACGACATCATAGATCAGCCTATTTTTGATGCAGATTTACAGGATGTAATTTCTGAGGATAGGGCTGAAAATGAGTAGGCTAGAGGTATGCCTAAATGGTTGGTGCAAACCTTGCGTGATAGTAAAATTGATGCACCTATATCTAGTCATACTCGTTCAGGTTTTCAGCATGCCTCTTATGCATCAGATTGTTATGCTTTGGCTGTGTCTAGTATGTGTGAAGAGGAAGAACCTCTTTCATTTGATGAGGCACAAAAATCAGAAAATTGGTTGGCTACAATGTAAAGTGAATATGATGCTATAATGAAGAATGGTACATATTCTTTGTGTGATTTGCCTATTGGTAAAAACCATTGGATGTAAGTGGGTTTTTAAGTTGAAACGAAAGCCAGATGGCACTGTTGATCGCTATAAGGCTAGACTTGTTGTTGCAAAGGGTTATGCTCAAGAAAAGGGCATTGATTTTGATGAGACCTTTGCTCCTACTTGTCGTATGACTACCATTTGTAGCATTTGTGCATTGGCAGCTCATAATGGTTGGAATGTACATCAGTTGGACATAAAGACTGCGTTCTTGAATGGAGATTTGCATGAGGAGGTGTATGTATCGCAGCCTCGTGGTTTTGTTCAAAAAGGGCAGGAAAACAAAGTGTGCAGGTTGAAAAAGGCTTTATATGGTTTAAAGCAAGCTCCACGAGCTTGGTATGAAAAGATACATGCATATTTGACTGCGCATGGTTTTCAGAATAGTCCAACAGAAAGCACTTTGTATGTTAAATGTGTGGATAATGTACATCTAATCATTGCTCTCTATGTCGATGACATGCTGCTCACAGGACCAAATGAAAGTCATATTGCTGATTTTAAGGCTGATTTGAATGCCTTTTTTGAGATGCCAGATTTGGGACATTTGCATCATTATTTGGGGATACAATTTAAGCAGTGTGATGGAGGTATTGCTTTGTGTCAAACAAAGTATATTGAGACATTGTTGCGGAGATTTGGCCTTGAAGACTGCAAGCCTTTTGCTACTCCAATGGAGACAGGTTTGAAGTTGAGTCTTTATGATGCTGGAGATCACTTTGATGTCACACTCTATTAGACAGCTGTTAGTTGCCTCATTTATGTATGCATTACGAGGCCGGACATTCAGTTTACAGTCTCACAGGTGAGCAGGTTTATGCATAGCCCAGGGTCTCAGCATTGGAAGGCAATTAAACGCATCTTTCGCTACTTGAGTGGCACCATACATCTTGGGTTGTTTTATCCCCAAGGGGGGATCGTTGCCGCCAGATTTACATGCTTTTTCGGACTCAGATTGGGCTGGTTGCTATGACACAAGAGTGTCCACAAGTGGTTTTTGTTTCATGCTCGGTAGCTTATGCATATCTTGGTTGAGCAAGAAGCAACCTACTGTGGCCACTTCTAGTTGTGAAGCTGAGTACAGGGTAGCTTTCACAGCTACGATTGAGTGTGTGTGGCTCAGACGGCTTATGGCTGACTTGGGTGTTGGACAGGAGTCTGCCACCTCTATCTTCACTGATAGTCAGAGCGCATTGGCAGTTGCGAGAAACCCAGTTTTTCATGCTCGCACAAAGCACATTGAGGTGCATTATCACTGTCAGGGAGAGACTCTCAAGCAGGAGAGATCAGCTTGGCCTATGTGTGCCAACACAGGACAACCTCACCGATCTTTTCACAAAGGCGCTTCCTCGTGAGAAGTTCGAAGCTTTCCGCAAAGCTTTGGGCTTGCTCCCCTTTGTGGACTAATCTACTTCGGGCATGGCACTCCCCTATACATGAGTGCCAGCTCTCGTTCACACCATCACTCCCAGGGGAGATTTGTTGCCATATATATATAGGCGGTGATGTGTGTGAACACCCTTAGGACCGTCGGGGAACTTTTTTCCTCTTTAGGAGGTTTTTTTCCCGGCTTGTATATACGCCCATCCTTCTAGGGCTAACTTATCTTTTTGTACATTGACACAATCTAATACATTGTGTGTTGTGTGCATTCTTGCTTCTTCTTCTCCAAGCTTTGTGTGCTTTCCTACAACCCTAATTCCAACAAGAAGGTTGTGATTGACATGCATATAATGCCAGCTAGGGTTGGGGCATACCCAATCGTATTAGAAAGAACCTAGCTCATTGCTATGAGGTCCACGCAAGACTGGTAATAGAAGATGCATTGACCTGTTTGTTGATAGACCTAATGGGAAACGAATAAGATGTGATCTGAAAATAGGTAAACTTTTGGAGATTGGAGAGAAATTGGAGACAGAGAGGGAGACTAATTCAACTGGTAGTTATGAGGATTATTCTATAGGTTCATCTGAGATAGATGAGGGGTCAAACTTAGACCAAAGTCTGTTAGAACTAGAGGCAGATATGTGGTGTATAAGTGACTAACCATCCAACAAAGTCAGTTGGTGTTCAAGATGTGAAGCCAAATATTCCCAAAGATGAGTTGATGTAGATGCTAGAAAAGGATCTAACTAAAGAAGAGAAAGAGTAATATGAAGAGTTGGTGGACAAGTACCCCAAATTGTTTTGCAAAAGATTACACTTAGATGAGGAAACCAGTAGTGTTGTACATGAAATTAAGTTGAAAGTAGGTGCTAAACCAAAAGTTCAAAAACTAAGGAGATTGGGAACAATACAAAGACAAATTCTAGAGACAGAGGTTACTAAGCTACTATAGGCAAGTTTTATCTATCTAGTAGATGATGCTGAGTGGATGTCTCTCCCATTGTGATTGTTTCTAAGAAAGGGAATAAATGGAGAATCTATGTAGGCTAAAAACCATTGAATGCAGCTGGGTTGAAGCATGATAAGTTGGTACACTTTCTACTAGTTGCATTGGTTGTGCTACCATACTTGAAGATAACCAATATTAGTGGATTTAATATCATCATAAGATGTATTTAGTAATTTATCTAGCGCCTTTTAGATATAATAGATGTGAAAAAATATTAAACAACCATGTTTTAATTCTCTAACTCTGCATAAAAGTGTTTCAACCAATTGTAAACATTGTCTAGGACACAAGTTTTTAGTCCACCTTATCATGCTTTCACCCAGCTACTAAAAAACATCACTATCCACTTTCCTTTCAAGATGAGATTCTAGATCAGGTTGTAGGGCATGAAAGGTACTCTGTATGTGATGGATTTAGTGGATACTATTAAATAAGAATAGCCTTTAAAGACCAAAAAAAGATTAGTTTCATTACTCCATGGGGGAGTATTCGGTGATGCCTTTTGGTTCGCTTAATGCTTGTACTAGCTTCCAGAGCTGGGTAGACAACATTCTTGCACCATACCTGGGGACTTTTTTAAGATTTTTCATGGATGATTTTGTGTGTATAGTGGCATGTACAGAAGCTGGATGCTGTTTTCAAGCATTTGGATGATGATGGAGCTCAGTTGGACCTAGCTAAGTGTAAAATATATAGGGCCAGAATTGTACTACTGGGACATGAGATAAGTGAGAATCTCGGTGGGGTCACTCATAAATATGGATGTTGTTTTCAAGCATTTGGATGATGATGGAGCTCAATTGAACTTAGCTAAGTGTAAAATATATAGGGCCAGAGTTGTACTGCTGGGACATGAGATAAGTGAGAATCTCAGCCGGGTCACCCATAAATATGTAAGCTTAGCACGTGGGCTCAACAAAAGGGGTTTTTTTAATCTCTTTTTTACACATTTTTTACATACATAAGGGTACCATTTAAAGGGGGTATTACATATTGAATAGAAAAAGGGTGTGTTTTATTCATGAAAATTTTACAGATAAGGGGGTTTTTAATTAGGCCTTAAACGCACGTGATATAGGGAGTTTACATATAGTGAACCCCTTAAGGTGAGAATGGAATTGCATGAGACCCATCAAAAGTGGAAGGTCTGTTGTAGATGGAGAGCCCCAAGACAACTAAATAATTGATAATCTTTGTACAAAAACTCAAATATCTGTCTAGGTCTTTCTGCACGTTAGCCTTGGGGGGTCACTCATAAATATGTAAGCATAGCACGTGGGTTCAACAGAAGGGGTTTTTTAAATCTCTTTTTTTACACATTTTTTACATATAGAAGGGTAACATTTAAAGGGGGTATTTATAGATTGAATAGAAAAAGAGTGTGCTTTATTCATGAAAATTTTACAGATAAGGGGTTTTTTAATTAAGCCTTGAACACACGTGATATAGAGAGTTTACATATAGTGAACCCTAAGAGATGTTAGCTGAGTTTGTCTACCCTTTGAAAGTTAGCAAGATCCTTTTAGTTGGAGTCAGGTTGAAGAGGATGCCTTTGAGAGCCTTAAGGACAAGCTATTTACCCTACTAATCATAATGTCCCTAGATTGGAGCTAGCCCTTTTATCTAAGTCTTAGTGTTGGAAGGCATGCAGTAGGGGCTTTGTGTTAACCCATTCCTAGGGTTAACAAGAGCTACTACCGTTATATCTTATATCAAGAAGTCAAGGTAAATACACCAAAAGATCATACATTTAAGATATAAAGCAATAGTGTCCAAATTTACAACTTGAATGGCCGCCTTGTAATGGTTCTATGCAATACTTATGGTGATTTCCGCTTCAAGAGCATACGATAGTAAGTTAGGATGAAGTATTAAGTGATATACTTCATGGATATATTATGAGAGTAGTCATTGTAATAGCATTAGGCCTCTTATAAGCCTAAAGTGCTCGCCCGTCCACACTTTAAGTGAGTGTGAATACTTATGGCCATATATATAAGTGAATATATCTCATAATACAAAGAAATCTCCCATTGTGCAAGAGTCTTGCTCTTGCTAATATCTCTCTCTAAAGAATGCTAGTGAGTGTGTGTGAGTGATGTGACGTGAGAGAATGGACGAGTACACGTAGTGCAATGCGGCTATGTGATAACATTCGCACAGGAGATACAGTGGAATTGCTTCTCTAGGAGTTGTAGAACTTGGAGACCTCAAGGGTTGCGAGCTCGGCCATTGGAAAGATCCTCTGACAATTGCAGTTCACTAGGTAATCTCTTGTTGGATGTGTTTTAAAGGGTTAGGGTGAGCCATAACATTTTTTACGTCGCTGTTGCTACTACGGGGGATTCATCCCTTGGCTTTTTCTATCTTGTTGGATGTGTTTTAAAGGGTTAGGGTGAGCCATAACATTTTTTACGTCGCTGTTGCTACTACGGGGGATTCATCCCTTGGCTTTTTCTATCTTTTTTCTCTAATCTACGCATTAACCATTGTCCATTTTTGTGATTAGTGGTTTCCCATGAAAAAGAAGTGGTTTTGATGGTGATTTGTGTGTGAATTAGTGTAGAATAGCTATCTTTTTTGTTTTATAAAGAATGCTTTTTTCCTTAATTTTTAGCTTAAATTGTTGTTTTTGTAGTTTAATGTGGTTTTTAATGTTCCTAGGGATTGCACATAGAGTGTATTAGGATTTTTTTGCATCCACTGCATTGAACAATGTTATGGAATGTAATTTTTGTGATTTTAAGCTTTCTTTAGAGTTAAACATAGAACTAGAATCAATAATTTTGGTTGATTTGTATGTTTTTTGTTTGATTTGTGTGCATTAGAGCGTTGATTTGGTTGATTTGTATGTTTTTTGGTTGATTTGTGTGCATTAGAGCGTTAGCAAGCATTAGGAGTATTGATTATTCTTTCTTAATTATTTGGTTTTTGTCATTAAGGGGTGATTAATCTAGTTCAAGAGGCAAAAAGATTAGAAAATGTGTTTTTTGGGTCAAAATTGATCATGTGAGAGGTAGAAATTAGAGTTTTTGAGTGTTTTGAGAGTATCTAGATGCATCAAAACATTTAATTGCATAAATTTCTTCATCAATTGGATGAATTTCTCTCTCTTTTGCATAATTTTGCATAAAGAAAAGAGCTTAAAATTAAGAGTTTAATTAATCTCCAATTATAGATGAATGTACACGAGTTTATGCACATAGCTTAGCAATTTCATGCTCTATCCAATGATGTGCTCAATGGTGTGAATTAATTAGTGATTAGTGGTTAATTAGAGTCCTTGATTAGTTTAAAAGGAAGAAAGATTAGTGAAAGGATTAATCTTTGATTAATTCTTGAGCACTTTTCTCCATAACTCATTAAGGCTAATGACCATTGAATGAAAAGATGTCAATGAGTTGTCAAATTGTCCATTTTGGGGATCATTTATGGAATGGTGTAAGAGAGTGTCATAAAAGTGTTGACTTTTTTAATTCCCACTTGCCTTTTTGGAAAAATGCCCATATCCCTCCAATTTAAAAATTCAAAAAATATTTTTTCCCAAATAAGGAAATTCAAATTTCCCACTAGACTCTAAAAAAATAAAAAATTAAAAAAAATCAACGTTTCACGCCTTAAGAGGTCCACGGTTCATGCCTTAAGCGATTCACAATTCATGCCTTAACAGTTTCACGCCTATTTAAAAAAATCGATGTTTCACACCTTAAGCGGTTCACGATTCACACCTTAAGGTTTCATGCCCAAAAAATAAATAAATAAATGAAATCGACATTTCAAGCCTTAAGGGTTTCGCGTCCAAAAAAAAAGTAAAAATAAAAATTGGCGTTTCATGCCTTAAGCGGTTCACAGTTTATGCCTTAAGGGTTTCATGCCTTAAGGTTTCATGCCTTAAGGTTTTACGTCCAAAAAATATTTAAAACAATCGACGTTTCACGCCTTCTTAAGAGGTTCACGGTTCATGCCCAAAAAAAATAATTATCATTTCATGACCAAAAAAAATCGATGTTTCACACCTTAAGCGGTTCACGCCTTAAGGTTTCACGCCAAAAAAATATTTAAAAATCGACGTTTCATGCCTTAAGTGGTTCACGGTTCACGGTTTACGCCTTTAAAAAAACAAATTTAATAAAATCCGTGAAGTCTATTTCACGTCGTGAACTGCACCCTGCTGGTTCACCCTGTTTGGAGGCTCACATCTCCTAAACTGTGAATCCGATGAACGCGCTCGAGTGCTCATTGGAAAGATGGCATTGAGCTCTTCAGAATTGGTCTTGAGTGTCCGAGGGAAAAATCCATCATTTTGGTTTCTGACGGCAGCCTCAAAATTCGACCCAAAAATCAAGGCAAAAACGGCCCTTAAAGCACTCAAAATAGCTCGAAAATGATTGCAAACCATATTCAGGCTACTTTTTGAGTGCCTAAACGACAAAATCATGAAAAACTCAGAGACACAAAGTTGTAGTACTCCAAAAATACAACTCTCTCATAGAGAGTTTTTCCAAATTTCTTTTGGAAAACATTCGAAAACGGGATGTGAAATAGGAAAAATCTTACTGGGAAAAAAATTCATCTTGAAACAATAATAGAAAATAGGTTTTCAGACCTTCTCTTCCATCTGGGATGCTACTCGCATCATGCATCTTTTTTGAAAAAATATCTCTAAGTGGTTGTTTACGTGCGAGTAGCACCTAAGATAATTAGGGAAAACGGACACTCGTTTGACCCAATGAAGGGAACACCAAGAGGAAAAAAGATTAGAAAATGTATTTTTTGGTGTCAAAATTGATCATGTGAGGGGTCGAAATTAGTGCTTTTGAGTGTTTTGAGAGGATGTAGATGCATCAAAACATCTAATTGCATCAATTGGATGAATTTCCCTCTCTTTTGCTTAATTTTATATAAA
This sequence comes from Cibotium barometz, assembly GCF_041138505.1. Classification (NCBI taxonomy): domain Eukaryota; kingdom Viridiplantae; phylum Streptophyta; class Polypodiopsida; order Cyatheales; family Cibotiaceae; genus Cibotium; species Cibotium barometz. Next base: position 52,850,449 of record NC_141071.1, on the reverse strand, counting down.
GAGAAGAGATTAAAATTAAGAGTTTCATTAATCTCCAATTATAGATTAATTTACACATGAGCTGATGCACATAGCATAGCAATTTTATGCTCTATCCAATGATGTGCTCAATGGTGTGAATTAATTAGTGATTAGTGGTTAATTAATGATTAGTGGTTAATTAGTGATTAGTGGTTAATTAGAGCCCTTGATTAGTCTAAAAGGAGAAAAGATTAGTGAAAAGATTAATCTTTGATTAATTCCTAAGCATAACTCATTAAGGGTAATAAACATTGAATGAAAAGATGCCAGTGAGTTGTCAAATTGTCCCAGATGGATGTCAAGACTGTGTTTCTTCATGGTGACTTGCATGAGGACATCTACATGCAGCAGCCTGAGGGCTTTGTGCAAAAAGGCAGAGAGAAGCTGGTATGCAAGCTTAAGAAGAGCCTATATGATCTTAAGCAGGCACCCAGGGAATGGTATCACAAGTTTGATGCATTCATGAGATCTCAGCATTTTAGGCGGAGTGAGTCAGATCACTGTCTTTACACCAAGAAGGCCGCAAATGGCAGCCTGGTTATACTCATTCTATATGTGGATGATATGCTACTTGCTAGCAGGAATAGCTATGAGCTAGATGGTATTCGGGCCAAGTTGCATGAGGCATTTGACATGAAGGACTTGGGAGATGCAAGACACATTTTGGGCATGCGCATTACGCGTGACAAAAAGCAAGGACTCTTATGGTTATCCCAGAAAGAGTATGTCAGCAAAGTGCTTGAGCGTTTCAATATGGCGGGGGGGGAAGGCATTGAGCACTCCTCTTCCTCCATATGTGAAACTCAGCTAGAAAGATTGTCCGAAGTCAGATGGTGAGAAGGCCGAGATGGCTAAGGTTTCTTATGCATTAGCAGTTGGCAGTTTGATGTATGCTATGATAGCTACGAGGCCCGACATTGCATTTGCAGTGGGAGTTGTTAGCAAGTACAAGGAAATCCAGGCAAGAAGCATTGGGAGGCAGAGTGAAGGGTTTGATGCATTACTTGTTTGCGAGAGGTACAGAAGAGATGTGCATATGCTTTGGTAGACGAGATGCATGTGTATTGGGCTACACAGATGCAGATTATGCAGGTCACCCTGACACGAGGAGGTCTACTTCTGGCTATGTGTTTACCTTTGCTGGAGGTGCAGTGTCATGGATGTCACGTGCATAGAAATGTGTTTCGCTTTCTACCACACAGAGGCTAAGTATATTGCAGCCCACAGAGGCATGCAAGGAAGCCATTTGGCTTATCGGCTAGTGGGAGATTTGGGAGTTACAGTTGATACTCCTGTGTTGCATAGTGATAGTATGAGTGCTATACAGTTGGCATGAAATCCAGTCTTTCATGCAAAGACCAAGCACATAGAGGTCAAGTATCATTTCATTTGAGGACAAGCGGCTTGAGCTTGTCAAGGTGCATACGGATGATAATCCTGTAGACCTTTTGACGAAGGGTCTAGCATCTGAGAGATTCGCATGTCTCAAAGAGATGATGGGCATTGGGTGAGCACTATTCTCGCATGTACCACTCTCGCTTAGAGCCACATTGGCCTTTAAGTGGGAGGTTGTTGGGGGTAAAGGCCCCTGTATATGGGTATTTAGCCCATCATATATAAATGGAATAAAAGAAAGATAAGGTAGTGTGAGCTACCACCAAAATACGAGTCGTCTGCTCCTCTCTTGCTCACCCATGAGCTTTTGCTCTCTCTCTCTCTCTCAGACTACACAAAGGATGAACTAGAATTTCAGAAGGGTCAAAAGGTTTCACAAGCTTCATTTATCATAGAGATTGAATTTGATGAGATGAGGTTATGGACCTAGTTTCTAGTTATGTGATGAGAAGTGCCTTCTAAGCACAAGGTTTGATGTGCCAGAGTTTAAGGCATCCACTGTTATTGATGAGGGATCATATGTGCATGGAGAACACTTGAAATCAAACTTCGTCATCCCTAGGCTGCCCTCCTTTCTTATAAATGGCAAGAATTCTATTCTTCTCTCTTACATACCAAATCTTTGTAATTTAAGGGAGGATTATTGCCTTGCAATTATAGCAGATGGTTGTTGATGTGGAAAATGAACATAAAGAGGAGTTTCTAAAGTTGGACACTGAGGTGACAGAGAACTTCATTGAAGCCCCTAGAGCCATGTCATTGTGGCTTTGACAAAGCCAAGGAGACCGGGTTCACAATATTTTCTTCCCACAGAGCTAGAATTTCAAAGTCTTCAAGAGGAGTTAGGAATTATTGAAATGGGAAGAGAGCCCTTGCCCGCCCTTGATCAAGGAAATGAAGAAGGCTCCATCAACCTTTGGGATGCATCCAAGTTGGAAGAGAATGAGAACCGAAAGGTAATTTATATGTTCTTGAGTGAGTGAATTTATGTGATTTATGGTATTGATTGAATTTATGTGAAAGCCAAATTCTTTGTTTAATGCAGATTGATCTTGATGATGCCGATGGTTTCCTTGGATGTGGAGGTGCTGCCCATGCAAGAGTTGGCCAAGATGCTGCTCTTGCACACTACATTCTATCTACTATTGATAAAATAAAAATTGTCTACCACAATAAATATTCTAGTGATGCTAAAATTCCACTTCTCACACTCAAGGCACTATCTAGATATACGGGCTATTCTTTAATCCCTTACAATACACATAAGGTCATGCTAGTAGTAGGGAAGTGTGCTACTATTCATATCTTTGGATACGGTACAAGATTTTGGCCTTCCAGAACCGGAGACTTCCTCTGTTATGCTAGGTATGCTCTAGGTGTTGGACTAGAAGATGTAAATGTACTCAAGGGTTATAGTCACAAGAAGTTTTTACGCTATAGAGGAAAAATGCCTAGTGAAGAGGAAGAGCACGTAGAGAAGAGACTCGAGAGAGCAATTAATTATCTTGTCATTGTAAATATTTTGTTATATCTTTTATGTAATGAAATGATGCAATTAAGTTTTAATTACAAGTTTGTATTAAGCAAAAATGTTTACAACACTCAAAATGTTATTAACTTCGCATACAAAATTTCGTTACACTAAATCAAAATTCTTCCTTCTCGTCTTCTTGATGATCTCCATGTCGCATGACGTGTTGGTCCTGTGCCAGCTTTCCACTTCAATGATCTCCTCATTTTGGCTTGATTTTATAAGATTCCTCCCCCAGCCCCTCAAGATGTCCAGTTTCTCCCCCTATAATCAATCCCCTTTTCAGAATAATAACAGATCTTGTTTCTATCTGTTTTGGCCTAGAGAGAGAAAATGTTCTAAAGAGAGGTAATTCAGTTTCTAGATATCTTTGGATGAAAAAATATCCCTTCTTATTAACAGATATTCAAAAAGAACTTTCCAGTGTGCAATTGGAATAAATTGAAAATAGGTAAAAAGGACCTTAGCCTGAGGGTCTAGCTTTTCTAAAATTTTTGGATTAAGGTTCCTATGGACCAATAATATTAATCCAAATGTAGGGAGGAGGTGATAAATTGAATAATAAAAGAAAATTCTCCCAAAAATGAGTAAATACTCACATAAGATGAAGAGTTGACTAAGGACAAGGTTATTAGTTAAAAAAGAAGAGATATTTAGATAAATAATGCATTTTTGACACCTCAGTATGGGGAATTCCCCTCATGAAGGAGGCACCTATTTCACATGTGTGGATGAGTTTTAAACTCACAAATAATGAGATATTTTCATCTCTCCTCTCTCTTGTTTCAACTAGAACCAAAAAGTAAGCTAAACTAACCTAAAAATGGTCAAAAAGTGACCAAACTAATCTGAAAAATTCTAGAATCAGTTTGCTTGGTTAGAGGCTCACTTTTTCCTATAAATAGAAGCCTCCTCCTTTGTAAAGGTTAATAGTGTTTTATGCACTGTTACTCTACTCCTCCCCAGAGCCAAAAACATTGAATTCATTGATAATTCAATTGTTTTTGACTATTTCCGCTACAAAGAATTGGTGGCCACTCTTGATCCAAGCAAGAGAGTAGAACCCTCAATCCCTCAAGCCAAAGGATAGCTCACAAAACTCCATGTAAGTTAGAAATTCTACTTTTTTCTAATTCTATTCTATGGTTTTATGATTTCTTGCTTCTTTTAAATTGAAATTGGATGTTATGCCTTGATGGAAAGGCTTCCCCCTTCTCTTCATTAAATTCAGCTCGTCTTTATCCAAGATGTGTAATCAAATAAATAGAGTTAAACTTTTCGTATTGTTTTCTCTTTAAAAAAAATGAGAATTGATTAAATTAGAATGCTAAATTCATCTTGGGTAAATGCTAAGTAGATTTAGAGGGTAAAAATTAAAAAATGGTCAACCATACAAAGGAGGTTATGGTAAAATTTTCTTAAATTTTGTGGAAATAAGTTTTATCTTTATGTTTCAAAAAGAGTAATCCCCTCCGTTTGTGTATTCTCAAAGTGTTATTTTCATTCTATGCATAGAAAGATGCATATTGAAAATATTTTCATTGTAAAAGCATTATTTTCATCAAAATTCATTTCTATGCATAGAAAGATGCATATTGGAAATATTTTTATTGTAAAAGCGTTATTTTCATTAGAACTGATTTCTATGCATAGAAAGATGCATACTCAAAATTTTTATTATTATAAAAGTATTATTTTCATTTAATTTTGATTTTATGCATAGAAAGATGCATAAAGAAATTTATTTTTATTTCAAAAGAGTTACTCTCATTAATTTTGATTTTATGCATAGAAAGATGCATAAAGGAATTTATTTTTATTTCAAAAGAGTTATTCTCATTAATATTGATTTTATGCATAAAAAGAGGCATAAAGGAATTTATTTTTATTTCAAAAGAGTTATTCTCATTAATTTTGATTTTATGCATAGAAAGATGCATAAAGAAATTTAATTTTTTATTTCAAAAGAGTTATTCTCATTATTTTTGATTTTATGCATAGAAAGATGCATAAAGAATTTATTTTTATTTCAAAAGAGTTATTCTCATCATTAATTTTGATTTTATGCATAGAAAGATGCATAAAGGAGTTTCATTTTATTTCAAAAGAGTTATTCTCATTAATCTTGATTTTATGCATAGAAAGACGCATAAAAGAATTTATTTTTATTTCAAAAGAGTTATTCTCATTAATTTTGATTTATGCATAGAAAGATGCATAGAGGAATTTAATTTTTATTTCAAAAGAGTTATTCTCATTAATTTTAATTTTATGTATAGAAAGATGCATAAAGGAATATAATTTTTATTTCAAAAGAGTTATTCTCATTAATTTTGATTTTATGCATAGAAAGATGCATAAAGGAATTTATTTTTATTTCAAAAGAGTTATTCTCATTAATTTTGATTTTATGCATAGAAAGATGCATAAAGAAATTTATTTTTATTTCAAAAGAGTTATTCTCATTAATATTGATTTTATGCATAGAAAGATGCATACAAGAGTTTAATTTTTATTTCAAAAGAGTTATACTCATTATTTTTTATTTTATGCATAGAAAGATGCATAAAGGAATATATTTTTATTTCAAAAGAGTTATTCTCATTAATTTTGATTTTATGCATAGAAAGATGTATAAAGGAATTTATTTTTATTTCAAAAGAGTTATTCTCATCAATTTTGATTTTATGCTTAGAAAGATGCATAAAGAAATTTATTTTTATTTCAAAAGAGTTATTTTCATTAATTTTGATTTTATGCGTAGAAAGATGCATAAAGGAATTTATTTTTATTTCAAAAGAGTTATTCTCATTAATTTTGATTTTATGCATAGAAAGATGCATAAAGAAATTTATTTTTATATCAAAAGAGTTATTTTTATTTCAAAAGAGTTATTCTCATTAATTTTGATTTTATGCATAGAAAGATGCATAAAGAAATTTATTTTTATTTCAAAAGAGTTATTCTCATTAATTTTGATTTTATGCATAGAAAGATGCATAAAGGAATTTATTTTCTATTTTAAAAGAGTTATTCTCATTAATTTTGATTTTATGCATATAGAAAGATACATAAAGGAGATTTTTTTTTATTTCAAGAGTTATTCTCATTAATTTTGATTTCATGCATAGAAAGATGCATAAAGGAATTTAATTTTATTTCAAAAGAGTTATTCTCATTAATTTTGATTTCATGCATAGAAAGATGCATAAAGGAATTTAATTTTATTTCAAAAGAGTTATTCTCATTAATTTTGATTTTATGCATAGAAAGATGCATAAAGGAATTTAATTTTTATTTCAAAAGAGTTATTCTCATTAAATTTTATTTCATGCATAGAAAGATGCATAAAGGATTTATTTCTATTTCGAAAGTGTTATTTTTCTTAAAATCAAATTTATGCATAAATAGATGTATAAAAGGATTTTTATAAAAGTGTTATTCCCACTGAAGTTGATTTTTATAAAAGAATGAATGGATGGATAGATGTGATGTGAATATGATAAATGTGACTGAATGAATAGATGTGATGTGAATATGATAAATGTGAGTGAATGGATGGATAGATGTGATTGAATAGATGGATAGATGTAATGTGAATATGATAAATGTGACTGAATGGATGGATAGATGTGACTGAATGGATGGATGTGGATGTATGTATGTGAAAGGATGGATGTAGATGTAGGTAAAAGGTTAGATGTGGATGTGTATGTGATAAGTATGGATGTGGATGTATGTGGAAGAATATATGTGGAGTGAATGTGATGAATATGAACGAGAATAGAGGCGATGAGGTGTGATGTAAATTTGATAGATATGAATGAATGTGATAGCCTGTGAATTGGGATGTGAATGAATGATAAGGGATGTGAATGAATGTGATGGCATGTGAGTCAAGATGTGAATGAATGATAAGGGATGTGAATGAATGATATGAGATGTAAATAGATGTGATGGGATGTGAATCGGGATAGATGTGAATGAATGTGATGTGGTATGAATGAGATGTATTGTGAATGAATGTGATGTGGTCTGAATGAGATGTGTTATGAATGAATGTGATGTGGTCTGAATGAGATGTGTTGTGAATGAATGTGATGTGATCTGAATGAGATGTGACGTGAGTGAATGTGATGTGGTCTGAATGGATGAGATGTGAATGAATGTGATGTGATGAGATGTGATGAGATGTGGATATGGGTAAATGCGAGTGGATGAGATCTAATGAGGATATTTGAGGAAAGAAGTGATGACATGAAAAATGATGTGATTGGATGAGAATGGGAATTTATATGAAATGAATGTGGATTAAGTAATGTTGATTAATATGGAAAGACGAGAGTTCGTTTTATAGAAATTGTATTTATGATCGATTTTTAAATGACTGTTTTATGTTAAGAATGCTAGGAAAGCATTTTGACCGTCTTGTGAATGAGGTCGTGGAGACCTAGCTGATAAAGTTGCAATAGCTGACGGAGAGTCAACAGAGGACATCTCGCGTAGCAAGGTCGGCCGAGGTCTTGACCAGCCTCGATTTAAATGGTGAGCTTGCGGTACGGTGGATGAGGGACCAAGGAAACGGCCTATGAGTGAAGCGCTAGGTGACCTACGAAGGATCCTAGAGGGTGCTGACCATACGGTGCTCGGCCTCTAGGTCACCGAAGATACCCACAAGTACGTCGGGGAAGATATTGAATAAGGAGTAAGAGTTATTTTTTGAATTCGGGCATGGATCTGGTTGATTGACCTTGCTGGTCCTCAATGGATGAGTCCATGGCTTTTTTATATGGATTCCGTTGTGATTGATCTTGCTAATCTTCAACGAAGATTCCATTTTGATATGTGAATATATTGCCAGTTATTATGAGCTAGGAACTAACAGGCCCGTGAGTGGACAGGTGGTGAGCGTTCTGGTTGCCAATGATGCCATAGGTACACCGATGAAGGAATGATTGTGGAAATTAGGATTTAACCAGAGATTTTGAGGATTATGATCAGTGATACCATGATTTCATTAATGACTGTTTTTAAAGATAGCTGATTTTATGAAAAATGCAATTTCATATTGGGTGTGTAAGTGGTGTGACTAGTTTAAGTTTGCATGAATATCCGGCTAGGGGGCCTGGGAACTCTTTTCCCTGGTACCCGAGAAAAAACCTAACCAAATTCCTAATTGGATCCCATCACTACAATGGTTGGGCGGTTGGCTAACCCATGGGACTGGAACAGTGGTTGGGCGGTTGGCTAACCCATGGGTTAGGTTGGACTGATGGATCCCTAAAATGAGACTCCATTCGGTTATGGTACGACAGATGAAGTAAATCCCGGACAAAAATTGTTCTTTGGAAAAGGATCAACGGCTGTGCCTCTCAATGGGGAAAAAAGTGTTGGTCTCTATGATCCAAGTACAATCTTTTCCCTGATCTGACTATGGGACTTATGGGTTTGGTCAAATCAGTTCAGTTAGTTAAGGCTTTTGACTACGTTAGAGAAAAGTTATCTTGGAGGAATTGCCGGTGCTTTCCGGGCAAGGGAAGTTTTTCCGGGTTCGGTTTTGGAAGAACCGATGGATTAGTCTCTTGTCCGAATATCCGTGGGCGAGGCCCCGAGTGTGGGACCTTACCCCGTGTAAGAAGTGCTACTTCCACTGCTAGCACCCCTGAATTCGTTGCGTGGTGGGGACACGGATCTCAAAGATTTCGTGCTGCCTTTGCTAAATCACTCATACAGGCCTTTTCCATTGATATTTTTCGCCCAAAAGTATATCTGTAGAACCAATTGAACATTTCTTTGAGGTAATTTGTACAAGTCTTTCCTCCTCCATATAGCGGGTGTTTTTGAAATATACTCCTCTAGCTCAGTAGTGAGATTTTTCCATTCCTTGGGTGCTCCACATGTCAAGAGAACCATATTCATTCATGAAGTATGCACCATGTGCATACAAAATGTGCTACAGAAGAAAATAGGACCAATTCAGAAGCTATACTTCATAATCATTTTTAATTTATGAGTAGAAAGAAACTTATGTTTACCATGTAATGTGTAATGTTGGTATCACCCCATGTATCGACCATGGCTTTTGTAAAATTCTGAAGCTCTTCTTGAAATTTTTGGCGCTCCTCTATAGTCGTCCTACTTTTGCTCATTAATTTAACCATCTTATTGAAGTCTGACCAAACCTTCTCACGTAGAACTGCAGAGTCAAATGTTGTACATTTACACAAATCCTTCCACAAGTCCCAGGGCTTTGAGTTCTTTACTAGAAAATGTATTGCCTTATATCCACTCATTGACACCTGCTGGCGCTGGGCCACTTCATGATTCATGCCACAAATCTTCTTGTTAACAGTAATTTGCACATTGCCACCATGGCACACCCAATTGAGTTGAGTAGTTCCTCTACTTTTTGAAGAGCTTCATGTTGTCTTTCCTTGCCTTGCATAGTAAATTCATAATCAACGTCACACTTGCGAAGACGATCAAACACACGCATGAATGCATGCGAAGTACAAAAGTGGACATTCTTGAGTTCTAGTGAAATTGTAAGATTCCATTCGGGGTCTCTCAAATGCATGTTTGGCTCAGCTAGCATGTTAGCAGACAAGACACCTCCAACCCAATCGCCAGCATTATCATCCACTGTGTCATTCTCATCATCTTGATTCTCTAGCTTCTTGTTCCTTCTTGCCTTCTTTTGTGTCTTTTCTCTCACGATTCTCATGCACCATGGACAAGAATTGGGGTGTTAGCACCTTGTGGACACCCAAGAAGGCACTTTATTGTCTTCCAGTCACCTCCTAAATGCCAATCTATTTTATAAGTGCCCTTACCCTCCACTTCTAATTTTTCTCCTTGAATCTGTGCTTTAATGACATTGGTAATCCATGGTATCCTATCAAACATCCAAGCCAGCACTTCATGTGCCTCCTTCGGTACTTCAAACGCTCCAAGCCACCATATCTCTCTCTAGGATTTGGACACTAAAAGAGGGAAAACTTGACTTGTAAACTCTCTCCCTATTGCTCGTCTGATTGTCTCGGTTTTCATTAGAACCTTCCAAAGGTAACTCAGTCTCCTCATTCATGTTGATCTCACTCTTTGCATATGCCATTGCCTCATTCTCATAAGTGTGATACTCATTCCTTCTAACCTCTTGCCTTTCACAATCTGACACTCATCCACAATCAACATAAAACTTACCTTGTCTCAGTTTTCATTAGAACCTTCCAAAGGTAACTCAGTCTCCTCATTCATGTTGATCTCACTCTTTGCATATGCCATTACCTCATTCTCATAAGTGTGATACTCATTCCTTCTAACCTCTTGCCTTTCACAATCTGATACTCATTCCTTCTAACCTCTTGTCTTTCACAATCTGACACTCATCCACTTTCAACATAAAACTTACCTTGTCACCTTGCATGACAAACAAAAGTAGATAAGTTTTAGTACTTAAAAGATTTTTCTATTAGCTTGCACATTAGGTGAAATATGGACTCTCATTTTTGCCCCTTAAGGATTTCCACACCTCCTCTCTCTAGAAAAATGGTCTCATAGAGTGAATTTTTTGCAAATCAACTCAGAAGAAGTGAGAGGAGTTTGGAAATTTGGAATCTACTCTTCGATAGCTTTCAAATGATATATAGCATGATGGGCAATTTTGCATAATAAGGAAGTTCCCAAATTGGTGATGACATGGCATCAATTGGTGATGATGTGGCATGCATGCCACATCATCACCAATTTGGGGACTTCCTTAATATGCAAAAATTGTCCATCGTTCTATATATCATTGGAAAGCTATCGAAGAGTAGATTCCAAATTTCCAAACTCCGCTCACTTCTGAGTTGATTTGCAAAAATTTCGCCATGAGCCCGTTTTTCTAGAGAGAGAAGGTGTGGAAATCTTTAAGGGGCAAAAATGAGAGTCCATGTTTTGCCTAATGAAGAATGTAATTGATGGAAGGCTTGATATCCTTTTGTGCTAATTCCCACCTCATTGCATGCTTTCTAAACCTCCTCAATGCTTAGAAGATTGGTAATGTCATCCATTATCTCATTTGCGAGTACTTGACGTATCTTCTTGTGGCATGGGTCTCGAATGATGGAAAGAATGTCACACCTCCTCATACAACTACGTAATATTTATCCAAAATCTTGAGGGCCATTATCACCACATGCTTCTTTCAAAAAGTTACTATCACAAACTAATAAAGATTACCAAAAACACTTTGATCTATTGCTTATAACAACCACAACAACGAAAAATACCTTAATCAAAATTACTTGCAACAATAATAGCCAAAGAACAAAAAATAAACCTTGCTGCATGGATTCTTCGCTTGCGAGCACTACCACCAACTACGAGTTTTTGAATGTTATTGATTGTCCTCTTTCGCTCTCTTGCTCCCACGGGGATGCTCTTCATGCGAGAGATTGTGTCTTGTAGCTTCATCTCATCTCACAGCTGGAGGATAAACTCTCTCACCTTAAGATCCAACTGATTAATGGGGTTCCTTATAGTCTGGTCAACCCACACAGAATCTTGGGATAAAGATCCCTTCTACAAGAAGTACATATAGAACTCATTATCAGAGAACAATTCATTCAGAACATATCATTCATATCGTTAACATAATAATGGTCCGTCAGACCGAAAATTCTATCTGAACATTCCCCACAAAAATTTCACTTATGCAAGTTCTCGATTTGTCATCCCTTAGATCCACTGGGTCAAAGGTCAAACAGCAGCAATCTATCAACACTATCCACTAATCTCATAGTGATTTGCTGAAGGTCATAATCGTCTTCCAGTTACTAATATCATCATTGGGGTTCTCCCCATTCATCCTCATTGTGGCTTTGTTCAACTTATCTTATTTCAACTTATCTTTGTTCAACTTATCTTATTTCAACCATAATATAGAATCATCATCTTTAAATCAGGATCCAAATCAATTCATCAATTCTCAACCAAAATTTAAAAAATCATATCAATCAGCATTTGAATTCATCCTCTAGATAGCATTTTTTCTTATAACTTCAAGGTCTTAGATTTACTCGTATATATTGTCAGTAAAGAGCTGCAGATATACCCACGATATATACGGGTAGTCACGGTCCTTGGAGCTATAAGGTAAATACCATCATAGCTATGCCTCAAGCAAGTCAGGGATTCCATACAATTGCGGTACTTCCATCTGAAGACCCAATTTCCAATTTATGAATCTTCATTCTGAATATCAATTTGTATGAATTTCATCACACTGTTGCCATATATATAGGCAGTGATGTGTGTGAACACACTTAGGACCGCCGGGGGCACTTTTTTCCTCTTTAGGAGGTTTTTTTTCCCGGCTTGTATATACGCCCATCATTCTAGGGCTAACTTATCTTTGTACATTGACACAATCTAATACACCGTGTGTTGTGTGCATTCTTGCTTCTTCTTCTCCAAGCTTTGTGTGCTTTCCTGTAACCCTAATTCCAACAATTGGTATCAGAGCAGGCATCGGCTCCCATGGCTACGCTGCTATCACCCTCCGACTCATGTTCTCCGATTGAGGTGAGATTTCACGAGCACTTGCAGGTCCCTATACTCTGCAAATTATCTCGTAGGGCTCTGCGTTCCCAGAAATTGCATATGAGGTTGTTTCGGGCTCTGTTTTTGCATTACAAGTTCTGCACAAGTGTTTTTGTCATTTTGTGCAGAAATTTTGACAGTACAGTTTTTTGCAAAACAAGCATACGTATTCTATTATGGATCGTGCTACATAGCACGAGTTGTTTTCTGTTCAGTCTTTGCTTCATTACAGGTAGCTTTTGCATCAGTTTCAGTCAGTGGCCATGGTTGATAACAGCAATGATGTATTTCGCATGTTGTCTCTGCTGATGACAAACTGGATGGAGACAGCAACTACCCGCTTTGGGCATACATGATGCAGCATGTTTTGGTTGCAAAAGGAGTGTGGAACATTGTGCAAGGTATGGATGTATGTCCAGGTTCTATGGATGTAGGATCTGTTGAGGATATTGCAGGTTCTAGCAGCTCTACTGTTGCTGCTATTTTACCCACTGCTGAACAAGCTCGTTGGGATGGTAAAGATGCGCAGGCTCATGCCTTGATTGCACTTTCTATTAAACGTAACATCACCCCACATATTTGTTCAGCTAAAACAGCAAAACAGGCTTGGGATATTCTAGCTGGTTTTTGTATGCAGGTCATATAACAAGGCAAAAATCTCTTACCTGCGTAAAGAGCTAGAATTGAAGATTATGCAGGAAGATGATGACATAAATGTTTTTCTTTTGTTGAGATTAAAGATCTCAAGGAACAGTTGATTTCTGCAGGTGAGATTATTCTTGATCATTCTCTGGTGCAGACTATTCTTGATGCTTTACCTGAGTCATATCAGACTTTTGCTTCCATGTGGAGACTTATTACTGAGGATAGACCTGATGTTGTCAAGTATGATACTTTAGAGTCAACAAGCTTTTGCAAGAAGCGCAGTCCAGGTAAAACAGGGCTAGACAACGTGCAGTTGATCAGGCACATTTGTTGCTGCCCACCAGCAGAGAGAAGAAGTGGTAAGGCAGCCCCTTTCACTATTTCTTCTCCTATTAGTAGGTCTGCAAATTCTTCTCCTTCCACCAGGTAGCAACAATAGATCTAAGAAAACTCTTGAGATAAAGGCAAGAAAAAGATCAGGTGCAACTATTGTAAGACAACTGATCATGTCATTAAGAATTGCCCTAAGCTAAAGGCTAAAGCGGCAAAGAAGAAAGAGTCAAATGCAGCCACAATAGCGGATGCTTCTACAAATGCAGCCACAATAGCGGATGCTTCTATAAATGCAGATTCTGCAAATGTTATGCAAGATACAGAATGGGCGTTTAACGTGTATTGCAAGTATGACCCATTTTTCCATAATGCATGTTTGGCAGTTTCTGTTGACTCGGATGTATGGTATTTTGACAGTGGTGCTACAAAGCACATTACCTCGCATCATGATATGTTCACTTGTCTTGAAGCTGTCCCTAATGGGAATACTGTCACATGTGCCAATAATGCTTCTTACCCAGTGAAGGGCGTTGGTAAAATTATTCTTACTGCTACAGATAGCAGCGCTTTCACACTTTCAGATGCTTTGTATGTGCCAGGGATAAAGAAGAATCTATTGTGTGCCTCTGCGCTTGCTAGACTTGGACTTGTAGTCAAACTTGTGGATGACAGATGTACTGTTCATGATTTGACTTCTGGTGATACGATTATTACATCTAGCACCTTGTTTCGTGGGTTGTATAGGCTCAATTCTTATGACAAGTGTGTGGAAGATTCAGCAAATGCAGTTTCTAATGAAAAGGTAGTTTCAGATGCAAAACTATGGCATGCTCGTTTTGGTCATTTGAACTTTGCTAGATTGTTTTGTTTGCAGAAATTTGATATGGTTGCTTCATTGCCTCCTCTTGAGACACCATTGAAACATGTTTGTGAAGGCTATATTTTGGGCAAAATGCAGCGTTCTGCGTTTCCAAAGGATGGTTCTGTGCGGGCCACTCGCAAATTACAACTTGTACATAGTGATATATGTGGGCCTATGCAAACTCCGTCATTTGGTAAACACTTATACTTTGTTGATGATTACTCAAGGCATGCATGGGTATATCCACTGAAGGCAAAGTCCGAATTGTTTTTGTGCTTCAAACAGTTTTTTGCTTATGGTTGAAAATGTATCCAATTGTACTGTGTGCACCCTCCATTTTCTGATCGAGGGGAGAAGTACATGTCTAAAGAGTTTAATGCATTTCTGGCTAGTCGTGGGATAAAAGACCAATGTACAATGCCATATACCCCTCAGCAAAATGGTGTTGCTGAGAGGAAAAACAGGTCACTTATGGAGATGGCACAATGTATGGTCAAGAGCCAATCTTTGCCACATGCGTTTTGGCTTGAGGCTGTCATGTGTGCTGCATATGTACTCAACAGATGTCCCACTAAGGCCTTGTAGTCTGTTACTCCATATGAAGCTTGGCATGGTAGGAAGCCTTCTATTGGTCACTTGCGTGTCTTTGGTTGCTTGGCCTATACTTTAGTGCCTGTGCAACAACGTAGAAAACTGGATGATAAGGCTGTCAAATGCATTTTTGTTGGTTACAGTGCTGAGAGCAAGGGTTACAAATTGTATCATCCGCAGTTAAAGCGTATCTTGATTAGTCGAGATGTTGTTTTTGTGGAAGATGCTGTGCGCAGCCTTTGTTATCATGTACCAAAGAGACAGGTGTGAGCTCACGGGATGTATTTGATACGTTGTTGCCTCTGTTTATTACAGGTGGGAATTCAAATATAAGTCCTAATGAGGCAAATATTCAGCCTATGTAGATTTCAAACGACATCATAGATCAGCCTATTTCTGATGCAGATTTACAAGATGTAATTTATGAGGATAGGGCTGAAAATGAGCAGGCTAGAGGTATGCCTAAATTGCTAGTGCAAACCTTGCGTAATAGTAAAATTGATGCACCTATGTCTAGTCGTACTCGTTCAAGTTTTCAACATGCCTCTTATGCATCAGATTGTTATGCTTTGACTGTGTCTAGTATGTGTAAAGAGGAAGAACCTCTTTTATTTGACGAGGCACAAAAATCAAAAAATTGGTTGGCTGCAATGTAAAGTGAATATGATGCTATAATGAAGAATGGTACATGGTCTTTGTGTGATTTGCTTATTGGTAAAAAGGTCTTTGGATGTAAGTGGGTTTTTAAGTTGAAACGAAAGCCAGATGGCAGTGTTGATCGCTATAAGGATAGACTTGTTGCAAAGGGTTATGCTCAAGAAAAGGGCATTGATTTTGATGAGACCTTTGCTCCCACTTGTCGTATGACTACCATTCGTAGCATTTGTACATTGGCAACTCATAATGGTTGGAATGTACATCAATTGGACATAAAGACTGCGTTCTTGAATGGAGATTTGCATGAGGAGGTGTATGTATCGCAGCCTCGTGGTTTTGTTCAAAGAGGGCAGGAAAACAAAGTGTGCAGGTTGAAAAAGGCCTTATATGGTTTAAAGCAAGCTCCACGAGCTTGGTATGAAAAGATACATGCATATTTGACTGCACATGGTTTTCAGAATAGTCCAACAGAAAGCACTTTGTATGTTAAATGTGTGGATGATGTACATCTAATCATTGCTCTCTATGTCAATGACATGCTGCTCACAGGACCAAATGAGAGTCATATTGCTGATTTTAAGGCTGATTTGAATGCCTCTTTTGAGATGTCAGATTTGGGGCATTTGCATCATTATTTGGGGATACAATTTAAGCAGTGTGATGGAGGTATTGCTTTGTGTCAGACAAAGTATATTGAGACATTGTTGCAGAGATTTGGCCTTGAAGACTGTAAGCGTATTTCTACTCCAATGGGGACAGGTTTGAAGTTGAGTCTTCATGATGCTAGAGATCACCTTGATGTCACACTCTATCAGACAGCTGTTGGTTACCTCATTTATGTATGCATTACGAGGCCGGACATTGAGTTTGCAGTCTCACAGGTGAGCAGGTTTATGCATAGCCCAGGGTCTTAGCATTAGAAGGCAATTAAACGCATCTTTCGCTACTTGAGTGGCACCATACATCTTGGGTTGTTTTATCCCCAAGGGGGGATCGTTGCCGCCAGATTTACATGCTTTTTCGGACTCAGATTGGGCTGGTTGCTATGACACAAGAGTGTCCACAAGTGGTTTTTGTTTCATGCTCGGTAGCTCATGCATATCTTGGTTGAGCAAGAAGCAACCTACTGTGGCCACTTCTAGTTGTGAAGCTGAGTACATGGCAGCTTTCACAGCTACGGTTGAGTGTGTGTGGCTCAAACGGCTTATGGCTAACTTAGGTGTTGTACAGGAGACTGCGAATGCACTCTGACAGCAGTCAGAGCGCATTGGCAGTTGCGAGAAACCCAATTTTTCATGCTCGCACAAAGCACATTGAGGTGCATTATCACTATGTCAGGGAGAGACTCTCAGCAGGAGAGATCAGCTTGGCCTATGTGCCAACACAGGACAACCTCACCGATCTTTTCACAAAGGCACTTCCTCGTGAGAAGTTCGAAGCTTTCCGCAAAGCTTTGGGCTGGCTCCCCTTTGTGGACTGATCTACTTCGGGCATGGCACTTCCCTATACATGAGTGCCAACTCTCATGCACACCACTCCCAGGGGAGATTTGTTGCCATATATATAGGCAATGATGTGTGTGAACACACATCATTGCACATATATAGGCAATGATGTGTGTGGACTGATCTACTTCGGGCATGGCACTTCCCTATACATGAGTGCCAACTCTCATGCACACCACTCCCAGGGGAGATTTGTTGCCATATATATAGGCAATGATGTGTGTGAACACACTTAGGACCGCCGGGGCACTTTTTCCCTCTTTAGGAGGTTTTTCCCCCCGGCTTGTATATATGCCCATCATTCTAGGGCTAACTTATCTTTGTACATTGACACAATCTAATACACCGTGTGTTGTGTGCATTCTTGCTTCTTCTTCTCCAAGCTTTGTGTGCTTTCCTGCAACCCTAATTCCAACACACACAACTACAATCTTTTACTAGTATTTCATAAATTTTTGACATTTCTTGCTTCTTGGTTGATCCACTTTAGCCAATTCGCATTGATATCAGCTAAAAGATCCATGTCCCCTCCACATTACGAATTTTGGGGTGCTAGAAGTGGAAGTAGCACTTCTTGCACAGGGCAGAATCTCTCACTCGGGGCCTTGCCCCCACAGATATCTGGACAAGAGACTAATCCCTCGGTTCTTTCAAAACCAAACCCGGAAATACTTCCCTCGCCCAGTAGACATAGGCGATTCCTCTAGGATGTTTTTATTCTAATGTTGTCAAGAGCCTTAACTAACCAAATTGATTCGACCGATCTCGTAAGTCACATGGTCACATCAAGGAAGAGACTTGCACTTGGATCATAGAGACTAATGCTTTTTTTATCATCAAGAGGCATAGCCGTTGATTCTTTTTCCATAGAACAAGGGTTATCCGGGATTTACTTCAACTATCGTAACTTAACAGAATTGAGTCTCATTTTAGGGATCCATCAGTCTGGCCTAACCCCATCAGTGATAGGATCCATTTAGAAATTTGGTTATGTTTTGTCCCGGTACCAAGGAAAAGAGTTTCTAGGCCCCCTAGCCGGCGCTTCAAGCAAACTTCAAGAAGATAGTCACACCACTTACACACCCAATATAAAATTGCATGTTTCATAGATTTAGCTGTCTTTAAAACAATCTTTTAATGAAACCATAGTATCACTGATCATATTCCTCCAAAATACCTAGCTTAAATTCTAATTTTCAATCATTCCTTCATCGGTGTACCTATGGCATCCTTGGCAACTAGAACGCTCACCACCTGTTCACTCAGGGGCCTTTTCAATAGTTCTTAGCTCATAGTACCCGAAAATATATTCACTTAAGAAAACCCAAATGGACTCTCCGTTGAAGATCAGCAAGATCAACCAACAGATCCATATAAAAGAGCCATGGACTCATTCATTTAGAACCAATAAGGACAATCAACCAGATCCATGCTCGAGTTCAGAAAATAACTCTAACTCCTTGTTCCATTTTTCTTCCTCGACGTATGCGTGGGTATCTTCAGCGACCCAGAGCCTGAGCACCTTGTGGTCAGCACCCTCTAGGCTCCTTCGCAGGTCACCTAGTGCTTCACTCATAGGCCGCTTCCTTGGTCCCTCATCCACCGTACTGGAAGCTCACCATTTAAATCGAACAGAGGCTAGTCAAGACCTCGGCTGACCTTGCTACGTAAGATGTCCTCCATTGACTCTCCGCCAGCTATTGCAACTTTATCACTTACATCTCCACCACGACCTCATTCACAAGATGATCAAAATGCTTCCCCAGCATTCTTGACATAAAGCAGTCATTTAACGAACTTTCATCTTTCCACATTGTTTCACATCATTTCTCGTTATTCCACATTCTTCTACATCAATTCACATTGCTTATTCCACATCCAGTCATATGTATTCCCATCGTCTTCATCCATTCTTATCCAATCACATCATATTACATCTCATCACATCTATCCTCACACATCTCATCCATTCTCATCCAATCACATCATATTACATCTCATCACATCTATCCTCACACATCTCATCCATTCACATCTACCCATATCCACATCCAGTCATATATATTTCCATCGTCTTCATCCAATCACATCATATTACATCTCATCACATCTATCCTCACACATCTCATCCATTCTCATCCAATCACATCATATTATATCTCATCACATCTATCCTCACACATCTCATTCATTCTCATCCAGTCATATGTATTCCCATCGTCTTCATCCATTCTCATCCAGTCATATGTATTCCCATCGTCTTCATCCATTCTCATCCAATCACATCATATTACATCTCATCACATCTATCCTCACACATCTCATCCATTCTCATCCAATCACATCATATTACATCTCATCACATCTATCCTCACACATCTCATCCATTCACATCTACCCATATCCACATCACATCTACCTAGATCCACATCACATCACATTCATCCACCTTACATCTTATCCATCCATTCACATTACATCACATCCATTTATATTCATTCAGATCCACATCTCATCACATCACATCCATCCACATCACATCTCATTTATTCATGTCTCATCACATCACATTAAAATTCATTTACATCTCATCATATCATATTCCCACACATCATATCCATTCACATCTCATCACACCCATTCACACACATCACATCCATTCACATCTCATCACACCCATTCACATCCATCACATCCATTTACATCCATCACCCCCATTCACATCCATCACATTCATTGCATCCACATCACATCACATATATTCCATCCACATCTATCCTTATCACATCACATTTGTAAGATCCCCGTCCCCACCGCACAACGGAATCGGGGTACTAGCAGCGAAAGTAGCACTTCTTGTATGGGGCAGGGTCCCACACTCGAGGCCTCACCCACGGATATCCAGACAGATAACTAATTCCTCGGTTCTTCCAAAACCGAGGAACCAAACTCGAAAAAAATTCCCTTGCCTGGAAAGCACATGCGATTCCTCCGTGATAATTTTACTCTAACGTAGTCAAGGTCATTACTAACCAAACTGATCCGACCAAACCTATGAAGACACTTGGTCAGATCAAGGAAGAAACTTGCACTTGGATCATAGAGATCAATGCTTTTTTCCCCATCGAGAGGCACAGCCGTTGATTCTTATCCATAGAACAATTACTAACCGGGATTTAATTCATCTATCGAATTATAACAGAATTGAGTCTCATTTTACGGATCCATCCGTCTAGCCTAACCCCATCCAGTCCCATGGGCTAGCCAACTGCCCAACCACTGTAGTGATGGGATCCAATTTAGAATTTGGTTAGGTTTTGTTAGGAAAAAGAGTTCCCAAGCCCCCTAGCCGGATATTCATGCAAATTTAACACCAGTCATGCCACTTACACACCCACTATGAAATTGCTTTTTTTTCTCAGATTCAATCATCATTAAAACAATCATTTAATAAAACCATAGTATCACTGATCACAATCCTCCAAAATATTCGATTGAGTCTTAATTTCCAATCATTCCTTTACCGGAGTATCTATGGCATCATCAACCAGAATGCTCACCACCTGTTCACTCAGGAGCCTTTTCGATAGTTCCTAGCTCATAGTACCCGGTAAATATTCACTTATAAAAATCAAGATGGAATCCTCGTTGAAGATCAGCAAGATCAACCAACGAATCCATATAAGAGAGCTATGGACTCATCAGTTGAGGACCAGCAAGGTCAATCAACCAGATCCATACTCGGTTTCAAAAAACAACTCTTACTCCTTGTTCCAATATCTTCCACGACACACGTGTGGGTATCTTTGGCGAGACCCAGAGCCCGAGCATCGTATGGGGTCAGCACCCTCTAGGATCCTTCGCTCGCAGGTCACCTAGGGCTTCACTCATAGGCCACTTCCTTGGTCTCTCATCCACTGTACCAGAAGCTCACCATTTAAATCAAACCGAGGCTAGTCAAGACCTCGATCGACCTTGCTACACGAGACATCCTCCGTTGACTCTCCGTCAGTTGTTGCAACTTTATCAGTTAGGTCTCCATGACCTTAATCACAAGACAATCAGAATGCTTCCCCAGCATTCTTGACATAAAACAGTCATTTACAAATAGGTCACAATTACAGTTTCTATAATGAACTCTCATCTTTCCATATTATCCCTCGTCATCAGTCCACATTACTTATTCCACATTCAATTCATATGTGTACTCATTCTCATCCAATCACATCATTTTTCATCTCATCACATCAGATTCATTCACATCACATATCATTTATTCACATCCCAATTCACATGTCATCACATCTCATCCATTCACTCATATTAACGTCTCATCATTTCACATACACATTCGCATTCATTATTCCACATACACATCCACATTCGTACATCTACATCCATACATCCAATTCCACATCCGCATTCATACATACACATCCATATCCACATCCATACATCCACATCCACATTCATACATCTATATCCACATCTACATCCATACATCCATTTCCACATCCACATCCACATCCATACATCCATTTTCACATCCACATTCATACATCCATTTTCACATCCACATTCATACATCCATATCCACAACCATATCTACATTCATACATCCACATCCATACATCCACATTCCACATCCACATCCATACATCTACATTTATCTGATTCATATCACTTCCATCCATCCATTTACATCTATCTGATTCCTATCATATCTCATCACATCTATTTATAGAATGTAAGAGAATTCTAATTTTTTGATATAAAGATTCTTTACGCATCTAATTAGGCATAAAGACAACTTTAGTAGGAATAACACTTTTATAAAAATCCTTTTATGCATCTATTTATGCATAAATTTAATTTTAAGAAAAATAACACTTTCGAATTAAAAATAAACCTTTTATGCATTTTACTATGCATAAATTCCATTTTAATGAGAATAACACTTTCAAAATAAAAAATAAATCTTTTATGCATCTATCTATGCATAAATTGAATTTCAATGAAAATAATACTTTCAAAATAAAAATAAATCTTTTATGCATCTTTCTATGCATAAAATCAAAATTGATAAGAATAACTCTTTTGGCTTAAAAGTAAAATTCTTTATGCATCTATTTATGTATAAAATCAAAATTGATGAAAATAACTCTTTTGAATTAAAAATAAAATTCTTTATGCATCTTTCTATGCATAAAATCAAAATTGATAAGAATAACTCTTTTGGAATAAAAATAAAATTCTTTATGCATCTATTTATGCATAAAATCAAAATTGATGAAAATAACTCTTTCGAATTAAAAATAAAATTCTTTATGCATCTTTCTATGCATAAAATTAAAATTGATAAGAATAACTCTTTTGGAATAAAAATTAAAATTGATAAGAATAACTCTTTTGGAATAAAAATTAAAATTCTTTATGCATCTATTTATGCATAAAAAATCATTTATGATAAAAATCACACTTTTAATATAAAAAAATCTTTTATGCATATGTTTATGCATACAAATCGTTTATGATGAAAATCACTCTTTTATGATCAAAATAAAAATTTCAATATGCTTCTTTCTATGCATAGAATTTAATTCTAAGGAAAGTAACACTTTTTTAATAAAATATTTTTAGTAAGCATTTTTCTATACCTAGAATGAAAAATAACACTTTAAGAATACATATACGATGGGAATTACTCTTTTGAAATTAAAAAAAAAGTAAAACTTATTTTTTATTATTTTAGAAAATTTTGCCATAACCTCCTTTGTATGGCTGACCATTTTTTAATTTTTAACTCTCTAAAATTAATTAAAAGTTCACCAAGAGTATTTAAATCATTCTAATGTAAAACATTTTCTACTTATCAAAGAGAAACATTATGAAAAGCTTGATTTTATCCATTAATCAGTCATCTAGGATAAAGAATGGTTGGATTTACTAAAGAAGAGAGGGGAATGCCTTTTTTCAATGAGGCATACATCATATTCATTTTAGAGAAGACAAAAATCATAAAGAACCATAAAATGAATAGAAAAGAGAAGAATATCCAACTTACAAGGAGAATTTGAGAGCTTTCCTTTGGCTTGATGGTTTGAGGGATCTACTCTTGTTTGAAACAAGAGTAGCCACCAATCTTTAGAAGAGAGAAGGTCAAAAACTAATGAATTATGAGTAAATTCACAGTTTTTGGCTCTTGGAAGAAGTAGGGTAACAATGCAAAAACACTATTAAGCTTCAACAAAGGGAAAGGCTTCTATTTATAGGAAAAAGTGAGCCTCTAACCAAGCAAACTGATTCTAGAATTTTCCACATCAATTTGGTCAATTTTTTACCATTTTTAGATTAGTTTAGCTCACTTTTTGGATCTAGTTGAAACAAGAGAGAGGAGAGATAAAAATATCTCATTATTTGGGAGTTTAAAACTCTCCCACACATGTGAATTATACGCCTCCTTCATGAGGGGAATTCCCCCATACTGAGGTGTCAAAAATGCATCATTTCTTCTAAATATCTCTCCTTTTTAACTATTAACCTTGTCCTTAGTCAACTCTTTATCTTATGTGAGTATTTACTCATTTTTTAGGGGATTTTTCTTTTTTTCTGCCATTTATCTTCTCCCTACATTTGGATGAATCTTATTGGTCCATAGGAACCTTAATTTAAAATTTCAAAAAAATCTTGACCCCTAGGATAAGACCTCTTGCTTGATTTCTAGTGCACCTCCTGAAAATCTTTTTGAACTTCTATTTTGGGGAAACTTATTTTAATAAGAAGAGATTTTTTCATCCAAAAATATTTAAAAACTGAATTATCACTCTCTAGAAGATTTTCTCTCTCTAGACCAAAACTAGTTTGAAACAAGATCTTTTATATTTCTGAAGAGGGATTTGATTATAGGGGAAGAATTTGGACATCATGAGGGGCTGGGGGGGAGGAATCTTACATTCTACCCCACTTAAAAAACGCGAGATGTCCTCATCTCGCAGGTGGAGTATGATCTCTTTTATCTTCTTCTTCTTCTTTAATCACTTCCAGCGTTACTGCCTTGGAAGTGCATGGCCAATTTGGGAACAACTCTCTTTGGCTTCCCCTATTCTAAGGTGGAGGTCTTACATTACTTTGGATTGAAACTGCAGGTTCGATAGAGGGTCTACCTCTGGGATTTCCCTGATTTTGGCAGATAGAATCCTGATTACTCTGAAAGGAAGGGACTGGAGTCTGGAATCTTGATCCCTGATTTCCCTACCCTGAAAACCTTGATCCAAAAGGAGTTGGGTAATCCATACTGCGATGTCCAAATCCTTGACAGTTATAGCATTTCACTCTCTTGTTCAAGGGTGGAACTTCTGAAGTTGAAATCTGGGGGATTGAGTTTCGAGAAAAGGACATTTCTTCCATTCTAGAACTTCCCATATCCTAGGTTTGACCCTGATATCTCTTAGGCAGAGGAAGGTTGGAATCACCTTCTGGGAATAAAAACCTTTTGAAAGGTGATGGTGCTGGCTTTGGCGAGACTTTGACATCAAAGGCTTTGGCAAAATCCTTCGCCATTCTTACTGCTTCGACCATTGAGATAGGTTTAGCATTCTTGACTAAAGTATCCAATGGCTCGTTCATTCCTCGAATGAACCTGGCCATCAGTTGCTCTTCATCCAATTCAGGGGAATATTTAAGGAGAAGGGCAAAAGCCTGATGGTACTCTTCAATTCAAGGAGAAGAGCAAAAGCCTGATGGTACTCTTCAATTGTCCGGTGTTCCTGATTTAGTTCCAAGAACTCAGTCATCTTAGTTTCAAGAAAGCCTGGGGGACAAAACCTCTTTCTGAGGTAAGCCTTGAGATCGGTCTAGATTTGGTATTTCGGTCGAGATGGTTTGTCTCGCAGTGATTCCTCCACGCAACCCTGGCCGTTTCCACGATCTTTAACCTGGCGAGAGCCATCTTGCTTCTCTCATTGTAGCCAATTACATCAAAATATTCCTCCATGCCTCAATCCACTTTTCTACAACTTCACCTAACTATTCCCCTTCACCCTTGAAGGGACCAGGCTAAGAACTATGAAGAGTTTTACGAACATCCAGGTCGAGCTCTTCTTCATCGAGTTGGGGGTTAACATTTCTACCATGACGACCTCGATCCATGTTCCTATCAATACGAAAATTCTTGTTAAATTTCTTTATTTATGATTCAATCCGATTTTTAATTCAACTGATTTTGGGGTTCTTTAAATAGGTCGGCTCCCCACATAATCATGGGGTAAAGATACTCATATAGAACGCATTATCGGGTAACAATTCATTCAGAATATCTCATTCATATCTTTAACACAATAATGGTTCATCATACTGAATTTTTTCATCTGAACAGTCCTCCATGGGGATTTCAATTTTTCAGATTTTTAATTTATCATCCCTTAACTTGATCCACTAATCAAAAGTTAACAGTAGTAATCTGCCCTAGCACAATCCACTAATCTCATAGTGATTTTATGAAGTCATTAACGTCATTCCAATTATGAACATCATCACAGGGACTCATCCCATTCATCCTCATTGTGGTTTTGCTCAGCTTATTACATTTCAACTAAATTTCAGGAATCATTATTTTTCAATCAGAATCCAAATCAACTCATCAGTTCACAACCAGAATTTAAAAATCATATCAACCACATTCAAATTCATCATCTAGATAGCATTAATGCTTATAATTTCAAGTCTTAGATTTACTCGTATATACTGCCAATAAAGAGCTGCAGTTATACCCTCGGTATATACGGGTAGTCATGGTCCTTGGAACTATAAGGTAAAGACCATCATCTCTAGGCCTCAAGCAAGTCAGGGATTCCATGCAATTGTGGTACTTCCACCTGAAGACCCAATTACTAATTTATGAATTTTAGTTCAAATAACAATTTGTATGAATTTCATCACACAATTCTGATCTTATTCTGCTACTTCATAAATTTTTGACATTTTTGGCTTTTTGGTTGATCCTCATTAGTCAAATTGCTCTGATACCAGATGTAAGATCCCCGTCCCCACCGCACAAAAAACGGATTTGGGATACTAGCAGCGGAAGTCGCACTTCTTGCACGGGGTAGGGTCCCACACTCAGTGCCTCACCCACGGATATCCGGACAGGTGACTAATTCCTCGGTTCTTCCAAAACCGAGGAACCGAACTCGAAAAAACTTCCCTTGCCCGGAAAGCACAGGCGATTCCTCCGTGATAATTTTACTCTAACGTAGTCAAGGTCATTACTAACCAAACTGATCCGACCAAACCTATAAAGACACTTGGTCAGATCAAGGAAGAAACTTGCACTTGGATCATAGAGATCAACGCTTTTTTTCCCAACGAGAGGCACAACCGTTGATTCTTATCCATAGAACAATTACCAACCGGGATTTACTTCATCTATCGAATTATAACAGAATTGAGTCTCATTTTACGAATCCATCAGTCCAGCCTAACCCCATCCAGTCCCATGGGTTAGCCAACCGCCCAACCACTGTAGTGATGGGATCCAATTTAGAATTTGGTTAGGTTTTGTCCCAAGTACCAGGGAAAAGGGTTCCCAGGCTCCCTAGCCGGATATTCATGCAAATTTAACACCAGTCATGCCACTTACACACCCACTATGAAATTGCTTTTTTCTCAGATTCAACCATCATTAAAACAATCATTTAATGAAACCATAGTATCACTGATCACAATCCTCTAAAATATTCGGTTGAGTCTTAATTTCCAATCATTCCTTTACCGGAGTATCCTGTTCACTCAGGGACCTTTTCGATAGTTCCTAGCTCATAGTACCCGGTAAATATTCACTTATAAAAATCAAGATGGAATCCTCGTTGAAGATCAGCAAGATCAACCAACGAATCCATATAAGAGAGCTATGGACTCATCAGTTGAGGACCAGCAAGGTCAATCAACCAGATCCATACTCTCCTCAACCTTAATCGCAAGACGATTAAAATGCTTCCCCAGTATTCTTGACATAAAATAGTCATTTACAAACAGGTCATAATTACAGTTTCTATAATGAACTCTCATCTTTCCATATTATCCCTCGTCAATCCACATTACTTATTCCACATTCAATTCATATGTGTACTTATTCTCATCCAATCACATCATTTTTTATCTCATCACATCAGATTCGTTCACATCACATTCACTTATTCACATATCATCACATCTCATCCATTCACTCATATCGACGTCTCATCATTTCACATACACATTCGCATTCATTATTCCACATACACATCCACATTCGTACATCTACATCCATACATCCAATTCCACATCCACATTCATACATACACATCCATACATCCACATCCACATTCATACATCCATATCCACATCTACATCCATACATCCATTTTTACATCCATACATCCATTTTTACATCCACATTCATACATCCATTTCCACATCCACATTCATACATCCACATCCACATTTCATATCTACATTCATACATCCACATCCATACATCCACATACATCTACATTTATCTGATTCGTATCACTTCCATCCATCCATTTACATCTATCTGATTCCCATCACATCTCATCACATCTATTTATAGAATGTAAGAGAATTCTAATTTTTTGATATAAAGATTCTTTACGCATCTAATTAGGCATAAAGACAACTTTAGTAGGAATAACACTTTTATAAAAAATCCTTTTATGCATCTATTTATGCATAAATTTAATTTTAAGAAAAATAACACTTTTGAATTAAAAATAAACCTTTTATGTATTTTACTATGGATAAATTCTATTTTAATGAGAATGACACTTTAAAAATAAAAATAAATCTTTTATGCATCTATCTATGCATAAATTCAATTTCAATGAAAATAATACTTTCAAAATAAAAATAAATCTTTTATGCATCTTTCTATGCATAAAATCAAAATTGATAAGAATAACTCTTTTGGATTAAAAGTAAAATTCTTTATGCATCTATTTATGCATAAAATCAAAATTGATAAAAATAACTCTTTTGAATTAAAAATAAAATTCTTTATGCATCTTTCTATGCATAAAATCAAAATTGATAAGAATAACTCTTTTGGAATAAAAATAAAATTCTTTATGCGTCTATTTATGCATAAAATTAAAATTGATGAAAATAACTCTTTCGAATTAAAAATAAAATTCTTTATGCATCTTTCTATGCATAAAATTAAAATTGATAAGAATAACTCTTTTGGAATAAAAAATAAAATTCTTTATGCATCTATTTATGCATAAAAATCATTTATGATAAAAATCACACTTTTAATATAAAAAAATCTTTTATGCATATGTTTATGCATACAAATCGTTTATGATGAAAATCACTCTTTTATGCATATGTTTATGCATACAAATCGTTTATGATGAAAATCACTCTTTTATGATCAAAATAAAAATTTCAATATGCTTCCTTCTATGCATAGAATTTAATTCTAAAGAAAGTAACACCTTTTTAATAGAATATTTTTAGTAAAAAATTTTCTATACCTAAAATGAAAAATAACACTTTAAGAATACATATACGATGGAAATTACTCTTTTGAAAACTAAAACTTATTTTTTATAATTTTAGAAAATTTTGCCATAACCTCCTTTGTATGGCTGACCATTTTTTAATTTTTAACTCTCTAAAATTAATTAGAAGTTCACCACCCAAGAGTATTTAAATCATTCTAATATAAAATATTTTCTACTTATTAAAGAGACATAATGAAAAGCTTGATTTTATCCATTAATCATTCATCTAGGATAAAGAATGGTTGGATTTACTAAAGAAGAGAGGGGAATGCCTTTTTTCAATGAGGCATAACATCATATTCATTTTAGAGAAGACAAAAATCATAAAGAACCATAAAATGAATAGAAAAGAGAAGATTATCCAACTTACAAGGAGAATTTGAGAGCTTTCCTTTGGCTTGATGGTTTGAGGGATCTACTCTTGTTTGAAACAAGAGTGGCCACTTCTCTATGTAGCCGAGATCTGATTGATGCTTGATCTTTTAATTAGAGCATAAACCCCACTATATTTTCCTTAACAAGTTAATATTATATCATTGGTTAAAAACTTTTTAAATAAAAGAGACCCATTTAATGTATCTTACCTGAAATGAAGGATTAAGAGAGAGTTTCTAGTACTCTGTTGTGAGATAATGTTTCAAAATCCTAAAAGCATGGACTATAGCAATTAAATCCTTGTCATATGTACTACATTTACACTCAGTTGGTTTTAACTTGCAGATCTCATAAGCTAAGTAACGACCTTGAGGAGGTCACTATATAAAAATCGTATACATCATATGCCTTCAAGTCTTATATAAAAAATACCTTATTTGAGAATTGAAAAAAATAAAATGAACCTTTTTTCCTTATAAACTTACTTTTTTTTAAAATCCTTTAAATGATACCCTTATATAAATATATTTTTATAAATTTATTTAACAAAAGAAATAAAAATTTTCCTTTTGTTAAACTCTCGTGCTATTTCACATATTCTTAAAGTAAATCCCTTGAGTTAATGACCATCCTGCATTAGTCCAATAGCCACTCGCATCAATCACAACTTAAAAAATGGTCTACTAAAGTCAAGAAGTTGTAAGACATGGGCATGGTTTAGAGCTTATTTTAAAGCTTGAAGATAACCATTATGTCTTTCAGTCCAATGAAGTTGTTGAGTCTTCTTTAGGAGATCTACTAGTGGATGTGTAATTTATACAAAGTTCTTGACAAAATTTTCTATAATAACTGTATAATCCTAAGAATGATAAAAAGTCATGTACATCACGAGGTCTAGGCTAAGTGACAATGGGCTTGATAATCTTTAGATCCACTTGAATGCCTTCGACGCTAAGACTATCACTACAGAAGAATGACAGTATAGTAGCATTTCTAATAGCATTTATAATTACAAGCCTTGGTAAATGTCGGGGTTATTCCGCTGCTAGAAACGTTGCTATCTTCACTGTAGTAATAGGAGCATTGCTCATCAGCATTTTTTGTAGTGATAGTTCGCTACTATGGGCAATAGGTGCTGTGGATAGTGACATTTCGTTGGCTGGTCAGTAATATTTCGTTGTTGCTAAAAACGTTACTGAGAAATGAGAAGAAACATGTTTTAAAAAAAACTTGAGGCACCTAGGAGATTTTTCATAGAACTCCAAAGTTTGCTCTAGTTTTTTTATAATAAAGAGATAGTGCTTAAGAGCTTCAGGCTCTTATCTATAAGATCTTATGCATAAAGCATAAGATTCTTTAAGCTCTCTTGCATGAGAGCTTATGCATAAAGATATTATGTATAAGAGCTTATTTAAGCTCTAATGCATAAGAAATTATGAGAAAAGAGCTCGTATGCATATCTTATCGTATACAACAAAGTAAATAAAAAGATATAAACGTAAAATCACACTGACTGTGTGTATATATAAAAATGATGATAAAGTATACAACACCCATCCATGGCTGTGTAACCAAATATAGTTTTTATTACTTAAATCGTTGAAGAAATACATTTTGGATTGGACCAAAAAAGAGTACTAATGCTTTATCATAGGCAAAACAAAAAAAAAAACGCAAAATAAAAATCTATAGAGTTAGGGGCTGCATTGGGGCTCCAAAAAAAACAATCCATCTTCAAGATACGACATACAAATAAATGAACATTGCTTTTATGTTATTATAAGTTTACCTTTTTTTTCCTAAAAATTAAGATACAATTCAAGACAATATATTTGCAGCAAAGATTATTCGAAAATCTAGTCCTCTTTCAAATGTAACATCGCGCTGCAAGTTGGTTGCCATCTATCCATACATAAACATAAATACTCAAAACTCCTATGCATAGTCTATACATAATCAAAAATTCATCCTAGACCGTAACACCAGAGTGCTACAAGATGTTTACCATCTACCTGTTAAAACCCTAAGACCTCTCTAGATAATTGTTATGCATAAACATGCATAAATCAGGCATAAGCTCAACCACCCAACCACCCCCGAGCCCAAGGGATGCACACATGAATTATAAATGAAATACATCATACCTCTACCTTGATGTCCCATACCATCAAGAGGTATAACTCCAATCCAATAGCATGTAGCTATAGTGTGAAATGGTAATGAGTAGATATGGACGTCTACACAAGAGACCATAGCATAAGCCTCCAAGCCTCCAAGCTCCCTTGAGTGTGCCCCATGCCCCTATTATATAGGAGGACCCTCAAGTGACTCTTGACTTTCCATTTCCCATGTGTGACCCTTGGATCCCTGACCCTAACCTTAACCCTTAGGGTTAGTCCTAACCCATGCTCCACTAGAGCTTGTTCCCATGCTCCCATGCTTACAAGCCTAATGTGGGTTAGCCTCCTAGTATATGCACACATAATGTGTATATAACATAGCACACATAATGTACATATAACATACTTCCTCTCTCTCAAAACATTGCACTCTTGCAATGAAAAGAAGGAGAACTACGTTGAACAATCTCAACCGACTCCCAAGTCGAATCCTCAATTTCCCTATCTTTCCACCTAATTTTAACCTCATGGATTAGTCAACTACAAAGTTTCCTTTCCCTGAATTCAAGAACCTTATCAAGTTCATGTGGAACATAGGATAAAAAATCGACTTCAACGAGTTCTTGAGGAGTAACTGTGTTATCCTCACCTCCCAGATTCCCTTTCAATCTATTGATATAAAAGACTGGATGAACTCTAACATGTGGAGGTAGTTTTAAGTTCAAACGCAACCGTGCCAATCCGATGTATAATTCGAAAATGGACCACAATACCTAGGAGATAAATTCGAGCATTTTTCCATTGACAAAGTCTGAAAAATCTATAGGAACATTAAAATAAACCAACGCTCCCGGTTCAAAAGACCAAGATGAGCGTTCCCTATCAGCATAAAACTGTGCCCTATCGTGAGCACTCCTGATAGAATCCTGAGCTTCGGTCAACATTTCCTACATATCACGTAAGAAATCCCTCGATACATCAAGCTCAATGTCCTTAAGATCGACATCAATAGGTGCCCTGGGTTGATACCCATACATAAGTATGCACGGACTAAAAACCAAAAGCCGTAAATTTAAAACTGTTATAGACAAATTGAAAGATATTTTTTTCAATATGATGATTTTTCTAGAGACATATGCACAAAGCATATACACTATAATCTGATTTATACGCTCTGTTTGCCCATCAGACTCTGCAGCGGATGATCAGAGTTATTCACATTCCAAGTAACTTCCTCGTTGTAAACCTTTCGGAATAAAGTAAAAAAGCATGGCATTATAACAGCAGAAACCAGGGATTCATCGATGCCCCAACATACCCACATCTGCATATGGAATAATCGACGTCTCGAGTTACCCATATCAACATAGAGAGTCATCAATGTCTCGATGAGTCACATATGTCCATCCGTAAACAATCAAGTTGACTATATAAATCACCTAAAGTAGGGAACTAGAGAAAGAAATGCCAACAAAGGAAGAATCCAAATTTCCTTATCCGAACACAACAAGATAAACTTATTTGAACTCTAAAGAAAGATTTCAACAAGTGAAAATGCCGATGAGATTACCCTCATCAAAACATGCAGGCTATAGATAAAAGAAGTTTATCTAGAGAATGCCCACACTATAACTTCTAGTGAATTTAGAAAATAAGATTGTCTTTGAATGTTGAGGTCAACATGCTAAGTGATGTAAGCAAAGCAACAATCTTGAGCCCAAATTATTCCATAAGATAATATATCTGAGGGATCACTAGCGTCCCATACCACCATTATACCACCCATATATACCTTAACAATTTAAAACTCCCTAGTATGCCGTCTAGGAAATATGAATAAAATCCTGTATAAAAGGAATAAGATGGCCTTATCCAGACTTTCACATACTAAACCTATCTCTATATACTTGAGACTACATCAAGGAATAACTCCTTCTGAGTACATCAAGGAATAACTCCTTCTGAGTACATCATTTGAAAAGAAATTGAAATATTTGCGCCTTTCTAATGATAACTACCCAAAACACAATAAAGTTAGGATAGAAAAATAACTCACCTAGATATATAAGCAACTAGGTATCCAAGTTGGAATATATACAAGAGTAGAAGAAATATACTCCAAAATTATGTGCAAAAAACGAAGGCAAATGCTACCTTCAAAGCACATGTAATGATTCAAAAGATCAAAAGATCCTTATAAAACCATGGATAAAAGCATAGAAGGTTCTCGAATCCATAAAGACCATAGTTGATCATAAAAATCAATGCATACTATCTAATGGACATTAATCATGCCAAAAGAAGCATTAAAATTGGTGGCCAACTCATCAATCCCTGGAGTATATGAACGTGGTGTCGTTCAAGCAAAACTTCAAAGTAAACAAGTGAAACACATGTGTGTAGCACTCAATAAAAAACTCCTAGACACAAGTGATCTAGGCAGAACCTGATGAGTCCATATAAAACTTGAAAAACATCCAATAAAATCCACCAAAACAAACCGATCAACTAACCCATGATAGAATTTGTCTTAGGCTTAAAAAATTAAGCACAATCCACACTTAAATAAGTGCAAAATAAATTATCATGAAAAAGTGTCAAAGGTGAAACACACTTTGAACGCAAATTATAGCCATCAAAAGAAATTAAGGAACATGTCCAAAAAGAATGGCTAAACAATGGTAAAAAATCATAAATACATCGTTTAAAATTAATCTAAACATAAATGTCCATTAATACCAAGTATAATCGTATTAATAATATGCGAATAACCCGCATCTATCTAATGTCAGAATGAGAAAACGTACTTCAACATTAAATAACCCTCAAAAATATTAAATTCTCAAGAAAAAGAATTATCATGATTTTTTTCTAATTTTTTCTAATTTTATACGACCTCAAAATATGATAATTTTGAATTCCACCAAACCTATCTTATGGCATTCCAAACCTATATTTTTCCAGAAAATTTTTAGCAATTAATTTTACCAAAATACCATTGATATTTTCAAAATATCAATTTTTAGGATTTCTAAAAATAATACCTAGAAAATTTTTAATTTTTCTTGAGAATCCCATCGTTCACAAAATTTTCAATTCCGCCCGATAATTCTCAAATCCAATGAAAATTTATAATTTTAATGAATTTTTCTAATTTTTTGGATCAAAAATATATTTTTAAAGAAATTTGAATGGTCACGGATGCTCGAATGGACACACCACATGTCAAACACCAACCCCACATTTTTTCAAAATTTAAAATAACCTTTGTCTAATTTTTCACTAATTTTTAAGAATTTTTTAAAATTTTTAAATTACCTCGAACGCATTTAGAATACGAACGGTCAAAAAATTTCGGAATTCCAACGGTTTTCTCGGAATACGGAAAGCCAAAAGTTTTGGGAAAATGAAAAGACAAAAAAAAAATCGAAATGTGAAAGGTCAAAAGTTTCCGGAATACGGAAGGTCAAAAGTTTTTCCGGAATTCGGAAAGCCAAAAGGTTTCAAGAAAACGAAAAGCCAAAGGTTTTCTGGAAGATAAAAAGCCAAAAATTTTCAAGAAGAAATTTTTAGAAAATTTTCAGAGATTTTTTCCTCAAATCTCGTAATTTCTCACTATTTTTCAAGCTTTTTTTGAAAAAGATTTCAAAAGCTTTTTTAATAATAAAAAACTTATTTTTAAAAAAAATAAAAATAAAAAAGCTTTAATTAAGCTTTTCTTTGGATTTGATTTTTCTAAGGGGGGGCGATTTTTTTCGCCGGCGGGCTGCAGCTCCCCCTCCCCCCCGGTGTCTGCGTGCAAAGGAGAGAGATAGGGAGTTTAAAAAAAATACTCCCCTCTTTCCTCTCCTTCTCCCTTCCATTCTCTTTCTCCTCCCCTCTGTTAATCACAAATTAACTTTAATCATTGATTAAAGTTTTTTAATTAAATAATACTTAATCATAATTAACATTAATTATGATTAATGTTTAAAAAATCATTTTTAAGAGAATTCCTCACGAAAAAAAGAAGAAAAAAAACAGATTTGAGAGGCGGAGAGAGTCCCACGCACACGGGAGAGCATCTCATGCATCAACACGCTGTCCCCTATTGAATTTCAGTAGAAATTGGCAAAAATTTGATCGCATTCTCGCGAAAAAAAACCCGCAAAAATGTATAAAAATACATTTTTAATCATAAAAATGCTCAAAAAATTTAGAAAAATTTTCTAAAGACTCTAGAAATTCAGGGAATCCATTCTACCAAAAATATCCACCATAAAATATGTGGTATTTTTGTAAACATTTCCATTAATGCTTGATTTTAACCATAAAAAATAAAAAAAAATAGCATTAAACTCAAAATTTCTCCGCAACGTCGATTCGTCCATTGAATTGTAGTAACACACGTTCCAATCACCATATCGATGATCCACGTGTAATTCATCAACACAAATCAACAAAATAATATTTTTATTAGTAAATATTAAATTTACTTAAAAAATCAACAACAATTAAATAGAGATTGCTCTGATACCACTGTTAAAACCCTAAGATCTCTCTAGATAATTGTTATGCATAAACATGCATAAATCAGATATAAACTCAACCACGCAACCACCCCCGAGCCCAAAGGATGCACACATGAATTATAAATGAAATACATCATACCTCTACCTTGATGTCCTATACCATCAAGAGGTATAACTCCAATCCAATGGCATGTAGCTATAGTGTGAAATGGTAAATGAGTAGATATGGACCTCTACACAAGAGACCATAGCATAAGCCTCCAAGCCTCCAAGCTCCCTTGAGTGTGTCCCATGCCGCCCCTATTATATAGGAGGGCCCTCAAGTGACTCTTGACTTTCCATTTTCCATGTGTGACCCTTGGATGCCTGACCCTAACCTTAACCCTTAGGGTTAGTCCTAACCCATGCTCCACTAGAGCTTGTTCCCATGCTCCCATGCTCACAAGCCTAATGTGGGTTAGCCTCCTAGTATATGCACACATAATGTGTATATAACATAGCACACATAATGTACATGTAACACTACCCATGCATAAACATTAGAAAAAGTGGTCTAAGGTTAAAAGACCCTTATTTTACTTTATTCTTGTGTGTGAGTCAAGTAGGTGACTCCTTGGTTCTAGCCATCACCTTTTAGGTAAGTCAAGTGAGAGATCTTAGGAGAGGTGGAGTGATTCTAGGCCTCTAGGCGCCTCCTCCTGAGTCTATATAAACAAGCTCTCCTACTCATTCACTAACTATGTGGAGAGAGTAGAGTGCATACTAATGTGCCTCTAGGTATCTTCTCTCATGAGTCAATATAAACAAGCTCTTCTACTCATTCACTAGCTATGTGGAGAGAGTAGAGTGCATACTTTGCGTACTTGCTTATAGTGCTTAATATACTAAGTGATCCTTTGTGAAAATACTTTTTATTAGCACATCATTAGCATTTGTTTATGAATATGTTTAATGGGTTGATTTCTTGAGCACATTCCATTACTCTTGAGTCTCATCTATTTATGCTTGTGTACCTTGTTCATGTTTTGAGCACATTGATGATAGCTTGTGTTAGCGTATTCAATCATAGTTGTTTTACACTTCATCTCCTTGTGATCAATCTCTCATCATTTCTTTTAACATTAGCCAAAAACCAATGTATCATACTAGGACACAGTGCATTATGACTTTATGAGAAGGATAAGGTTCTAGTAGGTGATGTGAATTTAGCTTATGTCATCCAAAGGATTAGATGGCTAACATCTACAACAAAAGAAATTGTGTACATAGAAGCTTTGTAGTTTAGAAGCTTACTTAGTGTAGGATACGGAGTTGAGCTTGAGAGTGAGCGTTAAAATATAGAGCTCAAGTAGTGTAGATATGGCTGGATGAATATGGTCGACATGCCAAGATGAAACCTTTGCACTTATGCCCTTAGCATAGTTGGTGATATTATGGTTGAT
Organism: Cibotium barometz; assembly: GCF_041138505.1. Classification (NCBI taxonomy): domain Eukaryota; kingdom Viridiplantae; phylum Streptophyta; class Polypodiopsida; order Cyatheales; family Cibotiaceae; genus Cibotium; species Cibotium barometz. Next base: position 52,813,312 of record NC_141071.1, on the reverse strand, counting down.
ATGTCACTAGTGGTTTATAGGCTATATGATAGCCATTTTGCTTTACTAGAGTTATGGCACTATGGACCTTGTATATTTTAGTACTAGAATACTTTTCCTTATATATGTACTCTTATCTTTATGTTATGGTTGTCGATAAGTGATAAAAGAAGAAAATTCAACCATCTATCTCTCTTTTGTGTGTGCTTGTCTACTCTTGTGTGTGTGAAACTTAAGAATTTTATTTCAAAAGAGAACTTATTGGGAGGATTTGGACTTCTGAGAGGACAAGAAGTCTTGTGAAGCCTACTTTGTCCCTTGAGTGATATTCACACTCACTTAAATAGGTGGGTTAGCACCACCAAGGGATGTGCTGAGGTCATCATACCAATCACCTTAGAGAAAATATTATGATAACCTTTTGAAGGCCAATGTTTACATGTCACTGAGTCCTCTTTCACTGAGAGGGAGTAAATGAAATAAAATCAAGAGCTAGAGGCTAAACTAGAACCTCTATCCTTAAGAAAGTGGTCAAGTACAAAACCAATCATAGAACCTATGAAGGAACCTTAGATCATCCCAAAGACCTTGACCAAACCTATGATCATCTCGATGATCTTGACAAAACCTATGACTATTCTCAAGTGGCTACAAAAAGAGCCAATTCTAGAACTTACGACTATTCCCAAGTGGCTAAGAGCGCTAGAGAAAAAGGATAATTACCTTGGGGATTGTGGTCTCGTCGTTTCCAAATGTTTCACTTACATGTATAAATTGAATGATAGAAAAATCTTTATGGGACACGAGTAGGTGTGTCCTTACAAGTCTTTAGACTCACAAGGATAGAACAAAGATATATTTCTCTACTGTTGGGACTCAAAGCATATGCTAATGTAAAAGTAGAGTATTCGTGGGTCAAATCCCAAAGAAGAATGTCTTCATCTTCCTATGAAGACAAACACACTAACATAAGCTTTACGTCCCAACAATAGGGAAATATATATTTGTTCTATCCTTTGTGAGTCTTGTCTCTCAAACACACAACTCCTCTAGACCCATGGGGAAAGCCCAATCTAATGAGACAAAAGACCCACACCTTGCCCCACTAGTGTTTTTGTAATCCCATCACACGACACCCAAATCTAGCAACACTGCCCTTCTCTCCATTCTTGCAACGCTGCCCTTCTCTAGCAAACATTATGTTTGTAAACCCGGATTCCTCTATGAACATTATAGTGGCATCAACTCTAGAAGGAAAAACATGGTGTCTACCAACTCCACAAAGCATATGATTTTCTCGGATCCAATGGGTGGACAGCTCCTGTCTTCAGGTCAAAAAATGCATGGTATATGACTCGTGGTCTTCAGTGGTAAAGTTTACTTCCACTACTCCACACAAAACATCACAAACTAAACCAAAAGGGAGAATTGCAAACTATCTAAGAAAATTGCAAGGTTTTAAAGGGGTTTATGAGGTCATGATCAAATAGAGTTCATTTGTAGCACTTTACGCCATAGCAAAATCAATCTGTCAAATCTTCATGGTGAAGATTTCAATGGTGGCGGCCACTTTGAATACTAGTAAGGTATTACTTTGAGATGAACCAACTTCTTTTGTCACCCCCGTTATCTTGTAACTTCAATACTAAAGGCCACGTGGCACTAAACCCAAAGTCATTTCGTCCATGATGCTCTTACACTGCATTCAGAACATTTGCCATTCACAGAGGACGTGCTGCTTTTTCACAAGGCAATTTCTTACAGCGCACTCTTCCCGCAGGAGAACCTGCGGAAGAGCAAAAGGATCTGCCATAGACTTCAGAGCATTCCTTGTTAGGAAAGCGCTTGCAACAGGAACCCACCCAAAAAAAAAAAAAAAAAAAAACCTTCAAACTAGTGCACACTGCAGTTAGCCGAGCCAACGTCTCCTTCATGACACAAGAAAAGGGAGAAGCAGGTAGACCTACCAGACAGCTCCATACCTTATCGAAGCACCACCTCTATAATATAATCGCATCCCAGCTAGTGACCCTATGCAAAGCTAACAAGAAACAAATACCATACGTATTACACCCCCTAAGACCTACCAGACAGCTCCATACCTTATCGAAGCACCACCTCTATAATATAATCGCATCCCAGCTAGTGACCCTATGCAAAGCTAACAAGAAACAAATACCATACGTATTACACCCCCTAATCACACTCATTAAAGACCATGGTGGACAGCTTTATACTGCACCAGCAATTGTAGCACCTTGACCACCTTCTTAGATCGAAAGAAGGTCAATAACATTGGGTTTTCAATCTTCAAAGAGGCTTTAAGCATATCTGACACAATTGCAACATTCTGGTGGTGCTGATTTAGCTATGATGATGAAAAAACTTGTCAGAATCACGTCACATGATAAATTAGAATCTATGCAATGCAACAATTCTAAGAGCTAGCCTACTATCACTTTCTTGGGATTAAAAAAAGAGCTAGCCTACTATCAGTTTCTTGCTTTGTAAAGTCTCTTTGCTTTCAAACAATTGATGACTCAGATGTTACATGATTGGACAAAGGTACACATCAGTGAGTTGATCTATTGCAATGGCTGATCAAAGTTCTGCATCTTCTCTTGCACTCAAAATCTAGGCAATGATTGTATCCAGAAAAACATGCATACAAAACAGTATAACTGCACTCAGCAATGTATTTCCTGCAAATGAAAGACCGCTCAGAGGTTGAAGACTACGGACAAATGAAAGAATTCCGTCTGGCACCATGGTTTGATACTCATTGCATCAGATGAATCATTAAGGCCAAAATTCCTATAAAGCTACAGCCATTAAAACTCGGGAGAGCCTAACATCTCTTTAGCACATTACCCATTGTGGGACCAGATCTCTTTCATCCAGCGTCATCCAGCAAGGTGGTTACCCTGCTGGTGTGCACACCCTCTTTGGCTAGTCTCATTGGATTCAATCATGCCCCTGCTTTGGATGCACCTGCAACAGAATAGGAAGAGCACGCCTGCAGAAAGAAGAACTCTCCATTGAGATTTTTAAAGAGCTCATCATCTTTGAGAGCCCTGGACTGAAACAATCAATTGCTGGCCGCTGCCAGAATGATGATTCTCCCCTTTAATAAAAACCTGCAAAGCAGCATCTAGTTCAGGCTAAAACGCAAATAGCATTTCCACCCTTCATCTACACAGATATTCGCCCAACTGTTTTTACCTCAGTCGAGGTGGAGTCGGAGGAGAACCAGCCCATCAGAATACCAAGGTGGATGATGATGGGAATGAATTTGAAAAGCAGGGGGGTTGTTACCTGCAATCCAAAAAAATATCACCAATCAAGACTTTCATCCAGGACACTTTTTTCTATACAGAGAAAAAAAAGGAAAGCACAGCTTACCAGGCTAAGTGCTGTTGTTCCCAGCAACAACAAGTACAGCTTATTCTGCAGGAGCAAGCAAACACAGCATTTTAAACTAGGAAGAAGCATTGTTGTAAACCAGACTGATTCAAAGCTGCTCGTCTATACAGGGAATGACCCCCCCCACCCCCCCCCCCCCCCCCCATGCTGGATGCCATTGAACCCGTTTAGAAAGGAGCACAAATCGCCTGATTAGAGAAATCATATGTTCATGCACAAGCGCCCACAATACTGGAAGACTCGTTGGGGAAGAGCGTCAGGGTTAAGGCCTTTAGAGAACAATGGATATGGCATTGTGAGGGAAGATCAATAAATTTTGCATCCTATGCTTTGAATGTCCTTACTAGTGATGCCAAATCCCCCTTCTATACCAGGAAGACTACTAATTTCTTTTAAAAAAATTGGCAGCTAATATTTATGCCCCCAGATCACCTTTACATAGTACATAAATCAGCCTCTTCTAATCTCTAGCCCATGGAAGAAAAGGTACATATGGATATTCAATGCTATACCAATAGAAAGTCATTTTCCAAACTTAACAAAAACCAAAGTACAATCTCGATTCCATTAGAGTCTACTCACAAAGCTTCAAATCATCATGCATAGCACAGACACAATGCTATGAAATCCCCCCCACATCATTAGCACCCAAGTGTAGGTGTAGGTTCACGCATGAAAATGTGTCGCCGTAGTGACAAATCTGCGTAGATAAACTATCAAACTGAGTTTCTATCACTTTTCTTGAGATGAAGGGCATCATCAAGGCTAGCACTATAGCAGTGTTGAAATGAAACACGTTTCATTCCATATGAATGAAACGCATTTCTTTCATGCTGCTTGGGAAAACCTACGTTTTTCAACGTTTTCTATCCAGAGAGCACGTTTTTTGAAAAAACGTCTACAAGCAACTAGGAAATTTTGATTGAAGGAGCTCTTGCCTTGCACAACCTCCCGCACTTCCAAGGTTCCGTGCTCGCCAACTCTCAGGTTGGTTGTGCTAATTTGTGCTTTTTTTCTTCGATTTTGTAAAAAACACAGATTTTGGAATTCGGGGGTTTTCATGCCACGGTGCCAATCCAGCCCTGCTTTTGTCAAGATGCCTTGCACTAAGGATGCCATGTGGGTCCATGTCACTCCGGTATCTAAATATGGTGGTTCAGGCACACAAAAGTGAAAATGCAATTTTTGCGGGGTTTGCTCACGAGGGTCCATAATCCGTGTTAAGGCCCATTTCACAGGTTTAACCGGGGAAGACATTGGTGCATGCAAACTTGTGCCTGCAAACATCAAAGCCAAGCTACAAGAATGGAAAAGACAACAACTGGCAGGACGCAGTTGTGGGCCTGTACTTGAGGATATTGAGGCTAGTGAGGATACATGTGAGGCATCAAAGAGAACACGGTTGGGTTCAGAGGAAGGTGCACAGAGCCAAGCAAGATTTGGGGGTGCTGGTAGTTCCACTCCCACAGCAACTAGGGAACTCACTAGGCTTTTCATCCAATGTGCTTTGTCTTTTCACATTGTGCGCACACCACGATGGAAAAAGGCCATAAGGGCAATCAGCCGCATTGGATGTGAGTGGGAGGGACCCTCCTATGAGACCTTACGCACTAAAGAGCTCAGAAGAGAGCAGCAAGCAGTGGAAGTGGAGATGGAGCCATTAAAAGCCACTTGGAGCAAGTATGGTTGCATATTGTTATGTAACAGTGGTCAGATATACGCAAGAGGAATGTGTACAATATTTTGGTGTCCTCTTGCAAGGAAGTGCCATTGATGCATCTATGCCTGCGACAGTGGTGACAGGAGCATTTATATGGTCACACCCCACAAGGCTATCATGGAGATAAGCCCACAAAACTTAGTGCAAGTGGTCACTGATAATGGTAGCAATTGTCTCTGTGGGACGGATGCTAGAGGATGAGTTCTTGCAGATTGTATGGACTCCATGTGCAGGCAGAGTGATGCAAGAAGATTGGCGAGCTCTTCAACCAATCTATAGTGTTCTTCGCATCACTGACATGGAGGGCAACACTCTTGGACTCTTGTACGAGTTCATGGACCGGATTGGAGAGGCTCTTAACCGAGGCACTCTCTTGACAAATGAGAGGTACTGAACTTCCAACTAGTTGCCTTCTTGTTGTAACTTGTAAGTTGTATCATACTATGATCTATCGTAGCCTGTAGGAGTGAGCTAATAGCTTTGATCATTCATGGCTACTTTTTAGGGTTGAGGACATTCGACGAGTTTGGAATGACCGGTGGGATTGGTTCCATAGACCAATCCACGCGGTTGCCCACATATTGCACCCTCTCCGGCATAGTGAGGCCCAGTATATTAATGAAGAGTTGGAAGACGGATGGCAAGATTACATTCAGAAATGGACAAGAGGAGACGTGGAGCTCATGAGATGCTTGGAGGATGAGCGGCTAGTGTATCGGAATGCCAGCCACGCATTTGGTAGACAGACTGCATGCATACGAGAGAGACAGACTGCATGCATACGAGAGAGACAGCTTCAGCCAGTCTCATGGTGGGAGAAGTGTGGGATCAATAGCCCTCACTTGGTGAGTACAACTCTAAAAGACAAGTCTGTTATTTACATAATACATTGATCAATGATGATTATACTTAAGACTTTAGTACCCTATACTTACAAAGTTTAAGTATTTTAATGGCAGAAACGCCTCCTCATTCGAGTCCTCTCACAGGATTGCAGTTCGGGTCCTGCTAAGAGAATTGGAGCACATGGGCCCTCTTCCATACAAAGAAGAGGACCAAGTTGTCTACTGCTCACTTGGAGCGGTTGGTGTATTGCCATTGCAATCTCCGCCATATTGAGCAGTCGGGCAATCCAATAGAGCCTCGTTAGGTCAATGTCGGTAAAATCGACATTGAGAAGATGAAAGATGTCCCAAAGATTCCTCATGAGGAGCGCGACATATATGCCATGTTGTATAAGGAGTTGATGGCACCTGCTCATGGCACACGAGCATCTACAGTAGCATTATCAGGAGGTGCTAGTACTAGTGTAGCAGCTGGACGAGTGTGGTAGCTGAGCCAGCATCATCCTCTTCTAAGAGTGACATTGAGTCTACCGAGGAGACTATTGATGAGGACATCGAGGATGTTGAGGATTGAGTGCCCAGTTGGTAGTGCCCGCACTCCATATTGAGGACTCTAGTCTTTGGGGCTATCAAGCTCCTCTAGTTTACTATTTGTCATCATTCATGCATGATTGCATCTATCAGGCTTTAGCATGCTTTACTTTGTGTATTTCAGACTTTAGTTTACTTTTTTTGTATCAGCTCAGGATTCAAACTTTTTGTGATCACTTTGAGTGCCATTATTGAGTAGTTGCCATTATTGATGATGAAATCCAGATCTTGATTCTTGATGTTGCCAGTTTATTTATGCCAATTGGTCAGTGACTCAGTTGGGTGCCCACTCTAACTGGGTCACCTAGATTGTTTAGTTATAGCGTGTAAACAAGTTTTAATGTGTAAATGATGCATGTTTAATATTGTTTTGCAAGGAAGGCAACATATTTTTAACATATTATAAACCTGTATATAAATTTTGAGGCCTGTACCCCCCCTTTTTGTATGAAACGTTTTTGAAACTTCTAGAAAATGAATGAAACGTTTATGAAACACGCTTCATGAAACGCCTGGCAACTATGCACTATAGAGCGCAGAAGTGCGTGCACAGTTTTATTGCTTTGGAGAGTGAATTCATATAAATCAGGTGGCTGCAACTTGGACAAGGACTTAACACGTAATCTGCAGTTCAATATGGCAGAAAGATATACCAATGGAAAGTCCACGTTCCCGAACTTAAAAAATTCCAAAGTGCAATCTTGGCTCCACGGAAATCTACGCACAAAGCTTCAAATCATCGACTCCATCATGCATAGCGTAGACTACGTGCTATGACAGCCCCACTCATGTCATCAACACCCAAGAGTAAGTATTCAATGATGGCCAAGCGACCACCAATGCTATAAAATACGAAAGTCTTTACCTAATGTTCGCAAATGAAATTCAAAGTTGCATGCACTCTGCGATACAGCTGATGCTGTTTAAGAGCTCTCAGAAACAGGTTAAATGCCTTCTATCTTTACCATAAGATCTTATCCTCTTTAACAAAAGAGACACAAGCTTTATCAGACAAATCAGCCCTTCACTGACTTGGGAGTATTTCAAGGTCTTTGCAAAGAGCTATCAGTCTTAAGCTGCAGCAATCTTTCCCCGTCTCCTTCATGAATCATGATACTTGGGCTGGATCATTTTTCTGCTTGCCCAAGGAGAGGAGGCAACACTTTCAGTGGTCTTCGTGAAATTCCAGAAGAATATATGCCTAACTTCTTTTATACGGAGACAAAACTGACAACACATTAAACAACAAAACCAGAAAGACAAGCACAGGCAGCTTTCTCAATGTTCCCTCTCTAATAGTTAGCTGCCTGTGTTTCAGTGGTCTTCGTGAAATTCCAGAAGAATATATGCCTAACTTCTTTTATACAGAGACAAAACTGACAACACATTAAACAACAAAACCAGAAAGACAAGCACAGGCAGCTTTCTCAATGTTCCCTCTCTAATAGTTAGCCAAGCATTCCTTGTTCTTCATGAAAAATATGCTTCACTTCTTGCATAAGAGACAAAACTAACAATACACAAAACAACAAAACCAAAGAGACAAGCAAAGGCAGATTTCTGAAAGTTCCCTCTCTAATTGTTAGCCAAGCATTCATTCCTTGGTATCGGAAATACTATTTTAAGTGGAAACGGATACAACAATCATGTTGCAAAACCAAAATTACCTCCACCAAATGCATGTTTGAAGCACGGCTAAGGAGAACAAAAGCAAACTCCCCAATCTGGGCCAGAGACATGCCAACCTGTTAAACACACCAGTACAACCAAGGCCACTCATTTTTCAAGCTAAAATTCTGTAGTAACAAAAAGTATTTTAAGGTTTTCAATTTTGTAATTCAATAATAATTATGTAAACATTCGCACAACTTGTAGAAAATACAAAGAAAAGCAAGCAACCTTATGTCAAGAGTAGGAAATTGGAGATGTAAATAAGAAATCGTAAGAAAAGAGAGAGGAGATGAGCAGAGAATAAAACGAAAATGGGGAGAGGAAAGACATATATGGGTTGGTTTGATGGCTGGTCATGCACAAGCCTCTTATGTGGTGAAAGATGGCTATCACATGAATGATAACTGCCTATGTGTTGTTTCAAACATGAGGCAAAAAAGTTTTTTGGATGAATGTCATGCTCTTCCCTTTACAGACACATAGCAATATTGCCTACCCCCCAAATGATTGAGAGGTATTTCTTTTGGCCAAGCATGAGATGAGACATAGAGGCTTATGTACATGTATGTGTCACCTGTCAAAAGGTGAAATTTGATAGGCAAAACGCTCCTAGTTTACTTCAGCCTTTGCCAGTTTTGGACCAACCATGGGAAAGCATTGCCATGGATTTCACCATAGAATTGCCTCATACACACAGCATGTGGACAGGTTTAGCAAGCAAGATCATTTCTTGCCTATCAGAAAGACCATAAAAAGCTGAACATGAGGTCAAAATCTTAATGTTGACATTATCGGAGTCGGTGGGTGGTGGTCCTGGAAGATCCTCCAAGCCTCCTTGCAGTCCTGTCCCAAGAATAGAGCTGGTATAGTTCCTGCTCGAGCTTGGCTAGGTGGGCCTGCTCGAGCTTGGCTAGGTGGGCTCGCGTCTTCCTCTCTCTGAGAAGTCGGAAGATCGCTTGTGCCGGTTGGTGAGCAGTGGAACCTAGGGTTGCCTCAGAAGGTAATTAAGCGTCATGGAGTGCTCAAGTCAATTTTGGGGGACAGAGATCCCACGACAAGACTCTTTTGGTTTGGGTTCTTCTTGTTGCTTAGCAATCCAACTGTAAACAAATTAATCAACAAGTAATCAGCTTTATTCATGGAAATGAATACTCATACCATGAAGATTGTATATTGTCCAAGCACAAATCAGTAAACCTACAAACGAACTCCCAGCCTCTAATCAGCTCCAACTGGTGCAGGCAGCTTCATATACAGCCCATGTAGCAATTTTGGTTCATACAAAACAGAGAAGACAGCCTTCAAAGCAATATGGGCAACCAAGAACAGCACAGGCACGGTTGTATGGCACTCTCGACGCCTATAAGAGAGGTCATCTGGAGGTAAACGGAGAAGTACAGGGTAAAACCAGGCTGAAAGAGAATGTATGAATGAGTATCCAAGTGGAAGTTTGCCCGTGGGCTGCACACATATTCACAAGCTTCTACAATCTTCCCGGCATGTGTTCATAGTGTCAACAAGTTTGGGTGCCTTTGCAATTTGAGCTATTCAGCCTTAGGCTGCTGGTTGAATAGTTTAGGATCTCCTAGATTGATAGGCAGGCTGCGTAGCCAGGATTGTGTCGACTAGAACCTACCGGCAAGTTGCCGGGCAATGAGAATTTTGAAGAACCCATTGGGCAGGTTGCCCGATATTTGCACTTGTTAAAAATAGCTTGGAAGTCGAGCAGAGAATTCCCCGGATAAACGTGATGCTTGGTTTACGAATTTCCCTTTTTGGTAATAAAAATAAAATAATCCAAGGAGGGCGGCCCAGTGTACTTACAGCATAGCATTCACACAGTGGCACAGTTCTATGCATTTGTCCACTGGAGTTGGTAATCAGAAGTAGAAAACAAAAGGCAGAGCAAGCAACATGTAAAAACATGGCGAAGGGATGACTGTAGAGGAGTTCACACAGCAAGAGCTCGCTGTAACATCAGTCATCGCACTCGCTCGGCTTATCCATTGGGCACTTCACAACCATTTGATCGGAAAACAAGGTTTCTTCCCTTTCAAATCTGCCAATAGTTTCAATACCGAAACAACAATTCCTAGATCACAAACAACCTGAAGTCATTTTGTAGAAAAGTGATGTCTTTCACAATTCAACATTTCTGGTTCTACCCTAAACCCTAAACCAGTTGCAGGCATATATAATTGACCTTCATCTTAAGGATAAAGTCCGTACTCCAAATACCTAAGGCCCAAAGCCAAACCACCATAATCGTCTGATAATCCCCCTACCAGTATTTCTCATCTCCAGTCATATGTATAACTTTATGATTCAAACATCCAAAATCATATTCTCTGTAGGCACATTTCTCAAGACCTAACCATAAAATAGCATGACTTACAAGAAATGAGTTCTTGATGCTGTAGCCGAACACTCTTACTACAAGAGTAACAACGACAGTCTTTGCAATGATCACAAGAATCACAGACGCCAGTAATATGTCCATGTGGCTGAGTAAGAACTGCACATTGATGAGCATCCCAATACTCGAGAGGAAAAGTGCTGCAAAGAGATTACGAATTGGTTCCACCTGTCCAATCAAGGAGATACATCAAACATCAAAAATAGTCATGTTTTTCTGATAGGGGAAAAAGTTCTAAAATGAAACTTTCCTTTTTGGTAAGCATAAATACACACTCCACCAGTGGCTTGTACTAACACTGCTATGTTTAAGATACCAGTAAGCTCACTTGTAAGTGAACTACCATGTGCAGCCTTGGCAGCTACAAAGAGCCTTTTGGCTGGAGCAGCCCTGTTGCCTTTTAAGGAGGGCTAGCTGTAAAGCTCTCTCCGATTTATACACCATGGGACAATATCTCTTGTATGTGCAGCATGGTAACTATGACCGATGCAAAAGAGGGAAAAAACGCCGGATTAACTGCTATCGAAAAGGAGGGCGCTTCCTAACTCCCACATTGGGATGCTAGGGAGCCTTCATCCGGCCAGGTGCCTGCAGAGCTAGAAAAAGTTCCAGTGGATGCTTTGTACAGACCACCTGAGCACGAATAGAGCACACTTTTTCACTTCTACGGCAAGAGAACTCATTGTCAGTGGGACTTCATTCTACATCTTGTAACCATGAGTAGTCACTACACATGCACATAAAAATTTGGACACTTTCATAAAATACATCTTCCCATTCCACAAATGCCTGTGGAACCTCTGATTGCATGCCATGGATGGTTATATTTTCAACCCTTCTTCCTAGACTGCCACGCCCACTCTTCACTTCAAAATCTGTCTCCTGCCCAATATGACCCATTCACTCCACATTCACGGCTGTGATAAACCTACATCCTCCAAACTGTTAATGCTTGTGCTATACGCTGATTAGATTGATAACAATAACCCTCCCAAAATCCTGCTCCTTCTGGGGATCAGAACATGTGAAAAACTATCAAGCTGACTCAGAAACCTTCCTCTACAAAAATAATCAGTCATTGAAACGTTGGGCACAAATAGAACCTATAAATAGCATGATTCTCTGACTTTGGGAATCATACCTAGAAATCGCGTGATTAATGTATACAGACTTGATTCCCACTCCCTGCATTGATTACTTAATGCCTAAGAGAGACAATGTCCTCTCTTTTTTCTGATAGCCTGCAATTATGTAGCTTGACATGGATAACTTACTTGCTGAAGTGTATGCTCTGCAAAATCTGTTGTTGAAATCATGACACCAGCTACAAATGAGCCGAGCTCAAGGCTCAAGCCCAACTTATCACTGCACTGTGACACAAAGAAAAGCTTAAATTTCCAAAATGCAATAACTACGTCAATGCATCTAGAAAACAGCAACAAGATGCGCCCGTTTCTTGGCACCCCTATCCAAATTTGTTTCCAAAAAAGAGAACCCATTAATCATAGATATATAGACAATAGGTATTTGCTGATGATTAGGACACTAATGCAGATTTGGCGCATCCTGCTTAGGCCACTCCTTTCTTTGCAGTCAATGCACTCGTGATAACAACATGAAATTTTGCAGAAAACCTACCCAAGCTACAACTAGGCAGAATGCCACTGCAGCTAGCTGATACAATTCATTTGTCTGCATGATCAAAAAGGATCAACACATGATTAGTAAAATCACATGTTGAAGGGAAAAAGTTTTAGTTAAGCAATAATTTTGAAGTGTGCCCTCCAACTGTGAAAAAAAATTCAGCTTGCACCAACAAGTTAGCAATTCATCAGTCAAAGCTACCTTTTCATTCCCGTAAAAACACAGACAAATAATAAACCTTGTGTTGAAAAATGTGAATACCACATACCATTGCCAGGATATCCCAAACAAGTAACACGAGGCTATTGTAAAAAGGAATAAAAACAATGCAAAAATACACCTGAGAGGAATTGATATCATGCCTGCTGAGATGAAAGTCGCATCATCAACTTCAAGAACCGAGGCACAAAGGACCTAGATATTACCATTGAAAGTGCAAGAAATAAAGCAAGCAGTAACAGCCTGCACACACAGTGTCATAAAATTGTCAACTTAAAGAGCAATTCATCACCAAATTCAGAATCCAGATACACAATCATAGATGTCTTTAAAAGCTTTTCGATGTTCTCTACACTCACTGCTGTGATCTTGGTGCTTTCATAGAAAGAAATTGTTAAATCCTCCAAAACATTGGTGCTATTTCCTACAAACCTTTACTACATCAACATTGCCATCACGAACTTTACACACCACTTAAAAGCGCTCACAGCTTCTTCATACACATAAAAATTAACAAATATATGCTTGCACTCTAACAAGGGAACAACAATCTGTGCTGATTTGATCTTTTTTATACTTGTGCATACTTGGGACCCAAAGAAGAGAGAAAAAAAAAAAGTTTGTTCATGCCAGCAAGAAAAGCAATGAATCAGAGGTAGAAAAGGTGAAGAGTGAATGTGAAGGACTATCTTCTTAAAATCTTGCTCATCTAGGGTGGATTAAAGCAATTCATAATAACAAGATTATGATATCTAAACTTAATAACGATAAGCTTAACAATGGCAACCTAATGAAGACAAATATTCATAATCATTCTCACTGATTCAAGAGCCAAAGTACATCAAAGTTTATACGATCCAGTTGAGTTTTTTGCATCAACACAACGTCCATGCAACCAAGTGTAATACATGTGACCACGAAAAATGTGGTCCACACATTCCATGTGCAATGCACACAACATATGACCCGAAAATGCCAACAACTACTACAACTTTTTACATTTCATCACTCTCATAGTACCCTTTGAACCAATGAACCACACACAAATACATACACTTCAGGAGAACCCTTGCCTCCCCTGAATATGCAAATCTCAGATAAATTCCAACACCCTCTTTTGGGATGCTTCCCCAAATTCCACTATCTCCTAGACTCTGCAGCTCTGACTCAACATGGTCAAGAAGGTTTGACTGGGGTCATGGGCTCCATCCAAACCCTTGTTGGTATTGGACCCATTATGACATGTAGTGGCTAATGGTGATATTACACCAAAGGCGGAAGTCGTTTCACATGACTCACGCTAGCACAGTGAGCCCAAAAGCTCTCTACACATGTCACACACAAAATATTGGTTCAAAATTATAACTCATCTTGAACGCTTACAAAGCAAACAACACATTCTAATGGAAAAATCGATGAAGAACTACTCAATGACACGTGATTTTTTGAAGACACCCTAACGATCTTGTCAATGATGAAACAATAGATTCTGCCCAGCTCAATGAAGATCCCATGAGGATGGTTTGATTTCCCAAGGTTATGTCAACGGCCAGTACATCCTTATCCAATTGTTTTACCACCATATGAACCCTCCCTTTACATGAGGCTCAACTCGTATGTTTTACTTTTAGGCCTCCTGCTCTCATACCACATATCCTAGACTTTACCATCCCCCTCCCCCCCTATTAGCCGACCACATATACCTCTCCTTCACAATCTCATGCTCTCCCTTAGCTTCACCCGCATCCATTTCCATCATTATCTTGACCACATTTATGAGGACCACCTCTCCAGCCACATCTCAGCCCTAACTTTATCCCTGTCTCCACCACCACATCCCAACTCTTCTCCATCATCCATGATTCCGCCAATGCCATCTTTCCCTGTACCACACATGTTCTCAACAAGTTTGCCATTGGGTTCCGAGCCCCAAAATGGGTGGTATGATGAAGAATTCAAAAACACCAGGCTCCGCCTCTTACACGAGAAAGAACATGGGCTGATTTCAGCACGTGAGATGCAATGCATCCTCTCTAGACTCGCTCATCGAAAGAAGCGAGTGTTTCTCGCTGAACAAGAACAGGAGTTGTACCAATTCTTTTTGAGAGAGGATAACTCAAGAGCTTGCCGCATTCTTGAGGAAAAAAGAACCCCCACAACTATCACACGAACGCTGGCCTCTGGGAAACCTATGCACGACAGTTGTATGATGTGCCAGACCAATTTATGACACATTCCTCAGCCCACATCATGTTACCTCTTTGATGCTCTCAATGTCACTAAGGCTCTTAAAAAGTTTCACTCCCATTCTTGCAAGTCTTTTTAACAAAGCACTTCATAAAGGCTTCCACCCCTCTGCAACCACCAACACCAGCGTCCCTATCCACAAAGCAAGAGACACCACGAACCCAAGTAATTACAAGACTATCATGATTGGCCACACAATGGCCAAGATTTATGGAGCGGTACTGAAGGGCATGATCAGCTCTATGGCAGAAAGGATGGTGTGCCCTTGCACAGATCTCCTCTATTGCCACAAATAGCTCTAGCTCAACTTCGACACCATTACCTCCCTCCTTGGTGGGCTTCACTCAGCCATTCATCTTATCTGCTTAACTTTTCCTGCAATCCTTCTGGATGTGGTCAGGCTTGTCACAGTAGAAGCATTCTTCTTATCTGCTTGCCTTTTCTTGTAATTCTTCTGGATGTGGCCAGGCTTGTCATGGTAGAAGCATTTCACTTTCTTCTTCCTCTTTTTCTTTAAAGAAGAGGATTACTGGAGTCCTTCCCCTTACCTTTCCTTGCTGCTGCAGAGAAAGCTGCATCACCTACATTTCTCAACTTTAGCCGCAACCCTTCCTCAAGTAGTATTGCAAAAAAATCCTCAAAAGAAAGAAGCGGATTCCTTTCCTGAGTAAGTGGTCATCAAGTTGCTGGACCATCAAACCTTGGGAGCAACTTCCTCAAGCACTTCCATGCTAGCTCATTGCTTGCCATCACAATCCCAATTGCCACCATCTGATCACATAGATCCTTGATCTTGTGATGAAAATCTATGTTGTTTCTCCTTCCTTGAACTGCTCCAAGGCAAGATGGCTCTCAAGGTTTTGAATCGAGACATGTTAAATCAGTGTCATAACAAAGTCACTGTCACTGCTGACGATGGCACACAAGAGTATCTGCATCCCTTATCCTCCTCCATGCCAAAAAAGAGCTAGGTCCGACAGAATTGTTTGTGTTGAATCACATGGATCCAGTGTTGCAACCACCATCACATCAACCCCAATAATAGTCTCCCACAACTCGTACGAAGACAAAATTGTCTTCGATTTGAACATCCAAAGGGTGCAGTTGGTGCAATCCAACTTTCCTTCACCAAACGGTGGCAGTCAAGCCCTTGCGGCTGTGTTTCCTATTGCTTAGACCATATAAGAAATTACAGACTGTGTGTTAACAAATACAACACAATCTTCACAAAACAAGACTAAGAACAATAGATACGGAGAATAAAAAATTACTACAAACCCAGATGAGGTTTTGGAGGTGGCCACTGAGTTCTACTCTACCTTGTCCTCTGCTGAGGCACATTCTCCAGAGGTCGAATTCGCTAGACAGTGAGTCTGGAGTTGCACTCCCAGGGTGGTCACAGATGAGATGGGTAGGCGTTTGATGGCCCCTTTCACAAAAATGGAGTTGGTAGCTGCTTTTGTATCACAAAGTGCACACTTGTTTAGGAGTGGATGGTCTCTTTCAAGCCTTCTTTCTCTCCTTTTGGGAGTGGCTGGAGAACCCTCGTCTTTTGGCCTCAGAGGATTTTCTACTCTGGCAGGATGCATCCTGCCACAGAGCATGACATCCAGTTTGATTTGTCTCCTTCCTAAAGGGGGTTGACAAGCTGCAATTGCGACAGTGGAGACCAATCACTTTATTGTCAACTGCCTAAAAAGGGTTGGCAAAGTTGATGTGCAGCAGACTTCGCCCGTTCCTCCCAGAGCTTATTCATGACACTCAAACACACTTTGTCCAAGATAGGAGCATCTTGGACAGTATCTTCACCTTCTTTGAGGCTGTAGAGTGGGCTCAGCAGAAGAGGCAACCTCTGGCCATTTTATTGTTGGATTTTGAGAAAGCATATGAAAGAGTGGACTGGTCTTTCTTGGAGGGCACTCTTAGCACGCTTGGCTTTCCGCAGCAGTGGATTATGGGGGGGTGTCAGGCCTTTATCATTGTGCCAGCAGCACAGTGACTATTGGAGGCCGTATGGGTGATTCTTTTCACTTGCAGCGGTCTGTGAGACAAGGATGTCCTCTTGCTCCTTATTTGTTTTTGTTCTTTGCCGAGGCCATGTCTTATTTTCTTCGAGACGGCACTAGAAGGATTCATGGCCTAAGGTTACCTTTGGATTTACCTCAGGACCTCCTTGATGTAGAGGATAATGCGCAGGTCTTGGAGCATGTGCACGTTGCTTGGCAGCAAGAGCAAAGATCAACTGGAACAAATCTTTGGGTTTCCTCACCAATCCTCTGGCTTCTCCTACTTGGGGTCAACAGTGGGGATTCACTTCGATTGGTCACAGGCAGTTTAGGTTTCCAAGTTGGCCTTGACATATCGACAACCCAGCAGTTTGTTCCGGTGATCTCCTCTATCAGGAGAAAGCTGGCTTTCTGGAGTTAGCTAGACTTTCTGGAATGGCCTTGGTAGTTAATCAGGTTCTCTTGGCCATGGCTTGGTATGTCACTTCTTGTTGGTGCCTTTCACGCTCTCCCATCTCTCAGCTTCGATGGTTGATCCAAAATTATTTGTGGGATCCCCTTAGAAGGCACTTCGGATACGAGAGCTAGAGTGGCTTGGGATATGATACAATTTTTTCATACGGATATTGGATAGTTATCGGTGAACGATTCAAATGATCTGAAGTACCCGTTGGAGTTATTCTACCAACAATCCAGAAGATCACACCTGGAAGATCTTACGTCGGGATGGGGTGTGTCATTGTCACCCTCGCCTTGATGGGGATTGGAGGCCTTCTATCTGATGGATTTTCACTTTTGTCACCTATCAACCGCCTCGTTCGGCCTTTCTTCGTAGTTTACTGTGTGGTTGGGATTCTCTCAGATGATGCCTCATTCACCCAGGGCCCACTCTTCTAGAGGAGATTGAGCGACAGCCAATCCTATGGAATCCCCACATCAAAGATGCTTTTGGGTACATGATTGGTGAGGGATCTTACATCTCTTGGGCTGACAGGGCTGTAGGTCCTACTCACTCTCTACAGACTTGGAGGTCTGCATTCAGTGACATATCCCACCCTGATCTTGCCCAGCGCGTTGGAGGTGGTCTCACTTCCGTGCATGCTCAATGGACCGAGATTCATGAGACTATTCGTTTTGACAATGGCTGTTCAGATTGGATCGTCACTTTGAGGGGGATTCCGAGCCCTTTTGGCAGGCCCAATTCTCACCAAGACAGGAGTTCCTCTCATCGTACCAGAGGAGTTGTTGGTTATGGCACATCTTATTTCCGGGTGGGTGACACAGGCTAGTTACACAAGATTGATCCTCCTTCAATCCCAGAGATAGATAATCATAGATGGCAGTGGATTAGGGTGGTTGCCTCTGGCAGCAAGGGGTGGTTTATCGACCCTGCGGTGATTGATTCCAGTTTATGTGAGTACAAACTATGGCTGTGGGAGAACCAGCCTTTGGCAGACTTAGATTGGGATCATAGTGAGTGGTTTTGGCCTCCATTACGGGAAGGCTAAGAGCCAGTTCCCTGCTTTCAGTACACTGCCAAGATTGGATGGGCGTCACACATCGCTCAGACGGCCCACATGGCACACACCCCCCTTCTAGAGCCCCTATTGGCATGCAAAGGGGATTTCTCCGGCTTTCTTGGAGAGATTTTGGACGCAGCTTTGGGATTCGTGGAACCACACAAGACGACTTTTGCTTTATGTGGATTGGCACATGCAAGTCTAACGGTGGGTAGTTGGCTAATGTAGATGGTCATTCCTAGCACATGCTCAATTTGCTCAGATGGGATCTTGGAGACTCATCATCATTGTCTTTGGTTACATTACTTGGCGTGCATTTTGCTAGTTGCAGCCAAATTTGGTAGGCCAGCATCTTCGATACTAGGCTACTCCGGATGATTTATTTTTCCATGTCGAGCATGGGATCTTTGCTCGCATGCGTTTTTCTGATATCTCTCGTCATGTTATGCATTCTCAGGAATCATCGAATAGCTCAGAGACCTTTAGTATCATAGGCGCTATTACTGGCTGGTGCATTTGGATGGCCAGATGTCGCCGTACTCTTGGAGGAGAATCTTCTTCCACTCATCATATTTTGGCAAATATTTGGTCTGACACCATTCACACGCTTCGTGTGTTGAATGGGACTACTTGATGACTCTCTTCCCTCGGTCTAATGAGTTGCGAAGAGAACATTTCTTGGAGACTTGGAGTCATCACCAGATTTTCTTTCACTTGCAGGGCAGTACCCAACGGTGGAAGTACATTCCTCCACAATGGTTTATGTCCCGCGTCTCGTATCTCCCTCCCTGAGATTTTGTAAAGGTTTTGTTTTTTGGTGTAAAATTTTGCCTTTGAGTGCGGTTGGTCGCACTTGAACTTTTTGGCACTTTAGCGCATGTCTGTATGAGATTTGTGGTAATATAATTAGCCCTGTTTTACTCAAAAAAAATATTACTACAGACCAGTTGATACAACTCATGATTGCTTCCTTTTCGTCCCTGTGATCCAATGAAGGAGCATTAATGGATATCTAGAAAGATGTTGAGATGGAAGGTTGTAAGCTAGAGAAAGGTCTTAGCAGTCGGTGCCACAGTCGTCATGTAGACTCGGCCCATAAAGATGAACTAGACACTGCTATGCAATATCCCCACCTCCCATTGACATCCAGGCTCATCTTAGGCCCTATTTATGCCCCACAACGTCAAGAAATGGTGTCTAAGAGTAAAGTCTACCTCCTCCATGTGTGGACCACTAAGGGATAATAACCATCTAGTGTAGCATGTAGCATGCTTGGCAATATGCCAAATCTAATCCAAGCCATCTCCAAACCATATGGCCTCCTAGGCTACCATCCAATGTGAATACAAACATGAGCCAGCCAGTGCTTGGACAATACAATATGAGGGTGAAGGATTGATATCTAACATTATTAGTTGTGAATTTTTGTCCTAAGAAGATGCATCTTGAACGATTGTTAACCTAAAAGTGACATTTAGAGAGGTGATAAAAGCAAGGAACAAAAGCAAAAGTGTTGCAAAGCATCCAGGATAGTGACAAGTGTTGGATATCAATGCTCCACCCTCGTCTATGGGACTGCTAACTCTATGTAGTAAGGTCTCCTTTATGAAGAGAAGTCGTTTTGTGTAGGAGTATCACGAACGCCAAGCAGGCCAGGTTTGGACACATGGATGGCCATAGGTGGTCGGATGGTTAAGAGACGGCTTGGCATCATGCCAAATTAGGCTACATGTAAGTGCAGGCTGATATGATTGATCAAACCGCACTATGGATTTAGGCTACATGTAAGTGCAGGTGGATATGATTGATCAAACCGCACTATGGATTTAGGCTACATGTAAGTGCGGGTGGATATGATTGATCAAACCGCACTATGGATTTGGTAGGTCTTCCCAGGACACTGTCCTAGGGATTTAGGAGCCTAGTCTCTAGAAGCTTCTAGTAGGTACTAGGACCTAGAAGCTCCTAGACCTAGATAAGCCTACAAGCTTCTAGACCTGGAAGGACGTAGAAGCTTTTAGACCTAGATGGACCTAGAAGCTTCTAACCGCCTCATGGGCAAAATATATATAGAACCCATTAGGTAGCTTCATCATCCACTCCACTCATTCACTTATCTTATCTTCCTAGCTTTCGAGGATGACAGCGGACTTCCGCAGTCATATCATGGCCACCCCGCATATAGAGGCCTATATAGAGACACGGCTAGCCCCTTCTCCGAGAGTTCATCAGTCATCACTCTGAGTTTCCTCCCTAGCTTCTACTAGCATATAGCCTCCATCTTAGCAGTTTCGGATCAGCCATCGAAGCTCCCTTTACAAGAGCATGTGGGTGTGGAGCTTTGCCATCTATTGTATCACTTCAATAATTTAGTATTCTTCTCTATCTCTGCTTATTGTGCAATTTAAGTTTTAAATTTTGGTGTTGTGAAAGATCCTACTTCTTGTGAGTGTCCTCTTGTATACGCCACACACATATCCTCTTACAAACAACATGAGCACACTGAGCCACCAGCAAGGTTAACTTTCATGATGCTAACATGGAGCATTTTTGCATTTGATACTTGAACAAGAACAGAAAGAGAGAAGTGTGTAAGAAGTCTCATAGCCTCAGTATGAGAGATGATCCTGAAGTGTAGTATTTACCTCAACATAACTCTAGCCGAACAAACTAAGCTAATTCAAATCGTAACAGTTAACCAGAAAAAAACATCTGAAAATATTCTTTGTTAATTTTGGAGTCCTGGAAAGCTCGATTTTTCTGCCCAACTTAAATAACTTCATGAATGCCTACTTACAAAGACTCATGCTATCGAACCAATCATGCATCGCCTAGACTACCACCCACAAAATCTTTTTCACGTCATCAAGGTCCAAGAAGAGGTACAGGTTTATGCATGAAGGCACGGCCACATTAGTATACACATCGTTCACAGCTAAACTACTGCACTACGTTTCTATGGCTTCTCCAGAGACTCAGCCATAGCCACGACTAGCACAAAAAGCAAAATGCCACCAATTTTCTACCAGTGATGGTGTATTTTCATCACTTCAGAGGTAACCATGCTCATCTATAATCTGGGGTTATTGTTCACATTGATAGCTTTGTCTCAAAAGAAAGGTTAAACACTTCTGCCAAGAGCATGTTAATATTCATAAATGGAGCTATCATTAGATAAAATTCAGCCGTTCCTTACTTCCTTATTCAGAGTAGAGGGACCACTGGTACTGGAAGGTACTTACGATCTGAGGATTGAAACAACTCCATGAAAGACTCCACTACTACCTCCAAGCACAGGAAGTAATGCAAACAGCAAGCCCACACAGCAGTCCTGAAAATCCATGGAAACAATTCACTAAGAGCTTCAAGTGGGAAAAAAAAAAGTGCATGCTCGTAGAATCCAGAAGCAAATACCATACAATACCTGCAAGATAAGAGTCCCAATTGTTACTTGCCCATGCAGGGCATTAACACTGTTGCGCTCCATTAAAAATTTCAGAACCTAAAGACGAGAATTTAAAACAGCATTCACTATGAGAAGACTCTAATTTAAATATCCTGCAGATTTTCTCATCTTGTTGATGCCCTCATGTTACTAGCAAGAGCATGGCATTTTCCCCAGTGTAATATTACTACAGTCAGATAACCCTCGTCAATGATAAAAAGCCTTGCCAGACCCATCACTGTGAAAACAATATTAGCTCAAATGGCCACACAAATATTGAACCCTTTCATATTAAAGGAGAGTATGCAAGAATACATGCATCTATCATGTGCATGCTTGCACACTTGCACAGCAGTGCTCTTCTATAGGATGCACAGCCATGCACTTGCAAATGATATGGACACACATATAGGCAATAAAAAAACAGAAAAAAACAGACCTATCATTGGATGTGTGAGATGGAGCAAGGGTGTGCAGCATACAGGGAGAAGAAAAGCTTGGATTTATTTCATCGACTCAAAGACAAAACACTCAAACTCAAAAAACATTATGATGCCCTTCCCTCTTCACCGAACAAATACAGGAAGAAAAATCATACGGTTGCGCTCATCATTATGGTACTTAAATTGAAAGGGGAAGTTTGAGACCAAGAGGCTTACTACTGCTGTAGAAGAGATTGATAAAAATGCCCCTACAAAAATTCCTTCAGTGGTTTTTGCTCCACATAGCTGCACAGCACGAGAACCAAATTTAAGTGTGCTAACACCATTGCAAAAGACCTCTACAGTAATCTAGCCTTAACAAGAGCATGATTTCAGATAACCATTACTGTACCAGTGCTGTTATGCCACAAAGGCACATGAACAAAACTATTTGCAGAAGCCCCCCAAATATTGCTACAGAACGCACAACCCTCAGCTGTGTGGAAACATCATTATGCACATACAAAGCCAGGAGCATTACCAAACAATCAGCAAGGAAAACAAAAGCAAAGATTTGGGAATATTGTAAAAGCAAATAGACATTACATACAAATATTAGTACTTGCAATATTTCACAAATACCAACAGTCCAACAGAGTTCAATCTAGAGCAAACACCTGATGTCTTAGTTGCTTACCTGATGTCTTAGTTGCTTGCTCTGCTGAGAAAACCTACTATATAAATAACTTATAGCATCTGCATAAAACTCCCCAAATACAAAACAAGACCACAGATCTGACTACCTCAGACTTTTTACACCTTTCTCACTAACTCTCCACTCCCTCTTGCTTGGACTTTGGCCTGCACATGGACCCTTAGTTACTGTTGGCAATCACAGGTTCAACCATGGAGCTATGGAGGATGAAATCTCTCCATGGTTGAGGAGGAAGAAGAAAGAGAGAGCAAGAGAGAGCAAGTTGCGCACAACACAAGGTGATTGTGTTATGAATGATATGAGAGATGAGATTAATGAACCACCAAGTACAATACCCTTTTATAGGCATTGAACCCTATCTTTTGACTCTAACTAAGAGGTTGTTCACACCTAGAGTGTTCACACCAAGTTGGCTATAAACCTAATGACCCGATGCCCGTATCCCCAACGTCGCATGATATTTTGGTGTATTTCTAACACCCTCCACGGCCTGTAATTGGGTAGGAGGTGTCGAATACCATAACCTTGGTTTTCCCAAGGTTGACTAAGAGCCCCCTCTATGTGCAAAACCCTGTAAAGTATCCATGTGCTTCTGTAGCCCCTCCTCAGAATCTGCAATGAGTAAAATATCATCACCATATATAAGGATGGAAACAAGAATACATCCTAGAGAAGCTCCTCCACCTCCAGCTCTATCAATGAAGTCTAAGATCTCATCTATGTAGAGTCCAAAGAGGGTCAGAGGTAGTGGGCATCCTTGTTTCACTCCGATGGTCCTAGAGACCTCCTCAAAGAGTCCTCCCGTGCATCACCCAGCCAATAATTGACTCATATAAGGCAATAATAGCCCACATCATGTCAGACGAGACCTCGAGATGTTGTAATCATTGTAGGAGACCAGCCCGAGGTCTTGTATCAAAAGCTTTGTGAAAGTCCTCAAAGCAACTACATAGTCAACAGTCATGTGCCTTGGCCTGCTCAACGATAGCCCAAAGTGTGAATATGTGATTCAGTGTGGATAAGGTCCTCCTCAATCTTACCTGCCCTGGTGCCCTGTATCCCTCTCTCTGCCAATGTGTTGAGCTCAAACTCAAGTATAGATCCATAGAGCTTGGCCAAGGTACGGCAGATCATGATGGTTCTATAGTTATGAGGATCCATGTGTGATGACCAGCCTCCAAGTGGGGGGGAAGCCCTCTAAGAGAGCCCTATAAAACATATGGGCTAAGAGGCATGTCAAGGTGTCACCTGCATAAGAGAGGTGCTTAACCATAAGCCCTTCGTGATCCTGTGAACGGCCATTCTGAAGCTTGCATATAGCCTTCACCACCATGTCTCCTGTAAAGAAGGTGGATGTGGTGGGACGTGCATGAGGTAGATGTGGGAGGGGGGTTTGGTGGGAATGTGGTATAATGAATGTTAGGAAGAGCTGGAATAAGTCCTCGTGCTGTTTACAACAATGTGCTCGTTTCTTGCGGCAGGTAAGGTACCGGTTAATCTATTCAGCTTCACGCTTCTGGATGGCCGGTAACTAACTCACGCAGAAGATGTGCACATATGATACAGCATTCGTCAACATAACAACTATTCTGAGGCATGGTACCTGTACGGGCTTTGGCAATGGACCGGCGGGCATGTGGGAAACCATTGATGACAG
This sequence comes from Cibotium barometz, assembly GCF_041138505.1. NCBI lineage: Eukaryota > Viridiplantae > Streptophyta > Polypodiopsida > Cyatheales > Cibotiaceae > Cibotium > Cibotium barometz. The sequence goes on along the minus strand of NC_141071.1, from coordinate 52,788,792 downwards.
ATGTGGGGATAATTGTTGTGAGCTGTGAGCTGAGGGTGGTAAGGGGTGTAGATGGGTCTACATCCAAGAGACAATGGTAGAGCTGATCTGCATAGATAAGATCACAATCATGGGTGAAATGGATCTGAGTGTAGTGTGAGATGGGCGGTGCCTGTGGTTGGATAGGTGGTGTGCAGATGAGGGTGAAAGCGAGGTAACCGTGGTCGGCACCAAGCGGGTATGGTGGGATGGTAAAGTCAGGTATCAGCGAGGCTAGTTAGGTATCGACTGTGCTTGAGCCCCCCTTACACGGAAAACTAGCCACCATGCAATCCTATTATAGATAGCAAGGCTGTGGCATGAGCAAAGTTGTAGGAGGCATCTCCCATAGAAAGGGATGTCTCCACGTCCTGTGAGATCTGCTGTTGCCCTGTGCCATCTTGGATATCACATGCAACATGATAGGTTCCTCAAAATTATACATCTGTATCTGCTCACTCTTGGTCCTAGCATTGAAGTCCCCAAGTAAGCAGACCTTGCCTAGTCCCAAGAAGCCAGTGATATCCTCAGAGAGAGCTATGTCTGAAATAGCATACCGCCACATAGATGCAGATCGAGGCTGTAACCTGTAACCAAACCCACAAATTGCGGGCCTCCTCATCCCTCGTGACTATTTGCCCCTCCTACAGTTCAGGCAGGGAAGTGGGCAGTTCAAAGAGGTGGCAAGGTCATCATCGCAGATATATGTCCCAAATAGGGACACGAGGTCTACGGGACTATGCATTTGAGGATGGCAGTCTGGAACTGCAACGGGACTTTGTGGTCAGACATTGGGGGATCCAGGGAGATTTTCATAGAACGGGACATCATCTTCTACACTGAGGGGCATGCTCATTTTCCTATGCTCCCCGTGTGGAGAGAGAGAAGAAGAAGAAAAGTTAAATTAAACGTCTGCAAAAGACTCGAAGGGTCTATGAGACCGAAAAGAGTTACAATAGTTCCATGTCATAACTAGATCATGGAAAAAGAAACAAAAACCAGACAACTAGCTACATAATCTATAGTGATCATGTGAAGAGATGAGATAAACATCTAAGAGAGAGAAAGAGAAAGAAAGGAGAGAGAGAGAGAGAGAGAGAAGAACCTTGCTTGTCGAAAACTCTAGACCCAATGCGAAAAGAAGAAATACCACGCCGAATTGGGCCACAGTCTCCACCTGAATGGAGTCAAAATACTCAAAAACTCAAGCTCTCACAGCACAAAAAAAAAGGTGGTGCTACCAAAAATCCACATCATATTTGGAGAAGAGCATCATCTGCTTTGCGTTCCACTTACTTGAACAAGCTCACTGACAAAGCTCAAGCCACCAGGTCCAATAGCAGATCCAGCTAGAAGATACCCAGTGATTACCTATATAACATAATAAACATACAGCCAGACAACTTAAATCTCTAGACATACAAATGGAAGTCATCAAACCACTTGGTGGTGACAAGTAAAGATACAAACCGGCTGGCCAATACAAGCGAAAATTATTCCACCAACTGTTGCTGAAACTATTACCACCACCATGTCAGAAATGAACCTGCCAAGTTTTAAAATGTGAAAAGGGATCATTTGAAAGTGGCCATAACACAGAAATAATCACATTAGTCTTAAGGTTTGCAATTTTATTTCTGAATCAGATGATCTTTCATGTGCTCAATGAAAAGACTAGCACGGCCGTTGACCTTCCAGTTGAAATCAGCCCTGATACCTTAAGTCCAATTGCAGCACCGGATACTTGGACTTTGGGTTTGACATAACAAAGATATTGTCCTGCAATATTTCACGTCACACCTATGAGACACATCACACACGATGCTTTAACAAAAAAAGAATGTCAGGTTCTTTGCAAGCTTGACAAGGAGGAGAATACAATTCTACAACTGCTTCTAGAGTTTTACCCCAGTAACACTATGCATGGCATAGACTATTTGCCAGAGCCTCCGTACTCAACAAGTGGTGCATACCTTGTGCTTACTCTAGAACAGTAATTACATTGTTAGATGTCAACAAAGCTGATGTATTCTGAAGCAATGATTGGATTAAATAACAAAACCTATACCTTTTTATCAATAAGTGTCGGCAACTCTTCAGCTCCATTGTCAGGATCAACTCGAAAGACGTCCTGAATTTGAAATGGTTTTGTCGTCCCACTGTAACAGTGGAGATGTTAAATTCCCATTTACGAGTAGCATCTGGGCTATAGATAGCACAACTTTCATGGAGCTAGCACAGCACTTGAATACAATTCTAACTATTTACTTGCTCAGATAGGTTGAGTAGGTGAGTTTATGGCTACTGTCAATTTCTAGTACTAATACTTCTACCTACATATTTAATGCAATTAGCCCCATCTCTTGGCCATAAGCCATGAAAGGCACTTTTCTAGCACCTTTTCAGCCAGTTCACCCCCACTTGTCATTCCATAAAGTGCTGCTGGTTTCTATTGCACCATAAATTACACAACCATGGCTCTCTTGAGCATAAAATTGGAACCTGGACCACACCCATGTTAAACTCCATCCATGATAAAGTAAGGAAATTAATATAAATCATGTGTCTTAAAGACTTCACATGACCAGCACTTAACTAGTTTCCACCTTACATCAAAAACAATAAACAGGACCACATTAACAATGTAACAAACTAGTCGCAAAATAGCTTGTCTTCACCTTACATGATATGAGTTGCCAAATGCTTGAGATGATTTGAACTTATTAAAAGTTTCACTTTAAACTATTCAAGCCCATGGATATAGATGATTGGAAGGGCATAAAAATGGCACAAGTGACAGCTGTACATCGCATTATCCATCAGGGTCTTGGATTGATTCTAGATCTCTATTTTTCCGAGAGACTCCCTCTACAACCTACACCTAAACCCGTCATGTTCAACCCCAGAAAATGTGTGGGCTTAACATTATCGTTGTATCATGACCCACTATATCCTTGGTCCACCACCATCTCAATCTTCACACCCTCTGTCATAGCCTGCTCTCTTCCCTCTAAAGATTTGGCCCTCTCAACCTGGATATTAAAGAAGCTTTTCCCTGCCCCTAGAGGGGGATCTATTAAAAACTACCTTCTCCTTTCCCTTGTCCTCCTCAACTTTTCTTTTCCCTCAACAACTTTACTACCTCAATCTCTCTCTCTCTCCCTCTCCCACCCCCCCCCCCCCGCTTTTCAGGTCACCTGTCTATCATTGGATGCCACTTGTGATTAAATGCCTCTTGGGAGTATTAAACCTGGTTAATGCAGCTGGTTGCTTGGGTCACTGAAGCCCTTTTTGATGGGGTGTCAATCAACAGCAAATTTTTCTTTGGGTACATGACCCTCATCTCATTGTACATATATTTCAGTGCTGTAGTGTTAGCTGTTACTAGGTCTTTGTGTTGGGCCATGTCTTTTTCCTTCTGGCATTGAGCCTGGCTGTCAGGTGATACTTAGGATCCATATATTCACTGTTCAGCTGGGTCATGTGACATATATTAGGGCATGAGATGAATCACTACCTTGATCTGGGTCTCTGTTTTGAAGGCTATCTTGCTGTGTGGGTCGGATTTTTACTAATATACAAAAAAATTTTCTCGAAGAATAAAAAGACACTAGCAAGGTTAACCTCTTAACACGATCATGCCTTTCATGTGTGAGACATGCTACTTGCTTTTGGCATTCTTCAGGACATGCAAACACAGCTATGTAAAATGAACACCAAAAGAAAGTAAAGACTTTTTCAAAAATAAACTTAAAGACAAAAACGTACATAGCAAGGGAATAGTACCTACTTGAGGCTCCAAACGATTGAAAAATGGTAAGACATCCTGATTAAGACTCAATTTTACAATGAACGAAATAAAGAGAGAGAGACACAGGAAGAACTCTTACTTGTCTGCCTGGGTATCATTTTTTTTGGGCTTGTCGTGACTGACCCGAGCAACAGTCTCCAAGACAGCCTATGCAATAGCCAGAACACCAAAAACGTTGATATTAACAACACTCCCACACAGCCCTTCTTAAAAATACCAACACTAAACTGAATTGCTAGCAGCGTGTGTATAAAAACCGTTGGCATTTCAAGAGGTTTTTCCTTAAACATAAAGTAATCAAAGTAGAGCCTCAAACACACGCTCCCAAAAATACCAACACCACACTGAATTGCTAGCAGCATGTGTATGAAAACAGTTGGCATTTGAAGAGGTTTTTCCTTAAACATAAAGTGATCAAAGTAAAGCCTCAAACACCCTTGATCAATTCATGTCTAATCTCTAACTCGTTGCCTGCCCTTCTAACCCTTCTTTATTTACCACAACCAATGTGAAACATGTGATTAAGATACTTGATAAAAGTAGCTCAACCTTAAGAAGTGTTGCAGCCAGATGCCCACAGCTGGCAAATAGAACTTCTTAATTAGCCACTCTTTAAAGAGGTCTCTGTAAGTGCTGAATGAAATGCCTTATTTCCATCACCCATCATAAGCTTGTAGCTAATCACTGTCATTGGCCAGGCACTGCGAACTGTCACCTAGCATGTCATGCATCCAATTAGCATGCCATGTCAATCCAGCCAACAAACCACGTCGTCACAACACATCAGCTCGTGGGTCCTAAGCAATGATGCAAACAAGCTTGAACTTTTTTGTCAAGGGGAAAAAACCCTTTGAACCAAAGGGAAACACAGCCTATAAAAGAAGCCAGCTCACATCTCTCTCCCTTCTCATTCTTCAGGTATTCAAATTCTCGCGTCCTCTCATGGTTCAGTTTGTGGATTTTTTAATCGGTATCAATGTATTCTAGAGCCTAACAGCCTCAACTGTTCTGTAAACAGCGACCCAATCTCTCGTGTACTTTACAAGCCAAGAACCCTACCCAAAACTGCCCCCCCCCCCCCCCCAAGTTGCTGTCATACGCTGCACAACAGTCATACAGTACGTATGGTCCGAAACAGCGATATTTTTCCCCAGTTTTTGACCGTCACTGTTTTGACCCCCCCTTTTTTTTAATGGCCGTTTTGTGCTGTTTATGGCTGTTTTGCCTGTTATGGCCATTGCTTGCTTTGGGCCTTGGCCTTGGGTGGGTGCCTTGGACTCTTTGGCCACCCTTTAAAAAGCTCGCCTCCAACCTTCTCTCCATCACAAGTTTCAACCTCTCAAGCTCAAGCTCGCAAGGTGCCCACCTCCAAGTCTCCAAGCATTCTCTCTCTCTCTCTCCCCCCCCAAGCCATAGCCATTCTCTCGCCAAGCCATAGATATTTTGGCCATAGTGGAGAAGACGTGGAAGTGGATGCGAAGACATGTCCATGGTCTAGCTGCCTTATTGCATCCGGAATACAAATCACCGGCCCTCTTCAGCAACGTGGAGTTGCTTTAGGAACGTGATGCTTTCTTGCCGAAAGCATTGCCAGAGGAGCATCATGGGAACCAGCTAAGAAATGAAATGAAATGAAATGTTATATTAACATCTTCAAAAGGCCAAAGTGACCTATGAGACCAAAGTTACAACCATGTGACATCTGATACACTATCTGGAAAAGAAAAGAAAGGACTGAAGGTAAGTATCTAGCCCTACAATACATCAATAAGAGAGAACAAGAAAAACGACCAGCCTCAGTGTGTTGTACAGCCAGCGTACAGTAAATAAACTCTAGAAGACAGCTGCTGTGTACGGCCAGGACTCGGAAGAGAGATGTAAACAACTGCCTGCTATACAGCCAGCGCACGAAATACAACTAGAGGGTCTGCTATACGGCCAGCGTTGAGAGAAGAGAGAGAGAAAGCTGCAGCCGGCCAATAGAGATGAGCGCTTGATGATAAAAACAGCCCCGATCCCTGCTTTAATAGAATCGACCAACTCTAAAATAGCTATGCTTTTCCTTTTTGCCCAAAATAGCTGAACTTGCCCAAAAATATCAACTTTATGCTTTTCCCAAGCTGGTTGGCCAAGTTTGCTCTAGGCACCTTCTTTTGTCCACATAAACATGCCCAAAAAAATAATAAGTCCAGCCCGTCTTTAATGATGTGTGAACACACCAACTTATAAACGTTATAAGTCACTTTATTGATAAAAATCCCATGGTGCTCGTGCTACATAGCCATCTTTCGAACCAAACTTCGCCAATAAATGCTTCAGCTTTCTTCTCTAGAAAAAACCCCATTCACACCTTGGTTCCCCTCAATGTGTGAAACACTAGTCAAGACTGGTGAAGGGACCAAATGGTGGCATCCCCTCCGTCTTATAAAGCAATTGTTCGCAACTGTATAAACCTGATACCACTGAAATATTCTTTAAGTATAACAGATCCACTGCCAATCTATAATATTTCATAATTCTAGGCATTAAAGCCATAAATCCAAATCCACGATCCGAAGTCAGATACGAGCACACAAGCCAACTGTATCAAGAAAGAAACTTTATCCATATCCCGAGTCAAGAACTTTGATAATAACCAGACACAGGAACAACACCCAACTGTGTCCCAGATATCCATAAATCCATAAGCCGAGTCAATAACTCTGATATTAACCAAACACAAGCACAAGAGCCAATTGTGTCCCAAATATCCATAAATCCATAAATAGTTTTAAGTACCTGCAAAAAGAAAATAAGTAGAATACATAGCCACAAAACATCTTGTCATGCCATTGGACTACATAAGAGCACCACTCCTATGGTCCATACGCATGCCCAAGCCAAACATGCTTCACATGTCCATATGGTTCCCCAGGGCAACAACCCTTCCATGAAACCATACATGCTCGCCAAGGTTTGCCCTTCCACGAGACCTCACTCACTAGGGTCCCCAACCCTTCCATGAGTTCCAAGACTCACCAAGGTTACCACCCTTCCATGAATGAATCCATCCACCATTGGCGTAGACACAGTCCCCTACCAACGAGATGTTAGATCACATGACCCCTTGCGTAGACATAAGTCCCTTGCCAACAAGGCGTCATGTCCACTCTACCACATGCACTCCATGTCGGTACTCAGACCATACACTTTGGAGGAGAGGTGGCTCAAGTTCACTCTACCGCATACACTCCGTGTTGGTACTCTGACCACACACCTTGGAGGAGAGGTGGGCTCAAGTTCACTCTACCACGTGCACTCCATGGTGGTATTCTGATCACAGCCCTGGAAGGAGAGGTGGTATTCTGATCACAGCCCTGGAAGGAGAGGTGGGCTCAAGTGTAGAACATAAGATGAGAATGAGTCACAGGCATAAATATCCTAGTGCTCCATAAACAAGAATGAGTCACAGGCATAAATATCCTAGTGCTCCATAAACATTTCTGCTGCATATACTTTTACAAGCATTTCGGTCAGCAATAGTTTTACAGGCATTTCGACCGATGATAAAAATCCATAGAAAAATCCTCGATCCATGAGTTCCATAAGTCCACTACATCCCAACTAAAGGGATGCCAAAAACATACTCCATCCAAGCAAAAGGAGCCATATAGATGCGTCAAACCATCGTATATGTATAAATCCTTGAGCAAAGATATGCCAAAAACTTAGTCCATAGGCCTTGGTCATGTCCATATGAAAAACCATGTAAACCAGGCTTTTCAACCATTAATATTAGTTACCTCTATCAGTTCAAGGCAAACAACACACAATTGTCCTTGTACGGGCATACAAGGGTTAAGTGTCCAAAAACTCTTACAAAAAACAGCGACTTTGCAAAACTCAAAGTATACTTACCTTTTCTTGTCAAGTTCGTCATGAAGCATAAGGAAATATCTCCTCAGCATCACATAAGATATATCTTGAGAGATAGATCCATGTAGTTTGCTAATAAACTTGATTTATAATCCACAATAATCCATATGGAGAAAATGCTGAACACGGGCACATAAAGCAAAGTCCATACTTCGAGGATAAAATGTGTGAATCCATAAATCCTTAGACCCAACTTTCTATTGCTCATGTCTGCTTCTACAAGCTCAATAGCAAAATTGTTGGTCAGTGTAGTCCCCACTTCTAATCTTTTCTCAATCGCAAAATTGTTACTCATGTCTATTTCTTCCGAGAAAGCCTATGCTCTAATACCACTGTAAGTAATAGGGGACCTGGAGAGATAGACCAACACTTCAAAATACCAAACACAGAGCATGAAAACACAGCGGAACAACCAAACAATATAAAAACACCGAAAGCACACTGATCTTAGGGTGTTTCTTGGACACCCATTTACTAATGCTCGGGAGGATTAATATGTAGAAACCCTTAGCAAGGGCACACATGATCCGGAATGGTTGACCCCCCCCCCCCCCCCCCCCCCCCCCCCCCGCGCGCGAAACTTTTTTATTCAAAGAGAAGCCTTTTACAATAAACCAATGCATACAGTACCGGATTTTCCACAAAGCATCAGCACAACTCTTGCCCAAATCGCAGTCTAGAGCTAAGATACAAACATCTCCAGCAGCTCTCCAAAACTATCCCAAAACAGTCCCCCAAAATCAACCTTAACCAACTGAGAGAGAACGAGAAAAACGATTAGCCTCAAATCACAGTCTAGAGCTAAGATACAAACATCTCCACAAGCTGTCCAAAACTATCCCAAAACAGTCCCCCAAAATCAACCTTAAATCAGCCCCTAACACCGCTTGTTACACGGCCATTAATATCCGAGAGAAGAATCCCGGCTGAATCCACACATGTGGAGCCTACAAGGCTGCTGTATGGCTGTCTAAACTAACCAGCTAAGAGAGAACAAGAAAAACGATTAGCCTCAAGTGTGTTGTACAGCCAGCGTACAGTAAAGAAACTCCAGAAGACAACTGCTATGTATGTCCAAGACTCAGAAGAGAGATGTAAACAACTGCCTGCTGTACGGCAAGCGCATGAAATACCACCAGAGGGTTTGTTGTACGGCCTACGCTGAGAGGAGAGAGAGAGAAAGCTGCAGCCAGCCAATAGAGATGAGCGCTTGATGATAAAAACAGCCCCAAGCCCTGCTTTAATAGAGTCGACCAACTCTAAAATAGTTGTGCTTTTCCTTTTTGCCCAAAATAGCTAAACTTGCCCAAAATAGCTAAACTTGCCCAAAAATATCAACTTTATGCTTTTCCCAAACTTGTTGGCCAAGTTTGCTCTAGGCGCCTCCTTTTGTCCACATAAACATGCCCAAAATAATAATAAGTCCACCCCGTCTTTAATGATGTGTGAACACACCAACTTATAAACGTTATAAGTCACTTTATTGATAAAAATCCCATGGTGCTCATGTTGCGTAGCCATCTTTCAGGCCAGACTTTACTAGTAAATGCTTCTGCTTACTTCTGTGGAAAGATCCTTGTTCACACCTTGGTTCCGCTCAGTATGTGAAACACTGGTCAAGACTGGTGAAGGGACCAAATGGTGACATTCATGCATATGAAAACAATTTTAAACATGTTGTGTCGGTGTACAGGTTGAATCCAAAGCTTCAATCGCGAAGGACCTCATTCCCGAATCCCTAGTAGCTTGCCACAAGCAGCTATGCTCCACTGGCATCCATACACATCCAAGTGTGTGCTAAGCCGAGACATAGGAGACCTTAATGACCAAGAATGCAAATGTAGAGTAGGCCTAGCGAATACAAGAAAATCTTACCTAAGAATCGGTTGCCACTTATAGTCACCTTCCACCTTTAGGTCGAAGTAATGATGAAAAAATACTCCCGGCTGAAATTAGGTTTTTGCAAATTAGGGTTGCTACTCAAATAGGGTTTTTTTTTAATTAGGATTTTTGAAGAATTAGGGTTTCAATAGAATTAGATTAGGTTTTTGCAAATAAGGGTCTTTACAAAATTAGGGTTTCAGCTGGCGCCCCATTCAAGAGGGAGGAGGGAGAGGAAGATAAGCTTTCCACATGCATAGACAATGGCCATTGGTCCATCTTAGCACAGGCCACACCTCTCCCATAAGTGGGAAGAGTGCCTGGCAATAGTCTGGTCGACTGGAAGGGGAAATGTCCAAAATTTGTCCGCCCACTCATTAATGAAGTGTGCACGTCCAAACACACAAGTTGTCCGGCCGTGCTTTAATGAAGTGTGGACTCTAGTAAGCTTAAACAAAGAGTTTAGAGTCACACTGTTATGTACCTGGACACTAATCTATGGATTAGGGATCTAATCCAATGAGGTTAAGAGGCCCCGAGAGTAGGGATTAGCAAGCTGATACTTGGCTAGGATTCCTTGATTGATAAGACAAGCTTAATGGCCGTTTATAGTGAGTTAGCTATTTAGGGCATAGTTAGCACAATATAAGTAAGAGCTTGGGTTATTATTAGATGTAGTCGTGCGGCTGTACCACTGAAGGTCTCGCTTGGACTAGGAGAACAAACATGCTCATGCTATGCACACGACGATGAGTACGTAGGTTGGCGTGTCGAAGGCCTACGGGCAGGCTTCAGTGATATGGGAAGCCGGAGTTAGACACGGGCCTATGGGATTGTGTAAGGACCCCTAGCCTTGGTTCAGGGAAGATTGGAGGATGTCGGTCCCGGTTGGGAGGTGAGCTAGCCTACTACCTCATGATTTGGTTTAGGACCAACCTTGGTTTTCAGCTGCGTTTAGGGCAGATTCAGGGAGGGACTTTACAGTCGGTATCAAAGAAACCATAACACACAGGCTGGACAGGTATGTGTGTCTAGGCATTGTAGATGTCGGATTTCCAAGGTATTCCTCTCATCATTTTCTCTTTCTATCAAATCGATTGCTCTACAGAAGTTGTACAATGTTTTTGTTGGCGTCAAGGTTTGCATATCTTCGAAGTCATGTGTCAGAGGGGATGAGAGAAGTGGATCACTGATTTGATGTGTGTTTGGACTGTAGCGATTACCCGTTTAAGGCCTGTAAGCGGCTGGTGTTTGATGGCATGATGGGCAGCCACAGAGGGCCACCCTAGGCGGCTGCTGTAAGCAGCCAGCCAGCCCTAGGCAGATGGCTCAGCCTGGGCAACCACCAATAGGGTGCATGCTTGCAGCAGAACCCTAGGCAACTAGAGTTGGCACACAACAATGGGGCAGCCAGCAGGAAGAGCGTGCAGGAACGCACAGGGGCCAGAAAAATCTTGCACAAGGCCAAAAAAAGCTGGCGCACGTGATTAAAAGAACAGACCAGCAGATTTAGAGAAAAAAGCAGCATCCTTTATTTTTTAAAGGAGAAAGCAAACGTCTTTTGTATAATCGATGGCATTTTGCTAAAAAGGGGAAAGCTATAAGTCATTAAAGCACATGGGTTTTTTTTAATTAAAACTGAAAAGCACTTGAGTTTTTTGAGAAAGCAAGTAAACTCCTTGGTTTTTTACCACAAAAGGGGGGGTTTGCTTATGAGTTCTCCACATTCAAAAGACAATCCCCTCGGTCAAGAGGGCTGATAGTACACGGTCAGCTTCCAAGAGTGGGATCGGTACTTGAGTTCGTGGACGAACGAGATTTTAGTGACACTTCATCTCGACATGCGAGTTTTCCTTGAGCAGGAGCAAATTATCTTGGGTTTGTCATGGCTGATGAAGTAAAGAACAATCATGGCATGCACGAGAATGTTCAACCTCACGACGGCCATCAGGATGACGATGTGACCATCAATGACCTGATCAGTAAGGTTAAGGATGACCTGGTCACTAAGGTTGACTTCGACGTAAGGATGACCTTGCTAGAGCAGTGGATTGCGAGCCTAACTAACACCATTGTTGTTATGCAAGCAACTTTGGCGGATTTGGTGACAGCACAGGGGGCAGGAATAGCTTTAGTTGCACCCTCTTTTACTCCAGAATCCTATGTGGGGGAGCGGTAAATGAAGACTTAGGAGACAGTTGACTCCTAGTTTCACAGATGGGGTACGCACTTTAAGTTCCATCCTTTCCCCGAGGATAAAAAGATACAGATGGTATAGATATTCTTGACAAGAAAAGCCCTTACCTGGTGGAAAGAGTTACAACTAAGCCCACGACATGGATAGATTTTGAGAGGGTTTTCCAAGAAGAGTTCCTGTAGGCCAAGAATGAGTACGACATTGTGTCCAAGTTTAAAAACTTGGACATGAAGATTATGCCTTTCGACACATATTTCCAAAAATTTAGAGAGTTGCAAGCTCGGGCAACCCACATGGACCCCATCACTATTTTGGGATTCTTTGTGGATGGATTGCCTGATGGATATATCAACTCCAGATCACGAATAATCGAAGCAAAACGTTGGATGATGCCATTTGCTATGCCAAGTTGTGGACTACCTCATATATTTGAGCAAAACAAGGCCATACATACAGTATGGGGTGTCTCAGTTGAGTTACAAGTAAGTTTATGCACAACCCAATGTCAAAGCATTGGCAAGCTATGAAGCGAGGATTTAAGAACTTACAAGGCACCGAGGGTCTTGGATTGTTTTATCCTGGGGGGGGTGATTGTTATTTACTTGCTTACAGTGATTCAAATTGGGGTGGTGACTATGACACTAAGAGTGTCCACAAGTGGGAATTGTTTTTTCCTTTGCAGCTCATGTATATCCTAGCTGAGCAACCGTGGCCACATCATCTTGTGAAGCTAAGTATAGGGCAGCTTTCTGTAACCAACCTCCTACCTTGTTCTTCAAATTGACCATTGTCTTGCTTAAAACTATTCCATATGTGAGTTGGTAATTACCAGATAGCTCATGGAGCATGAATTGTGATTTGTATATCTATGCTAATTACACTAGAATGCCCATTTCTATTTATCAAAAATGCCCAAAGTTTTCAGTCGGATGGTCATAGATCAAATACCCAGATGATTGGATTTAGCACTCAGATGGTCAAATGGACCAAAACGCCCAGATGAGTGATGAGTGGTTTCGAAGCCGAAACCAGATGATCAAATCATTTAAACAAATCATGAACAGGTGAATCTTTACAATGATGCCTTCTTAGATCCAAAGCATGAAACTCCTAGAATCTGGGAGAGTTGCTATTTCTGGTAGACTCTGAAGGAAATTCTATTCGTGTCTAAATCTCTGGATTTTCACAAGGATCAAGACTTACTAAAGCATCATTGTCAAATTCTTTATGAGTTGGGATATTTTTGCATAGAAGGTTATGGAAGAATCAGCTCTTAAAGTAAGACACGTGGCGTCAAGAATGAGACAAGTGTCCCTACACTTGTCATTTCACCTTACACTTGTCAATTTAGCTAACACTTGTGAATTGAAGTAGCCACTTGTCATTTGGAGCTTACTCTTTCCATTCTAGAGCATTGAAGCCTCAAACCTATAAATTGGAGCACTCCCTCTTCATTTGGAGAACGCACTTCTCATCTATTGTAAAGGCTCAGACACTTTGTGCCCGTTGTTTGAGTCAGTAAAATTACTACAAAGAGGAAGGAGTCTATTCCCCTCTCAGTGAGGTCTCATTTCTCTTTTCTCTAAATCCTACTTTCTTTCATTATTTGTGATTGTTGATTAAGTGGGTTTGTTACAAGTAGTTCATCGATTTTGTCGCTTTCACGTGTCCCTGTGTTACATGGTATCAGAGCTAAGTCTTATCTTGTGAGAACTTTCCCGAGGTGATGGAATTTTTGGCCAGCCTTTGAAGACTTTCTTACTGAGAAGGCTGTTTCACGATTGATGGTGTTGAAGCAGCGAAAGCCTACCTCAACATGAAAGGAGTCTCTACTTCAGAAAAGTCAAAGACCATGAAATTTACTTCACCCACCATCATCAAAGGAGGTGGTCAAGTTGTAACCTCGAAGTCCCACCATACCCAAGCCGCCTCATCTTGTCTTGAAAATCCTCATAAGGACAAGGAGAAAGCCAAAGAACCACAAATGTCCATGGTGGCTGATTCGCCTAAGGCTATTATGGCGAAAGCAATAGTGGTTCATGAAGTAACTTCACAAGTAGCTACAAAGCAGGAGTTCAAACCCGGAGAAAAGAGCGTGAAGTTTGATGCTCTATGGTACGAGAGATTCTCAAAAAGGTGTTTCTTTTATTAGGCAATTCGATGCTGCTTTTGGTAGTGAAGATTATTCAGAAAAGTCCAAGATAAGGATGGCGAGAATGCACTTCAAGGATGCTGCCTTGAATTGGTGGCTCAAGATTTGTCCATGAAGAGAAAGAACCAAAGACATGGAAGGACTTCAAGGAGATGTTCAATAAGAAGTTTTTACCTTCATCCTTTAAGCTTGATGTGCAAAAGGAATGGGATGAATGCCTCTACTATGAGATTCAGGATGAGGGCAGACTCCAGAGAGTGGAGGTGGAGTCGCCTTTAGTTGCAGAGTGCACCTTTCAGAGGATTCGGGTAGTGGTTGCCGCTTCTCGGAAGTGGCATATTGACCCCGACCCTGCTGATGTGCTCCCGGATTGGCGCATATGGGCATATGCAGCGCGCCCCTTGGCCCGACTACAGTGGGACCCCGGGGAGTACGAGTGGCATGATCCTTATGCATCCCTTGAGGCCACAGAGATCACCTTTTTCCAGTATACTGTTCGGCTGGGACGGCATATTTTGACGGCGAGGAGGACGGTTTCTCCAGCGGCAGCGGGGCATTGGCGATTGCAGGGACTCTCACAGGAGTTCCTGGAGGATTTCTGGGCTCGGCTCTGGGCTAGTCGGCAGGCCCGCAGGATCTCGGCTTTTCAGTGGCTGGTCGCCCACAGGGGCTCAGCAGTTGGCACTTGGCTTGTTTACAGCGGTCTTCCGGCGGCCTGCGTCCGATGCGGCCACCCTATGGAGACACAGAGACATTGCCTTTGGGACTGCCCTCAGGCACAGCAGATTTGGCTGTGGATACTGCGTATTCTGGGCCCCCTCTCTCCAGAGGGTGTGTTTACGTGGGGTGCCGCTGCTTGGTCGACTTCGTCAGGGCCTGCTATGGGCTATGAGATGGAGCAGGGCAGTCAGGCCATCAGATTTATTAGGGGCCAGCCTCGCCTGGTTCCGGCACCGGATTTCTCGTCCGCCAGTTGGACACAGGAGAGGGATTTACGATGGGAGCTCCTCAGCAGCCTCACCATCTGGTTCACCTGGAGGGCCCGGTGCTTTACGGCCTTTGAGGGGAGATTGGAGCCACCAGCAGAGACTGTACGAGGGATTTGGCAGGAGTTGATCCACACCCTGCGAGGACAGTACGACCGCATCCGGGGAGACTCGGATGAGGCGATCTTACGGCGCCAGGCCTTTCACACCACTTGGCACTGTGGCCCGTTCTACACCTTACACACGGGATCCCCCCGTTGGCACTACAGGCCACCTGTTTGGCTCTTCCCCCTCCCCTATTGTATGATTTAGCCGCTCAGTTCTTTATACTGATGCTTGTATTTTGCAGCACCTAGGGAGAGTCTCCCGGGCTGCCATGATGGATTCACTGCTCTTCTCTCTCTTAGGAGCAGGAGAGATCTTTTGTAGCCCTACGGGCGTTTTTATATAACTAATGAAAGGATCTTTTCTCGGGGAAAAAAAAAAAAAAAAGGAATGGGATGAATTGAAGCAGAACCAAGGGGAGAATGTTGAAACTTATATCAATAAGTTTGATACAACCTCTCTCAAATTCACATCTCTCAATGAAATTCCCTCAAATATGGAGATGAGGAAGTTTATCCATGGCTTACATCCAACGCTTCGATGGGCTGTCAAGATGACAAAAGCGGACACCTTGGAAGCAGCTCAAGATACAGCCATAGAAGCGAAGGATTGCATATGCCTTGCACAATTGGGAAGCCTTACAAAGAAGAGTTCCAAAAGAAGAAGGCCAAGGTGTTTGACCAAAATAAGTCATAAAGACGAGAGCAGAAGCCGAAGAATGGTGGTAAACCACCTCTGCCATCCAAAAGGAAGCTCACGTACAACAGCTGGTAGACTATAGCAAGGGAAAAAAATGCTTCGACTGTGGAGAAAAAGGGCATATGGCTAGCATGCCCAGGAATCCTTTTGGACCCAAATGGGTGGTAGATGCAACAAACACTTCTTTGCTACTCACGGCCCATCTCATGCCAAAGATAGTGTCACGAAGTTGCAGGATTCACATGGCACTCTTCATTTAGATTCTCTTATGGTTAGACAGATTGCCATTGATTTCTTTCGCCAGCTTCTTAGCGCCGAGCCTCATTCCGACTTGAGACACAGGGCATAGAGGAGGTTTGGAATGCATTGCCACATTTGATTACTGAGGAGATGTGTGCCATTCTGGATGCCCCTTTTTCTATGCAGGAGTTTAGTCATGGTCTTCATGCCTTGCCTCATGGTAAGTGTCCAAGGGAGGATGGTCTCTCCCTTGTTTTTTTCATTACTTTTTGGGACGAGATTGGGAGAGAGATCACATCGGCTCTCCAACAGATGTGGGACACAAGTTCTATGCCTTCTTCTCTCACTGAGGGGCTTATCTTCGTTATCCCTAAGAGTGGCAATAAGACCTTCATTGGACAGTGGAGACCTATCACCTTACTTGGGATTGCATATAAGATCCTTGCTAAGGCAATGAGCATTAGATTGCAGCCAGGATGTCATTCATGATACTCTGAATGGATTCTAACACGGAAGGAGCATCTTTGATAACATTTTCTCGTTTTGGGAGGCCGTGGAATGGGCCAAAGCGAGTAATCAGCCTTTAGTCATTCTGATTTTGGATTTTGAGAAGGCTTATGATAGAGTGGATTGGGACTTCCTTGAGGGTACTCTTGGCCATATGGGTTTCTCTCAGAGATGGATCAAGGGAGTTTCATGCATGTATCGCAATGCCCACAGTAGTGTGCCGCTTGTGGTGATAGAGGAGAGCGGTTTCAGACCTCTCACTCAACACGGCAGGGATCCCTTTAGCCGCATTATTATAATCATAGTTGCATAGGCCATGAGCATCTTCCTCCACTCCACTGCTAGTATTTCTGGATTGAGGTTGCCTCTTCGTAGTCAAGAGGAGCCGGTTGACTCTAAGTTAGCTAATGACACAGCCATGTTCTTGGAGGCCTCACACACATGTTTACGTTCCTTCCGGGTAGCACTAGAAGAGTTTTGTTTGGCAACAGGAGCCCTCATTAATTGGCACAAATCTGTTGGTTTTTGGATTAGTGACTCGTCGAGAGTTACTTGGGGTGCAGAGCTTGGTTTTACTTGGATCTGTAGAGGATGCACTCCTAGATATTTGGGATGCCAGGTTGGGGTTGATATTTCTCCTGCATAGTAGTTTGCTCTAGTACTTATGAGTATTCGGAAGAAGCTTCTTCATTGGAGCTCCAGGAGATTGGATTTAGCCTCCAGAGCATTGGTGGTTAATTAGGTATTGCTTGCCTCGGCTTGGTTTATTGCCTATTGTTGGTGCTTCTCTCGTGTGTTCAATTTTCTTTGTTCGGGTTTGGATGGCACCACAAACACACGTGCCAAGGTAGCTTGGCTCACAATTATTCAGCCCAGACGAGAGGGGGGGCTGAATATTATTGAGAATTTTGTTACGAAAAATCTAAGTCATTGTGATGTGTTGTACTTGGTATGCCTTGGCATAGGAGAGTCGATCTAGCCATTGATTGGGACCGAAGCAAGTTTAGGTTCCCTTTCAAAGGCAAGAATGTATCTTTTGATGTGGGAATTGAAGGAAACTCTATTCCCATGATATCCCATCTACAAGTTTCCAAAGCAATGAAATCGTTTGTTTCCTCGTACTTGCTTTTGTAAATGTCATGTGCATGCATGCTCATCCCAGAGCTAATCCCTGAAGGGCAGCACATAAACATAGTAATTAGGGCTTGTGCAGTGTACTCGAGGACACCAGAAAAGCATCCTGTGGATGCAAGAACGGGTCGGCAGGTAGCTCAGAGGGGCTACATGCGCCATCAGCAGCAAACAAGATATTTTTGTATTTTTGCTGCTGGTCGACAGCAATTGGCCAACATAAGAGTGGTCCAAAGTGCTTATAAAAGGGCTCAGCCAAGCATTCATTCACTCATTCAGTCCTGTAGGGATTGGATCGTTAAACTAGGGCTTTTGGAGTCCAAGCTCACCTTTTCAGGGCAGCTAAGGGCTTGCCAAGAACATGTACCTTTTTGTATTATATTGAATATACTGAAAATACAGCTCTCTCTCTCTCTCTCTATTCTCTCCATCTTCTGTTTGCGTTTTGCATCTGTGTTCCTGGAAAGGTGTTTAGGGCTGAAAGAAGACACAGAGCTTCCGCACATGTGACATTGGTAGTATCAGAGCTTCAGGTTCAGCAATGCTAAACATTGATGGTGTCCCAAATGAAGGTGCACAGTCCAAGGAGAGTAACACAAGACATGGAAGAAGTTCCTAGGAGGTTGGTTGGTGGTGTTGCACAAGACCCAAGGGGAAAGGCAACCCTATGAGTCGGATGCCACTTGGGGCATACCAAGAAAGGCATTCAAGAAAATGGTTCCAAGGGATGATGATCATCCAAGGGGTGGAGTGAAAGTGCCAGACTTGATATTTAGGAAAAGAAGACCTAAGAAAGTGTTCAGGGACAAGGCAAGAAGGCAAGGGGACACAATGGAAGAGATGCACAGATCTTCATCAAAATTTGGAGTGGAATTGGAGAACAAGGTAAGGTTTTGAGTGAAAAGGTTGCCAAGAAGGAAAGGATAATGACGAGTTTGGATGATGACAATCATCCAGAGTCATAAGTTGGAATCCCATCATCAAGTCTGGCATAAGGGGATGTCATGTGCATGCACATGGACATGCTCATCCCAGAGCTAATCCCTCAGAGCTAATCCCTCAAGGATGGCATATAAACACAGTAATTAGGGCTTGAGCAGTGTAATGCAAGACACCAAAAGGCATCTTGTGGATGCAAGAACAGGTTTGCAAGGGCTCAGAGGAGCTACACGCGTCGTCGGCAACAGACAAGATATTTTGGTATTTTTGCTACTGGCCGACAGTAATCGGCCAACATAAGAGTGGTCCAAAGTGCTTATAAAAGGGCTCAGCCAAGCATTCATTCACTCATTCAGTCATGTAGGGATGATCATTATACTACGGCTTTTGCAGTCCAAGATCTCCTTTTCAGGGCAGCCTAGGGCTTGCCAAGGACATGTACCTCTTTGTACTATATTGAATATACTGAAAATACAGATATCTCTCTCTCTTCTCTCCATCTTCTATTTGCATTTTGCATCTATGTGTTCCTAAAAAGGTGTTTAGGGCTGAAAGAAGACACAGAGCTTCCGCGCATGTGACAATAAAAGACCACCAGAGAGGCCAGAAGATCATCAGATCGACCTCATTCCTCGGAGTTCGCCTCCAAACTAGCCACCTTACCGGTAAACCTTGCCACGGGAGGAGATTATGAAGCAGGTAAATGAGTTAAGGGTTTGATTAGGCGGCGTTCTTCAACCTTTTTCTCTCCAGTACTGTTAGTCCAAAAGAAAGATGGGTCTTGGCACATGTGCGTGGATTATAGAGCCCTCAACAAGATAACCATAAAGAATAGGTTCCCCATAGCTAGGATTGATGATATCCTATGCAAGTTGGATGGATCCAAAGTGTTCTACAGGATAGACTTGAAGAGTGGCTATCATCAAATAAGGATTGCTCCAGAGGATGTGCACAAAACAGCGTTCAGGACTACCTTTTAGCTATACGAATTTCTTGTGTTACTCTTTGGCCTCACCAATGCCCCTGCCACATTTAACAAGATGATGGATAGAATCTTCAAAGCCCATCCAAAATTCACAGGTACTTTCTTTGATGATATCTGAGACGAAAAGCATCAAAAGCATTTGGATATTGTTTTCCAAGAATTGAGAGAGCACAAGCTTTATGCGAATGGTAAGAAGAGTGAATTCTTCTTGTCATAAATTCACTATTTGGACCATATAGTGTCCAAAGATGGGATTCGGATGGATCTAGACAAGGTCAAGGCTATTATGGAATGGCTAGAGTTGACCAACGTGCATGAAGTTAGAAGTTTTTTGGGACTATGCTCTTACTACAGAAGGTTCATCAAGTGGTTTGCAGTGGTTGCCGGACCATTGCATGATCTGACAAAGAAAGTAGTGGGGTTTAGGTGGGCCAAGATGGAGAAAGAAGCTTTTTTAGCGCTTCGAAGTTTTACGCCCGTAAAGCACTCGTATTGATTGTTCTAGATTTATCAAAGCTATTTATTATAGAATCTGATGCTTCAGGAAATTGCATTGGTGCAGTCTTAAACCAAGAAGGACATGAAATTGCTTATGAAAGTAGAAGATTACAAAATTTGGAAAAGAAGGCTATGGTCGTCATCCATGCTTTGAAGATTTGGAAGCATTACCTCTTGGGTGGTGAGTTTATCATCAAAACAGACCATCAAAACCTGAGGTATTTTCTATCTCAGCGTCAACTCTCTGAAAAGCATCTTATATGGGCCAATTATTTGGCACAATTTCACTTTCAGATTATGCACACACCTGGAAAGAAAATAAGGCGATTGAGGCCTTGTCAAGAAGACCCCACATACATGCTATCTACATAATCTATCATACAGATTTCACTGTTATGAGAGATATGTATGCTTTTGATGAAGATTTTTAGCTCATGTGGGACAAATTGCAGCATGGTGAAATAGTGAATTCTTATGCCATGAAGGATGGATTTCTATTAATGGAAGACAGGTTATGTGTGACGAAGGATTTCATGTCTAAAGTGATGGAGGAACGTCATGCTCCTCCCTACATGGCTCATCATGGTAACTTAGCCACAACTCAGGCCTTGGAGATGTATTTCTTTTGGCCAAGTATGAGAAGAGATCTTGAGCAATATATTAGGGAATGCTTGATCTCCTAAAGGGTCAGGTTTGATCAACGGAAACCAGCTGGACTTCTACAACCACTCTCGATTCCCAACCAACCTTGGGAAATTACTGCTATGGATTTCATTTTTTATTTGCCAAAGTCAACCAATGGAAATGATGGGCTATGAACCATCATTGACAAGTTCAACAAGCAAGCCCATTTTATTACATTGAAGAAAACTATTGAGGCAGAGCATATGGCTAAGTTGTTCATCCAAAAAATCTTTAAGCATCATGGATTGCCACAATCCATTGTGGGAAACAAAGATCCGAGAACTAACAATCTTTTCTGGAGAGCTCTCTTTGATGACATAGGTAGGAGCTAACTTTTTCTTCTTCTTATCATCCCCAAACAGATGGACAGAGTGAGATCGCAAACCTCTACATTGAAGTGTTATTGCTATGAAGCCAAAGTACAATGGGAGAAGTACCTACCATTGGTAGAATATGCTTACAATAACACAATACACACTTCTACAGGTAAAGCTCCATTTGAGATCATTTATGGCAAGCCACTCATGTTACATGTACTTAGAACCAAAGAATAAATTTTCCACATCGATGAATTCCTGCAAGATATGGATACAACTTTTGCTCAAGTCAGCAGAGCAATACAAAGGTCTCAAGACAAACAGAAGAAAGTAGCTGATACGCATAAAAGAACTCTTACTTTGAGGAAGGAGATTGGGTTTGGTTAAAGTTTGATAAAACCAGATAATCGAAAGAAAAAGAGAGTTTGTATATACCATTCTCCACGCCGCCTTCCCAAACAACCTGGCCAATCTTGCGGTCCCGTAGAGCAACAAAATGCTCCTCAAACTACACCCAGAAGCCAGTCTTGCACACCTCATGCACTGACAACTGTCACGACCCTGTGTTTTTCTCTGGACAGTATGCAGGTGTGCACGGGGACATGGTGGACAGTGTGAATGGCACCAGTTCGGGGCCAAGTGATTAAAGTCCCTTCACATAACCCAAGGGGACAAAGGGTTAGAGGGGACAAAGCTTTAAAAGCATTAAAAATAAAAGAACACCTTTTATGGAGGGATCGTGGCCCATATGCTATTATGGGGGGCCACGTGTGTGCTTTTTTTGAAGAGGGGCTGACGAGCTACAGGGAGGCGTCTTTCTATTGGTAAGAAGGGGGAGCGCTGAACTGCCTACTCCTCTTTCTCTTGCAAACGGAGGGCTGGACTGTATGTGGCTGGACTGAAAAGCAGGGCTGCAGCATGCATCTTCCTCTTTTGTGGAAAGCAGCGCAGAACTATAGGCCGGCAGCAGGAGGTTCAGTCGGGCAGAACTCTCTCTTTCTCTCCCTTGCAAACAGTCAGGGGGCCAGGGGCTGGTTGCTCTGGACACAGGTGGCCAGGACTGCAGAGGTACACGCAGCAGGGATTGCTTGCGCAGATGGTCATAGGGCTGGTCCGCAGGAGGATAACACTGCAGAAGACCATGCAGGCCTTTGGCAGCGCATATGAGACTTCAGTTGGATTGTAGTGTACAGCTCCTCTCACCCATAGATGGCTGCTGGGACAGAGGTGCACAAGTGTGCTGATCCTCCTTGCAACAGGAATGTTTTGAGACTGTTTATGGGCTGTTTTGCTTGGCTGCAAGTTCACTGTGTACATGGGATATTGGCTGCAAGTTCAAGGTCACTTGGTTATGTTTCTTGGCATGGGAGCGACGCAAGCTCTCATGGGTGCATATCCATGGAGCAGATTGCTTTCTTCCTACTTGGAACAGAGGGACCTGCAGTTTTGGGCATACCTATGTAACATAGTTGTGGGGCAGAAATACAGCCAGACATATTCAGTAAGAGCTCTCTCTTTTGTTTGTGTCGTGTTGGCACTACATTTGAGTATGTGCCGAGAGTGGTTCTGTACGAAAACAGACAAAAGTTTCAAAGGGAAACAAGCCTAAGGGTTTCATGTGGAAACAGGTCGTAGGTTTCTCGAGGAAACATGTATTTGGGTTTCTCCAGGAGATAGGTCACATGCAGGCAGAAGGTACAAGAATGGACACATGTTTGGTACAGCCTTGCTACTGATTGGGCAGGGGACAAGGAATCCATGACAGAGATGGATAGTACCCTTGGAAGGTAGAGAGGGTTGGTACAGGTGTGTCGACTGTATGGTATGCTGTGCTGTGATACAAGTTCTCTTTTGAGAGAGAGTTTGGGAGTCTGTGTTGTGTCGACTGTATGGTATGCTGTGCTGTGATACAAGTTCTCTTTTGAGAGAGAGTTTGGGAGTCTGTGTTGTGATGCAGAAGCACTGAATGTGTCAGGGTGTGATGCTGTTCATAGGATGAAAGGCTATGGATGATTGTGGCAGCCTTGATCATGGGAGAAGACTTCTGTATGCAAGACTCAATGTGTGAGAGTCTTTTGATGTGAACAATGGCTGGACTTGTTTGTGGATGCCGAGTGGATATGAAGCCATGATGTAGGGTATTTGCAGGCTTCAGGAGTTCTACTGTGACGGCTGAGTTCCCAGCCTTATTGTAATTAAAGCTCTTATAATCAATTAAAGAAATACCGCAAGGGGCGCCACTGCGTTTTGGGGCTAATCGGTGTCCGTGTTTTGTTTGTAGGAGCACTCTAGCTCCCCCTGTTTGTTTTCCTTTTCTAGGTCCTCAATGGCGTTGAAATGTTTTATGTGCGAGTGTTTGTTTCACCGCCCGTCAAGATTTCTGAAGGCCGGTTTCAGACAACAGATGAAAACCAAGTGCTGGGACGTAAAGAACACGAGAGGAATGCTTCCCCCCTCTGCCATCGGGAATAATCTCCATACAGCCCTCACTATGTATTGGTATGGTGGAATTGTCACCAATGAAAATGCGACCTGATTGCCGTTTCAGATCGAGAAAGAAGTCACGGGAACGAGTCATGTGCCTGGAAGCACCACTATCGAGAATCCATTCCCGAGTATCCTTTACGGTGAAGCCAACTGCCTCCTCGCTCAAAGAAGATAAAGCATCCGTGTCCAACATCTCCAAGTGCACAAAGGCTAGAGTTTCTGCAGCTGGAGCTAAAGAATCAACACTCTTCCCAGTCCGCTTGGGACACTTCCTCCAATAGTGGCCTTTCTCCCCACAATCATTACAGGTCCTCTTGGCCTTTAGTTTCTCTCGGTCTGAGTCAGGCTTCTTCTCAGAAGACTTCTCCGATGAAGCCTTCCCTTTGTCCTTGTTATTGTTATTACGGCCTTTCGACCGTTGGCCAGTTAAGGCCTCAGGACCTCCGCCCTGTGGAGGGTTCGTGAATCGCTCTTCTTGGTCCAAGACCGTGGACACAAGCTCCTCCCATGTGATGGTGCTGAGCCTGCCACTAGTGATCAACGAAGAGTAAAAGATTGAGTACTGAGAGGGCAAATGTGACATCAACGTTATGGCCATATCCTCTTATGATATCTCTTTCCCTGCCAAGAGAACTTCCTGCTGAAGAGCAGGCAGCTAGTTGATGTGCTCCCGCATCGTCGACGACTTTGTAGGATTCATCACCCGCATCTGAACTTCCAAGGAGATTCTCTTCATGGGTGATACCCTGTTGTAGAGAGAAGCCAAATGTTGCCAAATACCTTTGGCCAGCATCATATGCTTTATGTGGTTGATCACCTGTGGTGTGCAATTGAGGAAGATGAAAGAACGGACTCTGACATTGACACGATCCCATAACTGTACTTGTGTCTCCCGTTCTTTCCGAATAGAGGGTAACTCCCCTTCCTCTAACTCCGGCCATGGAACCCCAACAACAATGAAATCAACCAAGTCATAGGACTCCAAAACAAATTCCATCATTACCTTCCAAAAGCCATAGTTGTTGCCGTCCAACTAGCGGTCCACCAAGAACGTGGGGAGTGTTGGAATCTTCACATGCTTCTCAGCCATCTCAAGCAAATCTCTCATTGCGAGGGTTTAACTAAAAAGGGAGGGTGGGTGGGAAAAAATGAAGAACTAAACCTGCAAGTGGCTGTCCAGCAACAAGGCCCGCCTTTTGCTTGCTTCTTCTGTTCCCATACAGCCAAGACACTACCCAAAACAGCCCTGAACAAGTGCCTGTCGTCCAGCACTCAGCCTGCGAAACGCTTGCACTCCTATTTCCTCAAAAGCCCAAACAGCACTTCAAACTATCCCCCTCTTGCTCACACAGTTCCCAAGATCTTCCAAGAGCCTAGAGCTTTGATACCATGTCAAAATATGTAGCGGAAAAGAAGACTGGAACTGAATCAACACAAGACAAGTGCACAGCAGAAAGGAAACGCACAGCTGAGAGAGAGAGAGATGTGTAACCTACTATCATACACAAGAAGATCCCAGTGAACAATGTGGGGGGCGAGGGGCCATTATATATGGCCCCAAGCTGTGGTCGGCCAGCTGTAAACAGCCGACAACGGCCTCTACTGCCCACGACCCGCGAACAGGGTTAGTCGGCCAGCAACAGACTCATGTCGGCCAACATACAAGGGAAAGCCGAGAGCAGCAGAGCAGTCGGATAGCCCTCCACACCAAGGAAAAAATGGGAAACAAATATGGGAAGTGAGGAAAAATGGGGACACACCAAAACTAGACAGGCACACCCACAACAAAGGCCCTGACATAGTGTACAGACAGGAGATGACTGCTAGCATACTCCAGAGTGGCCCTCAAGTGCTAGCCGTCTTGAGGAGTCCAGTGCAAGCCTCAAGTGCCTGTGGGGATCCATGTGACTGATGCGATGGAGGTATATGACTATCTGGAAGAGTGCATCCACTACCATCAGGACCTGGCCGACTGCCTCTAGGGCTGGCCGACTAGCCCTAGACAAATAAATAGGAGTAAAATCAAGTAAAATACCAGATAAATGGTAAAGCCCCAAAACACAGAGATGCACAAATTCTAACACCCCCTCTGCAGCTCGTAGTGTGCAAGAGTCGAAAAAAGATAGGTTGATGAAGATGCAACCATGGACCCTCCAGCACCGCGAATACCGGAATCACCTCGGAGAGAGCATCCACCAACCTGTTTGCTCGAAACAAAATGCCACCACAAACAGCAAGGAATTTTGCTTGGCCACGAATTCCTACACAAGCGTGCAGTGAACTCCAAGAATAGATGATGAGCTGTTGGACACACCGCGCCCATAATCCCCAACAGTGGACGGAACACAACACGTCCCAAATGTTGGGGTAAAGGCGTTATGCCCACCCTTATAGTGTGTACAAGCCCATAAGTTATAGTACATAGTACACTTAGTACTTTTAATGTACTAAGTGCACTATGTGTACTAGTGCAATATACATGTGTGATAGGGGAGTCACACACTCACTTGATGAGTTGACTTATCCCCACAACTCTCTCTCTCTCTCTCCCTTCTTGTTTCTCTGTGTATGTCTCTCACATGAACATAACCTAACCCTAATTCTCCCCATCAACTGGTATCAGAGCTTAGTGATCCCTCCCTCTTTCCTCTTCTCCTTGATAGCAGGCACCGGCAGTGATGGCGGAGATGCTTGTGAATAGGCGAAGGTGACGGCAACTTTGAAGCGCACAGCAGTCAGGCATTTCGTGTGAAGGGCCACCATGAGTCAAGCGCACAGGCGGGCGTCAACAGCTCGAATATGGAGTCGATTGGCCACCTAGGCGAGTGGCGCTAGGCGAAGCTAGGCGAGCGAAGAGGCGAACTCAGGCGATAGCACCCTGGTATCGCGAAAGAACCACCAAGCGATGGCGCCGGCTGTGCGAACTAGGCGTGTCAGGCGCCACCAGAGCTGTCGACTACAAGCGTGTAGCGCTGGACGTCGGCTGGCGCTAGGCGAAATATAGGCGAAGGCGTGTTAATCATCGGCGAAGCACACGTTGGGCGGAACCTGTATATCACCATAGACTTCATCTCGGCTGAGCAGGACAACAAGGGCAGCAGGCACTCTGGTCCGATGCTTCCGTAGCCAGTCGATCTTGAGGATACCAACAGGTGGAGGTAATCTGGCGTCAACCGGTTTGCGCTCCTTGCCTCCGATGGCGGCCACTTTGGAGAAGTCGAGGAGGGCCAGGGTGTTGATGGGCAGAACCTCCATGTGTAGGTAAGAGGAGATGGTGGAATGGAGCCCTGAAACGCCTACCAAGGCCACTAAGGGCACAGGAGGGGTGCGCAGCTCCTCTGGATATATCTCCTCCATTGATTTACCCTGCAGATCAACACAGATCAAGCTCGTAAAAGATCCGGTTTAGCCCAATTCAACCTCACAGAAGCTTGGATTTTGATCAATTTTGCATCCGCCACTTGGGCGATGGAAGCTCCCTGCTCTGGTGAGTACAATCAGAGAAAAAATCAAAAAATTACAAGGTATTTTCCTCAATTTTTTTTTGGGATTTGCAATTGAGCAGGTGCAATCATTAATTGGGCAGATACAGGCGCCGAATTGCTCAATTTTTTGAGCAAAATTGGCAAAATTGGGTGACATTGGTCACAATCAGGATCAATTTGCAAGAAATTGGTCACAATCAGGATCAATTTGCAAGAAATTGGATGTCAAAATTTGGGGCTTTTGATGTAATTGTGCAATTAAGCACTCATACATGCTGGATGATGTGAGAAATCGCACATTTGGGCAAAATTGCAGCAAATTGCAGTGCAAATCAAGGGGCTTTTGTGCCGATTGGGTTGATTTGCATGCAGGCGATTGCATTTGATGCTGTGGATAATGTGTTGATGTCTTACAAGCACTCAATGTGCCTGTAAATCAAGGGGGTTTCATGTATTTGATGTATATGTGGCCAGGGAGAAGCATCGTGAACACTCTGGATGCCTTCATGTGCGTCAATGTACCATGTATGATCAAAAATTGATCTTAAATCAAGGGGCTTTTCAAGTTTGTATGCTTGTTGAGCTTGGCAAAGCAACAGGCAAGACATTTATGCCTTGAATCCTCAAAAATCAGCTTGCAGTCAAGGGGCTTTTGCCCAATTTCTGTTCGGGACTGTTTTATGCAGTGTACGGGACTGTAAAAATCTGATTTTTACTCATTTGGACAGCCAGGAGAGCATTTATTGCTACTGTACCTGCTGGTACAGATTTGGCACAGCTTTGTGCAAGTTTTGGCATGGCTGTACACTGATTTGAGTGAGGAAAAGGTTCAATTTCAGTTGTTGTACTTGCCGGTACAGGTTTGGTACATCATTGGTGAGCACTTGGTACTGCTGTACAGTACTTTGGAAGGGCAAAAGAGCACATTTAAGGTGCTGTCCAAAATCTGCAGCAACCAGATTTTGGTGATTTCATCACATAAAGTGGGAGAAAAGTTGCATTTGTGCTTCCGCAGTGGGAGATAAAGCTTGGGAGAACAACTGTGAGCACTTTGTGTGCTTTTTGGTGCAGTGTTTGCACATTTTTGCAGGGAGTCAGGCATTGACAGGTTGCATTTTGCTATGGCAACCACAGGTGAGAGCTCTTCATTGCTTCACATCAAGAAGCTTGAAGGCTCGCATAATTATGATATTTGGCAAACCCAGTGCTACAATGTGTTGCTCCAGAAAAAGCAGCACAAGCCTATCAAAGAAAGGGGTGTGATGCCCGCTTCTCTTACTGCTGAATTGTGGGAAGATATGGATGAGCTGGCAAGATCTACTATCATGTTGTCTGTGTCAGACTCATTACTTTTCAGCATTCGTGAAGAGAAGACAGCTTGGGGAATGTGGCAGAGATTGCAGGACTTGTATGCCCAACAAAGTGCCTCAAGCAAAGTGTACTGGTTGAAGAAACTCATAGGTCTTCAGATGAAGGAAGGGGCATCTATGACAGCCCATCTAAATGAGTTTAATGGTATTGTCAGCCAGGTCATTAATCAAAAGTTGGCAATGGACGATGAGTTCAAAGCCACTTTTTTGTTATGCACTTTGCCAGAGAGTTGGGACACATTCAGGACAGCCACTAGCAATTCGCATGCTATGCTGTCATATGCAGATGTTGAGGGTGCTCTTCTTCAAGAGGAGATGAACAGGAAAAACAACTCTGTTGGAAAGTCCAATGCAATGAATGCACGTGGGAGATCCCAGCAAAGGGGAAAAAGCCAAGAAAGGGGAAGGAGCAAGTCTCGCTCCAAAAAGGATTTGGAATGCCATTATTGTGGCAAGAAGGGACACATTAAAAAGCAATGCTACAAATGGAAAAATGATCAAAAAGAAAAGGGAAAAGGCAAAGACAAAGACAAGGATGAAGCCAAAGATGTAAAGCCGAAGGGCAAAAGTGGAGTCAAGATTGAAGAAATCAATGTGTCACATGCAGGTGGCAGTGAGGATGAGGTCCTATTTACTTCTTCACTTGATGCCCATTCACTTCTTACAGGTGGTCATGGTATGCACTCATGGATCATTGATTCAGGTGCCTCCTTTCATGTCACAGGTTGCAGAGACTTGTTTGTCAGGTATACTGCTGGCAATGAAGGAGTGGTTTATTTGGGTGATAACCATGCATGCAAGATTCTTGGCAGAGGTGATGTAAGGCTTGTATTTTCAGATGGCTCACAGCTTATGCTCCATGATGTCAGGCATGTGCCTGAGATCAAGAAGAATCTGCTTTCTACTGGACAGCTTGATGATGCTGATTATGTTACCACATTTGGTAGTGGAAAGTGGAAAATTAGCAAGGGCTCACTGGTTGTTGCCAGAGGCTCTAAGGTGGACACTCTTTACTTTATGCATGCAGGTGTTTGTCACCATGCTAATGTAAATGCAACCGAGCTGCCGGAAATTTCTATGTGGCATAGCCGGTTGGGACACATGAGTGTCAAAGGAATGGAGCAATTGTCTCGTTTGGGTTACTTGCCTTCTCTAAAGTTTTCAAGTTTTCAGTTTTGTGAGCATTGTATATATGGTAGGCAACTACAGTGCCCGCACAAGAAAGCTCTTGGACAGAAAGATGCTCAGTTAGAGCTTGTGCATACAGATGTATGTGAGATGCCTCAGCTTTCTTTGGGAGGGGCAAAATACTTTGTGTCTTTTATAGATGATGCCACACGTAAGGTGTGGGTTTATCCTCTTCGTTTGAAGAGTGATACATTCTCAGTGTTTCAGAAGTTTGTTGCTCTTGTTGAGAATCAAACTGGCAAAACACTCAAGGCTTTGCGTTCCGACAATGGTGGAGAGTACATGTCCAAACAGTTTCAGGACTTTTGTGATGCTAAAGGCATCAAGAGGGAGCTCTCTACTCCTTATGATCCTCCACAAAACGGGACAGCAGAGAGGATGAACAGGACCATTCAGGAGAAGGTCCGTTCTATGTTGTCACATGCTGCATTACCTCATGGTTTTTGGGCTGAAGCTGTTATGACAGCCGTTCACCTTATAAATAGGTCACCTAACACAAGGCTTGGTGGGAAAGTGCCAGAAGAAGTATGGACAGGGAAGCCTCCGTCATACAAGCACTTGAGAGTGTTTGGTTGCGTTGCGTACGTGCACATACGCAGGGAAATGCGCACCAAACTTGATCCTAAGTCTCACAAATGCATATTCCTAGGATATGGTGACAGAGGTGAAATGGGGTATAGACTTTGGGATCCCATGAATAGAAAGATCATACGCAGCAATGATGTCATTTTTGATGAAACATGCATGTATAAGGAGCCTGCAAGGCAACAGGAGCCTGGCAGAGTCATCTTTGATGATGATGGACATCATGGACAACAACAAAGGGCTGTAAATCAGCCATTACAGCAGGAAAACCAGCCCTTAAATGGTGCTGAAAATGGTCCAAATGGACAGCCAGAGATGGCAGAAGATATCCCTATGGATATACCACAGTTAGAGGAGATACCGGGCATGATTTTTCAGCCTTATGGCATGGAACAGGAGCCACCAATGGGTGATATGCAGGCTGGACAGCAACCTGCAAATGATGGTCATTGGGTACGGAGGTCCACAAGACCCTCCAGAGCCCCTGACAGGTTTGTTCCAGGGGTTGACTACTTGATGCTCACTGACTGTGGGGAGCCCTCATGTTATAAGGAGGCTTTACAGAGGGCAGACAAAGCTCTATGGGAGCGTGCCATGAAGTCAGAGATGGATTCTCTGCATAAAAATGGAACTTGGAAGTTGGTGCATTTGCCTGCAGGCAAGAAGGTTTTGCCATGCAAGTGGGTTTACAGGCTCAAAGTTGCATCAGATGCAAAGCCAAGATACAAAGCCAAGTTAGTGGCTAAGGGCTTCAAGCAGGAATATGGTGTGGACTTTGATGAGATCTTCTCTCCAGTGGTCAAAATGACCACACTTAGAGCTGTGTTGGCTTTGGTTGCGCATGATGATTTGGACTTGATTCAGATGGATGTGAAGACTGCTTTTCTTCACGGTGATCTCCATGAGGAGATATATATGCAGCAGCCAGAGGGTTATGCAGTAAGTGGAAAGGAGAAGCTTGTATGCAAGCTGAAAAAGAGTCTTTATGGGCTCAAACAGGCACCAAGAGAATGGTATCATAAATTTGATACATTCATGAAATCTCAGAAATTCAGGAGAAGTGACATAGATCACTGCTTGTACACCAAGAAAGCTTTGGATGGCAGTCTATTGATTCTCATTTTGTATGTTGATGATATGTTGATTGCCGGGAAATCTCGTAAAGAGATGGATGCCTTGAAGAAGAGGCTGCATGAAACCTTTGATATGAAGGATTTGGGTGATGCAAATCACATCTTGGGTATGCGGATACTTCGGGACAGAAATCAGCATGTGTTGTATTTGTCTCAAAAGGAATACATTGGCAAAGTCTTGCAGAGGTTCAATATGGACGGGGGGAAGAAGACTAGTACTCCTTTGCCTCCATATGTGAAACTTAGTGCTATGGACAGCCCACAGTCAGATAGAGACAGGGCTGATATGGCCAAGATTCCGTATGCTTCAGCTTGTGGCAGTCTCATGTATGCCATGGTTGCTACTAGGCCGGACATTGCATTTGTAGTGGGAGTGGTTTCTAGATACATGGCCAACCCTGGCAAGAAGCATTGGGAAGCAGTGAAAGGTGTCATGAGATACCTGAAGGGCACACAGGATATGTGCATTTGCTTTGGCAAACAGGATGCATTAGTGCATGGTTACACTTATGCCGGTCATCCAGATAACCGGAAGTCTACTACCGGTTATGTGTTTACATTCACAGGAGGTGCTGTGTCATGGATATCCAGGATGCAGAAGTGCACAGCCTTATCTACTACAGAGGCCGAGTATATTGCAGCCACAGAGGCTTGCAAGGAGGCATTATGGCTATCTCGGTTAGTGGTTGATTTGGGCTATACAGGGGATATTCCATTGTTGCATTGTGATAGTCAGAGTGCCATCCAGTTGGCAAAGAACCCTGTCTTTCATGCAAAGACGAAGCACGTGGATGTGAAGTATCACTTCATCAGAGAGGTGATAGAGAACAAGCAAATTCAACTTGTTAAGATTCATACGGATGACAACCCGGCTGATCTGTTGACAAAGAGTTTGCCTCCGGAGCGATTTGCTCATTGTTGATGGGCATTGGATGAGGCCAGTTTCAGCCTTGATATGGCCTTGTATATTATCATGTACATGCTGATTTTTTCTTTTCCTTTACTTAAGGGCACTTTGCCAACAGCCTCGAACAATGAACTTGAAACAAATCCAGTTTTAATCTCTGATGTACCAAAGACAACCATGTCCAGCCAGATGTCTAATGCTTGGAACTCTGAATCACGATCCCCATGCACCAGTAAGTGGAGCTGAATCAGCCCCCTCTC
Organism: Cibotium barometz; assembly: GCF_041138505.1. Lineage (NCBI taxonomy): Eukaryota > Viridiplantae > Streptophyta > Polypodiopsida > Cyatheales > Cibotiaceae > Cibotium > Cibotium barometz. The sequence goes on along the minus strand of NC_141071.1, from coordinate 52,756,312 downwards.
CCGCCCACAAGCCTCTTCTGGCTAGAAGCACATGGGAGAAAACTGCATGTGCACTAGAGAAGTACACCATCTAGGTTCTCTCGAGCCGGAAGCGCCCTGAGAGCCCTAGAAGTAGTACTAGAATCTGTATCACTATCCTGTGTCGTGTCGTTGCCTTTTCTCTGAGATGAAGCCTTGCCCTTGGTCTTGTTCTTCTTCTTGGACAAACAATTTTTGGACAGATGGCCTCTTTTTCCACAATAATGCTTGGAACTCTGAATCACGATCCCCATGCACCAGTAAGTGGAGCTGAATCAGCCCCCTCTCCCGCCCACAAGCCTCTTCTGGCTAGAAGCACATGGGAGAAAACTGCATGTGCACTAGAGAAGTACACCATCTAGGTTCTCTCGAGCCGGAAGCGCCCTGAGAGCCCTAGAAGTAGTACTAGAATCTGTATCACTATCCTGTGTCGTGTCGTTGCCTTTTCTCTGAGATGAAGCCTTGCCCTTGGTCTTGTTCTTCTTCTTGGACAAACAATTTTTGGACAGATGGCCTCTTTTTCCACAAGTAAAGCAGCAATTCCGATCTTTCTTTTGAACTAAGGAAAGTGCCTGGTCAGAACTGTTGACTGACACCTTCAATTTACCCTGTGAGATGAGAACGGACAACTCCTCCAAAAGTAGGGAGCTAAGATCATCAAAATCCAACTCAGTGGATGTAACATGGTACCGCAAAGATCGAGAAATCACATCATAGTCCGGCGGAAGCCTGGTGAGGATAAGAGTAGCCAGCTAAGCAACACCCATAGACAATAACTGGTCATGGATAACCTTGGCCTTCATGAGAAAAGACTGCATTGAATTGCCTTCAAGAAATAACAAACCGTAGAGCTGCCCGTACAAGGTAACTGCCCTCATCGATGAATCTCGAGCAAAGAGATCCTCCAATTTAGACCATACTTGATGAGCACTGGTGAAAGTTTGTACAGCCGGTGAGACCTCCTCTGTGATGGTCCGCACAAGCACAGAATGCGCCTTCGAGTCTCGATTCTCCCAGTCTTGTAATTCCATCCTCTTGATCCTAAGTCCACTTCCTAGAGTTTTGGGACACTCGAGCTTCCCTTCAGTGCCCTAAACAATGTCCCACAAATCCTTGGGGATGAACCAGATCTCCATCTGAAGCTTCCAATAAGCATAGTTGGGTCCTTTCAACTTGTCATCCTTGTTCGTACGGGGGGAGCCATATCCACAGCAACAAAGAACAAATCTCAGCTCTCAAACACTTCTCTCAAGTGCTTCCCAACGACGCCAGGCACCAGGAACAGTCAGCCCCCTCTCAAACCTGAGAGAGAAAGAGGCTGGACAGCAGCAAAACAGTTCAAGATCCACCGAGAACCTCCTACCGGAAGGGTAGGGACTCGTGGAGGAAGAAGACAATGTAGGGCCACTTGTCTAGCAGCACCAAATGCAAAGAACTCACCAAAAACAGATGCCGGTGCAGAAAACTCAACCGCAACTCCACCTTTTGCCTCTGTAGAAGAAAACGCAGCCAAGTAAACTGGTCGGCTTGCCTCTGTAGGAGAAAATGCAGCCACCAAAACTGGCCGGCAGCAAACAGCAGGCTGGCTGGACCTGAAAACGCAGAAAAGTTGGGAAACGCAGCCACTTGTTGTCACGGATCTGCAGCCAGGAGAGATATGGAGGAAAACGCATAGCAAAGGAAGGAAAGGTGGCAGATTTGCAGAGTTTGGAGCAGTCTGGACCTAAGCGTATGATACCATGAAGGAGATAGCACAGGCGGAAGCATAAACAGTAAACATATGAGAGAGTGCAAAGGAGATTGAGAAAGTTGGACAAGATCACCTTTTATAATAGCAGTAAAGCTTTACAATGGCAATGGCCAGCAAACTGAGTGTTGAACAATGTGCAAGGGAAGTGGATGAAATAGTGAATAATGGGAAACTCCTTATATAGTGTAGTAGGGACCTGGCCGACCGCCTCTAGGGCTGGCCGACTAGCCCTAGACATATAAATAGGAGTAAAATCTAGTAAAATACTAGATAAATGGTAAAGCCCCAAAACATAGAGCTGCACAAATTCTAACAATCCCCTCTATATGTGTAATATGCGGAAGCTTCGGAGAAGGATCGGTACTTCAAAACTCAGAAAATCAGCACTCTTTTCGCGACGGAATTAACGCACAAACTGAAAGACGATGTGCAGAAAATAGAGAGAGAAAAGGGAGATGGAGAAGGACACACTATTGGGTCCCAATTACCCTCTGTAGGGCCCCCACCACGGATGGTGTATTTGCTTTATTAGAATGATGTAAATCTGAAACAAATACAAAGTACTTGACCTTTTCTTGGCTGGAAAACCTGCCCTTGACCTTCAGTCCTTCACCCCTTTGCTTTAGCAATGTTCTTGGCTGTCCTAGCCCTTGGTTGCTTGGAGCACTTGGTGAATTATGAGATGACTACAATGAATTCTTGGCTGGGCTTTTATACTTCTCATATCATCCAGTCGGCTGGCTTCAGGGAGCTCCACGACTGAATTTTATTATTAAAGTGTTTTCACACTATGTTAAATACTATGCCACCCTGCTGTCCAGCCTGCGCATGCTTCTGGGGCAGCATCCTGGCTGCTGGGCATGCTGCGCAGAGGTGTGGGACAGCTCCCTACACCTGGCCGACTAGGTGGGTAGGGTACTAGACCTGGTCGGCTACCTGTCCAGCAGTAGTACAGTTGGCCGACAGCCCCTCCAGCCCATGTCATGGCTGGTGGGCACAATGTGGGCCCTCCTGGCCCCTTGGGGGTGGTTCTACACCTCCCCCATGCCCAGACTAAGAATGCAAGATGCAAATCCTTGCACTGGGGTAGCCCTATGGGCTGGCCCCATCTCTACATGCAAACTGTCACTATTTGGGCATTCTCTGCGCTTCAGGCCTATGGACGAGTTCTGTAGGATGGACTGGCATCTTATGGTTGGGGACTTATGTCTACATCGAGAGCCAGTAGGCTGGATATATGGGTTGGGATTGTGTATCTGCGCCCAAATCCAGAGTGTGGTACCACGGACTACAAGCTAAATGAATAGGGAGACTGTTCAATGCATCCTTGCATAACATGTTTGCAAGTTAAAAATCCTGTCTTTGCATGAACTATTTGATTGCATGCAAGATTTGTTTGTGTAGTTCACATGTAGGGGACGCCCTCTTGTGAACCGTGCGAGTGAAACTGTATTCTGACCTCGTTTGTGGGCTGTAGACAGGTGGTAAGTACACCACTCTACTCTTTTATGAGTTAAAGCAATGTATTCTTTGTTTTGCAGGTCCACACTTTAATAAGTGTGTCCGCCCAAGTTATAAGTGAGATTGGGCGTCCACACTTCATTAAAGCTCGGGCGGACAAACTATAAGTAAGAATAGACTAGAATTCCCTTCCGGTCGGCTAGGCGAGTGTCCAGGCACCCTTCCCACTAAATTTGTGTGGAAAAGGGATGGTTATGGACTGGGTGGCAGTATGAGGACCTGCCACCATGCTATTACTCATTTTGAAAATTACCTCTCTCTACACTCTCTCTCTAGAAATAGGCGCCCCCCTTCAAGAGAGCCTATTTTTGTTATTCTCTCCAACTTTTTGCTTGGTGAGTGTGCTGATTTTCATTCCCTCTTGCTCCCAACTCCAATGGAAAGCTTGAAGATTCTTCCTTTCACAGTTAAGCCTCCAGTTGCTCACCTTTTCACTCTATCTCTCTCTTCTAAATGAATATGGAGTCTCCTAACCATTCTACCGCCCCCAAATTCTGCTGAAACCCTAATTTTCAGAAACCCTAATTCTGCAGAAACCCTAATTTCAAAAACCCTAATTTTGGAGGAAACCATACCAAGCTGTGCCCCTTACTCATAGGCATCTAAAGAGCCCAAAATGCCCAATTTTGGACTCATATAACCTGCTTAAAACCCTAAAAATCAGAAACCCTAATTTCAGCCGGAAGTGGAAAACGGTCACATTCAAGCTGTAGTTCGTCCGCACGGAGGTGGAGCTCGACATTGATCGTCCAATACTTGGTAAGAGCATTTTGCAAGCAATTTTCAATTTGAGATTCGAATGCTTTGTCAATATGGTCTCCTATGTCTCGGTCCTGGCACACACATGTGTATGTGTATGGATGCCAGTGGAGCATAGCTGCGTTTGACAAGCTTCAAGGAATCAAGGAACGAAGCTACTCTCAAGTGAAGCTATGGATTCCATCGTCTACGACAAATTTGTTTGCAATGCTGTTTTCATGATCATGGATGCACTTGAACAGTTTGGCATGTGAATGCCCGTGAGGCTTGTAACAGTTTTCCTTGATAATAAAATCTATTACAAGGGGGGGTCGGCCCTTTCCGGCCCTAGTGCAGTGTGCAAAAATAAAATTCAGCTTCTTACTCTATTGTGTTGCGCCATTTAAAATTGTTTAATTATGTTAATAGCTTAAGTGTTTGCCAAGATTGTGCTCAACCCCGACCGGGGGAATCTCATTGGTATCAGAGCCTAGGATCTTCCTCCTTTCTGTGTGGAAGACGGTCCTAATCTAGCTTACACTAGCTGTTAGCATTCTTAAGCATTATGGCGAGCCAAACAGGTACTTCACGGGATGTAAATCCAAGGAAGAGTACATATGTGAAGCCAAGAGGAGACAATGTGCATGATGATACTCAAATGCATGAACAATACGCTGCTGAAAATGTTTTTCTTGGGTCACATGATGGTATTGCACATGCCGGACAGCCATCTTATGTTAGAAGGGAAGGAAATGCAACTCATGTATATATGGGACAGCCATCCCGAGGTAAGGAGAAGGCTATACAGAGTGATGCACATGATGCTATGCACGCTGAAATTGCAGACCTCAAAAGGCAATTATGTATGATGCAAAAACAACTCAAGGATATGCATGAAGACTCACAGTCAAGGCATGTATCTCGTGTGTCAAAGCATTCTCCTTTTGTGAATGATGCATTGGAAAATGTTGCCATGGAATTGGGGGTTCAACCAAGAGATATGGCTGTCTCTTACCTCATGGGACAAGGTGATGTAGTTACTCGAAAGGAAGGAGGGCTTAGGTTTAAAAAGCCTCCTCTTATGAATCAACATGCAGCTGAAACATCAAAGCTTAAATCTATTGTGCGACAGGAAAGAGAAGAGGCGTCTGTTACCTCTCATCATGCCTCTACCGCACATGTTTCTCCTCCCCACAGGTCATCTATTAAAGCTCATGAAAGTCTTCTCAAGGAACCGACTCATAAATCAGCCCCTCCTCATGATGGAATTGAGCGATATGTTCCTACTAATGAAGCAAATAAGCAACTAATCGAGAGAGATGAAGAGGAAACGCATCAACATAAGAAGAAGAAGACTAAAGAGTTTACTGCAGGTGACAAAACAGTTAAGTTTGAGTATTTCCATGGAGAATATGATTCTACCAAAGCTCTATCTTTTATCTCCCAATTTGAAATTGCTTTTCATGAGGGAGAATTTTCAGAATCATCAAAACTCAGACATGTGGGCATGTACATGAAAGGCACTGCTGCTCATTGGTGGTTGGCCGAGAAGCTTTCCGGCAACACCATTTCTATATGGGCTGAATTCAAACAAAAGTTTTATGATCAATTTTTGCCTCCAAATTTTACTCAGGATATATGCAGGAAGTGGGACAGGTTGGAGCAAAAAGAAGGGCAATCCATTACCTCTTACGTCTCCAAATTTTGGGAGGTATTAATGGAAGTGTTACCCTTCATGACCGTTACTGAAGAAGAAAAGAAGAGGAAATTTGAGTCAGGATTGCAACCCATCTTCCAAAGAGGACTACAAATCTATCCAAACCAAACTCTTCGTCAACTCATAAACTCGGTCTTGGCTTCCGAAGAGCTTAATGTCAAATGGGTGCAATCTAGAATTGACCAAAGCTTGGGCAAGGGTAAGGAGAAAGCTGGTTTTAATGTACAAAAGGGTGGACAGCCCTTTAGAAGAGATTTCAAAGCCATGCACAAAGCTGAAAATTCAGATTTGAAGGATGTAAAGCCCCCTCAAAGAGCTGAAAATGCAAAAGAAAAGAAACCGTGGCAGAAAAAAGGTGTTTATGGCTTGACTCCTCAACAAAGGGTACAATACATTCGTGAAGGCAAATGTTTTAAATGTGGTAGTAAAGATCACATCTCTCCACAATGCCCTAACAAGAATAAGAAGCCAGAAGAGCCTAAAGTGCATGTCAATATGGTATATGATGTACAGGGCAACACGGGACATGCAAACATGCATAGAATGGTATGCAAAGCATGGGGACAACTAAAAGACCAGCCAGCTTTATTCATGTTTGATGACTGCTCCACTGACAACTTCATCTCCACTGATATGGCTGCTGCCTTGGGGATTGAAGTAGGTGACATGGGACCCGAAATTCATGCATGTTCAGCTTTTCTGGAAAAAGATGTGAAGGTTACACCCCTTATTGGAAAGCTGCGAATGCATATCCAAGGATACCTCGACCACGAGAACTTTCTCGTTGCCCCTCTTAGTGGATGTGATGTATTACTGGGAAAACCTTGGCATGCACGCCTTGAGCCTACCAAGAATTACAAGACCAACAAAATCACTTTTATGTATAAAGGTAGAGAGCATCATTTAGATGCAGGTGTGTCGGGTGATACTATCCCCGTTGTATCTCATATACAAATCAATAAAGCAATGAAAAAGAGTGTTTCTTCGTACTTGGTTTTTGTACGTGATAATGTGGAACACAGTAATGTACATGTGGACACTCTTACTAAAGAGAGGCTGAAATTTTTAAGCGAATTCGGGGATTGTTTTGCTGACTCTTTACCTAATGTAATGCCTCCTTCACGGCCAGAAGATCACCGCATTGAATTAGTTCCAGGGAATTCACCTCCAAATAGGCCAGCATATCGTGTTAGTGCTTGCCAACAAGAAGAGATTATGAAACAAGTGGGTGAACTACTTGAGAAAGGCTTGGTGCGGCCTAGTTCTTCGCCATTTTGTTCACCCGTTCTTCTTGTACAAAAGAAAGACGGTTCATTCCGTATGTGTGTGGATTACAGGGCATTAAATAAGATTACCATCAAGAATCGGTTTCCCATACCGAGGATTGATGATATCTTGGACAAGCTGGATGGATCATCTTGTTTTAGTCGCATTGATCTTAAAAGCGGCTATCATCAAGTGCGAGTGATGCCACAGGATGTACATAAGACAGCATTTCGCACTTCTTTTGGTCTCTATGAGTATTTGGTTATGCCATTCGGTCTTACAAATGCCCCGGCTACTTTCAATCGCATGATGGACCGAATTTTCAGAAATCATAGAACTTTTACAGGTGTGTTCTTTGATGACATTCTTGTATTCTCCAAGAATGAGGAGGATCACAAAAAGCACTTAAGAGTGGTCTTTGAAGAACTAAGGCAGCATAAGCTTATGATCAACGCCAAAAAGAGTGAATTTTTCCTTTCAGAGATTCACTACTTGGGACACATAGTATCAAAGGATGGTGTACGAATGGATCCTGCAAAGATCCAAACCATCAAAGATTGGCCAGAACTTAAATCTATTCATGAAGTCCGAAGCTTTCTTGGTCTATGTTCATATTACAGGAGATTTATCTTTCACTTTGCAATGATTGCTTCGCCATTGCATGAACTCACCAAGAAACGTCCTATGTTTAAATGGACAGAGGTTGAGATTAATGCTTTCAATAAGCTCAAAAATGCCATTATCACAGGGCCAGTCTTAATCATTCCAGATTTGCAAAAGCCATTTGTGGTAGAATGTGATGCTTGTGGCAATTGCATTGGAGCCGTCTTAAATCAAGAAGGACATGCCATTGCATTTGAAAGCAGGAGATTGCAAAATGCTGAACTTACTCTTGATGTTTATCAGAAGGAATTATTGGCCGTCATTCATGCTCTCACAGTATGGAAACATTACTTATTGGGAGCTGAATTTGTTGTCAAAACTGATCACCAAAGTTTGCGGTACTTTCTTACGCAAACTAAACTCTCTGAGAAACAAATGAGAATGGCCAATTTTCTCTCAATGTTTCATTTTCAGATTTTGCATACTCCTGGCAAGAAAAATGTGGTAGCAGATGCATTGTCCAGAAAACCATATGTGGCTGCAATTTCGGTTGCTTCTCATCAAGACTTGTCTACTATGCGAGAAATGTACCATTTGGATGCTAATTTTTCAGATTTATGGGCTGATTTAATGACCGGTCATACACATGCTTCTTATGTGGTCAAAGATGGTTATATCATGAAGGATAACTGCTTATGTGTGGTTTCAAACATGAGACAAAAAGTTTTGGATGAATGTCATGCACCACCTTATGCAGGGCATAGAGGGATACTCCCTACTACTCAAATGATTGAGAGATACTTCTTTTGGCCAGGTATGAGGAAAGATATAGAAGCCTATGTACGTGCATGTGTCACCTGCCAAAAGGTAAAATTTGATAGGCAAAAGACTCCTGGTTTGCTTCAGCCTTTGCCTATTCCGGACCAGCCATGGGAAAGCATTGCAATGGATTTTATTATGGATTTGCCCCGCACCCCAAATGGCAATGATGCAATATGGACAATTGTGGACAGGTTTAGTAAACAAGCACATTTTCTACCTGTCAAAAAGACCATAAAACCAGAATATATGGTCAAAATTTTTGTGTCACAGGTATTTAAACACCATGGTATGCCCAAATCAATTGTGGGAGACAGGGATCCCCGAACAACAAGCCTCTTTTGGAGAGCTCTTTTTGATAACATGGGCACAAAGCTGAATTTTTCTTCAGCTTATCATCCTCAAACGGATGGACAAAGTGAAGCTGCAAATTCAGCTGTGTTGGATTTGCTTAAATGCTATGTGACAGATCAGAAATCTTCTTGGGAAAAGTATCTACCGCTTGTAGAATTTGCATACAATAATACGGTACATGCTTCTACAGGCAAGGCCCCATTTGAGATCATTTATGGCAAAGTGGTATTGCCACCTATCTTACGCACAAAAGATGAGATATTTGCTGCTGATGACTTTGTCAGGGACCTTGATATTGCCTTTTCACAAGTTCGGACAGCCATTGCACGCTCTCAAGCAAAGCATAAGAAAGCTGCCGACAAGCATAGAAGGCAATTGGACATTAAAGAGAATGACTTGGTATTGCTAAAATTTGAGAAAGCTAGACTCAGGAAGAGGTCTGGCAAGGAGAGAGCATGCCCAAAACTCTCTACCAGGTATTATGGACCCTTCAAGGTGATCAAGAAGATCAATGATGTGGCTTTTCGACTTGCTTTACCGGATCATTGGAAGATTCATAATGCATTCCATGTGAGCCTCTTGCGCAAATATGTGGGACCGGAACCTTTGAAACCGGTTATGGAAGATCCACCAGAGGTGGAAGAGCTGGAAGAGGTATTGCAGCCAGAGCAAATTGTGTTTCATAAGGAGCGAAAGTTTGCAGGTGGCAAACTCCAGAGGCGCTACCTTGTGAAATTCAAGAACTATTCTCCTATGGATGCAAAATGGATGGATGAAACATACTTCCAGGAGTATCCGCAGCTCCTTCAAGCATATTTGGAAGCATTTCAGTTGCGGTCAACTGTTTAGAAGCAGGGGAGGATGTCACTATTTGGGCATTCTCTGCGCTTCAGGCCTATGGACGAGTTCTGTAGGATGGACTGGCATCTTATGGTTGGGGTACATCGAGAGCCAGTAGGCTGGATATATGGGTTGGGATTGTGTATCTGCGCCCAAATCCAGAGTGTGGTACCACGGACTACAAGCTAAATGAATAGGGAGACTGTTCAATGCATCCTTGCATAACATGTTTGCAAGTTAAAAATCCTGTCTTTGCATGAACTATTTGATTGCATGCAAGATTTGTTTGTGTAGTTCACATGTAGGGGACGCCCTCTTGTGAACCGTGCGAGTGAAACTGTATTCTGACCTCGTTTGTGGGCTGTAGACAGGTGGTAAGTACACCACTCTACTCTTTTATGAGTTAAAGCAATGTATTCTTTGTTTTGCAGGTCCACACTTTAATAAGTGTGTCCGCCCAAGTTATAAGTGAGATTGGGCGTCCACACTTCATTAAAGCTCGGGCGGACAAACTATAAGTAAGAATAGACTAGAATTCCCTTCCGGTCGGCTAGGCGAGTGTCCAGGCACCCTTCCCACTAAATTTGTGTGGAAAAGGGATGGTTATGGACTGGGTGGCAGTATGAGGACCTGCCACCATGCTATTACTCATTTTGAAAATTACCTCTCTCTACACTCTCTCTCTAGAAATAGGCGCCCCCCTTCAAGAGAGCCTATTTTTGTTATTCTCTCCAACTTTTTGCTTGGTGAGTGTGCTGATTTTCATTCCCTCTTGCTCCCAACTCCAATGGAAAGCTTGAAGATTCTTCCTTTCACAGTTAAGCCTCCAGTTGCTCACCTTTTCACTCTATCTCTCTCTTCTAAATGAATATGGAGTCTCCTAACCATTCTACCGCCCCCAAATTCTGCTGAAACCCTAATTTTCAGAAACCCTAATTCTGCAAAAACCCTAATTTCAGAAACCCTAATTTTGGAGGAAACCATACCAAGCTGTGCCCCTTACTCATAGGCATCTAAAGAGCCCAAAATGCCCAATTTTGGACTCATATAACCTGCTTAAAACCCTAAAAATCAGAAACCCTAATTTCAGCCGGAAGTGGAAAACGGTCACATTCAAGCTGTAGTTCGTCCGCACGGAGGTGGAGCTCGACATTGATCGTCCAATACTTGGTAAGAGCATTTTGCAAGCAATTTTCAATTTGAGATTCGAATGCTTTGTCAATATGGTCTCCTATGTCTCGGTCCTGGCACACACATGTGTATGTGTATGGATGCCAGTGGAGCATAGCTGCGTTTGACAAGCTTCAAGGAATCAAGGAACGAAGCTACTCTCAAGTGAAGCTATGGATTCCATCGTCTACGACAAATTTGTTTGCAATGCTGTTTTCATGATCATGGATGCACTTGAACAGTTTGGCATGTGAATGCCCGTGAGGCTTGTAACAGTTTTCCTTGATAATAAAATCTATTACAAGGGGGGGTCGGCCCTTTCCGGCCCTAGTGCAGTGTGCAAAAATAGAATTCAGCTTCTTACTCTATTGTGTTGCGCCATTTAAAATTGTTTAATTATGTTAATAGCTTAAGTGTTTGCCAAGATTGTGCTCAACCCCGACCGGGGGAATCTCACAAACCTACATGCCTACAGAGGCCTGGCATCCAGTTGCAAACCAGATACACAGCACATCTGACATCATTCCAGAGGGAGACTCACAGCGCGGACTGGCACTGCTTCATGTGCAGGACAATGCACACCTGGCCTCGGACGACTGAGATGGATCCCTGGCTGACTCGTCCCGGACTGGGCTCACATGGGACCAGTTCACCATCCCAGGTCCTGCACCTTCTGTACAGAAATGTCTACGTGGCATCCAAGTGCGGGATGCACGTGACATCCCCTTCTGCTTAACTTGACGGAAGCTGCATAGCCTCCAAATAATCCGTCAATAATGCCGGATAGTCTTCGAAAAATTCCTTGTCGAGCCATACCGCTTCATGAGTTCCTCGGTCCTGAAACTTCGTGAGGAACTGTCGTAGTCTTCGGCCTGAGCCATGCTTGAAACGGTGCAGAAGGATCTGTTCTGGAACCATTACTTCTGCTTCATCAATGATGTCTGGTTCCGCTTCGTCTTTGACCTCTGAAGGGGGTGGACCTGCATATGGCTTTAACCAACTGACATGAAATACATCGTGCATAGTCCAACTCGGAGGTAGCTTTAACTGCATAGACACCTCATTAATCTTTTTCCGGATGGGAAATGGTCCGAAGCTCCTGAAAGACAACTTTGGGCATCGCTTGCCCACCTGCTTCAATCTTTGCTTCATAATCCGAAGATATACCCAATCTCCTTCCGAAAACTTCATGTCCCTTCGGTCTTTATTGGCCTATCGAGTGTAGGCCTCTTGCACTTTAGCCAATCTGTCTTTAACGGACTCTAGGATCTCCTGGTAAGACTCCGTCACTCTGTTCGCCTCCAATACTGAAGACGAAGTCCTGGTTAACAACGACTGGAAAGGCCTTCCAAACGCTGCCTCATATGGAGTCCTGCCAATAGCTGAAGAAAAAGAGTCATTTAAAACAGCTTGAACTAAAGGCAAAAACGATTCCCACTTACCTTGCTGATCGTGGACATAACACTTCAGCACATCAAAGGCCAACTGGTTGTATATCTCTGTCTGGCCATCTGTCTGTGGGTGGAATGCACTGGAAAAATTCAACTTAGTACCAAAATTATCAAACAATGCCCTCCAAAAATGACTGGTAAACTTGGCATCTCGGTCTGACACAATGGTCCTAGGAATCCCACCAATCGGGTACCAATGCCGAATGAATAGCTGGGCAACATCCTCGGCGGTCACATTGGCCCTGCAAGGAATAAGCATAACAAATTTGCTGAACCTATCAACAATAGTTAAACACTCTGTATTACGCTTACTCGAACTGGGAGGCAGATTTGTGACAAAGTCCATTGAAATGTCTTGGAAAGGACCCTCAGGAATTGGCAAAGGCTGTAATAACCCTATCTTCTTTCCACGAGGAGCTTTCACCTTTTGACAAATGTCACAGCGTTGTACATATGTAAACACATCACGCCTCATCTTTGGCCAATAGTATTGCCGTTCTAATTTCTCCAGAGTCGAATTCATGCCCCTATGACCACCTGTAATGGCGTCATGGGCATCATGGAGAAGAGCTGCCCGGAATGATTTCATGACACACAGTCGGCCTTTGTAGTAAAGCCAACCATCGCGTATCAGAAAATGGCATGGTCCTGTGGCCTCCAATGCCTGTTCCCACTGAGTACCGAATTCCTCGGAATCCGCGTACGTGTGCTTCATGTCTTCTAGTCCAGTACCAACGAGGTCAAGTCTAGTGGTCTGAATCGCAGATACTTGTCCCTTCCTGCTCAAAGCATCGGCCACTGGATTGGCTTTTCCTGGGAGGTACTCAATCATGCCACCAAACTGCTGGAATATCTGACTCCAGCGGTGTTGTCGATCACTCCACTGTGCACTTGGCATCGTCTGAATCCAGCGCAATGCCTGATGGTCAGTGCGAACCTCGAAGTCACGGCCATACAGGAAATGTTTCCAATGTTTCAAGGCCTGTATAACTGCTAGGAGTTCACGATCATAGACTGAGTAGTTCTTTTCGGCGGGCAGTAACTTACGAGACATGTAAGCTACTGGATGACCATTCTGTTGCAATACACCTCCAATTGCGATGTTACTCGCATCGGTGATCACCTGAAATGGTTCGTCCCACGAGGCAAGGGCTAAACAAGGCGCTTCTGATAAAGCCACCTTGAGGTCCTGGAATGCCTCCAACGCTCGTGGAGTCATTCGAATCTTTTGCCTCCTTGTTTTCACTCCCTTTAGCAGATCGGTGAGGTCTGCTGAGAGATCAGAAAACTTGTCAATGTGGGTGGAATATGCCTGGCATATACCCACAAATGATCTAATGTCATAAGCAGTCTGAGGTACTTCCCAGTTAACAATCTCGGCCACTTTAGCCGGATCAAGTCGAATGCCTTCGGCACTGATTATATATCCCAAGTAATGTACCTGGAACAGATAAAATTCTGACTTCTTTTCATTGATATAGAGCTCGTTGCTTTCCAACAACTTAAGGACTTTCTCCACATCAATGTCATGCTGCTCAACTGTAGCTGAAAATATGAGTATGTCGTCCAGAAATATGAACACACACACTCCAATCAACTCCCGGAAAATACGCATCATCATGTGGTTAAATGTAGCTGGGGCGTTCGTCAATCCAAATGGCATAACCACAAATTCATAGTGGGCCCGTTCTGTACGGAAAGCTGTCTTAGGGATGTCCCCCTCAACAATCCGAACCTGGTGGTACCCACTCTTTAAATCCAGTTTGGAGAACACCTTAGCTCCATTCAGCCTCTCGAGGATATAGTCAATTCGAGGCATCGGGAATCGGCTCTTGATAGTCAGCTTGTTGAGTGCACGATAATCGACACACAACCGAGAAGACCCATCTTTCTTCTTGACAAATAAGATCGGTGCTGCAAATGGCGACACGCTGGGGCGGATGAAGCCAGCTTGCAACAATTCTTGGAGTTGGCGGTCCAACTCCGATTCCATTGCCTTAGAAAGGCGATACGGAAACTTGCTCGGGGGTTCCGAGCCTGGGAGGAGGTCAATCTTGTGATCCTCCGGTCTGGACGGGGGAAGCTGGGGAGGGAGACTGTCCCGAAGAAAAATTTTCTAGAACTTTTCATGGAGAACCGAGTACTTCTCGGAAGCACTGGCCACCGTCTGGGTTGTCTGGATGTAAATCATCGCACACTGTGCGCCTTTCCTGACTGCTCGCTTAGCCTGCAAGTGGCTTATGAGCGGAAAGTTTGGAATACCTGGCTCACATTTAATAGTCACCGGGGTGTTTGACACATTCCGATCAATCTGGAACGTGTGCTTGTCCCACTTGACATCAGGAAGAAACTTGTGAAACCACTGGATACCCAAAATTATGTCTGCTCCTACAAGAGGGGCAACCATAAAGTCACGCACAAACTCTATGCCCTGAATCACTAATTTAGCACCTAGAGCTTCATACTTGACGCTCGTTGTCATACCTGTGCTAAAACCCTCAACTTGTTTGTCCACCGGAGTTAGCTCGAAACAGGCACGCCTAGCGGCCTCTTCCGTGATCACATCCTCCGTGCTGCCGCTGTCAAACAAGACAACGACTCTCTGGCCACCTATGTAGCCAAAGGACTTGAGCAATTCGTTGCGCTCATACTCCTGGTCATGGGCGCCCTTCTGCTTATCTTCGAGCTCCCGGCTAATAATTGCTCCTACTGAAGCACCGGGGGTTGAAGAACTAGGGGTAGCCGCTGGGGTCTGTGTGGGAGCTGTGCTCACCACGGAAGCTGTGGAGGCGGCGGCGGCCTTTGGAGGCTTCTTCGGACAATCCCGAGAAGTATGTCCTTTTGTGTGACAAAAGTAACATCTACCCTCCTTCCTGTACTGAGCAAGCTCCTCAGCACTCAACTTGCCACCTGTCTTGCCTGCCTCCGCTTTCTGGTCTGGAGTAAGCTTAGACGCATTGTTCGAGTTCTTGGAGCCAGAGGCTCCCGGGCTCTGTCCTGGGGAAGACCCCGTCTGGTTCTGGCTTTTGCCCCCCGAGGCGTTAGCCTTGGGAGAAGCCGGCTGGGAAGTCTTGGGCTTGCCACCATTGTGTTTCATTTCTGCACTCTGCACAAGCAAGAGTGCGTCCTCAAAGGTGGCTGGCCTAAACATACGCACCTCCCATTGGATTTGCGTGTCCAGGCCATACAAAAACTGCCCTTTCTTGTCCGCATCAGATAAGCCTAATTGTAGACACAAGGTCGAAATTTTATTGGCAAACTGAAGGACTGGTTGCGCATTCTGACGCGCACCCCTGAACTCGTCTTCGAGTCGCTCAAGGTAGTGGGGCGGTAAAAACCGCTCCTTAAGGTCACGGACGAACTCGTCCCACCCATAAGCTGCCATACCTGATCTGGTGTGGGCATGCGCCCACTGAGTCCACCAAGGAATGGCCTCACCTTCCAGGTACCAACTGGCTAAGATCACTTTGTCAATATCTGATTTCCTAACTGCGGCAAAGTAAGCTTCAAATTGATGTAACCATGAATACAGAGTAGTGGGATCGAGTTTACCATTATACTTACTGAAATTCATTTTCTCGGGAAAATGATTCGAGGGCGCCGCCGGTGTCAATCTGGCGTCCAGAGCTCTGAGGTAACGCTCGTGTTCCACTCGTCGCATGGCGTCGTCTTCGCGTTGTCGAATCTCCAATGCGCGCATCTGCATCTCAAGCAAGGAGCTTGGCTGCGGCTGTGACCCTGCGAGAGGGTCCCTGTGAGACGAGGATCTGGTATCTGGGATACGGAAGGAGAGGGAGGAGGAGATGGAAAACGCGACGCTGGAGAGCGAGAATGCTCCTCCAGAGCCAAAATCCGCGCCTTCTGCTCATCCAACTTGGTTGTCTGGTCTGCGATTGCTCGCATCATCTGCTGGAACATGTCTTGTACACTCAAGCCGGGTGCCCTAGCTAGGCTGCCTGGTGCACTCTGGTCCCATGGTTCTGGTTCTCTCTCGTCGCCGAAGTTCGCCATAGCGGGAAAATGCAGTTCCTTTCCGGAACGCAATCTGACCATCCACTATCTGTGTGGGAGACTTCCGGAGGCTTCCGGAGGCTAAAAACCAACCGTCCTTCGAGGGACAGGAGTCACTCCGAAAGGGGTAGTCCACCGGCGTCTAAAAACCAACCACACGAGCGAAAAAAAAAATTTCTGGTTTTCTTTGCTGAATCTTTGTCCTTGAAGTGAGCTCTGATACCACTGTAATATGCGGAAGCTTCGGAGAAGGATCGGTACTTCAAAACTCAGAAAATCAGCACTCTTTTCGCGACGGAATTAACGCACAAACTGAAAGACGATGTGCAGAAAATAGAGAGAGAAAAGGGAGATGGAGAAGGACACAGTATTGGGTCCCAATTACCCTCTGTAGGGCCCCCACCATGGATGGTGTATTTGCTTTATTAGAATGATGTAAATCTGAAACAAATACAAAGTACTTGACCTTTTCTTGGCTGGAAAACCTGCCCTTGACCTTCAGTCCTTCACCCCTTTGCTTTAGCAATGTTCTTGGCTGTCCTAGCCCTTGGTTGCTTGGAGCACTTGGTGAATTATGAGATGACTACAATGAATTCTTGGCTGGGCTTTTATACTTCTCATATCATCCAGTCGGCTGGCTTCAGGGAGCTCCACGACTGAATTTTATTATTAAAGTGTTTTCACACTATGTTAAATACTATGCCACCCTGCTGTCCAGCCTGCGCATGCTTCTGGGGCAGCATCCTGGCTGCTGGGCATGCTGCGCAGAGGTGTGGGACAGCTCCCTACACCTGGCCGACTAGGTGGGTAGGGTACTAGACCTGGTCGGCTACCTGTCCAGCAGTAGTACAGTTGGCCGACAGCCCCTCCAGCCCATGTCATGGCTGGTGGGCACAATGTGGGCCCTCCTGGCCCCTTGGGGGTGGTTCTACACCTCCCCCATGCCCAGACTAAGAATGCAAAATGCAAATCCTTGCACTGGGGTAGCCCTATGGGCTGGCCCCATCTCTACATGCAAACCTACATGCCTACAGAGGCCTGGCATCCAGTTGCAAACCAAATACACAGCACATCTGACATCATTCCAGAGGGAGACTCACAGCGCGGACTGGCACTGCTTCATGTGCAAGACAATGCACACCTGACCTCGGACGACTGAGATGGATCCCTGGCTGACTTGTCCCGGACTGGGCTCACATGGGACCAGTTCACCATCCCAGGTCCTGCACCTTCTGTACAGAAATGTCTACGTGGCATCCAAGTGCGGGATGCACGTGACAATATGTGAAGCTCAATCTCGATGTGAAGGGGCGAGAGGTATTGAAGACCATTACCTTGGTTTCACCAAGGTTAACAGAGAGGTCCCGTTGAGTGCAAAAGTCTGTAAGGCATCCAACTATCTCTGAAGCCCCTCAGTTGAGTCTGAGAAAGAGAGAGAGAGAGAAAGAAAGAAAGAAAGATATATTAAGCGTCTACTAAAGACCCAATGGGCCTATGAGACCAAAGTGATACAATAATGTCCATGGCATATCTCATCATGGAATGGAAAATAAAACAGAAAGAAAACATAAATATAGCTATTTCACTCGGGTGATACAAAACTGTCCATGGAGAGAGAGAGAGAGAGAGAGAGAGAAAGAAAGAAAGAAAGAAAGTTATATTAACGTCCACGGGAGGCCGAATCCGACCTATGGGACAGATCAGGTACATCCATTTACATTCCACTTTGGGTATCGATGCCAAAGAGGCATAAAACTGAAAAAAAATTAACTCAAAATGAACTCTTAAGACTCTTAAGAGTTTAAATTACAATGGGTTCTATTGCATCTAGTTTGAAATTGAGGTTCAAAATAAAAATAGCTATATTTCATCCATGGATGGATTTGCTGGAGGGGGGTCACGGGTGGGGTACGGAATTCTTTATTGATTGCTTGTCCTCCTCTGTATATTGCCCATTTGCCATTCTTTCTTGCTTCTTTAACTTTATTCAGCTCTGCCGATCTGTTCTTGAGTTGTAGCGGGGTGAGTTCATCAGCTATCCATACCTTTGTCCCTTGGAGAGACCTTGTTTGCTTCATCACTGCTATTTTCTCATTGTTGTCCATATAGGAGACTTTTGCCTGTGTACCCTTTACTATAATAGAGATAGGGTCTCCTAAGTCCACGAAGGGGACTACTTTGCTCAGTTGTGCTGTAAGTACATCTGTATCTAATATGTAGTCAGAGAGAGAAGAAAGAAGAAAGAAAGCTGTATTAACGTCTACTAGAGGCCGAACTCGACCTATGAGACAAATCAATGTACAACTGTCAATGTCTTCTGGATGTCCAAAAAAAAAGGACAAAATGAACATGAAAGTACTAAGCTAGTGGGGGGGGGGTGTGATGGATGGAGCACTACTGCTAGAGGCCCAGTATGCAACCTATATGCGTAGTGTATACAAGAATGCAATGCAGATCTGTCTAGCTCCAACCAATACCATAATGGGGGTGTAATATGTGATACATAGGCGATGGCGAGGCAAAAATACCTCGGAGCATGATCTCCGGGTGTGAGTGTAAGTGAGCTAGCCGCTCCTGGACATGGTGCTGATGTCGAGCCTGTATCTCTGTGATCTCCCTCTGATGTAGTCTAGGGGAGAGAGAGAGAGAGAGAGAGAGAGAGAGAGAGAGAGAGAGAGCTGAGTTTCAATATATTTGCAAGCCTTAGGCTGCCCTAGAAAATGTAGAAAACACCTAGTCTAACCCTATTCTAGTGATCCAATCCCTACAGGACTGAATGATCACGATGAGCCCAGCCATTGGCTATTTATGAGCCTTTTAAGGACCTATGGACTGGCCGACCTACTATCGTCCATGTCCTTGGACAAGCAAAAACCTCCTGCAACCGCCACCATGAGAAGTCTCCAATCTGCAAGCCGACAAGAACCTAGTCCTTTCCCTGCCCACACTAGCTGCTGAAGTTCCTAAATCTGGTCCTTAACATGATCTTTATCTGTTGCCCTTCAGGGATTAGCTCTGGGATGTGCATTGTGCATGCACATGACAATTATTTTGATTCGAGGACTTTGAATTCATATGGACTTTCCACCTATTCGATGGTGTGTAACCCACGGACATGTTAGGGGTGGAACTTGTCATAACCATTGTCCTTCATGATCTCTATAAATGCCTTTGGTAACCTTAAGTTCATTTCCATTTGGAGGGGTGAAAAGTAGCTTGAAGCCATATGTTGTCTTCAGGCTGTTGGAGGACATGGGACATACATAGAAATTGATGGGAAGTTTTATGCTTGCCCTAAAGTAGACATGAGAATCTCCTAGTTATGTGAGAAAAGACAATTTCCGTTCACTTTTGATGAGGATTAGATAGGGAGGATCTTGCAATTGGAACATTGTACTCAAAGTACATGGCACTAGGACTTGTTTGCGCACATTGAGTGGACTAGCGTTTGCCGACAACTAATGCGGGATGCCATTTTGTATGATAGTTGAGTTGTGTTGTGGGTCGTGCTATGGGTCTACACTTGGTTGCTATGGTAGAGCTTGTTGCACTTTAAGACTTGACGTCATATTGGGATTCAGCTCTTGGATGCGAGTTGGATTGATAGTAAGCGATTGGATCTTTGTAGTAGGGTCTACAGGAGGAGTCTTACACTGGCCTAGGTAAAAGGCCGTAGATTTGAGTAGATGCTATGGACAAACGTCCAAATCGAAGGATTCACTTACATAGGCTTGTCTCCTTATGCATTCACGAGGACATGAATTGAACATACAGAAGGAAGTATGTTATGTCCCAACGTCGACTAACCAAGGTCGGGGTTAGGGCTTAGCTGGGACGTGGGGACTTGAAGGATCACACGTGGGCTAAGGGTGCTAGCATGATGAGGTCTAGATTGGCTAAGAGCTTATAACATATAGCCTGCTAATAATGGCTAAAAAGCAAGGGCCAATAATAGCCTAGTTATTGCCATATAAGTAACCTTGGGGGCACTTACGAGTCATTGAGGTATCCACGCCTTAGACAAGAGGGCTACTAGGGGCATGCAAGACCTCATGGCCATTGAGCTGCAAGGTGGGTGACTCGGCCTCGTGGTATGGGACACTAGATTGGGACCATCAATAACAAGCAAGCTCACAGAGAATCTATGGTTGGGTGGTGAGTCGCTAGCCACAATCTATCGTGGTCATGCGATGCGTACGATGTCAGGTCTATAAAACCTCATTAGGGTTTCGGTTCTAGGTCAAATGATCCTTGGGCGTGGTCTGTGGAGATCTTACAGAGAGGTTGCGGGCAGTTCAAAACAGATGCACGGATGAGCATGTAAATGATATGTCTAAGTACCCTCCATACCCTCTGTAAATCTAGCCTTCCAAATCTGCCAAGCTGTCAAGCTCCCAATATTCTCCCAAGCTAATTCTACTGCCAAGTGACTAGCTCTGAAAGGAGAATTAGGAATCTTTCCCAAATCTGTGGTATGGACCGCTCCACAAACAGAAACCTTGCTTGAAGTTTTTCTAATCGCATATTTCAAGTTAGCAGAATTTTAACTAAGATAGATAGAGTAAGTGGTTGCATATAGTATCAGAAAAACAATCCTAGAAAGCTAATGAAACCAGAAGTTTACACAACAACTGTACGACTTATAGCATATAAACCTCCTCTCGCCGCACAACAGATAAAGTCTCTCTACATATGCAAACAAATCAATTAAAGATTGGAATAAGCTAGCCAGTATGCGAAAAAGACAAGCGTAAAGTGCATACCTGTTGTTCTGTTATGCTGTTGTTGAAACTACCGCCATTTCCTTCACTACCTACAGCACATGCAAACTTCAATGAGCAAAAGAACATGAGAAGCTAAAGTCAAGCGAGTGCCACAACTGAAGCAAAAGATAAAAACTTAATCTTAGAGCAGACCTGCAAACAAGATTTTGAGATACATCGAGCACCCTAAACACCAGAGGATGATGTCTCCAGTTCATGCATTCAAAACATCTTCATGAAGAAGGAGAGAACATAGAATAGACATGTGCATGCGTGCATGCCCACACACCGAAAACTGAAAACAACTTGTCACATGCGTGCATCAAGCCTCACGTTTACTGAGGCTGCGTAGAGGGTAGTCTGCGAAAGTTGGAGAACAATATGAACCCTAATTGACAAAGGGACATTATCACTTAGCATACAAACAGGTACAGATGCACCAGGGTAGGTGCGCATCTATGCTGAGAACTTCCAGTCCCCAGAGGCAAAGTCTTCTGCGAATGTGCACGCTAGGAACATATTGAGCAAAGTGGACATTAGTTGCAGCCAAAAAATAAGCATGGAAAAGATGCTATATGCATTGCCGAAGACGTCTGATTAAGGTGTGCTAATTAGGTTCTTCTGGTGCAAGTAACTTTGAAGAAAAAAGAGGAGAGAAGAGTATAATATAATATTCACTCAATCAGGTCCCAACTAACCCAATTGAGGGTTTCCCACCTCACGGTATATTTGCTAGTATAAAGATGAAGTACAATTTTTTGATCAATAATTTTCCTTAAAATGTGAATGACCGACCTCTCTCGAATAAGCATCCAGGCTGATCAGGAGGCATGACTGTGCCCACCTTGTTGAGCCTTGGAAACTTTGGACGCTTGCTCCTTGTAGGTCTGAGCAATTCTGCTGGCAATCACTGCTCTCGGAGGGTCAAGTGCATGCCCACAGCCATGGAAGCATGTGGACATGCACTCAATCTGCAGTCGACTGTTAGGCAGATGTGGAGGCTGTGCATGGGCTGAAAGGACAGCTAGACACATGTTTCACAAGGCTAACAAAAAGGCGCCCATGTTTATCAAATGTGGACAGCTTCAGATACATTGTATCTAGTCATGAATAGTTGGCGCATAGCTGGCCAACCCTACCAACCAACCAGCCCCTTGCCACTATAAAAGGGCATTTATAGGCATCTCCTAGGCATTGGCAAGAACTCCCGCATAGAGGCAGTGTGAGGACTTCTTAGTCTATTAGTATTTAGAAGACATGATTAGAGACATAATACAAAAAGTAACTGCACTTAGAGCCCAAAGCTGTGTTGTTTACATTGATACACAGGCCTTCTTTGAGAGAACGGTTGAAGGCAGCAAGTGGAAGCAAAGAAGAGACTTGGAGCAGCCAACAATGATCCAACACTTGAGCAAAATGATGAATGAATTAAATAGCAAAAAGCCTCTTCTTATATAGAGCACAAATAGCCAAGTCGGCCAGTAAAAGAAACCCACAACTAGTGAAAATACCTACGACTCGGGAAAAGTGCCTAAATGTAACATACCCATCTTCACTAATAAAGAAATGTTCATGTAATAGATAAATTTATAAGTTTTTATGGTATAAAAATCAATGATTTTATTATTTGAGTCATTTCTACTTAGAATTAACAAGTCGACGTCCAAGATGGCCCCATCCCGGAAACGTCAGAATATTGCCCCGAGAGGAGCCCACAACAACGAGATTAGGAAAGATGCCCCGATGCGGCTCCAACTCTCCCTTTCCAAGCTCCTCAAGGAAATGGTAGCCAGGTTAGCTCGGTTATATTTTAAAGAAGAGTTTTTTTTTCTATATTCGTGCTAATAAATGTGTTTCTTTTCCTTTTAAAAATAAGGACATAAAATTGTATGAAGTTATGAATTGTGTGATGCTGTATTTAATAAATTGCATTGGAAGTGTTATCTTTAAAGAGTACAAGTTTTTCCTGGCTGTAACGCTAACTCCGTTCCGTGCTCAACGCTAACTCCGTTCCGTGCTTGTGCAGCCGGGCGGCGTCGTTAGCAAAGCCCGAGAATGGCCCAAGGTATCCCTCATACCATTGGGAGAATAAGGTTCGCAGATTCAGGCGAGAGGTTATGATGCTCCCTAGTTCTGAGGGCCCAGGCTAGTGCGGTAAATAAGCCCACCCTAGTGTGCAGACATCCCTCTGAGAGACGGGAGGATCGAGCGATGAGCCTGAGAGGGCGACAAGCCGGCTTGAGTCCTCGCCAGCGGCCGACGATGAGGTGTATGGTCCCGTGGGGTTTTGCCCAGCATGTAGAGGTTGGAAGGCCGAATTCTAGATCGGCAGAATAAAGAAAAAGAATAAGAGAGCCGGTTTGGCTTGTATGGAATTGATTCATGTATCAACTTTTATATATATATCTTGTCTTTGGCATGATTGTATCGTGTAAAAAGACGGTTTTAACAAACCTTGTGAAAAGGGTCGTAATTAAGGAACATGTTTATTTATGTCAAACAGTGTGGTAAGATTAATTAGAAAACAAATTGACGCGTGAGTAGGGTGAAAAGTGGGAGGTTGGAATGCCCCGATGGCACCATCCTACGGACGGGTGGACCCGATTAGTTGGGTAGCTTTCCAACAGATTAAGTGAAAGCCCTACGCTAGATAATTAGGTTCTTGGGCAACTCTATTCTAGAAGACTAGGTCAGCGGCTGTGCCCTGCATGGATGAGGAAAAAAGCGTTGCCTCTAGAAATCAAGTCTAGTAGTTGCCCAATTTATGATAAATTACCCTATGGGTGATTTGACTTTTAGAAGATCACGCTTCCCTGTGGGATAGGACTAGGTCTTACCTATGAATCGTATCCTTGAATCTCTACATGATGGTCAAGGTGTCCATAAATAGAAAATTATCTCCAAGTTAAGACTTAGTGGACTATCTTAAGTGTTTCTCCTATTTTAGAAGGAGGAACCTTACAATTGGTATTAGAGCCAATCTTAGCTCCTTGAATTGCCATTTAAGGACTGTTTTGCAATGAATGTTTTACCTAACATAATGCTAATTAATAAAAACATCCTACTAAAACAAATAGTTGAATTGATGTTTGAATTGATTGTAGGAAGAGGAAGATGCCTACTCGAAGTTTCTAGTTTTCCAATGCATCTTCGAGACTGCTAGTCACTCCTCAAATTTCGAGTTCCGTGACACCATGGTGCAGATACTAGAGAAGATGTCCCTCCCTCATTTCTCTCGTATTGAAAGAGGATGAGATAGAGATTTCTGGAGTCGTGGGCCGAGATATTTCTTCATCCGAGCAGATCAAATTGGGAACCTCACCACCGACCTAAAGCGGATTCGTTGGATTGAAAAGTTGAAGATGATCCGTTTATTTTGGTTCGTCGATACCCCCAAGGCCGACACCTCTGTGACTATAGATGGGATTCGCATACCTCAGGATCGCTGGGTGTATGACCAAGTGATGCAAATCTTACCTGTTGATAGAGTAGCTGTGTTGGGATCTACCCCAATCCAAAGTCTACCACTCTTACCATCAGTTTTTAGAGTCTTAGAAACTATAGCGAAACCCCTATATTTCACCTATGTACCCTTATGTCATAGTCAAGCTTAGGAATTTTCCTTGATGACAAATAAGACTAATTATATTAGTCTCAGATCTTTGTAATAAAACTCGTCCTTGTAAATATTTGGAAATAAAATGATTTCAATGTTTTACTCTCCAAAAATAAGCGTTGTGCAAATATGAATCTTGTAATCTTAACATTGTTTTTACAATGATGGCAAGGACGATCACCCTCCACTTCCCAATGCGCTTTACACTAATACCCAGGAGAAGAAGCTCCTGCTCAAGCAAATGCAACCTCCCTCCTTTAAAGGAGAAGGTTCAAAGGTTGAGAAGGATACTGAAGTCTGGATTGAGGCGATGGACGATTATTTCTCTGCTGTGCCGGTACTGGAGTAGCAAATTAGTCTATGCTTGCACGGTTTCGCCTCATCGGAGATGCTAAACTCTGGTGGAAACAGTGGTGCCGTGACAAGAAAGTCACCGAGCATTCTCAAACGTGGGAAGACATCAAGCAAGCAGTGAAGGAAAGATATCTTCCCCCATCCCATGAATCCATAAAGATGAATGAGTTTTTTAGTCTTAGGCAGTGCAGCTTAACTCTTGAGGACTACTATTCCAAATTTATCACTCTTCGGAAGTATGCCCCAGCTATGACTACTTCCTAGCAAGTGGCTCGTTTCTGCCAAGGGTTAAATGAACCCTTAGACTCCTCCCTTGAAGCAATGAGGCCAAGCACATTACAGGATGCTCTCATACGAGCAAAGCCCCTTGTGAAAGAAATGAAGACTGACAAACCTAAGCATCAAAAGAGATCTTACCCTGAGGCAAATCCTAAAGATCAACCCTACAAGAAACCCCAACAGAATTCCCCCTACTACAACAGAGGGCGACAAGGCGACTCTTTTGTCCCCCGCTCGTATGCTGCTTCTTCCCGAGAAGGCCCTCTGTGTTTTGAGTGCAACGAGCCGGGGCACTTTAGAGCCAACTATCCCAAGATGGCAACATCATTTCCCCAAGGTAGCAGAGGAAGTCAAGGTTATGGAACCCCTATCCACCAAGGTGCAAGAGGCGGTGGACGTAGCAGAGGCCACGGAGGAGCAATTGCTAGGACCGCCTGTATTATAAGTGAAGAACCAACCTTGGAAATGGCTGAAGAAGAGCGTGCTACCGTCCATGCAGCAGTAGAACACCAAGGTCCGAATAAACAATTTGGTGTAATCCAAACCCCAGCCACTCATCACGGTAAGCCATTTCAGCTTTTGATTGATTGTGGCAGTACCCATTCATTTCTTTCTCCTAGGTGTTTGCAAAAATTAAACTTGAGTCAAAAAACAGCTAGAAGAATGACTGTAGAGTTAGCCAGTGGGAAAGAAGTAGTATCTCGCCACTCTATAGGAAACCTTGATTTTGAGCTGGGTAATCAGCAAACTCATGGCCACTTTAGAGTCTTGCCATTAGGAATTTATGATGGAATCCTTGGGATGGATTGGTTAATTGCAAACAAAGCTAGCATTCATTGTAACCAGGGGAGTATCACTTTTGAAAATGAGCATGGCCAAGTAATATCTGTTCAGGGAAACAGGAAAACCTAAATCTAGGGTAGTCAAGGCAAAACATCTTCTCAAGGGAACACGTAAGGGTCAGCAAGTTTTCTTAGTCAAGCTCAACAAAACCATTGAACCTAGTATGGAGACAGAACCCTCTTCCTCTTGGCTCCAAGAATTCTCTGACATCTTCCCTGACGAGCTTACAGGGCTGCCGCCTCCTCGAGAAGTCGATCATGAAATCGAGGTGATCCCTGGAGCTCAACCCGTTTCAAAAACGCCCTATAAAATGTCCCTTCCTGAAGCCATTGAGCTTAAAGAGCAACTTTCCCAACTCATTGAGCAAGGATTCGTACGCCCGAGTAGCTCTCCTTGGGGGACACCTGTTCTTTTCCAAAAAAAGGACGGAACTCTCCGTCTCTGCATAGATTATCGAGGACTAAATCAAGTCACTGTCAAGAATAAGTATCCTATCCCTCGCATTGACGAACTTCTTGACAGGCTTCATGGGACCAAAGTCTTCTCAAAAATAGATTTGAGGTCTGGTTACTATCAGATCAAAGTCAAGAAAGCAGATATACCCAAGACACTATGAGTTTACTGTAATGTCATTCGGGTTAACCAATGCTCCTGCAACCTTCAACCGCCTAATGCAAGATATATTCCGTCCTTACTTGGATGAATTTGTGCTTGTTTTCTTTGATGACATCTTAATCTACTCCAAATCAATGGAAGAGCATGAGGAGCATGTGCGTAGAGTTCTGCAATTGTTGCGCAAACACAAACTCTATGCCAAGAAGAGCAAATGTACCTTCTTTACTCATCAAATTGAGTATCTTGGATTCATCGTCTCCAAAGATGGCATTTCAGTAGACCCCGCCAAGGTCAAGGATATTCTAGAGTGGCCACCCCCTAAATCAGTTCGTGAAGTTCGTGGGTTTTTGGGAATCACGGGATGGTACAGGATTTTTATCAAAGATTATGCCTTGGTAGCTGCACCTTTGACGGATCTTCTTAAGAAGGATTGCAAAATAGTGTGGCTACCAATCCATCAAAACAGTTTTGATCACCTCAAGGTCATTATTACTTCTGCCCCAGTCCTGAAACTTCCTAATTTCGCAAAGGAATTTGAAGTGGTTACTGATGCTAGTAGTCTAGCACTTGGTGGTGTCTTAGGCCAAGAAGGAAGACCAGTCGCTTATACTTCCCGCAAGCTGAAGCAATATGAAGCAAATTATGCCACCCATGTTTTGGAGCTCTTAGCAGTTGTTCATTGCCTCAAATTATGGAGACATTATCTCTTGGGGGGCAAATTCCAGCTTGTAACTGACCACAAAAGTCTAAAGTGGATCTTCACCCAGCCTAACCTCAACATGCGGCAAAGGAGATGGATTGAAATTCTACAAGAATATGACTTTGACATCAAATTCTGCCCTGGAAAAGATAATGTGGTAGCCGATGCACTTAGCCGCAAATCTTTCTTGAGTGCAATTTCAATGCCAAATAATCCCATACTGGTCAAGGTGGAAGAAGTCTCATCTCATGATCCAGATTACCAGAGGATGATGAAGTAGTAGAAGAAGGGGGAAATTCAGAGAAAGAGAAGAATCTAATCAAGGGATACTCCACTCATGAAGGAAGCCTCTACTTCAATCACAGGCTATGTATCCCTAAGGATCCTGCTTTAAAGAAACTAATCCTCCATGAAGCTCATGATAGCCCTGCTGCAGGACACCCAAGCTATGCAAAAACATTAAATGCCGTAAGAAGGAGCTTTCATTGGACAGGCTTGAAAAATGATGTCCTTCGGTACTTGAAGCAATGTCTCTCATGCCAAAGGATCAAAGCTGAAAGGGTCAAGATGCCTAGAAAACTTCAACCCTTAGATATTCCCCAAATGAAGTGGTAGTGCATTAGTATGGATTTTGTCACAAGTCTCCCCATTGTTCAAGGAGGATATGACTCCATCTTGGTAGTAGTGGACTTACTTACCAAAGTAGCTCACCTTATACTAGCAAAGAAAACCTTCAAAGCTTCTGATGTTGCTCGAATATTCATCAAGGAAGTCCTCAAACTTCATGGTCTCCCGAAAAGGATAGTAAGTGATCGGGATTCTCACTTCACTTCAAAGTTCTGGCAGTCCTTATTTCAAGCCCTAGGAACTCAACTTTACTTTAGCACAGCTTATCATCCAGAAACCGATGGCCAGACTAAGAGAGTCAATCAAGTAATTGAAGACATTCTCAGAGCATATTGTGGACGGGAACCAAGAAGGTGGATTCAATACCTTCCTCTGGTAGAATTTGCCTACAATGCATCTTATCATCAGAGCATAGGAATGTCACCATTCAAAGCACTCTATGGGCAAGAATGCTTGTCTCCTCTAAATTTCTCTGATCCAACCATAAGAGTTGAGGCATCCAGGAAAATGCTCGAAGAGATGAAGGAACAAACCAAGGTAATCCAAAAGGATATTAAAGCTGCCCAAGATCGACAAAAGCATTATGCTGGCACCAAGAGGTCTAAAAGGATCTTCAAGGAAGGAGACAGAGTTCTTCTACGAGTGCGACCCAAACGAAGTTCTCTATCACTTGGGAGATATAAGAAACTCAGTCCTAGATATTGTGGTCCCTATACAGTTATCAAGTGTCTAGGTAAAAGTGCCTATAAACTCCAGCTCCCATCCCATATCAAAGTCCACAATGTATTTCATGTAAGTTTGTTAAAACCATATGTATTCAGTCTCGATCATATTCTTGATGATGAACAAGTTGTAATCCCTACTCAAGGAGTCCTTGAATTACAGCCCAGTAGCATCATAGATTCTAGGGAAAGGCAACTCCGAAATAGAACTCTTGTAGAACATCTAGTACAATGGAAAGATTACCTTGAAGAGGATGCAACTTGGGAAGATGAAGCTACACTCTTAAAGGATTATCCCCAATTCATGACGGGATGAGGACATCTCGATTTCTTTAAGGGGGGAAGGATGTGATATACCCATCTTCACTAATAAAGAAATGTTCATGTAATAGATAAATTTATGAGCTTTTATGGTATAAAAATCAATGATTTTATTATTTGAGTCATTTCTACTTAAAATCTTCAAATTCTGAGCCCAAATTTGGAATTTGCGCGCGATTTTACCCTAAGATAGGATTTTACAGCATCCAAAAAACGGACACCGAAACAAGCTCATACGCAAATTTCAGTCATTTTGTTAAAAAGCGACGACCTTTAAACCTTAATAAATGCACGACCGAGCGTCCGATTGACGAATGGTCTAATCCCCTATGACCAGGAAAACCTTCCGGACAAAACAAAAAAAACCCCAAAAAAAAAATCGCTCCACAGGACAATCCGACACGCAAATCGAGGCAGGCGTCCCAAATTTGGGAACCCCGCCCCAAAATTTGAACCGTACACTTACCAGGACGCCCTTACGATGGCCGCACAAGAACCAAAGGATGGCCGCCCACTGTGTGGTCCACACGTACCCCTACGTGGACACCCATGCTGCCCCAGACCAGATAAGGTACATGCGTACCACTCCTTTCCCTGACAAACTGACACCGTACCTTTTCCCTAGACCCATGCAGGCCACTGATCCATAGCCTTTGATGGTACACCGTCCTTTCATCCTTGCTTTGCGCAGCGCCCGCACCCGTGCCCCACAGCTATATAAACCCCCGGGGTGCTCCACAAGCAACACGCGTTTCTGTGCAACGTATGTCCCGTCTGTACCGCCGTCCATCCCTGTGTAGTGTACTTGCTGCAGTACAGCCGCCCCTCTCACACCCCTTCATTTGCCTCTTTTCAGATAAGCCAATTTTCCTCCATCCCCCTCTTGCTAGGAGCCAGTGTCCTTAACTCTTCTCCCCCCCCATGTGAATAGACTTACAGCAGCTCTCAGCCCTTTAGCAAAACGTTTTTCTCTTAAGGACATCTCAAAATCCCCCCCCCCATTTGCGTAGACTTTAATAAGAGGTTTTTGCCTTAAGAAAGGGTTCGTGCGCTATAGTCTTTTGCTCACACAGTGAGCAAACGATCTTCCGACTGAAGCGTTTCGATCGCGGCAGCAAGCTTTACAAGTCGACGTCCAAGATGGCCCCATCCCGGAAACGTCAGAATATTGCCCCGAGAAGAGCACGCAACAGCGAGATTAGGAAAGATGCCCCCGATGCGGCTCCAACCCTCCCTTTCCAAGCTCCTCAAGGAAATGGTGGCCAGGTTAGCTCGGTTATATTTTAAAGAAGAGTTTTTTTTTCTATATTAGTGCTAATAAATGTGTATCTTTTTCTTTTAAAAATAATGACATAAAATTGTATGAAGTTATGAATTGTGTGATGCTGTATTCAATAAATTGCATTGAAAGTGTTATCTTTAAAGAGTGCAAGTTTTTCCTGGCTTCAACGCTCGCTAACTCCGTTCTTGTGTAGCCGGGTGGCGTCGTTAGCAAAGCCCGAGAATGGCCCAAGGTATCTCTCATACCATTGGGAGAATAAGGTTCGCCGATTGAGGCGAGAGGTTATGATGCTGCCTAGTTCTGAGGACCCAGGCTAGTGCAATAAATAAGCCCACCCTAGTGTGCAAACATCCCTCTGAGAAGCGGGAGGATCGAGCGATGGAGCCTGAGAGGGCGACAGGCCGGCTTGAGTCCTCGCCAGCGACCGACGATGAGGTGTATGGTCCCGTGGGGTTTTGCCCAGCATGTAGAGGCTGGAAGGCCGAATTCTAGATCATCTCGGCAGAATAAAGAAAAAGAATAAGAGAGCCGGTTTGGCTTGTATGGAATTGATTCATGTATCAACTTTTTATATATATATCTTGTCTCTGCCATGATTGTATTGTGTAAAAAGGCTGTTTTAACAAACCTTGTGAAAAGAACCGTAATTAAGGAACATGTTTATTTATGTCAAACAGTGTGGTAGGATTAATTAGAAAACAAATTGACACGTGAGTAGGGTGGAAAGTGGGAGGTTGGAATGCCCCGATGGCACTATCCTACGGACGGGTGGACCCGATTAGTCAGGTAGCTTTCCAACAGATTAAGTGAAAGCCCTACGCTAGATAATTAGGTTCTTGGACAACTCTATTCTAGAAGACTAGGTCAGCGACGGTTGTGCCTTGCATGGATGAGAAAAAAAGCGTTACCTCTAGAAATCAAGTCTAGTAGTTACCCAATTTATGATAAATTACCCTATGGGTGATTTGACTCTTAGAAGATCACGCTTCCCCTGTGGGATAGGACTAGGTCTTACCTATGAATCGTATCCTTGAATCTCTACATTATGGTCAAGGTGTCGATAAATAGGAAATTATCTCTAAGTTAAGACTTAGTGGACTATCTTAAGTGTTTCTCCTATTTTAGAAGGGGTACCTTACACTAAAAATGTGGGAAAATTTACCCACGACTAAGTAAAATACATCAGATAAATATGCTGCATAAATGCTACAGTAAATGGGATAAATGCTGGAGATGAACACAATCCAACACCACCTCTCAGCTCCAGCATGGTGGACCGACTCCCATACGGATTAGGAGCTGATAATAGAATCTCGAAGAAGAGGTTTACTGAAGAGGTCAGCTAGGTTGACCTGAGAGGAACAATACTCCACACAAATGATGTCGTCAGCAACTAGCTCACGAACAAAGTCAAAATGGACCTCAATGTGTTTTGTCTGTCAGAATATGCAGCGGAGATGAAGACAAGATCTGAAAACACTAGAGCAAGTGCACAGCAGAAAAACGCAAAGAAGAGAGAGAGAGAGAGAGAGAGAGAGAGAGAGAGAGAAGCGTATAACTCTGCTATATACACAAGAAATCCCGAATACAAGAATACAATGTGTGGGGAGCCAAGGGGCCATTTTATATGGGCCCCACTAGCCAGTCGGCCTGTAGAAAAGACAGCCGACATGTGCAAAAATTATCCACGACCTGCTCTTTGGAGCAATCGGCCAGGTTAGAGCAGTCCGTCATGAGAAAATCCAACAATCGACCAGCACACAGAGGTAGCCGACGTGCACAGGACAGCCTCCCACACCTGGAAAAATAGGAAAAAAATAGGAAAAAATATGGAGAGTGGGAAAAAATGAGAAAACACCTAAATCGGGCGGACACACCCACAACAGAGGCCCTGGTGTAAATATAGAGACAAGAGATGACTGCTAACACCCCCTCTCAGCTCCTGGATGTGGAACCAACCCCAGTGAGCTAGAGTGCCGCCAGAGGATAGCCTGAGGTAGAGACTTCGTGAAGAGGTCCGCCGCATTGTCCTCCATCGAGCAATAAAGAAGCAAGATGTCACCAACCAAGATCTTCTCACGAACAAAGTGATATTGTATCTCTATGTGCTTGGTCCGGGCATGGAAGACCGGGTTCCGAGCAATAGCTATACAGCTCTGGTTATCGCACTAGATAATTGTGGGCTCCTTCTGTGGAAACCCAATCTCGCCAAGCAACCTCCGCAGCCACACAACCTCGCAAGCAGCACCACAAGCAGCCCGATACTCTGCCTCTGTCGATGATAAGGCAATAGTTGGCTGCCTCTTACTGCTCCATGAAACCACTCCTGAGCCGAGGGAAAAACTGTAGCCTGATATGATCTCCTCGTGTCTGGATCTCCTTCCCAATCTAAGTCATTCCATCCTTGGAGTCTGACTCCATCCATCAATCCCCCTCCTATGTAAAAGAGTCCAAGATCCTTCGTACCCTATAGATACCGCAAGATCCGCAATCCTGCGTCCCAATGAGACTTCAACGGTGTCTGCATGAATGAGCTCAACAGCCCCACAAAAAAGCTCAAGTCCAATATGGTGTTCAGCAGCCAGATCAATGAACCAACCAGCTTTCAGTACAGAGGCATCAATTGGCTCACAAGGATCATTCACTGTCAGCTTCGTGTTCGGGTCCATCGACGACGTAATAGGCTTGCAGTTCTCCATCCCAAAGGCCTCAAGCAACTCATGAACATACCGTTGCTAAGAGACAAAAAACCCCCTCTGGGTCTGCCAAATCTCCAATCCCAAGAAGAATTGGAGTAAGCCTAAGTCGGTCATCTCAAACTCCTTGGACAAGGCAGCCTTCGTCACTCTAATGTGCTCCACATGACCGCCAATGAGAATGAGATCATCCACATAAAGGATGATTAACGTAACCATGCCGCGTTCCCGAAAGAGATACAGGTTGGGATCTACAACCGATCTCTGAAATCCAGTCCGAAGAAAGAAGGAATCAATCTTCTGATTCCAAGCCCTGGGAGCCTGTTTAAGACCATACAAGGCCTTCCTTAAACCGGTAAACCATCCCTTCTAATCCTGGAACCACAAAGGCTCAACATACACCTCCTCTTGCAAGTCACCATTAAGGAACGCAGATTTGACATCCATCTGATACACGAGCCACCGCTGAGAAGAAGCAAGAGCAACAACAGTCCGAATCGTGGTCATCCTCGCTGTCGATGCAAAGGTATCCTCATAGTCGATGCTTGCTGCTGAGCATAACCCTTAGCCACAAATCTGGCTTTGTGTTTGTCCACCGACCCATCAGACGCATATTTGGTCTTAAAGACCCACTTGACACCAATGATTGACCGTTTCGACAGCCTCGGCACCAACTCCCAAGTGTTGTTCTTCTCAATGGCATCAAGTTTCACCTGCATGGCTTTCCTCCAAGTATCCTGTGCAAGGGCTTCCTTGACGGAAGTGGGCTCTTTGTCCCGTATGATACGAGATATCAAAGCATAGTTTACCTGTAAAAGCTCCGCTGAATGACTTTTATCATGGACTGTGCGATCTTCGAGGTCCGTCCTCTATGGTCCATTTGGAGGGAAGCTCCGTGACACCTGACTCCCGAAGAGTGTCTACTAACCACCTCGGTACTCGAACAGAACACAGAGCCTCTTGCCGCTGCTTGGGCTCATCTCCAGCTGCCGACTCAACCTCCTGAACTGACTGAGGTTGTCTAGTTGGAACAATAGACTGGGAATCATCATCAGAATCCTCTAGGTCTCCAAGAAGTGGCGGCTCATCGACAGTGGAAACCAGAACGTGCTCATCAAAGACCACATCCCTGCTGACAACAACCTCATTCCTCTCTCGATCGTGTAACCTGTATCCCTTGGAAAGAGAGTTGTATCCCACAAAGATAAGCTTTTGGAACTTGGAGTCGAGCTTCCCTCTCTGCTTCTTCGGAATGTGAACATACGCATCGCTCTCAAACACACGGAAATGGGAGACATCAGGTTTCCTGCCAAAATATGCCTCAAAGGGAGTCATGTTCAGTATTGAAGTCGTCGGAGACCGGTTGAGGATATGGACAGCCGTAGCCGCAACCTCTCCCCAAAGTGGACGAGGAAGATCACGATGCTCCAACATCATCCTCGCCATCTCCACCACAGTCTTGTTCTTTCTTGATGCCATGTTCCGCACAAAATCTCACGAAAGCATTAGAAGAAAATTCACCTCCTTTGTCAGCCCGGAGAGTCTTCATTGGAGAAAGGAAATAAACCCATGTAAATCTGGAACAATCATCAACAAGCAGCATGAAGTACAGAGAACCTCCCAAGGATGTTGTCTGCATAGGTCCACACAAGTCAGTGTGTACCAATTGCAATGGTTTCGAAGCCTGCCTGGAAGCCTGCTTCGGAAAGGTTTCCCTGTGCTGCTTACCATGTATGCAAGAACTGCAGCGTCCTTGCCTACTGCCAACATCTGGCAAGACAACCACTATCTGGTCCAGAAAGCTCGTAGCGCATGCACATTTAAGTGGCCAAACCGAAAGTGCCACAAGTCACCAACCTGAGAACCTATCAAAGAGGAGAGTGCGGAGAGTTTGTATATACCATTCTCCACACCGCCTTCCCAAGTAACCTGGCTAGTCTCGCGGTCCCGTAGAGCAACATAATGCTCCTCAAACTCCACCTGGAAGCCAGTCTTGCAAACCTCATGCACTGACAATAGATGAAAACCAAGTGTTGGGACGTAAAGAACACGAGAGGAATGCTTACCCCCTCTGCCATCGGGAATGATCTCTATCCGGTCCTCACTGTGTATCTGAATTGTGGAATTGTCGCTAATGAAAATGCGACCTGACTGCCGTTTTAGATGCAAAAAGAAGTCACAAGAAGGAGTCATGTGCCTAGAAGCACCACTATCGAGAATCCATTCTTGAGTATCCTTTGCAGTAAAGCCAACTGCATCCTCGCTCGAAGAAGATGGAGCATCCGTGTCCATCATCCGAGACAGGAGTCACTCCGAAAGGGGTAGTCCACCGGCCTCTAAAAACCAACCACACGAGAGCGAGAAAAAATTCTGATTTCTTTGCTGAATCTTTGTACTTGAAGTAGGCTCTGATACCACTGTAACATGCAGAAGCTTCCGAGAAGAATCGGTAACTTCAATACTCAGAAATCAGCACTCTTTTCGCGATGAAAATTAACGCACAAACTGAAAGGAGATGTGCAGAAAATAGAGAGAGGGAGAGAGAGATGGAGAGGACACAGTATTGGGTCCCAAATACCCTCTGTAGGACCCCCACCACAGATGGTGTATTTGCTTTATTAGAATGATGTAAATCTGAAAGAAAATACAAAAATCTTGGACCTTTCTTGGCTGGGAATTCCCTGCCCTTGACCTGAAATCCTTCACCCCTTTGCTTAGCACCCTCTTGGCTTGTCTAGCCTCTTATGTTTGAGCTCTTGGTGAGAAAATGAGATAAATGAACGGGATTGTGGGCTCTCTATTCATACTACTCCAGTATGAGCAGTTGGCCAGTACTATTGCAGTCGGCCAGCCAATAAATGTCCCACGACTGAGAAAATACAGCAAATAATCCTTTAAATGCTGCGCATCACTTTACTACATGGCTGGGCACTTATGCGCATGGGAAACAGGGCTGGGCACTTAGGCGCCTGCTGCCTGGGAGGCTGGGTACTGAATACCCCCTGTTTTGGAGGCTGGGCAGCCTGTATGGGCTGCCCCACACTTGCCCTACACCTCTCCTAGGGCTAGATAACTAGTCGGCTACCCCTAGGGCTGTCCTACAGTCCCCCATGGCCTACCCATGGCTGGTGGGTACAGCCAGGGCCTTCTTGGCCCTCATGGGGATGGTTTCACACCATCCCCATGCCCACACTACGACTTGGGGTAGCCCTATGGGCTGGCCCCTTGTTCTAAAAGCAAACCCTAACTAACTACTCAATGATCTGACATCTAGTACCATACCAGATACACAGAATCACTGACATCATTCCAGAGGGAGACTCACAGCACGGACTGCACTGTTTTATGTGAGGACAGTGCACACCTGACCTTGGACTCATGTGCAGGACAATGTACACCTGACCTCGGACAACTGAGATGGATCCCTGGCTGACTCGTCCCGGACTGGGCTCACATGGGACCAGTTCACCATCCCAGGTCCTGCACCTTCTGTACAGAGATGTCTACGTGGCATCCAAGTGCGGGATGCACGTGACAAACTAACTGAAACAGATCTAATTCAGCACAAGTCAACTCTTCACTCATAATTGTTTCTTCTCAACAAACTCCATCAAAACAACATAACTAAAACCAAAACATAAGATTTCATCAATCCAACACAAACAAGCTTCCCTATGTATATACAACTAAGCAAATCTCAACACCCCTCAGATTTGGGGATAGAACAGAAAAGAGAAGTACCACAACAATAAGGAACTACTTCACAACTATCTCAGCAAAATCTTGTATTCTGGACTTCACAAAGAACCAAAAACAACCACCATAACTGCAACTGCACTCTACAGATAGCCACCAACAAACGCTGCAGGCTTTGAGCTGGTCCAAGTTCCAACAGAATTGCAACCTCAGAGATCTTAGAGAACCCACCTCCTCCAAGACCCTCTCACCTTTGCAACTTCTGCTCTGAGCAAATCAAGTCAACTCAGACAAAATCCATGACGTCTTCTCCTTAAACAAAACAGTCACAACAAACTTCCACTGAAACTCTCACCCAAGCATCTCTCTTTGCTTTCTTTTTCTCACATTCGTTTCTCCTCTTTTCTCTGCTCCTTTCGACCTTCTCGATTCTCTTCTCTACTGTCTTCTCGATTCTCTTCTCTACTGTCTTCTCGACATCCAGCTCACACACAATCAAATCTTCTCTTTCTACAAACTTCTTTTTCCAAGCCTCTCCAATTTCAAGCTTCTCTCTACTGCTTCCCGCAACTATTGCCCTTCTCTTCGCAATCTCCCCTCTCTACTCCATAAAAGTGTACTTTTCTTCTCTTGGCTAGGGTGGCAACGACTAATTTCATTTCTGAAAAGTGACCAAGCAACATTTATTTTTCTCTTTTCTAACCATACATCAATGATTTATTTTGTTTTTTTGGGATGGGATGGACATATCTATTGGGCATTTTCTTTGAGCACGAAAAAACCTATCAACGGTTCTAGCCGAAGGCTCCTTAGGGTAGGTTCTGGTGGTATGGGACAGTAGGTGGTTACTATTCTATGGACCCCTTATGGGTTTATTTTGAAAAAAAAAAAAATCTTGAGTTTAGTGTAGATCTCGGCAAGTTACATTACAAAGACCTTTACAATAATTGAAACACCTCTTCTTCCTCCACACCTCCTTTGATAACTAGCCATCTATTGGCATGTCCCTCATTGTTTGGGTTTCTCTTCCCACTTGCCCATGGTAGTCTTTGGAATCTGAGGTTGCTAGAGTACCTAACATGAGAATGAGGGCTGATTTTTATTGACATATTGGGAGAAAACCGGCTCATGCTCATGTGCTGATGCCAATGTTTAATCTAAGGTGCCCAACGTGACACGAAGGTCTCAAGCTTGATCTCTTTATCTTCTTGTAGCTTGACTACAAGCTTTAACACCCCATCGGAGAACTAAGTTAGTGTCTCGTCTAGCTGTTCTATCCTCCATTGCTCATTCTTTTGTTGTTAAATGTGAAGCCATGGTAATAACGCTGCTTCGCCCCAGTCAACAGAGCCCTCCCATGTATAGTCCACCGCCCCTGTAAATTCTCTAGCTTCATACTTCTTCCACCAAGTGACTGCATCATCGGTCATGTACATGGAGACATTGAGCAACTAAGTCCTCACCATTTTCACCACCTTCTAGAAAGTTTCAAATAAGCAGATTCACGAAACCACTCTCCTGATAAAGCTATTCTAGAGAAATTGTGAAAATCTACTTTATTGGGAGCATCTGATTTGGAGGGTCTATCACTGGCTCCCAATCAAGCCAAGCTAATCTATCAAGACTTCGTTGACAGCCCCAATTCTGATTTTCTTCCTTGCAACACAAACAATTGGCCTCAGCTTTCTCCTGCCTACGGTGCTGGTCTTCTTCAGCCTCGAACCAAAGTCTTTTTGCTTCTTCTCATGGTCTTATTCCACAGCTTCCTTCCAAAATTTGGTACCTTCATCCTGTCAGCAGGGGCAACAGTCTTCTTCAGCTTCTCTGTGAAAACTGTCTTCTTCCTAAGCTAGCTGGCAGGCTAACTTTGCCGCTAGAGCTCATTGATCTGTTATCACTCCTTTCGTTACTCTTCCATGTGTTGCATCAAAATCATTCATTCTTCTGCTGGTTCCCTGCTTGCTTCCATGCATTGATTCATCAACTTGCATTCTCCCCATTCCCTGCGTTCACTTTCTTGCCTTGATTTGAATGTTGATATGCTGCATCAACTGGGCAATCATGAAACCATTCAATTCCGACATGGTGCACGAGAGATGGGTGATACAGGGGACACTGTGGCAGCCGCATCCTCTTTAGGCAATTCAGACCTCTTCAAAATGTTTATCAACCTGCCAGCTCCCCTTATCTATTGTCTTTCCCAAGAGACAATTGGCCATCCATTATCTGCAAACAACACTTGAAAAGATTCTTCCTGCACATGAAAATTTCTACCCTGTAAGCCATAGCTAAGCCTTGCTCTGATTGCAACGTCAAAAAGTCTGGTAGAAGCGATTTAATTTAACACAACACAATCTTATAGACAGCAAGTATCATGACCAAACATCCACACGACACCTCGTTGGGTCCCAAAAGCCAGTGGAACTGACATGGAAGGTATTGATTGTAATGGCAGTCATTATCATAATGATTATTGTTAAAGCAACCCACTGAATACGATACAGACTACACTAAGTCCATACTGCAAAAAGTTATCATCAAATTGGAATAGCAGGCCAAAATATATTTTTGTATTTTCATTGAGGTAACATTCAGCTCTTCTTCTCTCAAAGCATATACTGATTTACCTTCTTGCTGGTCTTTCTCAGAGAACTCCTTCTCCAGGACGCGATCAATCATGTCGGCAAAGCTTCCTTCTTTAGGAGGAGGAGCTGGGATTGAAGTGTTTGCAGTGCTCGTCTCATCAAATCCTTCATCGAATGCATCATCTGCATCTTCATTGATGTCTACAAGCGTTGCAAAACCTAGATCTACTGCACAGAACATCCCCAGCATCAAAATGATGCAGACTCCCTGCCGAAAACCAACAGTCCTCCTATTCCATAAGCTAGGATGACGATCTGCTTGACTAAACTCCCCCATGCTAGCTTTATGGCTGAGATTTAGAGTTACTGGCCTCAAGATCCCATCTGTCTTTCAAAGCCAGGCCCTTTCCAATAACATATACTGTTCAGTGTAATGCTTCTTCCATGTTTGCTCGTCAGAAAACCTCTTCCCGTGTACGGCATGCTTCGATGAAGTTAGATGTGTTCTGCAGACTGCAAGATCCAAAGATGGGAGATACTTGCATAAAATGTAACCGCAGGACGAACCGCCTTGTGACGAAGACTTGGGATTTGTGGAAGGCAGGCGCACTGCAAGGGCGAGGACTGAAAGCCTAACCCTAATCGAACAGAAGAAAATGCGCCGTGAAGTGCAGAAGTAAAATGTGCTAGGAAAAAGCTGAGGCCTAATGGGGCGTCAAGGTGAGGTACAAAGCGGGCGGCGAGCTGTGTCGAAAGCTTCCCGTTGATCGCTCAATACATACTACTCACGATGGAGACGCTTCTCGCGCTCTTTGCCACATTCAGGTGTGTTCGGAATATTCGCTCAACGAAAAGAACATTCATAGCCACCCCAAAACAAATATGATCCTCATGATTTTTATTTTATTTTTAGCGCGGCAAAATCCGCAAACCAAGCCCTTTGTTAATGGCGGCGGGCCCTATGGGTTTTCCAAGGTGGTTTTGGTGTTTTTTTTTTTGTTTTATCATTTTCGGGAGGTGGCGAAGCATGGATTGCCTACCAAGATTTGAGCGTGTCCCGGTACCACGAGTCATCGTCTTCTTCAAAATATGCCTTGTTTTGAAAGCGTGCAAAAATCCCAAGCTTATATTGTGAGGTGAATTTAAAAGTAAAAAAAGATATGATTTTCACAAATTATAATTTCTCAAATATTTAAAAAAACAAACTTTTTTTCATCCAATGTTGTGTAAGAAGACTTTGAATTTTATACACAATATTTGGGAGTTTTTATACTAGGGTCTAAAATTTAAGTATAAGGGATACAGTGGGGCTTCAAGGTGGCCACATCTAAA
Organism: Cibotium barometz; assembly: GCF_041138505.1. NCBI lineage: Eukaryota > Viridiplantae > Streptophyta > Polypodiopsida > Cyatheales > Cibotiaceae > Cibotium > Cibotium barometz. Next base: position 52,715,623 of record NC_141071.1, on the reverse strand, counting down.
ATAAACAAACGGCATGGGCACCCATGTGAGAATCTATTTGTATAATGAAATGAGTTTTATAAGTTTCTTTTATGTATCTCCTTCTACTTAAAGCTATTGCCTACTTTGCCTAGACCTCCATCGATTCAAAATTCATAATAATGAGGGAGCGAGGATGAAGAGACACGTTTCAGCAAACTAAACCTACTTGTTAAAAGTAAGACTGGGCGTTCCACATGAAATCCAAGGCAAGAACACTCTCTCTCTCTCTCTCTCTCTCTCTCTCTCTTCTCTCTCTCTCTCTCTCTCTCTCTCTCTCTCTCTCTCTCTCTCTCTCTCTCTCTCTCTCTCTCTCTCTCTCTCTCTCTCTCTGCCCCCTGCTAGTCCCTTCACCTCCCTTATGGTGTGAACATGTTCGCTTTGCACCCTTGCTCGCGTCGCTCACTGCCTGTCTCCTGTCCACCCACCTGCTAGTCCCTCCGCTGCCCTTTTCCCACCCACCCTTGCTCGTGCCGCTCACTGCGCGTCTCCCTGTTCGCCCGCCCGCTAGTCCCTTCACCTCCCCAATGGCATGAACCTGTTCGCTTCGCACCCTTGCTCGCGCCACTCACTGCCTGTCTCCGTGTTCGCCCGCCTTATTCCCACCCACCCTCCTCAGGCCCCCAAGGCAGCAACATAACTCTCTCTCTCTCTCTCTCTCTCTCTCTCTCTCTCTCTCTCTCTCTCTCTCTCTCTCTCTCTCTCTCTCTCTCTCTCTCTCTCTCTCTCTCTCTCTCTCTCTCTCTCTCTCTCTCTCTCTTCCCTGCCTATGGGAAGCGCTGCAGAGTAATCTCAAGGAATGGCTCTGAGTCTCCAAGAGAAGCTCTAGGCCCTTGAGACGGCAATGAAGGCACTAATCAAGGAGAATAAGAAGACATCCGATTCCAACCTCAATGAGGTGGAGAACAAATTACACTAGCATATCATGGCCCTCGAAGCACAGGTCATGGACCTTGAACAAGAGAACACGGCACTCAAGGAGGAGGTGAGTGCATTGAAAGTGGAACTAGTAGCCATCAAGAACACCGAGAAGGAAGAAGGGGAGATCAATGACAACACTCTCACGGCCATCAAAGAAGAGATCTCCAAGGAGATCACAAAGGACATGGAGGGAAAACTCGAAGCCAAGCAGTCAGGATGGGTTGAAGTGGTGAAGAAGAACATCCGTAAAGAAGTGAGGGCGGTGACTCAAAGTGAAGAACACCAAATCATTTACACCACCATTGAGGAGGAGAAGATGAGGCAAGCCCGCCACCATTGAGGAGGAGAAGATGAGGCAAGCCCGCCACCTCAACATTCGAGTCACAGGTATAGTCGAGACTCTCGACTCCACTCCCGAGAAAGCTTCTATGCACGAAGCTCAGCTACAGGGAAGAGGACCCTCTCCCCTTCACCGAAGCATGGAGAGCCGGGAAAGACTCAACACGCAAGCGAGCCCTCATCCTACAGTTTGCAGGAGAGACGGAGAGGGTTACCTTCATGAGGAAGAGGGTGATTCTACGAGGATCCCATCTATTTGGTTGACGACCTTACAAGGATGCAGATAGAACACAGGAAAACATACATGCCAAGAGTCCTATAGGCCCGGAAAGAGGGCAAGAGAGCATTCTATCGCGATGGTCGTGTCATCATCGACGACAAGGCCACCGATTAGCACCAGGAAGCCTATGGGACATCGGCTATGGAGGATCCAGATTCACAGATACACATAGCAGTTTGGAACTCCAATGGAGCACTTTGGACACATCCCTGGGAGGATGGAGGAGGTCATGGAGGGACGGGACATCATACTACTTACAAAGATGCACCATAGCCTAGAGAGGGGGCTACCCAAAGTAGAGGGCTATCAATGGGAGTTTACATACAGGGGGACCCACACGGCAAAGCACATCGAGAGGATCTGGAGGTATAGCGGTACTCTTCAAGCAAGAGCTACAGGAGCGCCTACAGGTGGTAGCACATGACCAGGAGGAAAGATACATGTGGATCAGACTGCAGTTCTCGGCAGACAGGGTGTTATACGTTGCTCTATGCTACTTCTCTCCTAGAGGATCGAGATATGCCATGACAGCAAAGGAGGAGAGTAGAGGGGAGGAGGAGGACACAGGACCATTGGGAGAGTCACCATATGCAGCCCTTTCATATGAGATCATACACTACTCCAACCTAGGGGATGTCCTCCTTATGGGGGACTTCAATGCACGGACACAGAGCCGATAGTGCAACATTTACGATTTCGAGCACCCCGAGGTGATGCACACACTAGAGGTGGAGGACACGGGAGCTTGTAGGGTGTCAGAGGACATGGGGCCGGATAACACCATATATGGTCATCACTAACTTGAGCTAGGAGCGCGACACCATCTCGTTATTTATAAGGGATGAGACAGTGGTAGGATTCAGGAGCACTGACATGCTTTCCACGATCAGGGGAAGCACATTGGACTATATCATGGGGTCCATGGAGACCACACAGGCAGTGACATCTTTCACCATCCCCCCTGTCCTATTGGTGCAGATCACACATACTTCTTACTGTCACTGGCGAGCTCCACACCAGCACCCACACAGTCCACACAAGCATCGCATACAACTTTCTACTTCACCATGACTTGGCAGACATATATGAGCATCATGTATATGACAGGCTACTTTAGATGGATCCCCTGTCACCTCTAGACACACTCACCACCCACCAGCTGTCATCTCTACTACATACGGCTGCAACCCGCAGCTCCCCCCATCATACACACATTGCACACACGAATAGATTTGGAAGCATGCCCCAGAATCAGTGGTATGATGATGAGTGCAGAGATCTATATAGACACCTCCGTGCCTAGAGAGCACGGGGGACCATTACACAGAGACAGGTGAGCCGACAGATGAGGACCCTCACATGCCGTAAGAGGCGTGCATATGAGGAGGCACAGTACTGGGATATATACCACCTACTCTTCATGAGTAGAGATGCAGCCACTACATGGCGCAAGATGAGAGAGCCTCGCCCTCGTACCCCGATTGAGGATCGACACACATGGCACACATATGCAAAGAGCCTCTACCATATTCCTCAGCAGCTGCCCATACCACAGCCACAAGAGTCCCACCCTACCACCTCTACTTTCTTTACCGCCTCGATGGTAGAGAGAGCTAACCGCCGGTTACAGCATGGGAGATCGACTGACCACACATGTATATAGAGTGAGCATCTTATTTATGCAGCTGACACACTGGGACCCTTTGTTGCTCACCTCTTTAATAGGGCACTAGTGGAGGGCCGACCAACTGAGTGGACTATGCACACCATCGTGCCTCTCCACAAAGCGGGAGACATGCTAGACCCCAGCAACTACAAGACTATCATGATTGGTCATACATTGGCCAAACTTTATGGCGCAGTGCTCGAGGCAAAGTTGAGCTCATATGCAAAGAAGGAGGGACTGCGAGCACCAGGGCAGGCTGGATTCCGACGAGCTTTCTCCACTATTGACCATATATTCACTCTAAGATGTCTGACTGACCAGGCTAGGGTGCGGGAGAAGAGATTATACTACTGCTTTGTGGATTTTCGCAAAGCATTTGACACGGTGCCATGAGAGAGACTCTTCCAGCGCCTACAGTCATTAGGGATCCCATCAGATATGGTTTGGGGCATATATGCTTTATATGAGCAGATCCTCGGGCGCATACGATGCCCCGTGGGGGCTATCTGATGTTATTGTTGCTAGCACCGTAGGTGTGAAGCAAGGATGCCCACTCTCTCCTACACTATTTGGGCTATACATTGATGAGGTGGCTGACTTCATTGGTCACAGTGGTGAGGACGGGGTAGACATCTCAGTTACCACAGTCCACACTATGCTATATGCAAATGATATTTTTCTGGTCTCTGAGTCGCAAATGGGACTACAGCACCATCTCCATGCACTCATCTCCATGCACTCGACGACTTCGGCACATAGAGGGGGCTTACAGTGAACCTTGGGAAAACCAAGGCCATGACTTTCCACACCTCATGGGGCCGACGACGGTCCATCTTCACACTAGCAGGAGGACAGGTAGAGTTGGTAGACTCATATGTGTACTTGGGGATTACATTTACGACTCCGCTAAGAAGATTTACTATGGCACAGGCAGCCAGGGATAGACTCACACGAGGGTATGTAGCTCTAGCATGGCTAGAGCTACATACCCTCGTGTGAGTCTATCCCTCTAGCCATGCTAGAGAGAGAGTGTCACCAGGCACACTTCCAGGAGCCCCGCACGAAGTGGTGGTTGTTTGACACACTAGTCACCCCTACTTTGATGTATGCTGCAGAGCAGTATGGGCACCTGGGCTCGCCACCTTCACATGGTCTCAGATAGAGAGGCCTCAGATTCTCATGCTTTCACGGATGATCCGCAGCAAACCCTCCGTCCCACATGACATTGTCCGGACGGAGTTTGCTGCACCTCCTATGCTAGTAGAGGCCCTCTTCCAGACGATCTGCTTCATGCTGAGGATTAGAGATATGCCATCAGATCGACTCTCACATAGAGCTTTTGAGGCGTCCAAGCAGCTCGCAGAGAGTGGAGATAGGAGATCATGGTATTCACATATGATACAGTGGCTCACTCAGGCATGGTCTTGACATAGATCACCTGCCACCTTTCCAATATTATATACATGCACCACACATCCAGCTCTCTCAGAGTGAGAGGAACAGAGTCCTTTGGCAGGATTTATGGCAGCGATACACTCAAGAGACTTGGATTACACCCAATCAGCCTCTACCGCCAAAGAATCTATACTACAGAGATCAGTCTATGTGTATCTCAGCGGATGGATTCATACAGAGACTTGGATGCATGGATGTGTACATGCCTCACAGTGCCCAAGTGGCAATTGGCCAGTTGAGAGTGTCATCACACCAGCTTGAGATTGAGGCAGGTAGGGCAGCACGGATCCCTAGAACAGAGAGGATATGCAGACTATGCTATGAGGAGGTTGAGAGTGAGGAACATTATGTATGCAGATGTAGAGCATATAGTGTCATTAGAGAGAGATACACCACCATCTTCAGTGGACATCCCTCACTCCGCCATATCATGGAGTTGGCAGACCAGCGCAGATTTGGCTAGTTCTTGCTAGAGACACAACGCCACAGAGAGACACTGCTACGGACTCATACCACAGGGAGAGGTGGACGACAGCTCCAGCTCACTGATTTCTTCCAGAGATCTATCCTAGTGCCTACCCTGACACGGGAGGGGGTTACACTTCAGCGCATTGCAGACCTCCAAGCCAGACGAAGACCAAGAGCACCAGGCTACCAAACTCCCAGACTACATTAGAGGGAGATCACAGAGATACGGGCTCGACATCAACACCATATCCAGGAGCGGCTAGCTCACTTACACTCACACCCGTAGATCATGCTCCAAGGTATTTTTGCCTCGCCATCGCCTATGTATTACACCCCCATTATGGTACTGGTTGGAGCTAGACAAATCTGCATTGCATTCTTGTATACCCTACACATATAGGTTGCATACTGAGCCTCTAGCAGTAGTGCTCCATCCATCACACCCCCTTACTAGCTCAGTACTTTCATAGTTTATTTCATGTTCATTTTGTCCTTTTTTTTTCTGGACATCCAGAAGACATTGACAGTTGTACATTGATTTGTCTCATAAGTCAAGTTCGGCCTCTAGTAGATGTTGATACAAACTCTCTCTCTCTCTCTCTCTCTCTCTCTCTCTCTCTCTCTCTCTCTCTCTCTCTCTCTCTCTCTCTCTCTCTCTCTCTCTCTCTCTCTCTCTCTCTCTCTCTCTCTCTCTCTCTCTCTCTCGGATTTGCACAATTTATGCTACAGCATATCCTTCACCTTCCTTCCTTTACTCTTCTTCTAACTTCTACAGATCCCATACTATCCTTCTTTTTCCTATCATTCAAGCATCATTTCATTCCTTTTTAGTTGATTTTACTGTGATTAGGACCTTGTAAATGTTAATTTACTATGATTAAGACCTTGTTAATGTTAATTTATTGTGATTAGGACCTAAATGTTAACTTAGTATGATTAGGACCTTGTAAATTTTGTATATATTTTCTCCAGATACTTCATTCACCATGTTCGCATATGTTTAAATTTCTCTTGAATGTTTATTTTCATGTTTAAGATTTCAAAGGTATATTTTTGCAATTTAAAGATTCTTAACTTCTTTAATGTCAAAAAAAATAAACTTTTAATTTATGTCAAAAATTTGAAACCTTTAATCAACCGTACTATTGTGAGGTGATGTTCTCTGTAAAGAAGGTTCATATCCTATGTATAACAATATCTTTGAGATGTTCTCTTTTGCCACAAAGAATTACTATGCTATGTGAGCTTTTTATCATGGTAAATGCAATTGATTGCTAATTTCCATTTACCAAAGGCCGCCACGGTCTCCAAGGATCATGTATGGTGATCGTAGTTTGATCAAATTTGTCATATGGAGAGAGAGAGGGGGGGGTATATTAAGCGTCTATCAAAGACCCAATGGGCCTATGCAACCAAATCGATCCAATAATGTCCATGGTATATCTCATCATGGAACAAAAAATAAAATAGAACAAATCAAAACTATCTCTAATGTCCATGGTATATCTCATCATAGAATAAAAAATAAAATAGAACAAATCAAAACTATCTCTTTGGAGTGGTACAAAAAATGTCCATGGAAATCTCATCATAGAATACAAGGAACATGAAATATGAGAAGAGCATCAGCCCCCAGTAGATGGTATACCGCTCTCCATTATATCAAGCAAAGGGCTAATGAGTATAGCCAAGAGGTCCCACTTAGCTATGTCACATGGAAAGGTAGCTCAATGGCAATGGAGCATGTCCTAGGGATGATCTGATGGAGTGGATCGTGGTCGTTATCTGAGGGGCCATGGGCATCAGGCACATTGGAGTGTGCCTGATGGGCATCAGGCACATTGGAGTGTGCATGCTTGGCCTGAGATAACTCCCTCTTGGGCAAGGTGGGTCCACAAATAGCTCGATCAGGATCCACGAGATCCACTATGTCCTCCTCTTGGGTCTAGAAGAAGCTGGTGATGGTTAGTTGACAAGGGGCATACGATACTCGAGGGTGGCCCTCGAGTGCTAGTTGTCTCGAGGACTTTAGGGTAAGCCTCGGGTACATATGGGGATCGAGGTATGTGACTGTTTGGAAGAGTGCATCCACTACCATCAAGGCTGCAACAAACTATGCCTAGATAATCTTGTGCCAGACCGATGGTTTGTTATGGGACCATATGGGAAAACATACTGACATGGGCCCCTTCAACTCACTATCAATCCCCATCAGATAAAGCTGGCCCCCTGAAAGTTGCTCCATACATACATCAAGGTTGGTGTGATGAGGGAGTTAAAAAACTAACCCTTCATCCTCGGCTCTCAAAAATGTGCCTAGAAGTGCTGTCGCGCCCAAGTAACCTTAAGGTATGGATCATATGGGAAAACCTAATGACATGAGGCCTCTCAACTCACTACCAATCCCCATCAGATATATCTAGCCCCCAAAAATGTGCCTAGAAGTGCTATCGTGCCCAAGTAACCTTAAGGTATGGATCATATGGGAAAACCTAATGACATGAGGCCTCTCAACTCACCACCAATCCCCATCAGATATATCTAGCCCCCAAAAAGTTTCTCCGTACATTAGGGTTAGTGTGATGAAGGAGTCAAAAAACCAACACTTCGTCCTTGGCTCCTAGAAATGTGCTAGAAGCACATTTCCAACAAGAAGTGCCTAGAAGCACTACCGCCCAAGTAAGCTTAAGGTTAACATATCACCGTGTCACTTTGGCATGTGCTCTGTGCAAACCATGGTAAAGCGTGGGCCACTAAAAGTGACACTAGGGTAGACATAGGATTAGATAATATCCACAAGATCCCCTCTATATGTGAAGCTCAATTTGGATGTGAAGGGGCGGGAGGTATTGAAGACCATTATCGTGGTTTTACTAAGGTTAACACGTCCCACTGAGTTCAAAATTTGTATAAAGCATCCAAATATCTCTGAAGCCCCTTGGTTGAATTTGAAAGGAGGATAATGTCATCTACAAAGAGTAGTAGGGATCAATATGCCTACCAATGTGGAACCAGCCCCACATAATGTGTCACGGAGTGAGATTTTTGGAATATTTTAGTATCTAATTTTTGTAAAAAGAAAGCTTGTAGAGCAAGCTTGGGCTAAAATAGCCATATATTTTTTTTTTATAAAATAAAATACTTAAAAATTACTCAAGCAAGGATGCTTTTGGCACACACTTGGGTGAGACCCAATCTAGTGTTTCTCTTCAGTTTCTATATTTTGATTGCACGTGCTTCTTGAGGTATGTCTTTTCTTGTTTCAGTGGTATCAGAGCCCTAGTGATGCTCCAAAAAAATTTGAGACAACAAAAAAAAGCTTTGAATATAGCAGCACTCAAACGGCCATGTAACAAGCAGCAACAGTCGCGCGGGCACAAGTCCCAACAATGGACACCGGTCACATAGTAGCATGACGCTCAAGAAACGGGCTAGCCGCGGCAGCATTGAGACCACATAGGTGACAAGAACAACCAGATACCAACAATGATGGACGTTACCAACAATGATGGATGTTACCAACTGCTGGACCGTCAACAACAAGGGCCAGCATACGGCCACGAGGAGAAGCCTCTCACTCTCCCATAAGTCGGACATTAAAGGAGCCCTTTGTGCTTCTTATACTGCACTCTGCGTGGCAGCTTGGCAAGCCGCGGGAGAAGGAGAAGAAGAGAAGAAAGAGAAAGAAGAGAGAGAAGAAGAGGAGGAGGAGGCGTAAGTAACCAGGTAATAAGCTTGCCATACAAACCACATGTAACAAACATTGGAGGCCCCAAACATACGTCGATGTACACCAAATATATTAATATTTATAATGGATTCACCTATGATATTAACATAATTTGGCATGATGAAAAGATAATCCAAGCATTCTCAAGGGTAGAATAATATTTTTAAGAGAGCTTAAAATACTTTCTCATAACACTTAATATTTACAATGGATTCACCTATGATATTAACCTAATTTGGCATGATAAAAAGATAATCCAAGCATTCTCAAGGGTAGAATAATATTTTTAAGAAAGCTTAAAATACATTCTCATAACACTTAGCCTGAACCAAGCTTTGATACCATGAAAAGGTTGGGAGAGGAGAGAGAACTTAAGCTCTTACAAGCTTACACACACTCACACAAAAATGGATGAGACATATATAGAAATGGAAGGCTGAAATCGTTTTCTACTTGTTGCTTCTTAAAAGACGTCTATGGTGGAAGATAAGTGAAAACTAACATAGATACTAGAGTATTGTGTACAAGCGGTCCATTATGTGAACATGCTAAGTAGGTGAGCCGCTGGCAGCATGATAAGTATGGCATAACTCGATTGGACTAGGTAGGTGTAGTCTAATTGTAGAATCACTGGCAAAGATCCGTCGTGTGAGCTAGCGCCAGTGGTGTAAAGGTGGAACAATGGTCACCTAGGCACATCATGAGTGCCAGCTCATATTGAGCTTAACATCTCTACACTTCGTAAAGGCCCTGGGCTTCTAGCATCTTGATGAGATCTAACATTGCTCAAGGTTTGGTTAAAACTCTATTACTTGGGGTTACTGCTGTTAAATTTGCAGCAATGTGATGAGCTATGGTGGATCAAATGCTAGAATCGACATCATTAACAAAGAGATTAGGGTGAGCAATTAATTGATAGCATAATGTAGGCATGGATAATAAAAAACCAGCAAATTCTCATTAGGCCAATGCCTCAATTTATAGAGTTCACATCCAAGCATCTAATCCCACTGATCTCTCCTTGATTCACTCCACCTCTTTTGCTTGATTCTCTCCACCTCTTCCTAGAACATCTCCACACATCCTAAATCTTCTCATGCTACCCTTTATTCTCTCCCAGTAGATACCTCTCACCTTTTCATAGCTTCTCACTCATTTACAGATTCTCTTTTACAGCCTCTTGCTAAGGGCTTGTTCCCGCACACACCCTATTCACTTGTATATTTCAACACCTCCCCTCAAGTGAATAATCCTAGCACACCTCGACCCTATACCAAGTTTCCCTCTTACTTGGTAGTCCGCGACCAGTGCCTCAAGTCCCTAAACTCATAGTCCTTGACACTCTCTCTCTCTCTCTCTCTCTCTCTCTCTCTCTCTCTCTCTCTATGTGTCCAAGGCTACTACAAGTGCCCGTGACCTTGACTAAAGTGCTCACACATACATCTACCACATGACCTACATCATCGGTGGCTCATAAGTGGTTTTACTCTGTTGGGGCAAGTTACATTGGGTTGTGGGGTTTCTCTCTCTATCTCTCTCAGAAAAGATGATCTGACTCCACTTCCTTAGGAGCCTCCATTTCTAGTGATGTGTGGAAGATTTTAAAGAGAGCTTATGCTGCATTCATATGTTTTGGATATACTTACTTAAATAATGTACTTCAAGGGACCTAGGGAATACTTTAAAAAGGCAATAGCCTATATGAGGAATCTTGATGCTCATTGGAAAAGGATTAAGTGCATGGCCTTACAACCGAATTCTAAGGATAAACTTTCATTTTAGTTTGGGGGAGATATAATTGTAAAAATTTTCTTTTGTTGAGGCTTCTTTATTGGCAATGTATAATATATACGTGTGGTGATTATCTATGTGGGACCTAACATGTACAAGAAGCTACACTTATGTGAATACTTTCTCATAAGTTTTAGATGACACCTTGGGAAGCTTGTACAAGAAGCCATGGTAGGAGAAGCCTAATGGCTTGGCAGCAGTAGCTTGGTGGATCATCTTCATCAATAGATTTATGATGATTTGACTCCAAATATCTATTTTCACATGAAGGATTCTAAGTTTTCTATATAATATTATGTATTGGGTGTGAGAATGAGTGGCATGTTTATTATAAATAAACACTTACCATGGATATGATTTATAAATGCATTGGTATGAATTATAGTGCTAAATGAATCATAAAATAAGAGTAGGCCTAATGTCTACATGGAATGGTAGTTATAGTAAAATAAGATCCATAACACAAGCCAAGCTTGTGGAGATATGTGGAGAGCATGTGAAAGAGTGTGGAAGTATGCATAATAGAGAAGAACCCTTCTAGAAGGAGATGTTGGATATATGTATTCGAGGGGCCTTTATGTGGAATCAAGGTGGGGTTTAGCCTATCTTTGTCTTAAAAAGAAATCAAGAAGACACATGTTAAAAAGTAGCCAAAAAGGATATGTGATAGTGATATCCATGCTCAGGCAATCCAAAGTTGAATGCTTATTCTATCTCTTAATGTAATTCTTGAGAATAGGGTTAGAAATCTTCTATATAAGGGGCCATCTTGGTCAGTTATAAGACATATATAAAAGAGATACGTATATAAAAGAGATATCATTGTCTCTTTTCCTTCTTGTTTAGGTATAACACCCCCTTGGTAGCTCTGGGAGCTACACATCTCCAATTGAGGAGCTGTCTTTGTAGATGCTTGCTTGCACAAGAGAGAGAGAAGAGAAGAGAAAGGAGACAATGTAAGGGTCAATTCGAGAACTAGCATTTAGACAACCCTAATGAGCATTAACTCCTCGTGAGGCCACCACCACCACTTGTATCACTCAAGTGGAGATTCCCACAAGCTAGGTGAGAAGCAATGAGAGAAGGAGCTATATGGAGAGCTCAAATCCTACTCAATACCTTCATGTGTGCAAGAGAGAGAGAGAGAGAGAGAGAGAGAGAGAGAGAGAGAGAGAGAGAGAGAGAGAAAGAAGAAGAATAAGAGGCAAGCAATGAGAACCTCACCTATATGCACTTACACACAATCAAGCAAGTAAGCATGGATGCACATAAGCTTACCACGAGAGTCACGAGAGTCACGAGAGAGAGAGAGAGAGAGAGAGAGAGAGAGAGAGAGAGAGAGAGAGAGAGAGAGGGAAACTCAATTGTGATAATGGGATTATCCCTTTTCATATTTCATAAGTTACTTATATACATGAGCTCTCTTTTTACAATGACCGCCCATTAAACAATTGGGGGCCCAAAACTAGTTCTTCTAGCTCTATGTACACCTAGGCTTATGCTCATGGCCGGCATTACACAAGTTGTAAGCTCGATCATCCCATGTATCTTTTATATGAAGCTAGATACCCTAATATATTTTGGAAAGATACTTATAGTAGAGGTAATGATATAATGTTTTAAAAGCAGTTTACATAAAAATGAGTTACATGAAGCGTAACCAACCTGAAAATATGTTGTAAAGCTCACATCTGACCACCTTACAGTAGCCTAAGAAAATGGCACCAAGGGGGGTGTTGAGAAATGTGATGCCATTGAGCACAAGGAAGAGGTAGGGAGTGAGAATGAGCAGCCAAGCAAGAGCAAAGTCTAACATAAAGCCACATGATCAAAGGGAATTATCCAACATTGATGTATAAGACCAAGGGTGTACCTCCTCCTCACCTTCTCATATAAAAGGGGGCCATTTCAAGCAATGAACATATCACTTGCACTTATCTCTCGAGTCTCTTTATGTATCCAAGCTAATTTATCTTGATGTTTGATTTTACTTCAATGCATCTTAATTAGCACACACTCATTATGAGTTTTCTTCATTTCTATCCACCTTAGATTAATGTTATCATTAGTGTAGGATTAGTTGATGATTAGGTAGATGTCTTGTCATTAGGAGAGCTTCATCCATGATTCTTAACACACACTCACTTACAAACTTATACAGTGTTAACCCCATTTTGGGCTTAACAAAGGCACTCTCTAATACAAACAAGAGTAGCACAATAAGTTTCATCATATAGAGGTACTATAAACATATATATTATGAGAAAATCTGGCAAATGATCAAGCTTAGTAGTTTAGTGTTTAAGTTTGGGCACCCAAGTGTGAATAAGGGCCAGTTATATATAAGATAATTTCTCACAATTCCCCTTTATTCTCAGTGAGCTGTAGTTATCTTCTTAATCTTTGCTCTTATGTGTGGATGAGAGAGAGAGAGAGAGAGAGAGAGAGAGAGAGAGAGAGAGTGAGAGAGAGAGAGAGAGATTTGAGAGTAGTTCTTATAGATGTGCCTCTCTATGCTTTGTGTGAGAGAGTGCAGAGAGTGAGGGAGGTGAGTCCTTGGAGGGAGGTGCAACAAACTTTTTGGTTACCATAAGAGGGAGACTTGGGAGATTGGAGCTAGTAAACACTAGTGGATCTTGCAAGTAAAAGAGATTCTCGGCTGGAAGAAAGGTAAGACTTCCATGATGCTTGTTGCTTGTTGCTTGTTTCACTGCTTGCTTGAATGGAAGAGTAGAAATATGATATAACAAAGCAACTTGTTCATGCCATCATCCAATATTGTAGAGAGATTGTAAGTCACTTGTACATGATAGGTAACAAGGTGTTCGTTTAGTCACTTTCAAAATAGTGTTCCAAAGAAACTTGCTCATGGGCACTTTTAGCTATCCTTTCCAAGATTTAGTTATGGAGGGAGGATGCTTAATTGGGCATAGATCCTCCTCCTCCTAAGCTAGGTTCACGTTCATCTGTATGGGATCTTAAATTACCATTAATCCATTCAGATGAGACCCTCTAAAGTTACAAATTTCCTTGTAAAAGAGAACTTATTGAAACTCAAACCTTGGAAGACAAGGCTATGAGGTTTGCTATGTCTCACAAGTGTACTCATGTTCTACTCTCTTTAAGGTGGGCTAGGACCTACCAATGTGAAAGGGATGCTCTTTGATTCTTCCCTTGGAGGTGGCGCCTTTGAAGGGGATGAGATAAAGTTGTCACCAATTACTTCAAAGAAAATGCTATGTTCGTATGGTGACCCTAGAAGGCCAATTCCTATTGAGTCCTCCCTCATTGCATCTAGCAATGTGGGGCTAGATGGATTAGATCTAGAGCTAGAGGCTCCAAAATTAGTTCTAGATATGGCCTCTTGAGAATGGTTATGGGTTTATCTAATTCCTTAGACAAAACTCTGAGGTTCCCTCATTGGGTATATGGTCAGACAGGGTTAGTGGTTCATACACTAAACCACTTGCTCTAGCTCTAGCTCTAGCTCTAGTTCAATAGGCACCTTACTCACACAAGCTCTTAGGCTTGGTTCTTTCACTCTTTCTTGAACACAAGGTTGGGATACTCCTTTGAAAGGTTTGCGTAGTCTATGGGTTTCCTCTCTTTGTGAAGAGAGGAATTAAGTAGGAGATCGTTGGCTTCTCTACAAAGGGAGGGAGCTTTGGAGCTCTCATCCGAACTGCTTTCAAGAAATATAATCCTGCATTATTTCTTCCTCCTATTGCTTGAGGTTATAGATCTATAATAGGGCTCTATCTAGCTTCTACAGGGTTTGCGTAGTCTATGGGTTTCCTCTCTTTGTGAAGAGAGGAATTAAGTAGGAGATCCTTGGCTTCTCTACAAAGGGAGGGAGCTTTGGAGCTCTCATCCGAACTGCTTTCAAGAAATATAATCCTGCATTGTTTCTTCCTCCTATTGCTTGAGGTTATAGATCTATAATAGGGCTCTATCTAGCTTCTACAGGGTGATAATCCCACTATGAAAGTGTGTCTCAAAATGGCCTTTCAAGTGGGTTTAGTGACCTTATAATAACTATTGGTTAGCTTTACCTTTAAGGCAAAGTATGAATGAGTAGATCTTGGTGGGATCATCAATCCATCCCATGTCCTTGAAAATTTGATCAAAATTCTCTAGGTATTGAATTGGGATCTCTAGTTCCATCAAACTTGGTTATCATCCTTGAGATTTGGATTGGCTTAGTTTTTGCCAACTTTGAGCCTACCCCCCTTGCCATTTTAAACACCATCCTTAGTATGTCTTCTACATATTTACGTGGCAGTGGAACATAAGGATGTGGTAGATATTCACATTGCAGTAGAACATAAGGATGTGGTTATACAAAACCCTCTAATTCAAAGTATGGGATCACTTGCCTTATAGGATTGGGCTGTGCAGTTTCCAATGCCATCGCCTATTGGCTTTGAGGTTGCATGCTTGCTAACAGTGATGAGAAAACATTATGTGATAAATGCTTACATGGATCCCTTTATGATGTAGTGGTCCCAAACATTTGCTCTTTACCCTTTCTCATGTTCCTTATTCCTTGTCCAAAAATGGAGAAGAGCTCAAACTTGGTTCCGTGGTGAAGGCACTTCCAAATTGAGCTCTTGTGGAAAGAGGGACTCATGCTTGCACTGTGTATGCTCGTTTGTTGTGTGTATTGTGGGACATTTATTCTCCTAGTGGTACACCAAAAGTGACATGTCTCATTTACCATAATTGCAATTGCTAGGTTGCTTGTTGGTGGTCATGTTTAGCTTGGGATAAACCCAACTCAGGATCATGACATCGAATGTTTAAGACATTGTAGTGTCTGACTTGGTTTGACCGCTTGATGAGGAAGAAAACCTTGAGGTTCTTGGTCCTGCTCCCACTCTTTCACTAGAGTTACACCCAAAAATAGGGTGGTTGAATGCCTTTTTCATAAAATTTAAAGTGTTTTTTACAAAGCCATTTGGTGAACCTAGAGGTTAGAGAATTGTTTGTGGCTCCTATTCTAGGTGTATTGGCATTTATGTATGTGTTTCGTTGGCTTATTTCTTCCCAAATATCCTTGCTTGAGGTGGATCTGAAGGAGTCTAGATTGAAGGCTTGGTGGGTTTGAGGCAATGTGATTTGATGTGCTATAGAGTCGACTATGTTATTGTTTTCAACAATTAGTTCAGATCGGGTTTGCATCAAAGATCCCTAGGTAGTTCTTCTAGTGTAAGTTGAAATGGTTTCAGGCACATTCTTTTTTCATGCTACTGGGCTTATGTCTGTAGGTCACATGTCTAGGTTCACGCTATAGGCATATGTCTATAGGTGCATGTGTCTGGGCTCGCATTGTGTTGGAAAAAAGGCCTAGGTCTTCACATCCATTTATAAAAGGGGGGCATTGAACCTAGCTCATTAACTTATTCAAGTGTTGTCGAGTGAATTGAAGAAGAAGAAATCTTGATATGGATCACAAAAATCCTCTAAATTAACACTACCCAACCATACTAGACACACACTTTTGCTACCATATTAACACCATCAAGCATTATGCTATGCCTAATCTCACATGCTCGTGCTGCCAATGAAGTCCCAATTATGCATGCCTTCATATCCTTGGTTCATCACAATAGGGCATATTTACACATAATATCCTTGATCTAGATAATCCATCACATTGCATAAACTCATTAGGACATAATGGTCTTGCTTGCATTGAACAGGTCTTTTGAAGATGCCCTCTCATTAATGCCACACCATAATTGCTTGTACAATTTACATATGTTGTGCTTGTACCTGTGTACTTTAAACATTCACTTGCATTTTCTTGACCAACACATGAGGATCTTCAATTCATTTAAACATGGCTTACAATGTCCATGCCCTTGGACAACACCATAAAGCTTGAGCATAAGATCAAAATAGAAAATTCTATATGGAGAAGGAAGCCCCAATAGAGTGCTCATCCAACCCTAGTGGTACTTATTGGCAAGCATACTCTAGCCATTGAAATTGCAAGAGCTTTATACCTTAGCCCCACATACATTTATTGTGTGAAAAGAAAATCATTATTCTTACACCTCTTAGTGCTTAACTATGGTAATTCTCTCCCCTTGGCTATGAAAGCCACCACATAATCCCCTCCTCTACTTTGTTAGTTATCTCCATCATAATCTCCTCTTGGAGGTGCTACTTGACCTCCATAAAAATTTATAGCTTGTGGAGTTTACTTGGAACTTGGTTTTTGCCACCACTACCATAACGGAATATACCACTTACACTACCACTACCTTTGCCGACTAGCTGCTGCGGCTTGATTTGCTTAATCATCGGCCAATCCATACCATAACCACAAATTATGCCTTGGTTTCCATAATTATTCCCTTGCCCACCATAATCACCACTACTGCTTTAGGCACTATAGCTATCCCCCCATCATAACCATTGCTCATACGACCCTAATTCCCTCCACCATAGTATCCACTATTTTGGTCTAATTGGTTGTGTTCCACTGCTCCGCTTTTCAAATCCATGCTTGTTGCCATTATTGTTGCATTCAACTCTCTACGTGAAGTTATCATTTCCACAACTTATGTTAGGGGAAAAATCACTCTCCTCTCCTTGGCCTCCACCACCATGACCTCCTCCTCCAGCCTACCTCTCAAGATGTTGATGCCAACACTCTCTCTTGGGTCCCAAGCTCCACGCACACATAGGCTTCATCTTTTGATGTCAACTATCATCTAGAAACATGGCTTCTTTTTTCACAACTATGATCGCACACTTGGGTTGGTTTGGGGATGGTTTTGCCACCACCTTCCTCCTCCTTAATTCTCATGACCCCCACTTTAACTCTTTTGTGCACCCCCTTATATCTACCTTGATCTGATGGTGGTAGCTTTCTCTTGATGTTGCCTTCCTTCTTAAGCCTCCCTGCATGAACGTCACATGTATTCAAAGCTCCTAATTGGCTAGCCAAAATGCTCAGTATGGCATACATTCACACCACCTCGACCTTCACATAACCGGTCTACCCTAAGATTTTATTTTTAGGGCCAACTTGACCTTCACATAACCAGTCTACCCTAAGATTCTATCTTTAGTGCCAACTCGCCACTTATTCCCATTGCCCAACTACCTTTGAAATACACCAAGTCTCAACACTAAAAGTGCATTCATATACTACCAAACTTAAGTTCATCCACACATTTGAAGAAGTCTCCAATCCACCCACCGAATTTCACTATTTAAATGCCATGCCCTGCTATATATATATATCATCATGTGAACCCACAAAGATGCACACATTACACTTATGTACAATCCAAAAAATACATAATGTGTTGGCTTCACCAAGCCTTGCTCATACAAAAGGTCCAAACACCACATATGTACACTACAAAAAACCTTGTTAGCATAGAAAATAAATCCCTCAACATATGTAGGTTCATGCTTTGGGTTCACACCTCTAAACTCATGCCTTTAGGTTCATGTATCCAAGTTCACATTTCTAGGCTCACGCCTTTAGAATCACACCTCTAGGGTCATGTATCTAGCTAGGTTCATGTATATAGATTAAGTAGGTTCACGCCTTTAGACTCACTCCTCTAGGCTCATGTCTACATGGTCACATCTGTAAGCTCACATCTTTTTTATATGTACTCGGCTCACGTACTTCACTTGATAAAATAAGCCTCCTGGGGCATGGAAATATAAGAATTGGGTCTATTGCAAGGTTGGTGTGCACTTATTGGTGCACTTATTGGGTAATAATTATACTTTAATTTCACAATAATTTTGAGAAGGACAAGAAATTTCTTTGGAATTTGTAGCTAGTATAGATTGTATGGCAAAAAAATATTCTAAGGACATGAGTAGGTGTGTCCTTACAAGTCTTATGGAATTAATAATTGGTATATAAAATGTTAGGTATATGAGTAGATGTGTCTGTACGAGTCTTATGGAAGTAATAATTGGTATATACAATGGTAGATGTATTTGTATGAGTCTTATAACTGGTATATACAATGTTAGGTATACCTACCTCTAGATTCATGTTTGTAGGCTCACTTCTCAAAGCTTATGTCTACAAGCTCACTTCTCTAAGCTTATGCGTAGATGTGTCTATACGAGTCTTATGGAAGTAATAATTGGTATATACAATGTTAGGTATACCTACCTCTAGATTCAGGTATGCAGGCTCACTTATCTAAGCTTATGTCTACAGGCTCATGTGTCTATACTATGGCTCACATATCCAAGCTCACATCTCACATGTCCAGGCTCATGGCTCACATGTATGAGATCACGTGTCTAGACTTACTTCTTTTTTTGTGAGACTACTATGGGCTCACATCCCCTACCTGAGAGGTGATTTGGCTAGGTTTTAATAGTTTTTATGAGGTTTTGAACTTAATGGAATATGATTAAGGTCCTAATCCTAATTAAGGGTGTGTGAATAAAAAGTTTTTTTTAAATTTTTTGATGGATTTGCAAGCTTCTAAGCTACCAATTCAACGATGAATGAAAAACTCATGAACTCTGCTTTAAAAGAACCGACGATAATGCAAGTTTAGATCCAATAAGAAACTCCAAAACAACTAACGATAATGAATTTGGTAATTGTTTACCATGGTAATGGTCATTAGCCAAATGGTGTGAGGGGTGGGTGGGTGGCCTAAACAAGGTCCAGGTCTCCCATGGTAAATCATTGTGTCATTGTCCACCAAGGCTGGGGGGAACTCCAACTCAAGGCGAGTGAGTTCCACAAGTGTTTTTGTTTTAGCCACATCGTGAGATTGACTACGTGTATAGGGATCTATACGTTTGGGGGCTCTTTAGGTCTTCTTTTGTATGGTGTGGGTCTACCTCAAGATGTGCCCTCCATTTTTCATTGTCAGTCTCTCATTTCTCCACTTTTTTCTTGTCCTAGGTGAGAGGTCCATAGTAGCACTTCTGCTTGCTACCCTTAAAGTACCCTTCCATCTCAATCTCATCTAGGGTCTCTCTCTTTGTTGCATCTTGAGTAGATTAGATGTAATCCATCCCCTTCCTCGCTATCTAGCGATATAATCCATGGCTGAAAGCCTTTGTACTTAAGTTTTTGTTTGATATTATTGACTTTGTACATCAACACAATGTCTCCTACCTCGATACACTTGTCCTTAAGTTGGCCAATTAAAACATTGCTCATATTTTTTCAACGATCAAGCCCCGTAAGCGGATCGCAATCTTTGCTCACTAACTTGCTTAAAGACAACTAACCTCTCCATGAGTGAGGTTATGTTTGCAATTTAGAGGCTTAGGACCAAGGTTTCCATTAGCATGATGTGATGTTGATAGCAACCTTGTATGTTATGTGATAGGCCCATAGAGCAAAGTGCAATTTATGCTCCCAAAAAATCGCTCCTCAATACTTCTAATGTGTTGGTGAGAATAGTACACAATGTCTTGTTTGTGCTCTCGGCCTGGTCTTGCGGTGGGTAGTAAGTTGTCAAATTTCTATGCACCACAAGAATCTCTTTGAGAAAGAACTCAATGACTTCATTTATAAAATATGTAATGTGATCACTCACTAAGAGGTAATCACATTCCTGTAGAGAAACTTTGCTCATAGCTCTCATCGCATCAACATTTTGCATAGCTTTATCCTTGGCCTACTTTGTGAAATAATCTAGGGTAATGGTGATGAAATGTGCCTAGATTCCCTTAGCAGCTAGTGGGTTAATGGGACCCATTAAGTCCAAACCCCATTTTTTAAATAACTGCTCCAAATTACCAAGGTTAGGGCATTCCGTCCTTCTCCTTGGAGTATGGCAAACCAAGGTTAGGGCCATTGAGTCCTTCTCTTGTTTTTACTATGGTGAACCTTTTACATTCATCAAAGTGTTTGATAAAATTAGTTGTGTCTAGAAAGAGTGTAGGGAAAACCTTGTGAGCAAACATGTCCTCGGCAAACTGTCCACCTAGAAGAATGGGCTTTCTCAAGAATGGTGACAAAGTCATTTGAGTTAAGAAAATATCTTAGTAATTGTGATTAGGAGCATAATCCAATCCAAAAACATGAGCATTGAGCTCCATTAGGATGAATTAGAGTGGGATAGTCAAATTTTGTTCATGCATTTTTAGCTCATGTGAGAGATATCGCTAATAAGTGCTTTTATGAGAATGTGATTACCTGTTTTGGTTTTGCCCACTAGAAATAGTGAAAGATTGTGGTACACATTTCATTAATGAAGTGGTAGAGTTCTCACTCAAAGAGTTCCTCTTGGCTAAGAGGAACTCTGTAAGAGTAATATCTCAAAACATTGTGCATTATTCTCACCAAGATGGTAGAAGCATCAAGGAGAGTTCTTCATTATTAAAGAGTTCCTCATGGTGCACATAAAGTGATACCAGGCTGAAAGGACAATCAAGATGTTGTGCATTATTCTCACCAAGATGGTAGAAGCATCGAGGAGAGTTTGAGAGCCACAAATTATACTCTCCTCTTTGGACCTACTGCACAACATACAAGGTGGCTGTCAATAGCACACCTTTTCAGTTTGCATGAGGGCTTTACACAATCATGCCAATGGAACACTTGGTTCCAAGACTTGAAATTGTGAATAGACATAATCTCAAGGGAAACCCTTTCACATACAAGGTGCTTGTCAATAGCACACCTTTTTAATTTGTATTCGGGCTTGATGTAGTCATGCAAATGGAACACTTGGTTCCAAGCCTCCAAATTATGACCAGACATAACCTTTAGGGAAACCCTCTCATAGAGAGGTTAGTTGCCATAGAGCAACTTAGTGAGCAAAGAGATTGTGATTTGCTTATGGATTGATGCAGATTAATGGTTGAAAACTATGGCACAAGTAGTGGTTTTGATGAACAACTCAAGGATAAGTGTATGGAGGTAGGAGACGGTGCTGATGTAGAGTGTTAAGAACACCAAACAAAAACTTAAGTACAAAGGCCAAGGACCCTACTAAGTGAAAGAAATTGCTTCTCAAGGCACAGTAAAGATAGAGACCCCACTAAGTAAAAGAGATTGCTCCTCAAGGCACTATAAAGATAGAGACCCTAGATGGGATTGAGATGGAAGGATACTTCATGGTAGCAAAGTTGAAGCGCTTCTATGGACCTCTCATTAAGGACAAGCTCTTCTAAATCCATAGGAAAAAAGAGGAGAAATAAGAGGCTGACAATAGAAAATGGAGGGCACACCATGAGGTAGCAAAAGAAGGCCCAAAGAGGCTATAGACCCCCAAGCATACAGATCTCTATACATGCAATTGATCTCCACGATACGGCTGAAAATAGAAACACTTATGGAATTCATCTCCATGATACGGCCAAAAATAGAAACACCTGTGGAACCCACTTACCTTGAGTAGGAGTTCTCCTAAGAAGAACTTCTAGCAACATAGCCAACCTTGGTGGGGACACTGGGATAATGTTTTTCCTTGGGAGACCTGGAACTCGTTAAGCCACCCACAGAATGCCCCCATTGCTTGACCATTTTTGTGGTGGTAAACAATTCCCAATCCATGACCTTTGGTTGTTTTTAAGTGGAGTTTCTTATTGGATTTAAACCTGCCTTGTGGGAAAGTTTTATGCAACCTTAGAGGTACAATAATGTGAGAGCATCATCCTTGGAAAGGGATAGATCATGGCCACGGATAACAAAGAAGGACCAAAATGCTCGAGCTCTCCTTGGAAATGGCTACCATAACCTTGATGGATGATGTCACCCCAAACCTATCAACATCCCAAGCCTTGTCCTTCATTTATAAGCTACCACCACAAGTAACCTCTAATACTAAACAACACTCTCTCATTGCCTTGTCCATCCCCTATGGAGAGCCAAAACCTCACCGATAAAGATGAAGAGCACTCCCCAAACCTTAACCTTAGCGAACCCTTCATGGAAGTCAGCAAGAAGGAATGGGTATCCAAGAGTAACCTAGCTAGCTAGATATGAGCAGGTGTGCCAAATCCCGATGTGGTTGCCATAATCAGGTTCTTCAATCTTATCATCATTCTATTGGAGACCTTCCCAGATTGGGAGCCATTACCACGAAGGCGGTCAAGTCTTGGCCTTCGACCTCAACACAGGCCTAACACTAAAGCAACTTTTTGGCTAGTACGAGCACATCCAGTGGATGCCTACTTGGCACCTCTAAAATTTTAAAGATACGATGAAGACAACCTTCTAGACGAGTTACTGAGTCTTCCATCGAGCCCCCCCACATCCTACCTTGCAACGTGACTTCATCCACATGTACTCAATCTACTACCATTAGATCCTTGCCAGCTCTAAGGATAGACCTGAATTAGGGAGGGGGTATGTTAACCACTCCGGTTAACATCATTTTTTAAGCGTGGTTATGCTTCTTGTAATTTGTCATTTTTTAACCACGCTAAGCGCTTTTTGATAAAAGATATATGGGATGACCGAGCTTATGGCTTGTGTAATGCCGGTTGTAGTGAGCTAGATGTACATAGAGCTAGGAAGATAATTTTGGGTCCCAATTGTTGGGCGGCCGGTCATTGTAAAAAGTGAGCTTATCTATATAAATGATTTTATGGAATACAAAAAAGGACAATCCCCTTTGTCTCAATTGAGTCTTGTTCTCTCTCTGGTCTCACTTTATTGAGCTTATGGTTGCATGCTTGTGTTTGTGAATGCGTGCTTGCTTGATTGTTGTGTATGCATGAAGTGGATGGTGTTAGTCTAGCTTCTCTTCTCCTCTCCCCTCTCTTGTCTTCCTCTCAAGATCCCTCTTGCATGCACATTGGCATTGAGTGGAGGTAGAGCTCTCCATAGCTCCCTTATTCTTTGCTCATTACCTAGCTTGTGGATCTCTACTTGGGTGACACAAGTGGTGGTGGAGTGAGCCCCTTGCGGCCTCTCATAGGGGAGTTAACCCTCATTAGGGTTGACTAAATGAATGTCTCCGAATCTACCCTTGTATGGCTTCATTCTCTTCTTCTCTCCCTATCTTGGTGTGCAAGGTAGTAT
The DNA here is from genome assembly GCF_041138505.1 of Cibotium barometz. Lineage (NCBI taxonomy): Eukaryota > Viridiplantae > Streptophyta > Polypodiopsida > Cyatheales > Cibotiaceae > Cibotium > Cibotium barometz. The sequence goes on along the minus strand of NC_141071.1, from coordinate 52,691,964 downwards.
GTTTTGTTTAACATCTTTGGTGTCGCTACCGGGGATGAGCATTTATCTTAGGGTCCTCCATACATTTCACGTGCTAGAGTCCTCACATTGCCCGATTGGAGTGCAAATCCACCAGTTGCATGTTGTATGTGTTTGTTGCTTGTTTGTTGATTTTGTTTACTCTTACCATGGAGCAATGGAGATCAGTGGAGCATTGGAGCATCAAAGTCTTCATCGGATGTGGGAGACACAAGTAGGTGCTTGATCTTTACTCTTGAGATTCATGAAAATTTTGTTTTTATTCAACATTTGTTAAGTTTTGCATAATTAGCTTAATCTTCTAATTAATCTCAATTAATTAGGTTTTCTTAGGCATTATTAGGTAGCTAGGGACGACGAGCTCTAGCCTCCTACAAAAACAAAAACTCAAAAAACCATATGGGAAGTACCTGAATCATCAAAAATTTGAGGAGGAGAGGAGGCAAAATTTCCACTCTGGAAGGGTTTTGAGAAGCGTACGGCTGTACCCTTCTTAGTGCCATGGCCATGCCTTTCTCCAGAGCATATCTTCTAATATCTCCAGCATTAAATTGTGCAAAGGGCATTTAAAAAGGAATAATCTGCATTAATTAGGTATAAAGAGCATTAAACAAGGGGGAATCTCAGCGAGAGGCTGTCAGCATCTACACCATTAAAAATCTCTCTGAATTGGAAGTGTATGGCCATACCATTTAAATCGTATGCTCGTACCATCTCAAGCTTACAACCATTCCTTCCTTGAAGCCATGCTCATGGCAACTTTGCCACCCCCTTTCCGTCTTCCTTGCCACCACCACTGTAAGCGTACGCATGTGTCAACTTTGCCACGTCCGTTCCTTCTACTCTACCACGCCCATTCCATCTGAAGTGAACACCCATGTCCTTATCAAAGCATTTGCCCGTACCATCTGGAGTGTACACCTATTCCTTCATTTTTCACAAGTGCATTTTTGTTCCTTCCTGTAGCCACGCCCGTGTCTTTTGGGAAGCGTACGCTTGTGTCATCTCTACCACGCTTGTTTCATCTGAAGCGTACATCTGTGTCCTCATCAAAGTGTATGTTCGTACCATCTTGAAAGCATATGGCCGTGTCATTCCAAAAAAAAAACATAGAAAAACAAACTGTCCATAGGGGAGTCTAGCACTGCTATTCCACACATTCATGCCCCTATGCTTAGGAAAATTGGTGCAAAACAACCCTCTACTCGACGATATAAACTCTCATGATGCTCCCTCGCTCATAAGATCAGACTCATCAATCAACACAGCTTGGAGTCAAACGGTGCTAGTCTTTAACAGCACTAGTGAGAGTGAAGATCATCCCAACATATGACGACACCAAGTTTAGAGACCAATGCTAAACCCAAGACAAGAACCAGCTCTCCAAGGGCCCAAGACGTCCTATCAGAGGGAAAGTGCCTACTCGGCCTCATATAAACTTGGGGCACCAATATACCAACAATACCCACCTAGGGGAGCATACCCAGGATACCATATGGGGCCATATGAGGCACAACCCAATCCTCCCATGAGACAAGGACCCCTAATGGTCTACTATCCACTCGGCCTAGCTTCTCCACCTATTGTTTCCCAAACCAACACCCACTCCAGCCATGCCAGGGCTAACCCCTGAAATGTTAAGAATAGCCATGGAAACAGGGAGGGGAGTAGCTGCTTGCATCACGCCCCCAACACCAGCTTAGTTTGCACAAGGGCCCAGACAAGAGCGGAACAAACTGATAACATCTCTAAACTGATCACACTAAGTTTGATGAGACTGGAGACTCGATAACACACTTAGAGATGTTTAATCAGATCTGTGAAGCATTCGGCCATGTGGATGACCAAGTCAAGGTGAGCGCCTTTGGCCTCACCCTAGACAACAAAACTAGACAATGGTTTAGGTCCTTGAAGACAGAAGATAAGGCCACCTTTGAAGCCTTACAAGAGGCCTTCAAGGTTGGATACTCCCGTCAAAGAACCAGATGGAGTCCCGTTGAGTTACACAATGTCAAACAAAAGGATGGTGAAACCATCCGGTATTACATCAACAGGGTAAGATTCTCTACTCCCGTTGTAGTGCTAGAGACAAGTTCTCTAACGAAAGGCTAATTGGGAGATTTATGGAAGGCCTAGATGACGTGCCCTTACATAATTCTTTGTATGCCTTGGCCCATATCTCCTTTGAGCAATGCTGCAGGAGTGCTATGGACTTCGAGGGTAACGCATTCTCAAGAACTTCACAAGGATACATCGAAAGCCTCATTCAAAACAACCAGCACCAGATCTGAGGGAAAAAAGCAAGGAGTCCACCTCGCGACAATAGGTCGAATAGCTAGCCGCTGCATTAATGCAGCAAATGACCTAACACTGGAGAACTGACCAAGGTTGGGATTGAGTTGGTCAATCCCATCTCTACCCCAAGAGGGAGCTAGTGTGGTGTCTGATTTGTCAAGCTAACCATACTAGCATAGAGTGTCCACATTCGACCTCAGCCTATCCTCTACTGCACATATTACCAAAGATGGGGTAGTCATGAGATCTCAAACTGTTTATCAGCAAAGGGCTGCTCAAGCCCGAGCCTTGCCTCAAGCCCTGTTCCAGCAAATCCAAGGCAACCATTGGCCTTGCTAGCACCTGCACTTCACAACACACCTCAACCAGGCTAGGAAGTGGCCTAAAGAGGAATCCTTAGGGTATCAGAGATGCCCTTACCACCCCCAATACCCCCACCTCAACCCCTATTACCGCGAGTCACACCTATTTGTCAGCTAACCTTGACAAAAATTTCCAAAGAAGGGGATGAGGGGGAAGCTACTAAAAGGACCCACTTACGAGCTTCTTGAACCAAACAATCCACGCTCCCAGATTTTAAGCCATTATGTGATGGAGGGTGACCAAATGTTCCCTATATACTTAGTCGCCCCAACTCCACGGGGATGGGACATGAATACCATGGCTAAACACCCACCCATGTAATGTTACCATTGCACAAGAGCTCATTGAGTAGCTGAGTGTCCAATAAAAAAAGGGATGGCAAGTACCTTTGTAGGTGATTCCACACTAACCCCTATGTGTGTTGGGTGTGGGATAGACCACATGTATAAGGATAGTCCCCTGCTGAGAGCATGCACAACAGGAAAAGCTCGTGAAGCTAATCCCAACACAACTAGCATCCCCATGGTTGTGTTGTGATTAGCTCTAATGAGACTAAGGAGGATGGACTCATTAAACCCCATGAGATCACTAGCATCCCCATGGTTTGAATCAACAAACTCGGGAAATATTTCAAAGGTGATGAACTCAATGTAGCATTACCAATAACCTTTGATGGCCTCCAAGTCATTAGAATCCTGGATGGGGGGTCAGGAGTAAGCATTGTCACCAAACAATGCTGGGAGAAATGGGGGCCACCAAGCATGGATGACACAATCTTGTTGGTAAAACTTGTTAATAGAGCCATTGCTAGACTCATTGATCTTGTGAAGGATTTAAAAATCAAGATCCTTGGAACTACCTTCTACCACACCTTCGTTGGTGAACTTTAGCCGACAGCTAGTTTTGTACGATTGCATCCTTGGACGACCCTTTATGAGGGAGAGAAAAATGATCCATGACTAGGATACGGACCACATCTACATTTAGAGAAAAGACCAAATAGTCAAGATCAACCTAAGCACTTGGAAGGTTCATCCTATGAGCGGTTGACCCTTCTAAAAGGACTTAGTGACAACCACCCGATCCACTGCAGTCCACTTGTGCTAAACCTGCCATAAAACAATAGATGAGGAAAAGGATAGTGAGAAATGTGCATGGCTCCCAGAGTCGGGAGACTATGAAAATTGGATACATATCCTTGCTACCTTGGACATACTTCTAAGGCACAAAAAACCCCAGGTTTGCGACATAGCTGATGGGCAAAAGATTACGTCTCTCTACATGCTTAGCACACTGGATACTTGCCTGATGTTGCCACTCATGAACTTGCAAAGGCTGATAAGGTGGAACCATCATGGGGAACATGCTCACATAGAACTCGCAAACCCGATGGATTCCTTGGACAAGAACGCTATGTCTTCCCTACTGATTCATACACCCACTGGCTTAAATACGTAGGGCGGTTGAAGCACATAAACACTTCAACCTAATTTGGCAAAGGGAGTTCACCAATAGCTCCCTACTGGTCCATCGACCACCCCCAAGCCAATGGAACCCATTGACCCCCAACCCAAACCCCAAAAGCTTTGCTGATCTGCACACAAAGCACACAACAAGAAGTTAGCACTCTCGTAGAAAAAGAAGCCAAAATACTGATAAAAGAGGAAAGCACTAAAGCAGAAGAAACCAAACAAGTGCCTAAACATTTCAAAACCTTTTAGATGGCCAATAGATTTGTACAATATGACTCGGCCCAAATGTCTCACAATGGAGAGCTAGGGACCTCATATGATGGTCTAGCCAAAGTGAAGGAAATTAACCTGGTAGGCTTGGGCAAAGACCTGAGGCCAATTTACATTGGGGATGGCCTCTCGACCAAGGAAGAGACCAAACTCATCGCTCTACTCACTGAATTCTAGGATTGCTTCGCTTAGAAGTACACCGATATGAAAGGTGTACCTCTCGAAGTAGTCAAACACACCATTACTATGGTTGATAGAGGGAGATCGGTCAAGCAAAGAGCTTACCCTATGAATCCAAAGTACTCCAAGATGGTCTGGGAAGAAATCAACGGAATCATTGACGTCGGAGATTCATCTATGAAATTGAGCACACATAATGGGGATCACCCATAGTGATAGTGTCCAAAAAGAATGGAAAGTTACGAGTGTGTGCGGAACTCAAAAAGGTTAATCCACCACCTATCCCTTACCCTTCATAGAGCATGTGCTCGAAAGAGTCGCAAGAAAGGAAGCCTACAACTTCTTGGATGGATTCTTTGGATACAATTAGGCATTGATCGATCCCAAAGATCAACACAAAACCACCTTTGCTACCAAATGGGAAACTTATGCATACCGTGTCATGCCTTTTGGGCTGACCAATGCCCCTGGCACCTTCCCGCATCTAATGTACACAACCTACAAGGAGTATCTTCAAAAATTCCTTGAGGTCTTTATGGATGACCTCTATGTCAATTCCATGTGGAAAGCACATCTCGAATGTTTACGGAAGGTGCTAGAAAGATGTAGGTTGTATCGTATTTCATTAAACCCTCTCAAATGCTAGTTCTGGGTTAGGCATAGAGTTGTCGTGGGACATATTTTCTCCAAACAAGGAATCCCCACCACTGATGATAGCCAGGTGCGGTTCATTCTTTAGCTGCCCTCACCAACCAACTTTAAGGGAGTCCAGCGCTTCATGGGACACGTTAACTATTATCGGTGTTCCATTTTCATGTATGCCAATATTGCTTGCCCCCTTTATGGACTCTTGATCCTCTTTGAGTGGACAGAGGAATGCCAGCAAGCATATACTACCCTAAAGAAAGCCTTGGCAAGTGCTCCTATTCTAAGGTCCCCCCAATTGGGACATCATCTTTCATGTCCACACATTAATGCCTTTGCCTTTATAGTGGGTGTGCGCTGGCTCAACCCGATGAACATACAATGGATTTTCCCATCAACTTTACAAGCTGCCAACTCAATGAGGCCAAACGAAATTATACCATCATTGAGAGGGAAGGGTTAGCTATGGTTTACACTGTCAAGAAGTTTCGCCATTATCTTCTAGAGTGACAAATTTATCTTCGTCGTAGCAACCGAAAGAATGTCCAGATGGTTTGCTGATCTTGGTTGAGTTCAACTTCACTGCCACAGTGTGAAAGAATGTCCAAATGGTTTGCTGATCTTGGTTGAGTTCAACTTCACTGCCACAGTGCGAAAGAATGTCCAGATGGTTTGCTCGAGTTCAACTTCACTGCCACAGTGCGGAAGGGCTCACAACATGTCTTGGCGGATCATATGCCATGCATCCCAAACGGTAAGCTACTGGTGGGAGAGTTGATGACGATTTACTAGACGCCACCTTGTTCCAATTATGTTTAATTCCAGAATGGGGAGAGTAGGTTGCACACACTAATGGCCTACTACCCATTGACCCACTCCTCAACAAAGACCATGCACGACACCTCATTAAACACGTGGCCCCCTACCAATTAACTGCTGTCTGCAGGCTAACTCTAAAGGTAGGGGAAAGATAAAATTATTAGACACTGTGTCCAAGAAGATAAATATGTCTTCCTTTTAGAATAGGCTCACTCCGCCTATGCTGGGGGGCATTTCATAGCAGATATCACAGCACGCAAAGTCCTCACAGTAGGACTATGGTGGCCCACCTTAATGGCTGACGCAACGAAATATGTCATGCAACGCGATGCATGCTAAATGAGCGTGGCAATTCCGTGCTTTAAGGAGAGTATGCCCCTGAACCCTGTTGTGTCCTTGCAACCATTCAAAAAATGGGGCATTGACTTCATTGGACCCATTAGTTTCATACGGTTAGATACACTTAAGCTCGATACATCATCTCGCAACAACAACCATGGACTATTGCACGAAATGGGTTGATACCCGTAAAGCTGATGCACGATCTACTGCAAAATTCATGTATGAGTCAATAATCACTTGCTTTGGATGCCCCCTTGAGATTGTGAGCAACAGTGGCACGCACATCATTAATGAGGTAATACAATTCCTCTTACAAGAATTCCTCGTCACTCATATGAAATCTTCCCCATATTCCCCTAAGCCAATGGCCAAGCAGAAAGCACCAAGAAAGTTCTGTGTCATTCTCACCAAAACGGTTGAAGACAGCCCACAGCGATTCGGAACAAAAGTTGCGAGCAACACTCTGGGCCTATCAAACATTCTACAAGGTTGCCACCACCAATACACCCTTCAGCTTGACCTATGGTACGTAAGTGGTCCCAAGTTTGAGAATTGTAGTAAAAGAAAAACTCAAGGGCAATGTCCTCGGCTATGGCCTATTCAATCTTGAAAAGCTTGACGAACACGCCTCCTCATTGTGTATAGTATGATTGTCAAAAAATTGAGGTGTAAACAGTGGTTTGATGACCAGCCGAAGGACAAACAAATGAATGAAGGCGACATAGTCCTCCTCTTTAGCACAAAAACCCATAAAAAGAAACTCAAAATTTTGGGCTTAGGACCTTTCCTAGTCACTAAGGTGACCCTGCAAGGCACAGTGTGCATAGAGACACTTGACGACGTCGAGATGGCGGGATATTTCAATGGTAACAAATTGAAACGCTACTATGGCCCACTAACTGAAACCACCCTCAGGGCCATTCATGACAAAAAACAACGAAGAACCGAACACGAAGAAATGAAACAATTAGCCCAACAAGAGGCTAAAGAGCGGTAAGCCATAGACCTTGAAGAAGAGGATTGGGAGGTGAAACCTACTCGGTTATGGTTAGGAATGACCACCCCGACAAGCTTCACCCAAAAATTGGCTCTTATAGATACATGGACTAATTACTTATGACATATGGCTTTTCCTTGGGAAACCCCCATTAAAAGAGACTCTTGCCATGGTCACAATAGTGGCCTCTCAAGCAATTCAATGTTTAGGCACAATTACAACCTTATTCCACATTGGAAATAATCCCTTGGAAGGGAAGTTTTATGTGATGCCTGCAGGAACTATGCATGAGGAGATTCTTCTCGGATGAGGTTGGATGGGACACAATTGCTACAACATCGACAGGGATGCAAGGACTGCCACCCTACAAGTTACAGTCCTAATGAGATGTCCTAATGATATGGAGGAAGAATCCATGCCCTTTGCTCCCTCATGCCAAGATGATAATCCTCCCCTCACCATTGTTATTCCACCCTTCGATCAACACCGATGCATACCGCTCAAAAAGAGGCCGCTTCCCACTCTGAACACCCCACTGCCTCGCGTATCCTCACCACTACCCCACTCGGTAACAACCCAATTTGAACTCTTAAATGCCACCACCATGGCTGACCCCCCTCACAAAACTAACAACACTAACCCTATTAACAACTCTAACCAGTGCACACAGGGCAAGCACTCTTGCTAGTGGATACCTAAGAAGCTTCTCATAGCCCAAGGGTATTATGAAGGTACCACCACAATATGGATCCCCCGCCGATCCACTTCCCATATATACCGGCAACACTAGATCCTTGTCCCTCTCAAAGGCAACCCATTCGACAACCCTAAGCCCACAGGGTACAAGACAATCAACGGCCCAAATGCTCCCCAAGGCCAATTCTCGCCCAAACCCTAAGCCTTGCCCAATAACAAATTACCAGTGGATCCCCAAACCTTTGCTTCAAGCTCAGCATTACTATGAAGGAAATCGCCAAATTTGGGTCCCCAAATCACCAAGGTACAAACTCCCTAATCTTATCATTTCGCAGTTACCAACCCCCCAATGTGGCCTCTGCCACTACTACTGCACAGGAGAAAGGGAAACAAAAACTTCACGACGCACCCTTGCCCCCCCAACTAAAGCCCATGGTACCTAACTATGATATACCCTCGACTTCGGCTACTCCCCCACCCCTCATTATCCGAATACCTCGGTGTGCTCCCACTCCACCCTTGGCCTCTCCACCCTCAGCTGCTCCCTCCTTGAAAGCATCTGAACTCCCAAGGGGTATATCAACCTCACCATCACCCAATTGGAACCGTTTTCTCCATTTGACAAACTAGGCACGGTACGGAGTCAGTAAAAAACCCACAATGGAGTGCTGGCTACATAGGCCGGGGGTACAAAACCTATTTGCAGGGTGCTAATTTTTTTTTTGCCATGGTCGTACCAACCAAAAGCCATGGCCGTACCATTCAATATCCCATCTACCAGGGCCGTGCCAACTTCAAGCTACGGCGTACCAAAATAAAGCCATGGTTGTACCAACCTTTGCCACGACTGTACCATTCTGCATCTCAATTGCCGTGGTCGTACCAACTTAGCCACGGCCATACCTAAAAGAAGCCACGGTCGTACTAAAAAGAAGCCATGGTCGTACCATTCTGCATCTCAACTGCCATGATTGTACCAACCTTTACCATGGCTGTACTAACCTGTGCCACGGTCCTACCATTCAGCATCTCAACTGCCATGACTGTACCAACCTTTGCCATGGCTGTACTAACCTGTGCCACGGTCCTACCAAATCAGAAGCGTACGCTCATACCCTGGAGATGCCATGCTCGTACCAACCTTTGCCATGGTCATGTCCTTCCTACAAACTTATAAATATGGGCCCACCACTTCATTTTCCTCACTCTTTGGTCTCTCCCTAGCCAAACTCTTGCAAATTTTTTTTTTGAGCTTGCACTTCGTTAATTGGACATAATACCTGTATAGGGAATAGCATTCCATTTGTGCCAACCCCCAAGGAAAGCTCGTGCTGCATCCCTACTAAGCAAGGTGCTATACCTGGATGGGAAGAACTCCCCAGGGTAATTTAGCTATTGGAGCTTGATGTCATGCCAATCTCCCTCCACCCCCGCAATCCTCACCCACCTCTCCACCCCAAAGTGCCATCATCCAGAACCAAAGTAGTAGGAGCAGATTCCACCCCAATTCGAACACAGAGGAGATTGGCGTTGAAGCCCATCATAAAGCTACTGAGGAGGAAGCACAATGGGGAAGGCATTTTTTGAGCACAATCTATACGAAAGCGCACCACCCACAGGATCCTATCCTTTCTCTCCTCATTACTCCAGAAGCCGCCCATCTTCTCCCTGCCTCCTCTCATAGAAATACCTTGAAATCCCTCCACTAGGCGTTCACAGGGAGCTTCTGCTCACATGAGGCCTATTCTGAAGGAGTCCATGCATCACATGGGAAAGTACAAGACTTTGCCCAGGGCTTCTCCCATTTAGCGCATGAGCTTACACACACAGATGCCAGACTGTATGTATTGGCAACAGAAGATGGCAATAGTGGTGCAACAACAGATGTTTCTTGTTGGCCAGAGGGCGGGTATTGGCCAACACCCTATCCTCCCTTTCAAAGCTTCAAAGCTAGCTACAGGTAGCATAGGAAGCAGAGTAGTAGGCCCTCAATGAACTCTCCCTGGCTGCAGCACAGGACATTCACCAAAGGGTAGCCCAAGCTGAAGAAACACTCACCAACACCAACCTTGACTTCCAGCACTACCACGAGGCTGCAGAGGAGGCCCTCCATAAAAAAACCGCACAACTAGAAGCCGCTGAAGCACGGGCAGCCCAACACCCACCCACCCCCTCTAGCCCCATCCCTAGTGTGGTTGAAAGAAGGGTCGACGCGTTGATGGAAACTGCCACTAAGCATCCCCTCTTGACCATTCCTCCCCAAAACCCCTCACAAACCCTTGAGCTCAATTTCTGAACCATATGCCTTAACCTACTACCACATGGCATATTTATCGATGAATCTCTATCCCAAACCACTTTTTGTTGTATATACTAACCAAACTCCCACCCCATACTAACCAAACTCCCACCCTTGAGCTCAATTTCTGAACCATATGCCTTAACCTACTACAACATGGCATATTTATCGATGAATCTCTATCCCAAACCACTTTTTCTTGTATATACTAACCAAACTCCCACCCCATAGCATCTCCCTTCTTAAAAAAAATCTTTTATGTATTTATTTATGCACAAAAAACAATTTTGATGAAAGCAACACTTCCCTCTTCTTTCAGGGACAGCTCTCTTTTGCTCACCCCTCCATCTTTTTTGAGCTCCCTATCCATCCTCTCCAAGCAAACCTTCTAAACTGGGCCCATCTCCTTTGCTATTACGGCCAACAAACCAAATACAATGAACCCATAGACCTCGCCGTACCAAATGGGCTATGCCCTTACCCTTATTCCTCCCCCAATACTGTTGAAGGCCTACGATTCCTACACCGAACAAGTTGGGAAATCATTTATGCTGCTTACAAATCCCTCCGGCGCGCTACGAGCTTCCGTCAAACTCAGCAGAGGGCCTCCTCATCCTGTACCAATGCTGTCATTTACGGTTGGAGATTACCCTGGAAACCGACATCATGTAGTTTCATGACTCGCATGTGGCATTCCCCATGGAGTTCACCCCCGAAGAAGCCGCAAATGCTAAGGCTTTCTTCCACTCAAAAATCCTTGACAACACCGATCAGATGAGGACAACAACGATAGTGGCAGCGGAGGAGCGTCAGGCACCCACCCCCCTCAGCGACCCCCACCTTCATCTCCCCCCCATCAACCTCCTCCATCCAGCTCCTCTCACCCCAACACAAGCACCCCCACTCCCATTCCCACTGGCACCACCATACTCCCTCTCTTCCCCTCACAGTCCTCTACACCCCCTCATCTCCCCACCACTTCACCTCCCTCACAAGCTCCTCCCTCACCTACCACTTTACCTCTCAACTTAGGCCTACCCAAATCCACAACAGATTTACCCTTACCGCAAGCCTCGTCACCATCGCTTCATCATCGGCCACCCCTCCACCTTCATCACACTCGCCACCCGAAATCCCCTCCCCCACCCTTGGAAGAAGGAGAAATCCCACCGCCACCACCACCAGAGTAGAGGAGGTCGACCCTCCACTGAACCCCCTCAATCGGTGCGATCCACGTGATTGCACGAGTTTGAGCAGGCCATATGAATCCTGCTCGGTCGACATCTCTAGGAGGCACCCATCACTAGGGTAACCGGCCGCATGGACCTCCACATCCTGCGACCCTACCTTGACGCCAAGCATCATGGCTGGAAGCATGAGCACCCCCCTTGACAATGCGGCAGCTACCCAAAGTCCCCTCTCCGACTGCTTGCCCCATCACATTCGACCTCATGGGCAAGCAGCCGGCACGGCAGCGTCCATTCCTTCTCAAACTGTACATATGGGACTAGTACTGTAAGGCACCGTGCAGCTCCGGATCATTCCCGAATATTTGCTGATCCGTCGGCTGCTCTGCTGGGCATGGAATCTCTTTTATGAGGACCAGGCCGGGAACCCAAAACTCCTTTACAACTTCCCATGGTTTGCTCCTTTGACACTACAGAACCCATGCACCGAAGCAAACATGCTCAAGCACGTCCCCATGACTTTATCAACATAGATACGAGCAGGTGCCAGATATTGATGTGGTCGCCACGATTAGGTTCTTCAATCTTATCATCACTCTGTTGGAGACCTTCCCAGATTGGGAGACATTACCATGAAGGCGGTCAAGGCTTGGCCTTTGACCTCAACACAAGCCCAACACTAAAGCAACCTTTTGGCTAGTACGAGCGCATCCAATGGATGCTTGCCTTGGCACCTCTAAACTTTTGAAGATATGAAGGAGACAACCTTCTAGACGAGTTACCGAGTCTTCCATTGAGCCCCCCCACATCCTACCTCGTGACGTGACTTCGTTTGCACGTACTCGATCTACTACCATTAGATCCTTTGCCAGCTCCGAGGACAGACCTGAATTAGGGAGGGGGTATGTTCATCACTCTGGTTAATATCAATTTTCAAGTGTGGTTACGCTTCTTTTAATCTACCATTTTTGAACCACGCTAAGTGCTTATTGATAAAAGATATATGGGATGACCGAGCTTACGGCTTGTGTAATGCCGGTTGTATAGTGAGTTAGATGTACACAAAGCTAGGAAGCTAATTTTGGGCCCCAATTTTTGGGCGGCCGGCCATTGTAAAAAGTGAGCTCATATATATAAATGATTTTATGGAATATGAAAAAGGACAATCCCATTTGTCTCAATTGAGTCTTGCTCTCTCTCTCTCTCTCTCTCTCTCTCTCTCTCTCTCTCTCGCTTATGGTTGCATGCTTATGTTTGTGAATGCTTGCTTGCTACACATCCACATCCATATCCACATCCATACATCCACATCCGCATCCACATCCATACATCCACATCCACATCCATACATCCATATCCATATCCACATCCATACATCTACATCCATACATTCACATACACATCTACATCCATATCCACATTTATTCATTCTCATACACATGCATACACTTTCTTTCACATATACATCTGCCTTCACATCCAATCACATCCCATAGTCATCTTATCGCATCTGTTCTCATCCTATCACATCCCATACACATCTTATCGCATCCCATTTACATATTATCACATCCCATACACATCTTATCACATCCATTCACATGCTAGTCTAGCTTCTCTTCTCCTCTCCCCTCTCTTGTCTTCCTCTCAAGATCCCTCTTGCATGCACATTGGCATTGAGTGGAGGTAGAGCTCTCCATAGCTCCCTTCTTCTTTCTGCTCATTACCTAGCTTGTGGATCTCCACTTGGGTGACACAAGTGGTGGTGGAGTGAGCCCCTAGCGGCCTCACATAGGGGAGTTAATCCTCATTAGGGTTGGCTAAATGCAAGTCTCCGAATCGACCGTTGCATGGCTTCATTCTCTTCTTCTCTCCCTCTCTTGTGCAAGGTAGTATGTTTTGGTTAACACCCCCTCAAGTGTACAGTCACTACCTTCATCAGGAATACTAATACTACTACTACTACTAATAATAATAAACACACAAAACCCAAAAACGTAACAAGAAATGTCAAAAGACTACTAAAGTCTCCGAATCGACCATTGCATGGCTTCATTCTCTTCTTCTCTCCCTCTCTTGTGCAAGGTAGTATGTTTTGGTTAACACCCCCTCAAGTGTACAGTCACTACCTTCATCAGGAATACTAATACTACTACTACTAATAATAATAATAAACACACAAAACCCAAAAACGTAACAAGAAATGTCAAAAGACTACTAAAACCACGCACATTTGCACTTGCTTGCACCCACTCTTATACATTTGCTTGTGCACACACATTCACTCCCACATGTACACCCACCTTCACACATCACACATGTACGTGCACACACAAAGTTGCATGTGTGTGTATATTCACTTATACACACCCACACGTGTATCCACCCCCGCACACGTGGACCTCACACATACACACATGCGCATGTGTACACACTTGCACCTCCCCACGTGTACACACCTCCACATCCCCACATGCACATTCATACATTCTCATTTGCACATTTCGTGTGCAGACACTTACACACATTCACACGCATGCATTCACTCACACAGTCACTTGTTCATATCACTCCCACATACACTTGCATGTGCACCCATTTGTGCATGTACACACACCCTTGCACTCATGCACACAGTTAACCAACATGTGCACATTCATATGCACATGCATGTGTGCCCGCATTCACATCCCGCATGTGCATCTACCTTCACACATCGCACACATGCACACATGTACACGCACGTGAACACAACTTTGCTCATCATGTACCCAACCATTACACATTTTCACATGCACATGTGTGTGCATGCATCTTTGCACTTCACACCTCTGCTCAATGTACACCCATTTACACATTTATAGACCGCACATGTCCACATGTTCCCAGACACTTGGATAATTTTAGGCACGAGCACCCCACACATTCACCTCACGCTTGCACTCACACACCTGTTTACCCACATTTGAATGTGCACACGCACACACCCCATACACTTACACACCTGCATGTGTACCCAATCACTCGTGCATACGCATGCACACATTTGTGTCGCCCTTGCACACATGCACACACATGCAACCCTCCCCCAAACACACACTTGAACCCCCATGGAGGCACAAAGCCACTGCCCCCTCTCAACGAAAAAAACACCCCCCCCCTCTACAATCTTTCATTTTGTCATCCCCCTTATTTAAAAAAACAACCCTCCTTGAAAAATTAAAAAATTATCCCAATCCCCTCCTTTTTTTGCCTTACCAAATATATATATATAATAAATTAATCTCCCCCTCTCCCTTTTTACTTTTCCTATAAAAAAAACCCCTCTAGTTTATTTGCTTCTTATAACTTTTCAAATATTATATATATACATATATATAACATTAGTCTTAATAAAATTAATTAATTAATGAACTAATTATATAAAGTCTTAGCCTGCGCCAGAGCGCCGGCGGCGGCCATCAAGCCATGCTCTGCAGATTGTTCATCGTCTCCGCCCGTCATCAAGTCGTGGCCTGCACCACCATCATCGTTGTCGCCATCAAGCCAGCTGCTTTGTAGATCTTTCGTCGTCATCGCCCGCCATCAAGCCGCCGCCTGCGCCAGTCGCCGGCTACGCCTCTGCTCCGACCTCGTGCTGCTTCGCCCATGCCATCCATCACAGGCCATAGTATTGGTGAACCTCTGAGTTTTACGTCCATTGAAGAAGTCATTGTGTCTTAAACTGGCGTGAGAAGCTTTCTCACAGCCCACTTCATCTTTTGCTCACTTTTTTGAGGTAAATGCAACACCTACAACTACAATGGATAAAAGTTTTGCCAAAAGTTCTCCATGCAATCATTTTTTGAACTTGGAAAGCGCAATATATATATTTGGGAATACTTGTGCGGATCCAATTTCTATAGTGAACCGAAAGTTGGAAGTGTCTTCGACCTTGAAACCAAAAAGCATTATTGATCATATCTATGGTCAAAGGAAGTAGAACATGATAACAAAGTTAGAAAAAGGTGCTCACTCACTATTGAGCGTTTGCATGTGCCAGAGGCCAAGTGTGTGTTCGCAAGTGGGGTTAGTGGGCTGTACAAGTTTTTAATCAGCACGTTTTGACGCATGCGCCCGTACGTCAACGGGAGTTTGACGAGGTTGGGGGTGCATGCTTGGAATGGTCTATTTGTGGTAATAGGGGGTGGTAGATATGCCGAGCGAATGGGGAGATTGGGAGGTCGACAATCTAGGAGAGATGAAGCGGCTCCGCGATGAGGATGGTGGTGAGTGCGTGAGGAAGAAAAATGTGCTGGATTGGATGAACGCAAGGTTGAGTGCTCAGGTTTAGACGTGGGAAAAGAAGGTATGTTTGAAGATTAACCCGGAGCTGGTTAGGAATCAGATTGGGCTCTTCTCTATGTGCAACATTATTGTCTTTTGCCCAGGGAGGCCGCTTGCAAAGGTGGAGATTGGTAGGTGGCTCCACAAGGATGTCTTGCATGATAAGTTAGTCTCCAAAGTCTTTTACCTAGGTAAAGGATTCTTTAACGTGTTGTTTGTTAAGGGTCAATCTGTTAACGGAGCTCTTTGCGAAAGGTCCTCTCTTCTTAGGACAGAGGTTAGTGCATGTGTTTTCGTTTGACGCTCTGTTTGATGTTAATAAAAGTCTTCAGAACATATGTCCGGCGCGGGTAGAGATTGTAGGATTCCCACCTTGGCTTAGGCCGGCTCTACGAGATATTGCTTACTCATTGGGTCCACTGCTGCACCTTCAAATGATGAGGCTGGGGGTAGACCAGCTAATAGTGTATGTATTTCTTGGAACACCACTAGAGATACGCTTAAAACGGTTGAGGTTGACTTAGGGGATTTGGGAATCTTAGAATTGGGGTTAAAATTTGGATCCTTCCCGGGAGCTTGTTTTAAATGCGGGGGCTTTGGACATATAGCTAAGAACTGCATAGAGCAACCTTAGGCCAAATGTGAGGAGAAAAAGGAGGTAAGCAAAAACAATGTAAAAAAAAGCTGAATCGGCTGCTAGCCAGGGGATATATGTTAAAGGTAAAGAGAAAATGAAAGATGGGGGTGAGGGACAGTCTGAAGGGGAATAGGTCAGAGTAAAAGGGAACACTAGTGTCAGACACGCCAAAGAGGAAGCCAGAAGAAATCACTCCAATCAGGGGGTAGAAGGAAAATATAGTAAATCTCAAGGTAGCATGAGCCCTTTAATGTATTCTAATCCTTATAGCCCTTTGAGGGAGGGGGGATAGTGGCTCTTCTTTGGAGCAAAGGTTTGATTATCAAGTGGAAGAGGCTTGGAAAGGGATCTTGAAAGAGGATGTGGTAATAAGGGAAGGTGAGGAAATTGATATGGTCCCTGAAAGGCTTTGTCATGAATAAGTCAATAGGATTTTCAAGTTCCACGTGGAATGTAAAAGGGATTAAGAATAAAAAAAAGAATGCTTCCTTTTGGGGGCTAGTTAAGCAATGGGGATTTTCAGTTATGGCTATTCAGGAGCATAATCTTTTTGATAATATCCTTAGGCGAGATAGGTTTAGGGATTGGGTGGTGATGTATGGGGGGTTAAACTCCGGGTACAGTGGTGTTATGACCATAGTAAGAAATGATCTTAATCCTAGCATTATAGCTAATCATCCTAATGGAAGGATCCATATAGTAGAAATTCTGGTTAGGGAGAAAGAATCTGGCTCATTAATATTTATGGGGCTCATAATCACAAGATCAAGAGTAAGATGTGAAATTGGATTGTCAACATGAATATCCAGGTCCCTTGCATCCTCTTGGGTGATTTCAATATGGTTGAAAGACTAGTGGATAGGTGTGGGGGAAGTACTATTTTCTAATGGGGAAGGAAAAAGGAAAAATGGGAGGAGTTGAGAGGTAATCTGGGATTAGTAGATAGTTGGAACTTAGGGGACTAGAGAGATAACCGTGGCATACGTACTTTAGTTTGCAATATATCTCATCCTCTTCGAGAATTGATAGAGTGTTCTTTGGCCAACACATTTCATTTCATGGGTGCCTCACACTTTGAGGGTTTCCATAGACTCTAGCATTGCTATTTCTGATCATATGCCCTTGAAATGGAGTTGGGCTGCCACCACTGAGGGGGGGGGGGGAGGAGGTTGAATTAACTCGGTTTCCCACTAAGAATTTGAGAGTCAATAACTTTCTTCTCTCAGGGATCACTTATTTGTTAAATATATAGAGGAAGCCATTGGGAGGCTGAAAAGGAGAGGTATGTCATACGGATCATGGAGGCAGTTTGCCAATGAAATGCAAAGCATTATTAGAGCTGTTGGCAAACTGAGAGCTGAGGAAAGGAGGAGTGAAAGAAAGATGTGGGTAATACAACTGGAGAGGCTGCAAAGCAAAAGACAGACTAGGAAACTCACTGTTGAGCAGACTAATCTGTACTTCAAGTGCCAATCTGGATTGAAACATGAAGATGATATATGTGCTAGAGAGGAGGGAAACTGGGCTAAATGGAAATCATTCAATAATAAAAGGAAACCAGAGAGATGTCAGTTTCAACTTGTCAAAGGGAGGAATAGTAGAGAAGTGGTGGGGAGTATTTTGGATGAGGATGGACAACCTTTGGATAGTATTGAAATAATGGCTAAAAAATGGGTAGAGTTCTTGGGGGTCTACCCTTAGCTTGAAGGAGGACTGTTCTTAGAGGAGATTCCAGGAAGAAGATAAATTGCTAGGATTAATCATACAAAGTGTGGACTAGATTGTTAGAGAGGGATGTTGATGTTGAGGAGTGTTGGGTTGCTTTCTTGAAATTGGGAAGGGACAAAGCTCCTAGATGGGATGGGGTATCTATGGAATTCTTCATTGCCTTTTGGTCATCCTTGAAGTATATTGTGGGGGAAATATGTAGAAAGGCCTTCAACACTGGCAATATGGATATGGACTTCAAAGAAGGACTTGTGAAATTAATCCCAAAACAAACTACTTGCAATAGATTTGGACATTGGAGGCCCGTCACTCTATTGACTATTGTTTTTAAGATTTTGGCTAAGGTGATTGCTCTCAGAATCACCCCTGTTTTATAAGAAGTAATTTCTAAGAAGCAGCATGGGTTTATTAAGGGCAGATCAATATATGATAATATCTTTGTACCCATGTTAGGGAGATATGTTGCCCTTAAAACACGGCAAAAATGTATCATGCTGTAGTTGAGTCTGGAAAAGGCCTATGATAGGGTGCATTGGTCTTTTGTTACAAGAGTGATGGAGAGACTTGGATTTGGGACCAGAATGGCAATATGTATATACACCTTAACTTGGGGAGGGCACTCTAATGTCTTATTAAATGGGAGGGTGGTTGGGGGGTTTGAGGTAAATAGATCTATTATTGCTTCTCATCCTTTGGTGGTGTCTCTAGAAGATGCGTGTAGAGGTGGGAGTATCACTAGGCTGAAACTAAGATACAGTGAGCAATTGATTATACAGTGCTCTGCTGATGATTCTTTGCTATTCCTAGAAGTTGAGAATAACAATATAAGACTTGCTTTGGCCATTATACATGACTATGCTGTTGCATTTGGTTCCAGATGTAACATTTAAAAATCTAGTATTATAAGTTTGACTGAGAACAATGATTTTGACTTGCAGAGGTGGGGGTGTGAGGTGGTTCAGAGGGACAAATTGTCAGATTGTTGGGAATCCCCTTTGGAGTTGATGTTACAAATAAACAGATGATAAACTGGGTAGTTAACAGGTTTTTAGAAAAGATGAGGAAATGGGAGGGGATTAGAGTGCCCTTTCATAATAGGATTGTAATTTGTAATGCTGTGCTGAATGCTTATATAATGTTCTTATGCCCATTGATGGATTTTGGAAAGAGTTATTGGAAAAGGATAGTGGGACCTATCAGAGACTTTTTATGGAGGAATGGCAGAGCTTCCAGAAGGGTTCCAGCCTAGCTGGCATGGGATAAACTGTCTGTTCCAAAAGGGGAAGGGGGCATTGGAATTTTGCATATGCCTACTCATACTTTAGCAACGGCTGCATTGATGCTTCCTAAATGTTTGCACCAGGATGAAACATGGTCTGTTATGGTAAGGAAATTAGTACAATTGGCACTGGTACATGCTAAAGGTATGTGGCAGGACTTGGGGTGGAGGGACAAATTGTTCTCTTATGCTCCTCTTAAACTGATAGGCTCTCCTCTTTGTAGGATGATGTCCAAGAGGTGGAAGATGGTTTGAGCCTTATGACCTGGGATGGGGGATGCAGCGTGACAAGAAACTCTTTGCTCAGCCTAGGGATTTGGCGGCCACATAAATTCAATCTTCCCTTAGGGCTACTTGATACTAACTTTGCAAAGAAGCTAAATAATAAAGGTCTAAAGAGGTTGAATGATTGCTAGGATTGGGTTGGGTGGAAAGAGTTGGACTAGTTAACATTGGAGTTCCATTCGGCTGCTAGGGAGAGGGACATGATGGCTCAGGTGCTGGTGCACATATAAAGTGGTTGGTTTTCCACTGCCTCTTGGTGCATCATGTTGGATCAAGGATTGGCCTTGGTTTAATGGGGTTAAGCTGACAAATGGCAAAATTTAGAGACCTGTACATTGAGTTAAGGAAAGGAGAGAGCAATGTTGAATATTGCAACAAGATTTGGAGAGTGAGCTGGAGTTCTAGTAGCTAGAAAAAGAGGTGGAAGTTGCTGTTGGGAGAGTCAGATACCTAGTAAATTTCAAGTGTTTCTGTGGAGGGTATGTATGTGGGCTTTACCTATTGGATCTAAACTGCTACACAAAAACTTCACTAGTGGATGTTGTTCCAGGTGTAAATCTGCATTTGGAAGATGGCAAACATGCATTTTGGGATTGTTGAGCCATCAAAGGTGCATGGGGTAAGATTGGAAAGTGGGTTGAGCAATGCTCAATGGGGTGATTAGATCCTTGGGAAGTGGGTTTTCAATGAAGAAGCTGTAGAGATACTATTTGATATTATCAAAGCCTACTACTTGTGGGAAATTTGGACCACTAGAAATGCTACTGCCTTTCAAAATGTATCTCTTGTTGGTATTGATGTGACAAATGTAATGCATAAATGTGTATGTATGTGCTGGTCTGAAATTAGTGTGAATAAGTTGAGAAAATAGGGGATGGATCAATTAATGGTGAAATTGCAGATGCCTCTACTTGGGGAATCTTCAAGCATATACTAGGGTAACCTAACCCATGGCTCATATTTTGCAGGTAAGTTTCACTGAAGGTTGGAAGACCAGGCTACCTAGGTTTGGGCTCAAAACTAGAAGATGGTACCTTAAAGAAAAACAAGTGGATTACACCTAGGTTTGGGCTCAAAACCAGAAGATGGTACCTTAAAGAAAAACAAGTGGATTACACCTATGTTGCTTTCATAGAAAATCCTATGGGGACCAGTCCTACAGTTAAAATGTGGTCTAAAAAAGGGGACATTTAAGAAAAGCAAACCCCAAGGGGGTGTACCATTGAGGCTATGATGGAGGCTTGCATTATGCTGGGTTATCAAATATCCTGGGAGCAGTCTAGTTTTGTTTTGGAGGAGGAGAGATGGTCATTATTGTGTAACTTATTAAATGAAATGAAGTGTGAGAAATAGGGGACTGGTCTAAGATAGTTCTTGATGTACTTAGCTTTTAGTTTATACATATACTTACTATTGATCCCCAAAAAAAGAACATGATAACAAAGTTATTGAGGCAAATCTTGATAATATTCCAAGTGATAGAGAGCTTCGAAAAACCTATCATGGTGTTGTAATATTAAGTTTTCACCAACATGGGGTTTAATATCTAGAATGGATGGAATGGACCACAAGTATAATGGGCATTTGTGGACCAAGCCAACATCTAATCCAAAGTTCCTTTATATGTGAACTATGGTTCTCAAAACCAGACCAATTTGTAGGGTATCTTGAAGAAAATTTATGCACTGGGTTTACATGGGTGACAGATGATAAAATGGTTTTTCACTATTGGAAGAAATAAAAAACTTTCATAGCAACATATTGATATAACATATATTGATGTAGAATGTTTATTACGTCACATGCTTGTTAATGATACAGGTTGGTAGTTAGCACATGGATGTGGTATAAATATGCATGTTAAAGCAGCATGATACACTATTAGGTTGCTGGTTGTTTCCAACTATGAGCCAACTATATGATACTCATGTTGTCATAATAAATGATAATTGCCCTTCTATACATTGGCTCACCCATAACTGTAAGTAGATTTCGTAACCAAGATACCTCATATGTTGCTAGCAACGCCCCTAACTTAGCCTCTATACTCAACAAACCAATCATTTGCTTCATGCTACTCATCTAACAACAACACTCCCAATAGAGAACATAAAGTCACTAGAATATCTCATGTGTGAGACACTAACAACCTAAGCTTACTTGTACTTGTATGAGTGAGACGCTAATAACATACCTACATCTATGTACCCATGTAGTTGTACTGATATCCCAACCTCATAGAGATGTCCATAATGTATTGTGAACTTTATGTACCTAAGTATCCTTCTATAGCCATATCTAAATGTGGCTTCCTCGAGGTCTGTATAAACTAAATTAGCAATCCAATTGAATAGCACAAATATGTCTTAGAAATGCCCCTATTCTCAACCTCTATACTTAACAAAGCAATTATCGACTGCATCTAGGATAAGTAGTTTGAATTATGCTTCACTTTCTAGACCCACTTACATCTGATTGCCTTGTTTTCATGTCTCATGTCTCATAAGCATTAGCATAAGCATTTAAGGTAGTAATGGCATCTTCCCAATGCTTATGTATTTAGAAGTGCCTCCTTAAAAAAATGTGTGTGATACATCTTATATAGCTTTGACCGTGTATGCATAATATCTAAGTTCCTCCTTAAAAATATTTGGGCTCTACCTCTTGTATAGCTTTGACCGTATATGCATAAATGATGGGTTATATACCCACATTATATCTGTGGAAAAACAGTAGGCATTATAAAAAGGTGATCCACCTTTTCTTTTCCCTTGCATGATACATGTGTACGTGCTGAATTTTTAGCATTTGTAATATGACCACGTGATACATCTGAATACCTAACATTTTGTCTTAGCCTGCCTAACTAGATCTCACAAAAGACTTGTTGTTAGAGGACTCTCTTGGTGCACTAAGTTCTTGCTCATTGTTAAAACCCCATTTTAAGATTAACATATGCACTGTTTTACACACTTTTAAATCTCTAATGATTGTTTTACAAAGTCTTGGTTATTTTTACATGGCATGTGATTGGTTGCCAAATCCTTAAAAATATCGAACAAAGATAATTTATGCAACTTCTTTGAGCACTGAACAAAAGAGATTTTGTGCAACTTCACTAGTCAAAAGAGTCTCAATGCTGCATTGCAACTTTGGGTTACCCAAACATATCCAATGTGGTGTGTGGAGTCTCTAGCATAAGTGGACAAACTATTGTGTATCCCTTAGAAACTCTCCCAAAACTTGTGTAAAACTAGTTAAAAGTTTTCGAAACAACTAAAAAATAAGTTATTTTGGATTTAGGCAAAATAATTACATTACTTCCAACCATTACTAGGAAAACCAAGAGTTCTTCTTCTACTTAGATCTCTTGTGCATAGATGTCTCTCATGTATAGAGGTCTCTAAGGGCCTAAGCTTGGATATATCCAAATTTACATGATTCTCACTAAATATATCCAAATTCAAAGTTACCTATAGAGTGCTCTGGGGTAGCAAACTTTGTCCACAATTGGATGAAAATCCAAGCAAACATTTATTTTCTCCTCATAATATTCAGAGTTATTAATAAAGCTTGCTACATTTCCAAGGTCCACATCTCCAACCATGCATATTAAATCTTCTGTTAGAGTGACCTTTGAGAGTCTTTAAGAGTTATTAATTGTTAGATGATGTGTTGAGATGTCAAGCTCAACATGAGTTGATACTCATGACGTGCCTGGGTGATTGTTACACCTTTACACTATTGGCATGTTTGGTAGCTGACACAACATATCTTTGCTACTAGTGACTTTACCAGTGATTCTACGGTTGGAATACACCTACCTAGTTCAACTGAGTTATGACATACTTATCTTGCTAGATCACCTACTTTTTGTGTTCACATTATGGACTGTTTTTACATAATGCTCTAGTACTTACGTTGGTTTTCACTTACCTTTTGTAGACCTCTTTTGAGAGCAAGTAGAAGAAGATTTTAACCTTCCATCTCTTTGTGTGTCTTCTCCATTTTTGTGTGAGTGTGTGTGTGTGTGCTTGCAAGAGATCAATATCTCTCTCCTCCCCGAATCTTTTCATGGTATGAGAGCTTGGTTCAGGCTAAGGATTTGAGCAATAAAAGCAAAGAAGCTACAAAGGCAAAGGGACCGGTACACGGGTAAGAGCATCATCATCTCTTCCCCTTATTGTTTTGATATAACACCCCCTGTGTAGCTCTGGGAGTTACACATCTCTAATTGAGGAGTTGTCTTTGTAGGTGTGGAGGTACATGTATTATGCAAAGTATTTTCTATTGAAATTTTATGATCAAATTTATGTTTCAAGCACATTTTGGCCTCCTTTTGGTCATTGTAAGGTGTTTTGGGCACTTAGAAGTTCTAGTTTGGATTTGTATCTATCTGAACTGTGATATTGCAATGTGGCAGTACATTTCGGGTGTGTAGGAAGTGATTGCACATGTATTACTGATTATGGGTGTATGTATGTGTGCTTTGGTCACGTGTTGTAACATACAAAAGTACCATTACATGAGTTACAATAGATACTTGCTGTGTTGAGGACTTCAACCAATAAATGTCGTTTGGTCACAAAGGAAAAAAGAGTGGAAAAAACATTTACTTTGGTGGATGTAAGTATGCCTGAGGTGAAAGCTGCTATGTTTGCACAAGGTGCAGGTGTTGTGGGTGATATAGATATCTGGCAGAAACATATTGGTCATGTGAATGCACAAAGATTGAAGTCTATGCAGAATTCAGAAATTGTTTAAGGTGGATGGAATGCATAAAGTATGTGAAGCGTGTCAATTTGAAAATCAAATAAAGAATGTATTTCCACACGAATGTAGCTAAGAGAGCACTTGATGTGGTGCACTCAGATGTATGGGGGCTGAGAAATACGATATTAATGGGAGGATATTGTTACTACATATCTTTCATTGATGAGAGCACACAAGGAAGGTGTCGGTCTATTTCATGAACGAGAAAAGTGAAGTGTTCTTAGTCACTTTCAAAATTTCAGAATGTTGGCTGAAAAGCAAACAAGTTTGTAGGTTAAGTGCCTAAGATTAGATGGAGGGGGAGAGTACTTCTCCAATGAGTTCAATAAGTACTTGAAAAAGCATGGAATTTAGAGGCAATTCATATACAAATGGTGTTGCTAAGAGGAAGAATAGGCATGAGAAACCCTTGCACCATAGAAAGAGTCCAAGAACTAGCCAATGTCATGGGGCCTCGCCTCACCGCACTCGGGAGCATAAATAGCTCAAACCAAGAGGTTAATCTACCATAACCTAGCCCACAATTACATAAGCAAGATGTGTCACTCACCTTTTTGATTTCTTGTTCTCAGATTCTTATAGGAGACCTTATTGCCATGTAGCCACACTCCAAGATCTACTCCAATGTCACCGCCGTACTCCAATGGAAGCTCGACCCTCCTCTCTCACTCAATCACACACACTCCAAGCTCTGCTCCAATGTCGTCGCCACACTCCAATGGAAGCGCGACCCTCTCCTCTCACTCAATCACACACACTCCAAGCTCTGCTCCAATGTCGTGGCCACACTCCAATGGAAGCGCGACCCTCCTCTCTCACTCAATCACACACACATGCAAGAAAGCACACAAGAGCTCAAACAAGCAAGAGGCAAGCAAGAAAGCAATAGCATTGGAGAGTAGAGAAGAAGAGCACTCTATTGAATTAGCATAAAAGAATGAATGGTGAGTATAAACAATGACTCTCATCTTGGTCCATAGCCTTCACTCCCTGGGCAGCCATACTTAAAAAATAGGTCCATGGCTATCCACGGCCACCTAGGCTTATGTAAACACCTAATCTAAAAAGAATAGAATCTCCATTATTAATCCCCTGGCACGCCTTTCATAGACAAGCGGCGATGGCACACGTAAAATATACAATGACACTGGTGAGGTGTTCGATGAGGGTTAACATGCCCCCTTCATGATGCAGATTCCATCCTTGGAATGTGTTGATGAAGATTGGTCGAGACTGTTCCTGGAAGGTCTGTAAGGCAACATGGAACCACGAGTAAGGTGCAATTAAGAAAAATGCAAACACCAATCAAGCAGTGAGGAATGATATTTAATAACTAGTCAAATTTTCTAGTTAAGACAAGGGAAATATTAAGATTGGTGGATTCGATCTAAACTAAGAAGGAGCAAAAAGCATGCCTCGGGTTATGACCTTAGTCTCAACACACTATCCTTTGGTGAAACCATCTTTAGCTATTATCTAGCCTCATAAATGGAACTGCTAAGTGATTAGTATAAGGTTTGTTTTTTATTTTAAAAATAGAAAAGTAGGGCACCACCCTGCAGAGACCCAAGCAATGGTTCAGATACCTCATATAAGAGTATTTAAGAACTGCTAAAGTACCTCCACATCGATGGTTTTTTTTTTCCTTTATTGATAGATTGTTAGCCACAAGGTCCCATCCCATGGAGATCAAGGCTACGGTCCCAAGGTTCCATCACTAAGAGCCAAAAGTCCTATCTAGATCGCACATGGCGATGGTTATCTTCTTGTGGGTTTTTTTTGGTATTATTGTTTTGTTTTTTCATTTTTTTCTAAATAAACTAGTGTCACTTTCACAATTCAACTAGAAGGCTCTATTCTAAATAAAGAAAGAGGGAGTACTTGGCATACTCCTTTGGCATGCTCTAAGGTCAATGTTAGGGAAGACTGAACTAGGACCAAAGCCTAAATGTAGTAACTAGAAAATTCATTGACCAGATACTTAGAAATGTATGCAAGGACTTAAACAAACAGTAAATGGAGAATCACAAATAGTAAACAAAAGGTGAGGATGGTTTAGAATACACTTGGGCAATGAGGAAAATCTTGTCTATATCGAGGTTGCATGTCCATCGTATGTTGTAATTCTTGATCTGGTCTACATGACTGCACCTCAAAAACCTATAAATCATACTATCTAGCAATCTCATCGTTAGATAACCATAGTTCGTGCATGCTTTGATTCTTCATCATTAGGTTGATTTCCCTCCTCACTTGGGTGTGCTCCATATATATATATGCGTCCTCTGGTCTACTAGGTAATGGTATGAGTGCCTCCTCACTGTGATAGGGCATGGTACCATAGGTAAGTTAGCTAAGTAGCTACCTTGATCTAAGCTATCTAGGAAATCACCCACTATACCCGAGAAAGAATAAGAAAGTGAAAACATATATGCCATAACTGATGGTGTAAGTCCATAAGTTCTTGCCCTCCTCCACTGCTCAACAAGCTATTCATGTGTAGTTCTATCTTGCTGGGGTCCTCCCATTGGTTAATGAACACTCTCCTGATCATGTCGCTATGGTGTCTCTCCTACCATTCATGGACTGTGATAGTCCTATCCCTTAGTGCCTAAAATAAGTTCTATACTACCAACATAAGTACGATGCAACGCCTAAAATAAGCTCTACACTGCCAACACATAAGTAGGACGCTACGTATAACATGCGATTCCTACAGGTAATGCATGTTGCAAGGGGATGGAATCGTAGGTAGAACAGGTCCAAAAAGGTGGCTCCACAATATCTCTCCCCTAGGAGTGCATAAAAATAGTGTGAGTGGGTCTGGAAAGGGGGAATACTTAGCTACCCCCTTGATAGTACCATTCCTGGAAATCTGGGTCTAGGAGAGGGTCACTCATGTCTATTCATGAAAAGTCCATGCTCACGGCTTGTAGTCATAGCAGAGTTGTATTTCATTCTTCCATTTGATATGTGCTCCTTCTCATCATCATTAAAAAAATAATAATTTTGTATGGTTAGTCGGTTTTTTAGTATGTGTATAGTTGCTTAGTATTGCTGTACGCTGTAGGGTCAAGCTAGATTGTCATGGGTTAGCTTTTTTCCAATAGGCTCCCTCTTGATATGGACATAAACTTTATCGAAGAGCAAAGCATGGAGGAAAAAAGTAATGATATTAGCATAAGTCCCCCCTTCCTACTTTCTATCATACCTTGACCTCACAGAAGGTATTGTAGGTTTTTTGCAACCATCCCTTCCAACTTTGCTCTGTCAATATTTGTTGGTTGGGAGTGCTCTTTGTTTTTTATTGTGGTGGTAGGTTAACTTTTAGCTTTAAAGGCAATAAAGGGCTCTCATAAGATCGGATGGAGATTATGGTTTCACCAGTATTGATGAGTGAGCAATGCCAGTAAAGGGCTCTCATAAGATCGGATGGAGATTATGGTTTCACCAGTATTGATGAGTGAGCAATGGATAGTGGGTCGCTCATCTAGGGAGACCAATGGGATTGGGGCTTGGATAGACATCAATGATTTTGTTACCTTTAGCGATGTAGAGGCATAACCATCAATCACCATGCCTTGTGTGATAGGGTTTCTCTTTTGATACCATACCTTTTTGGGCATTGGTGGTGAAGGTTCTATTACAATAGCTTTTCCTTTGTTGGCATTTGAGCTATTGAAGCCTTTATCATTGATGAGGAGTTTTGGGAATTGGTAAGTGGTGCCACTTCTTCCATAAAGGCTTGTGTAGTCTAAGGTTTCCTTCTCATTGTTGCTACAGTTTGGCTTGTCTTTTCCTTGCCTCCTCTTGAGCTTGGGTCTTCTTTTGAGTAGCCTTTTCCTTGGTGGCTTTCTTGTCATGTGAAACACGTAAGTGTTCTTCGCTAAGATGTCCATAGTATTTTTAAAACTTACTTCCATTAAGGAAACCAACAGTTACAACTTCATCAAGAGTCTCAACATGTATAGTACCTTGTGGAGTAACTTTAGAAACCTTGAATGGTCCCTTTCTAGTATATTTAAGCTTTTCCTTTTCACTGCGGACTCCATACATAAGTACAAGATCGTTGGGCGGGTCCAACCATCGGACGGCCTGACCTTCCAACTGACCTTCTAGCTGACTAACCATCTAAATGCAATCTGCCCATCCGTGTATCGGTGTGCTTGTATGAGACGACACCACTGGTCAGAGGTAATTCTATCAATGCCTAAGCCCAACGGGTTTGAAACTCACTAGCTATCAGCTTAAACAGAAAGTGCACACAGAACTACAAAGCTCACTCTCTCACTCTCTGCTCACTTAGACAATACACAATGAAATAATTCTCAAGGACTTTGTATTACTAAATGAACTTGTACAATGCTATGTGCTCTAAATGAACTTGTACAATGCTATGTGCTCTAGATTAACTCTCTACCTATTGATCCCTTCTATCTCTCTATCTATCTATCCTCTAACTGCTTTCTAACTACTTTCTTCTTTACTATCTTGGAAGGTCCTTCTTCTTGTCCTTTCTAGCCGTTGCCTACTATTACAAGACTCATTCTATTTATAACAGACTGTTTATAATAAAGTACATATGATTACAATGGGTGTGCGTGTGCACTAGCATCTGCGCGCCTGATTGTTGGTGTGCCAGACTTTTACTGTCGGCCTGTCTTCCAGCCTGTTCTTCAGGTCCCACAAGTAGCTTCTGTCAAATGCCTGGTGGTACTGCGTCAGTAGCTACTTGAGAGGTGTATTGGAAGGTTTGATGAATAGGTGGAGGTGGTTGGGGGGCTGACCTGGTTGACCCTTTATTCTGTCATGCCAGTATCTATCTGCTTCATGTGGATCACATCCTAAACCCCCCTATTATCCTTAGGTTGAATCAGATAAAAAATTCTTTCTGCATTAGCATGGACTACTTGGTAATTGAAAGAATAGTTTGGTAGAGATTTATATTTGTGGGGGGCTGGGGTCTAACATTTTCTCCAACTTGGTATTCTTGATTTAAATTTCTTTGTGCAAGTCCACCAGTTGTGCAAGTCCACCAGTTGTCCTTAATTTGAATTTCTTTGTGTAGGTCCACTAGTTGTTTCTTTATGGCCCATGTTAGATCCTCTTGTTTTTCTTGTGGTTTGCTTGCTCCTTCCTTGGTAGTTGTCATCTCTTGTTAAGTTTTTTAAAGCTGGGAAGTCAGCTTGGAGTTTTCTTCCAATAGACTACGTAGTTGTTAAGTTTTTGGCTGTGATTGTCTCCTAGGGTGCTATTGCACTAGTCTTCTTTCTGGACCTTGTTTTGGGAGACACCTACTCTTCAAGCTGGTGTCATTTGATAATCGATGGCATGCAGACTACAAACGATAATTTTTGTTGTGTTCTCTAGCTGCTATATTGGTTCTTTGCCCTTGGCAAGTGTCAGCTTGGCTCTCTGTTGTTCATGTTATAGCTACTCTTTGAGTGCTTCAATCTGTTTGTGGTGGTCTACAAGCATATGATCTGTGGGGGTTTCTCTTGCAACGCCTTTGGTTAACACCAATTTTTGGAGTAGCTCTAATCAGATCTCCAGTTCCTTTTTCCCCTCCAATTGCTCTGTTAGATTGCGTATTCTATGCCTAAGCTCTTTATTCTGATGATTTGATTAAGCACTCCCTTCAGAGGTGGTGGCCGTGGAGGTGGTGGTCACTGTTGTAGCTGTGGTTCCTTGTGACCGTGCACAGGATGATCCTCTGGTTCCACCTCCTCTAGCTCTTTTAGTAGAAGATGGCAATATCATGTATTCTTTCAGTAATTGCAGATCGCCCCCCCCAACATGCTTTTTGTAATGCTGTCAGTTCCTCCTCCCACTGCTCCATGAACTCCATAGGCATCTACACTATAGGGAGCTCTTCTTTAGCCTCCATGGGGCCTCTTGTATTCACAGCTTCCCTTTCACAAGGAGGAGCTCCTGCTAGCTCCACATCGCGGATCATTGGAGTGGCATGGTCCACAATGCATGCTGCATTTTCTGCTGCTGCTTGAGTAGTCTTCTTTGCTTGTTGCTTGCTTTGGATGTCTAGATTGGTTGTCCGGAGCTCAACGACCACCATCTTTAACTCATCTCCCCATTCTCCAGCTTATCCAAGACAATTTGCAATGTTTTCCAATGCTATGTGAGAATGTTGTGTGCTGTTGAGTTAGATGTTTGCCTCATTCTGCTCAGCTTATCACCCAATCATGTTTTGTGGGTGTCCCCCTATGTGCTGATTCTTCTGCCACTTGCTCACTGCTTGGTTGGGGAGAGTCCACTTTTAACTAGATGCTAGCCTATGTCCTCAAGTTGATGCCTTTGTTGCTTGGGTCTCCTTTTGCTTCTTTGGTTGTTTGAGAATGGTGATGTGCCGAGCCCATTCAAATTTCCTTTTGAGGGAGTCTGCTTTGGAGGTTTCTTTTTGTGTTGTTTTGGTAGCTTCTGTGGTGGCGACAGTGTCTGCTCTGTCATTTTCCTATAGTTGAATTATCTTTGAGGACTTTTGCTTCCACCCATTTGGTGATGTAGTCAATTGCCACAAGGATGTATGTGTTACCTATCCTTCTTATTTACTGAGGGTTTGAATGGTCCCATGAAATCCATTCCCCACTTCTTAAAGGGTTCAAGGGGTAGGACCGAATGATGGGACATCTGATCAGCACAACTGACGAGCCTGTCCAAACCACTTGACACACATCACATTGTTGGGCATGATCCCATGCATCTTTAACTATAGTGGGCCACCATAAGCTTGCTTGCAAGACTTTTTTGCACGTTGTTTCTTCACCATAGTGTCCTCTTAACACTCCTTGATGTGCTTTTGTGAGGATAGCTAATTGTTCGTGGTTTGGCACACATGTAGACCACCTAGTCAATTCCTTATTTGTATAGGGCTCTTGCATTCTCAAGGTAGTGCCTACTTCGGAGAGCCAATTTCTTCTGCTGATCTTTGCTCATGTTCGCATGCCATGTGCCAAACTATAGCATGCCAAAGTACCAATTTCTTTACGTGGGTGTTGACTGAATAGTAAACAGGTTTGCATCCGAAAACTGATCAGCCACCCCTGTGGGTTGCTCTCCTATGTCTATTCTGCTACGGAAATCTGCCACCACTGCATTCTAGTTGTCGGGGGTGTGCACGATGGTGAACTGAAATTATTACAGTAAAAGAATCCACCTTGCTAGCTTCTTGGTCAGATCTGGTTTATTCATCAAATATAGTAGGGCTTGATGATTGACATGGAATACAAAATGATTTCCCAGCAGATAATGGTAAAATTTATTGACTAAATAAATCAGTCCCAAGGCTTTCCTCTCAGTGGTGCTATAATTTTTGCTCTACATTTGACAACATCCTACTAGCATAGTAAATGGGTCTGTATAACCCTTCCTCTATCTAGTGCTGCATCAGCACACTACCAATTTTTGTATCCGATGCGTCCATGAAAATATGGAACATCTTGTCCCATTCTGATGGTTGGGATGATCAGTGCACTGGTGGCAAGAATTGTTTTCAGATTATGGAAGGCACCCTTCTGTTCTTCTATCCAAAAAAATTATACTTCCTTCTTTGTTAGGATGTACAGTGGTTGTGCCACATTGATAAGGTATGTGAGGAATCGGTTGTGCCATTTAATTTGGCCTAGGAATCTATTGAGCTCCTTTAGGGTCTATGGTGGATTTAGCTTGCTGATCATATTAACCTTGGCTAGATCCACAACAATCCCATCTTTGGACAATATGTGTCCAAGGAATGTCCCGCCCCTCATCGCCCACACCGCGGTGAATGCGCACTTCATTAGATTCAGCTTCACCTTCGTTTGCTTGCACCTTTTCAGACACAGGTGTAGCAGGTGCAGATGCTCCCCACACTTCCCGAAGACACCGAAGCCACAAAAACATGCATGAATTTACATAGAAAATTTCTTGTACCATGCGTTGGAATGTTATGGGTGCATTTTAGAGTCCAAAAGTCATGATGTTTTGATGCGAATTCTCCCCACTCCATGTGATGAATGTAGTCTTCTCCATGTCTTCAGGTGCCATTCTGACCTGGTTGTATCCACTAATTCTGTCCACCACGAAAGAATACATTTTGTGGCGAAGGTCATGATGTTTGACGAAGGTCATGATGAATGCAGTCTTCTCCATGTCTTCAGGTGCCATTCTGACCTAGTTATATCCACTAAATCTGTCCACGAAAGAATACATTTTGTGGTGAAGGTCATGATGTTTGACGCAAATTATCCCCACTCCGGATGAATGTAGTATTCTCCATGTCTTCAGGTGCCTTTCTAACCTGGTTGTATCCACTGAATTTGCCCTAGGAAAGAATACATTTTGTGGCCTGCCACCACTGCATCCAGCATAGAGTCCGTGAATGGCAAGGGAAACGGGTCTAGTATTGTTGCTGCATTTAGCTTCCTCTAATCCACAAAGACTCTCAGTTTTCCATTCCCTTTCCTCAGGATCACAATGGGACTTAGCCAGGTTGCCTTTTCTATTGGTTGGAACCTACTACAAGTAGTTTGTCGATTTCCTCCTTGACCTATTTGGCATAGTTGGGGTTGATCATGTATCTTTGTTGCCTGATTGGCACTGCATCCTCTTTTTTAGGTTTTATTTTTGTTGGTGGAAGCTTGAGTTGATGCCGAGCATACCTGTGTAGCTCCAAGCAGACATCTTTATAGTGCATTAACAGTTCTTGGAATTTGTTCTACATTGCTTCTTCCAATTTTGTACTGATTTTATTGTGTGTGGTTGCTCCTCTATCCCGAGATTGAGCTCCATGAGCTCTTCTTCTTCTTGTACACAGATGGATTGTTGCTGCTCGTCGTTATCCTTTGCAGCGCATTGCTTCCATCCATTCCTTTTGCCCTTTGGCTGATGGGTCTTCTTCTGTGTTTCCTGAGGCTTCAACTTCTTTTGTTTGCACTTCTGACACTACTTCTGTGTCACTTGCTACTTTTTTTGAAGTTTTTGCTTCTCTTATTTGCTCCTCTGACACTGCTTCTGTGTTAGTTTTGTTGTGTAGCTTCTTTTGCTAGCTAGACATTTAGTACTTCAGCTGAGTATTTGGACACAATCTTTTCTATGTCTAGTTGGAGAATAGGGATATGAGATGTGGATTTTCCTCGAGGATCCTTTCCTCCTCGTCTTCTTCATTGCCTTCCAGCATGTTCAACTCTTCTACGTAGAATGATCTGACAGCTAGATTGACTTCCCTCTTTGGATTTGTGGAGATTTCAACCTTCTTTTTTCCTTTTATGATTGTGATTTGTTCTTTGTGCCAATCGTGTTTGATCTTGCCTTGTCGGAGCCATGGTCTTCCCAGTAGCATTGGATATGATCCATGATTTTCCATGCCAAGAACAAGAAAAATGATAGGGAAATCATATCCTGCAATTTGAATGTCAGACCAATCCTAGGGGCTGTGGACTCTGCACTGATCTGCCATCTTCACAGCAAAAGGAGCATGGTCATAGTTTGTGAGGCCGAGCTCTTTTGATGTGGCTTTTTACAGTATGTTTACTCTCGAGCCTCTGTCCAGTATTTCTCCATGTATTTGCTTCCCTTTAATGTTACTGTTAATTGGGGTACATCATTGTCTGTCATTGTGGCTTTTGTTGGTTTGACTGAATTGCAATCTGATTCTGACTCATTGTTGCTGAAGGAGTCAGACAAGCTGTTATGTTCTTTCTTGGATCCCAATAGATTGCTCAGTAATTTCTTCTTGTAATTTGGCACTAGGGACAAGAGTTGATCCAAGGATATGTTGAGTTTTAACCCCTTCATATCCTCCCATATGTCATATTATTCTGCTTTCCCTTGTGGTCTGCTGTTTTACGAAGGAAATTGTTTTGCTTGCTGGCTGTCTTCTATCTCTACAGCATCTAAGGCTTTTGCCTCAAGCTTGCTTCTTGATGCTTCCTGAGTTCTTTGTGTGAGCTTGCCCCTCTTGCTCAATCCAACTCCGTTCTGATGCATTTGTGCAGGATATGCCTATTTCTTCATGGAGCACACTATCTTCTGCTAACCATGGCTGCATGTGATTGTGCTCTTCTTCTTCCTTTGGTTCTTCAGCTTGTTGCAGTTCTTTTCGAGGTTTATCTTCTCACGGATTCCCTTGTCTTTCCATCCTGGCCATTATGTAGGGATTTTTTTCCCGCATTGCTTCTTCATCTAAATCCTTGCAAGGCTTATCTTCTCGCAGTTTATGTTCTTTCGCCTCCTCTGGGCTTTCTTTTGCTTTTCTTTGAAAGGTTTGCTTACCCTTCTCCTTCTGTGCTTCTTGCACCTCCTTTGTTTTTGCAAAGTGTTTGTTGACTTGATTTTGTTTTCCCCAATCCACATTATTTTTCTTCTGTCTGGTTGGTTCTTCTGACACATTATTTTTCTTCTGTCTGGCTGGTTCTTCTGACACAATGAATCTCTCTTTTCCCTTTTGGGATCTAGTGATGGCAGGCACAATTGGCTGCACACTTTCTAACTCTTTGATGTCGATAATGTTGATGGGACGTTGCTGGTGCATCCGCCCCGCCTATCGTTTATGCAGCTCTTGTTGATGCTTCTAGAATAGTTGGCATTCATTCCGCCGGTGTTTAGGCTTTGGACAGTAATAACATTATGTCTACCTAGCACCCCCTATTTCTCGGCCTTGCCCTTGGCCATAGTATGGTTTGTAAGGTGTCGGTGCAGTGGCCATGGGTGCTGTTGTTGTTTGACACTGCATTGATAGCTACACCTACCCTGTTTCTGGCATTATATAGGCAGTTGGCTGTTATATGTGTGAAAGTTTGGTAGATTATGTAGGTTAGCTGCCTCTTTTAGGTGGCCTTCATTTTTGCATGTCAAGAGAAAAATACACTCATTATGTAGTCAGAGGAGGTAGAGGACTTACCAGATAGCACAGCGAGCTTCTCCACCACCTTTTCGGCGAGGACATCCACCTCATCCTTCTTGCCTTTGCATTTGCTCTTCTTGCTGCGTTTGGATTCCTCCTCAGCTTCTGACTCAGATTCTGAGTCTTCTAATTCCAACTCGCTTTGGTGTCCCTAACTGAATAGTTGTACTTCTTGCTCTTCTTTTTCTTTGACTTCTTTTCCAATCCCATGTTTCTTTCTACTTGCTTAGCAGTTTCCATGGGCCCATCAAATCCTTGGGCATCGATGTTGGTTGTTGCTGCCACCGTTGGTTTGAGTTTTTTGTTAAGACCATGCAGGAACCCGTCTGCAAGAACTTCTTTAGATGGTTTGTTAGCTAGAGAGAGTCATGCATGTGGAGTGCAAAACTTGGCTATATAATCTTCGTATTGGTGGTAGCAGCTTCTGTTTCAAGCTTTGCCGCTTATCTTACAGTTTAGAGTTGGTTTTGATAGCTCTGAATCTTTTGAGGAAAGCTTCTTTGAGTGCATGGAAGGTGTGGTAGTAGTTCGGGACATACTGGGATACCCATTCAGTGGGTATGTCCTTGAATGTGGCTTAGAACTGGTTCCGCTTCCTTTCATCAATTAGCACGAGTGTGATTTACCTTCCACATACCCTCAAAATTTGTGACATGGGTTTCAGGGTCTTCAGACTTCTTACCCTTGTATGTTGGATACTTGTTGTTACCTCCTTGATGATGAGCCATTTGATGTTGATGGATTGCGGGGAGGTGTGAAGCGCTTGGCAGGCCGAGTAGGACCCTACTAGTGCAGTTGATTCCGCACAGACTAGGTGATGAGGTATCTTGCTTGCTATTGATCCTGTAAGAAGTTCCTCTCCCCTTTTAAAGTGTTGCACCAGAATTTTTGATTTTTTGAGAGAATGGTAAGAAGGATAGTAGTAGCAAGATAACCAACGGGGGGGCAAGACAACACCACTGGTCAAAGGTAATTCTGCCAATGCCTAAGCCCAATGGGCTCGAAACTCACTAGCTACTATCAGCTTAAATAGAAAGCGCACACAAAACCACAAATCTCAATCTCTCAGTCTCTTCTCACTTAGATAGTACACAATAAAATAATGCTCAAGGGCTTTGTATTACTTATAGACTTGTACAATGCTATGTGCTCTAGATTAACTCTTTGCCTACTGATCCCTTCTATCTCTCTATATATCTATCTTCTAACTGTTAAATACTTCCTTCTTCACAATCTTAGAAGGTCCTTCTCCTTGTCCCTTCTAGCCATTACCTACTATTACAAGACTCATTCTGTTAAGAAACTGTTATAAAGTAAAGTACAAAGGGAGCACGTGTGCACTGCTATCTATGCCTGATTGTTGGTGTGTCGGCCTTTTTATTGCCGGGCTATGTCTTTCGGCTAGTTCTTGAGGTCCCACCAGTCAGCTCTCCTATTGGATGCTCAACAAGGACATCATGCCCATCCAACATTCAATGAGTGCAAAAATTTTCAAGTGGGTCCATGGGTCTTCTCTCCCCCTACTTGCAAAGTTTCCCTACCATCGGGGATGCCGGATGGGTGTGATGGTGTGTTGTTGCTCGTTCTTTTTTTGCATATGGTCCAAGGGGTCCTAAATGCAAAAAAGAGCGGGCTTGGGTAGGGCATCACACCTATCTGGCATTTGATAGGGGTGAAACTTTGAAAGTGGGTCCATGGGACTACTCTCCTCTCACCTGAAAAGTCTCATCCCCATCATATACGAGATGGGTGTGATGGTGTGTTCCCACCAGCTTCTTTTTGCATATTGCCCAAGGGGTCCCCTATGCAAAAAGACTAGGTTTGGGCAAGACATCAACCTATCTGACGTCTACTAGGGGTGAACCTTTACAAGTGGGTCTATGCAGGTTCTCTACCTCTATTTGCAAAGTTCTGTCCCCATTAGACTCTGGATGGGTGTGACAGTGTATTACACCCACTCTTTTTTGCATATGGCCCAAGGGGTCCTGTATGCTAAAAAGAGCAATTTTGGGTAGGATATCACACCCATTTGACATCAGATGGGGGTGAAATTTTACAATTGAGTCCATGGGGTTCCTCTCCCCCCACTTAAAATGTTTCATCTCATTGGACACCAGATCGGTGTGTTGCCACTCGCTCTTTTTTGTATAGTGCCAAATGGGAGCCCTATGAAAAATAGAGCGGCTTGGGTCACTGAGGACATAACACCCAACCAATGGGGGTGAAACTTTGCAAGTGGTTCCATAGGACTGCTCTACCTCTACTTGCAAAATTTCATCCCCACCATTGGACACACTGGATGGGTGTGACGGTGTGTTGCTACCTTCTCTTTTTTGCATATGGCCCAAGGGGTCGTATATGCAGAAAAGAGGAAAAGAGTGGGTTTGGACCCATATGTGGGGGTAAAATTTTTCAAGTGGTTCCATGGAGTTTATATACCCCCACTTAAAAAGTTCCTCCCCATCATTGGTGTGTTACCACCCGCTCTTTTTTTTTTTTGCATAGTGCCATGGATCTGCTCTCCCCCCACTTACAAAGTCACATCCTTATTGGACAACAATGGATGCCCAAGGGGTCCCCTATACAAAAAAGAGTGGGTTTGGGTAGGACATCACACCCATCCGCATCCAATGGGGGTAAAACTTTACAAGTGTATCCATGGGATTGCTCTCCCCCCACTTGCAAAGTCTCATCCTTATTGGATGAGATTTTGCAACAAGTGGGCCCATGGGATTGCTTTTCCCCCACTTGTAAAGTCTCTCCATGGGACTGATCTCCCTCCACTTGCAAAGTCTCTCCATGGGACTACTCTCCCCTTGCAAAGTCTCATCCTATAAAAAAAAGAGTGGGTTTGGGTATAATATCACACCCATCCAATGGGAGTGAAAATTTGCAAAGTGCGTCCATGGGACTGCTCTCTCCCCACTTACAAAGTCTCATCCTTATTATTATACAACACCAACAACAGATGCCCAAGGAGTCCCCTATATAAAAAAGAGAGAGTTTGGGAAGGACATCACACCCTGCATCCAATGGGGGTGAAACTTTGCAAGTGGGTCCATAGGACTGCTCTCCCCCCACTTGTAAAGTTTTATCTTTACCAGACACCGGTTTGCCACCTAGTTGTTTTTACATACTGCCCACCAAATGTTCCCCTATACAAAAAAAATCATCATTGGGGGGTAGGACATCACACCCATACGGTTTCCAATGGAAGTGAAACTTTGTAAGTGGCTCCATGGGGCTAATCTAACCCCACTTCCAAAGTTTCATCCCAATTGGATGCCGGATAGGTTTGACGATGCGTTGCTACCTGCTCTTTTTTATATATGGCCCAAGGGGTCACATCATATAAAAAAAGAGCGGGTTTGGGTTGGACATCATACCCATCCACCAGCATCCACTGATGGGGTTTAAAATTTTAAAGTGGGTCCATGGGCTACTCTACCCTCACTTGTAAAGTTTCATCCCCATCGGATGCTAAATGGGTGTGACAGTGTGTTGCCACCCGCTCTTTTCTTACATAGTGTCCAAGGGGTTCCCATATGAAAAAAATAGTAGGTTTGTGTAGGAGGACATCACACCCATCCTCCGCCGATGGGGGTGAAACTTTTGAAGTGAGTCATGGGGCTTCTCTTCCCCCACTTGCAAAGCTTCATCCCCATTAGATGCTGGATGGGTGTGATGGTGTGTTTTTCCACCCGATCTTTTGAGTAGTGCCCAAGGGGTGCCATATATCCAAAAAAAGAATAAATTTGGGTAGGACATCACACCCATATGATGTCCGATGGGGGTGAAACTTTGCAAGTATGTCCATGATGGGACTACTCTCCTTCCACCTTCAAAGTTTTATCCCCATCGGATGGGTGTGACTATGTTTTACCACTCGCTCTCGTTTTACACTGCACTCATCAATGTGTCCCCTATGCAAAAAAGAGGGGCATTGGGTAGAACATCATGCCCATCCGATGGGGGTAAAACTTTGCAAGTCGGCCCATGGGGCTTCTCTCCCCCCAATTGTAAAGTTTCATTCCCACCAGATGTTGGGTGGGTATTATGGTGTGTTGCTACTCATTCTTTTTTTGTAGATGGCCCAAGGGGTCATGAATGTGAAAAGAGCGAGTTTGGGTAGGGAATCACACCCATCTGGCATTCGATGAGGGTGAAACTTTGCAAGTGGGTCCATGGGGCTACTCTCCCCTCACCTGCAAAGTCTCATCCCATCGCATATACGAGATGTGTGTGACGGTGTGTTCCTATTTGTCCTTTTTTTTTTGCATAGGGCCCAAGAGGTCCCCTATAAAAAAAAAGAGTGGGTTTGGATAGGTCATCAATCCATCCAACGTGTGATGGGAGTGAAGCTTTATAAGTGGGTCCATGTAGGTTCTCTACCTTTACTTGCAAAGTTTTATCCCCATTGGATGCTGGATGGGTGTGACAGTGTTTGCTACACCCACGTTTTTTTTGCATATGGCCCAAGGGGTCTCATTTGGGTAGGATGTTACACCCATATGTCCGATGGGGGTGAAGCTTTACAATTGGGTACATGTGGTTTCTCTCCCCCCACTCACAATGTTTCATTTCATTGGACACTGGATGGGTGTATAGTGCATTGCCACTCGCTCTTTTTTGCATAGTGCCGAAAGGAAAGCCCCATGCAAAATAGAGTGAATTGGGGTAGGCCATAACACCCATCCGCGGCATCCGCCGATGGGGATGAAACTTTACAAGTGGGTCCATAGGGCTACTCTACCTTCACTTGCAAAATTTCATCCCTACCATTGGACACATCGGATGGGTGTGATGGTGTGTTGCTTCTACTACTCTTTTTTGCATATTGGCCGTATGCAAAAAAGAGCACGTTTGGGTAGGACATCACACCCATCTAGGGGGGTTGAAACTTCTCAAGTGGGTCCATAGGGCTTCTCTACCCCCACTTAGAAAGTTTCATCCCCACCCGCTCTTTTTTTTGCATAGGGGTCCCCTATGCAAAAAAGAGTGGGTTTAGGTAGAACATCACACCCATCTAATGTCCAATATAAGGGTGAAACTTTGTAAAGTGGGTCCATGGGATTGCTTTCTCCTCACTTACAAATTCTCATCCTTAACACCAGATGCCCAAGGAGTCTTGTATACAAAAAAGAGCAGGTTTGGGTAGAACATCACACCCATCCACATCCAATGGGGGTGAAACTTTGTAAGTGGGTCCATGGGACTACTTTCCCCCCCCCCTTGCAAAGATTCGTCCTTATCCTCCAATGGAGCTTAAACTTTGCAAGTGGGTCCATAAGACTGATCTCGGCCCACTTGTAAGTTTCTTATCAGATATCGGATGGGTGCAACGGTGTTTTAGTCTTTTCTATGTAGTGCCCACCAAGGGGTCCCCTATGTAGAAAAGAGCATGTTTGGGTAGGACATCACACCCATCGTCCAATGGGGGTGAAACTTTGCAAGTGGCTCCGTGGGGCTGCTATGTAATGGTGTGTTGCTACCTGCTCTCTTTTACATATGGCCCAAGGGGTCACGTCATATGCAAAAAAGAGTGGGTTGGGTTGGATATCACACCCATTCAACATCCGTTAATGGGGGTGAAAATTTGCAAGTGGGTCCATGGGATTTCTCTACCCCCACTTGCAAAGTTTCATCCCCATCAGATACCAGATGGGCGTGATAGTGTGTTGCCACCCGCTCTTTTCTTGCATAGTACCCAAAAAAGAGTAGGTTTGTGTAGGACATCACACCCATCCGCTGATGTGGGTGTGAAACTTTTCAAGTGGCTCCATGGGGTTGCTCTCCCCCTACTTGCAAAGTTTCATCCCCATCAAATGTTGGATGGGTGTGGGTGTGTTGCCACTCGGCTCTTTTTTTCATCCTCTGATGGGGATGAAACTTTTTAAGTGGCTCCATGGGGCTGCTCTCCCCCTACTTGCAAAGTTTCATCCCCATAAAATGTTTGATGGATGTGGGTGTGTGTTGCCACCTGGCTCTTTTTTTCATAGTGCCTAAGGGATCCGTTATATGCAAAAAAGAGCAGGCTTGGGTAGGACGTCACACCCATATGATGTGTGATTGGGGTTATCACACCCATCTGATGGGGATGAAACTTTACAAGTGGGTACATGGGATTTCTCTCCCTCCACTTGCAAAGTTTCATCTAATTGAACATGCCAGATGGGTGTGACGGTGTGTTACCACCTGCTCTTTTTTTGCATAGTACCCAAGGGGTCCCCTATGCAAAAAAGAGTGGGTTTGGGTAGGATGTCAACCCATCCGGCATACATTGGGGGGGGGGTTGAAACTTTGCAAGTGGATCCATGGGATTAATCTACTCCTACTTGAAAAGTTTTATCCCCATTGGGATGGGTGTGATGGTGTGTTATGACACCCACTCTTTTTTTGTATATGGCCCAAGGGGTCTCATATGCAAAAAAGAGCAGATTTGGGTAGGACATCACACCCATCCAATGGAGGTGAAACTTTGCAAGTGATTCCATGGGGATGCTCTCCCCCCACTTGAAAAGTTTCATTCCATCAGACACATTGGATAAGTGTACAATACTACAGTGTGTTGCCACCTGGTCTTTTTTTGCATAGTTCCCAACGGGTCCCCTACGCAAAATCTCTGCAAAATAAAGTGGGTTTGGGTAGGACATCACACCCATCCGACATCTGATGGGGATGAAACTTTGGAAGTGGCTCCATGGGGCTGCTCAAACCTATCTGGCATTTGATGAGGGTGAAACTTTGTAAGTGGGTCCATGGGGCTACTCCCCTTACTTGAAAAGTCTAATCCCCATTGAACGCTAGATGGATATGATAGTGTGTTACTACCTTCTCTTTTATACATAGCCCAAGGGGTCCTGAATGTGATCGGGTTTGGGTAGGACGTTGCGAGGAGAATCCCAAGCCCCTCCCAACAAACATGATGTGTAGATACATGAAGTGGGTATAATAACATGGTGTGAAATGGATCCAAGGTGGCAAGAGCAGCATGGCAACCAAATGGACACCTGGAAGCCTTAACCACTTAACAATAAGGCCTTAGTGGTCCATTTAGCCAGGCGTGGAATGCATCCCATAGGCATAGTGAGTACTAATTATTTAAACTAATACTAAGTATAATAAGTTCAATCTAGACATAGCATATAAAGTACTCTCAATAATAACTAAAAGAAATAGATCACTAATCCTTTCTTTTCTTGAATAATGATAGGAAGCTGTTCAAGACCTGCCAGCTGCTACCTAGTACTGGCGATGGGGAGGACAAGCATAGGGGAGAACAAGCACAAGGGAGATGACTATGGGGAGGATGACTAGTCATGATTGAGGAGTCATTCTTGGATGAGGAGGAGGACCATCGCAGCTAGAGTCCCGCCCCCTTTCTGCGTACATATCCATGTAGTCTTCTATATCGAGCTATAGTTTTTTTTGTCATGTACAGTTGAGCCATAGTGCTCATGATCATTGTATATTATGACACTATATTGGATCATATATATTATATGATTGTAGACATCCACTTTGTACAAGTGTTTTTCAATTTATCAATGATAAATTAAAAACGGGTATAATGCATAAGTTATGCATTCGTACCTCCATGATTTATATGCATGTGACGATAGAATGAAAGTGTTTTAAATAGACATATGCGAACAAAATGGAAGAATACATACACGATGATGATGTGGACATATATATATACAATGACGGAATGGAGAGAGACTTGAGAGAGAGAGAGAGAGAGAGAGAGAGAGAGAGAGAGAGAGAGAGAGAGAGAGAGAGAGAGAGAGAGAGAGAGAGAGAGAGAGGAGAGAGAGAGAGAGAGAGCTGAGGCAACGATTACTGGGTTTTTTTGTGCTGCTAGTTTTGTATCAACTTTTGTTGACGCTTAGCATCATATTTGCTAACACTTTGTGTCAAAAAATAATGATGCTACCACTAATGCAATGCAATGTGCTAGAAGAATCATTTGAAATGTCATTTTTTGACCCACTAAAATGATGCTATGGTCCCGGTTTTGTTGTAGTATATACTACTATGATGACTATTGCTACTACCACCACCACCACCACCACCACTACTACTACTTCTGTACTACTAGTTGAACTACATAAACTAATCATATTTTAGAGCTTTTAATTTGAAAAAGATTTCTTCAAGGAATGTTGCGAGAGGAATAGAAGTGGAGGATGCCTATTATTACCCACAATTAGTTCTCTTATCCATAATCTCAGGGAGGGGAGAATGTGACATTATATGTATGTGACATAGCATCATACATTTGAATTGAGGTTTTTTTCTTTAATTGAAGAACTTACATACCCTATACATGCAAGAGGGGATGAAACAAAATTATTTAATATACTTGATTTATATAAATTTATCGAGTGATGGGGTAAATTTTAATTCAAAATGTGTGCTTACAAAAGGGTAATTAAAAAATGTGTAAAATAAAACAATAGGGGTATTTTAAATACATACACATGCTATATGGTTTTTAATAAATGACCCTCTAGGTTTGCTATATTATCTAAGGCATCCCTAAAGCATGGTTCCAAGCTATTAGTATGGCTCCAACATCATGGTTTTCAAGTTATCAAAGACATATTTTCATGGTGGATAAAGATATATAGATTAAGGAGAGTATATGAAAGAAGAAAAAACATTGTGGGTAACCAAACATAAGTTTGTTGTAGTCAAATCTAATTTTTGGCTTGTTCAAAGCACAAACTTATGCTTTTTGACAAAGAAACTCCAAGAGAAGGGTGGTTAATGTGTGGGTGCAAGTGTGTGTGAGTTTTTACATACATCATGAGGGTGTGAGCAGTGTACATGGGAGATCAAATTGGTGTGAGATGAGAGTGTTAGTAGATTGGATGGGTGTTTTGAGTGCGACTCTTGCATAGGCGTGTGGGGGGTTGGGTTGGTGTACGCTCTATAAAAATCCATATAGAATGTGTGCATATGCATGTTTTTAAAATATCCCTATTTAAAATTTTATATTTTCTTACATAATTGTT
Source organism: Cibotium barometz (assembly GCF_041138505.1). NCBI lineage: Eukaryota > Viridiplantae > Streptophyta > Polypodiopsida > Cyatheales > Cibotiaceae > Cibotium > Cibotium barometz. Next base: position 52,647,436 of record NC_141071.1, on the reverse strand, counting down.
TATAGTATGCTTTTTAGTTTTTTAAATTAGATACTCCCCTCTATATTTCACATAAATCAATTACATTAAACAACTATTTGTTTAGTCCTCTCTTGCATATATATAGAGTGTAAGTTTTTCTCAATCTAAAAAATGCCTTGATGCACTAAGTGCTATGTTACATTACAACTAGACCTTAAGGTGTGACCAAGATAAAAAATAAGATACTAGTAAAATAGTATAAATATAGATCAATGTTTTTATATAGGAGCCTAGAAGTTTAGAAAACTTGGACGAATCATTGAAATTTTCTATCTTATATGGTAGTATGTAGTGTACTTTTGGCGAATTTGTCGTCAGAACCCACTAAAAACTGAAAAAATATGAACGTTTTTCCTTAAAAAGTTTATAATAAAATAGCCCAACAATATCAAAGATCCCTCTAAAACAATACTTGGGCTAAAAATAGCCCCTAATTTTTTTCCTTGGGTATGGCTAGAATGGATAAGATAAGAGTGATGTGAGGAGGAGTGACCTAAGGAGGATGTATGAGATAAGAATGAGAGTGAGGTAAGGAGGATGTAGGATGAGAGTGAGGTAAGGAGGATGTAGGATGAGAGACCTAGACAATGGTGACAAAATTTTATGCCCGTATTTATTTGTAGGAGTGTTCAAACTTCAAGCAATGTGGAAATTATGGACACTTCTTGCCGTGTAAGATTCCTTTGGTTGAATGGAGTCGTATTTGTCAAGAGCGACATAGTGAAAAGTATTGATTAGCAGTCAATCAATCAAAACTAGACTTTGATTTCTCGCTTTCGCTCTCCAGTTACCAGCCTGTCGTCTCCCAGAGAGAGAGAGAGAGAGAGAGAGCAATGGGCTTCTGGATATGGGCTAGATTAGAAGATTTGGAAGCATGGGAAGCGGTGGGCTACTTGTTGCTACTCCTTACGCTCAGTGTCTGGCTGGTGTTGCAATGGAGGTGGAAGAGCAGGAGCAACTGTGCCCTTTGCTTACCGCCTGGTCCATTAAAGGTCCCCTTTTTTGGTCATTGGCTTCAAGTAGGCGATCACATAACGGCAAGGAGCATGGCCAAGCTCGCCAGGAAATACGGCGACATCTTTCTCCTGAAGATGGGGCGGCGGAATCTGGTGGTGCTGCACTCGCCCGAGCTTGCCAGGGAGATGCTTCACACGCAGGGTGTGATCTTCGGCTCGCGGGCGTCTAACGTGGTTTTCGACATCTTCACGGGCGCCGGACAAGATTTGGCCTTCGCCGAGTACGGAGAGCACTGGAGGAAGGCGCGCCGGGTAGTGACGCTGCCCTTCTTCACAAGCGAGGCCGTGCGGAGGTGGAAGTCCTCGTGGGCGGCGGAGGCGGACATGATGGTGGAGAGTCTGGGAGGGCGGCCGGAGGCCTTTACGGAGGGCGTGGAATTGCGCGGCCGGCTGCAGCTCATGATGTACAACAACCTCTACTCGGTGGCCTTCGACAGGAGGTTCGCCAGCGAGGACGACCCACTCTATGGAGAGATGAAGAGGCTGAACGATGAGCGCGGCCGCCTGACGCAAAACCTGGACTACAACTATGGAGACTTCCATGGCATCTTCTATCCCTTTGTCAGAGGCTATCTCCAGACATGCCGCAGAGTGAAAGAGGGCCGTGAGCAGCTATTCAAGCATTTCATCTCCGAGTACATGTGCGGATGAGGTGCAATTAACTTCCAAGGTTAACTTGTAAGAAAATGATTAATGAATGTGTTTGGTCCTGCCAATTGCAGGAAGCAAAGGAGTTCACTTGAAGCCAAAGAGACCTTCGGGATCGAGCATCTGCTTGCTGCCGTGGAGCATGGCGAGATGAGAGAGGAAAATATACTCTACATGCTGGAAAATCTCAATGCAGCCGGTGAGTTTAAATGTAATACGTCCATGTATAAGTAGCTTGTTCTACTCTTAATTGATAATTAATTTGGAAACTAGGGATACCCACCATGCTAGCCACAATCCAGTGGACCATTGCTGAGCTCGTGAACAATCCCCATATCCAAGCCAAGCTCTACGAGGAGCTTTGCAGCGTTGTGGGATCCGAAGGAGAGCACACAGAGACATGGCCAATAGACTGCAAGCTGCACTACCTGCAAGCAGTGCTCAAGGAGACAATGAGGTTACACACTATCGTGCCTTTCATAGTACCCCACATGAACCTCAATCCAGCCAAACTTGGAGGCTACGACATTCCGGCAAGAAGCAAGGTGATCGTTAACGCTTGGTGGCTGGCAAACAACCCGGAGTGGTGGAGCAGGCCAGAGGAGTTCAACCCAGAGAGGTTCTTGGGAGAGGAGGAGAGCGTGGAGATGAAAGGTAACAGCTTCAAGTTCTTGCCCTTTGGTTCGGGCAGAAGGCAGTGCCCAGGCATCACCATGGCGTTGCCCGTGCTGCTATCGGCCGTCGGGAAGCTCGTCCTCAAGTTCGAGCTCCTGCCTCCACCTTCTGCGTCGCTGGACCTGAGCGAGCAGCAAGGCCAATTCCTCCTTGAAATGGCGGTCCCTCCTCGAGTGCTCCTCAAGAGAAGGCCCCCCTAGAAAGTAGTCTTTGCTTGAAAGGAAAGGAATGGTCACAACTTGTATATTTGAGGGGTTGAACTGGTGGGAGCTTGTGTTATACTCAGTTTTATTTCTATATATATATATATACTAGTCCTCACCCCGCTTGTTGTTGCCGTATGTAAAAGGTTGTTGCGGTATGTAAAAGGGGGTTTACTTAGATTCCTTTTCTAATAATCCTATATAAAGTGAAGACTGAGAAATCAAGTCCCAATTAAGAATTTTTTTATAGCACGTGCTTTTCCAAGCACACTTCATTTGACATGCGTGTCCACAAAGGAATTGTGGAAGTATTGAACTAACAAATATTGACGTCATGGCTTGTTAGCTACTACACATAGGCCTTCAAACTCCATTAAGAAACAAGAAGCTCATCAAGTACTCATGCTACTTTTCTGAGTGTGCTTGTTCACCTCTATGTCAAGAAATTTGTCCACCATGTCAATTGCTACCCAATACCAAATTGCGTAGCCTAATGCCAACCACCACAATCAACATACATGTCCACCAAGGCATTGCCAAGCTTAACATAATCTCCTAAAAACCACTAATAGATAATTGATTCAAGAACCCACATATTTTACTTAGGTAATACCAAGGACTTTTAAAAGGGCTTGTAACCAACAATCGCATCATAAATTTTGTTTGCACTGGTTAGTTTCCCTACCTTCAATTGCAAGTGAAGCTGACTACCTCTAGAGGAAAGAATTAGGTTGCGTCTTTTCAAATTAGAAAAATCTTATGGAGACTCCTTAGCATTACATTGTAGATCTTTGCAAATGGTGTTACCCAAGAGTTTACATCTCAAGACTTTAATATGCTTCAAAACTTGCAATTGATGTGTTAATGTCTTTCAGAGATATCTTGGGGCTGACACAAAACAAAACTGAGTCCTTCATTTTGACTTGGCTTGGGCTCCAACGCTAGTCTTTCCTAGGTAGTAGACAGACCCGTGCTTCGCACGTCTTTTGAGACCTCCAAATTCAAGTTTTACCTAAACCTCCTCAAACCTCCTCCTCCCTTCCCGAACATCCAAATTTTTGCCACCTGGAAGCTTTGTGAAACTCTTTCTTTATGTAATATATATTATATATTATATATAGATATATAGAGATAGAGATGAGGTCGGATAGCATGAAGATGTGTGTGTGTTACACTTCTCAAGGTGATAACCTTGTATCTCATCTCCATGCAATGCCCTTTCTCTCTCCTAAGTTGCAAGGAGTACCTCCTTTTTTTAAAGACCACTAGCAGTTCAAGCCGATCCCTCCTCTTTTCTGTCAACCATCGTGAGAGAGAGCCACCCCTCAGCCGTCCTTATCATCTCCCAACCACTCTTGCACTCGTCCTTTTGCCTACTACAGCCAGTATCATCCAACCCCTCCCCTTCTCAACTCCTTGCAAGTCTCTCTCCTGCTTGTTTTCCTTCCCACATCCTTGCACCTATGGCTAGTATCATCCAAACCCTCCCCTCCTCGACTCCTTGACATGGATTGGATTGGTTGAAGGTGGCGCTAGGTCAGGCTGGTGAAGGCGGAGACATAAGAAGAGAAGAGAGTACCCAGGCTCTTGCTTGAAGGGAGGGAGGGGAGTGGGGGGCACATGAGAAGATAGGGCCTTTCCACGTAGGACATGGGAAGGAAAAGATCCGGTTGGCCACAAAGATGTAGAAGTGAGAGAGACTCGACATATCAAATCCATTTATTTCCAAGCTTTCTCATGCACGAAAAGACGAAACAAATCGTCAAAAACCCAATTTCAACTCCTAATACCTCCATCATGCCACGTTTCTAATTCCTCCAGCAATGGTGATTTCAACTCCTAATACCTCCAACTTGCCACATTGGTAGAAAGATGTCTCTCAATAATAGATAGAATACATTCCATTAAAAAAAAAGGTCTTGCCAATTGTTGTGTGTTGATGTATTCTCGATTTGAACTTTGTCATCTTCAACTAGTTCCTTGATAAAATGAAACTTAAAATCCCACGCTTAGTTCTTTCATGATGTTTAGGGTTTTATGCACAAAAATTACAAGATTAATCATTTATAAAAAGGGTAAAAGGGAGAGGTTGGAAGACTCAAAATTCTTGTAGTAGTCTTTGAATCCATATGCCTTCTTTTGTGGCCATAGTGGTAGAAACATATTCTACATCGATTGAAGATAAAGCTATGGTTTCTTACTTTTTAGTTCTCCAAGATATTTCTCCTCTTTCCAAGGTAAATACAACACCAAAAGTAGAATGGCGAGTGTCTCGACCACCCCTCGCCCCCAGCCACCCGCGAGTAAGAATCTGACCAAACCAGTGAGATGAGGACAAAGTCCCTTAGAGCAGTGATGACAAAGGGGCATAAATTGAGTGCTTAAGATACACCTTAATAATCTTTAAACAGCTTTTGCGAATGAGAGAAACTAGGATTGTGCAAAACCTAGACAATAAACTAGTGGCAAATGAAATGTCTGGCCTAGTGCATGTAAGTTTGTATGGTGTGGTCTCAGATGGTGTCTTAGGACACATGTCAGATGAGGAGATAGGAATAAGAGATGGATTACAATCGTGCATGTTGAAGTGTCAAAGGATTTTATGAAAGAATTTAGATTGTGATACACCTTAATAATCTTTAAACAGCTTGCGAATGAGAGAAACTAGGATTGTGCATAAACCTAGACAATAAACTAGTGGCAAATAAAATGTCTGGCGGCCTAGTGCATGTAAGTTTGTATGGTGTGGTCTCGGATGGTGTCTTAGGACACATGTCGTCAGATGAGGAGATAGGAATAGGAGATGGATTACAATCGTGCATGTTGAAGCATCAAAGGATTTCATGAACGAATTTAGATTGTGATAGCCTAATGATGCCAAGGGATTCATGTTGGGTTACTTGGAGGTCAAGACAATAGTGGAGGGGACCACCGCCATGGCACAAAAGCTCGACTTGAGACTACTACTACTACTCTTAAGAACAAACATCACTTTACTAGAAATGTCAAAGGATTTCATGAACAAATTTAGATTGTGATAGCCTAATGATGCCAAGGGATTCAGATTGGGTTACTTGGAGGGATCAAGACAATAGTGGAGGGGACCACCATCATGGCAAAAGCTCGACTTGAGACTACTACTACTCTTAAGAACAAACATCACTTTACTAGAAAACAAAATGGAGTCAATCCCCTTATTCTAATGCTTTCTAATCATCTTAAGAAAGCTACTTAGAGAGCATAAAATGACATTATATATTAAGGATTATATGTTCCTAATGTACATTTATCATTGTATGTGACTTTTATCCTAATTGCTCTAGGGTCACGTAACTTTACCATGAAGTTTCAAGAATGCATACTTTTATGAGAGGAATAACCCACCATTTATCATTGCATGTGACTTTTAACCTAATTTCTCTAGGTTCATGTAACTTTACCATAAAGTTTCAAGAATGCATACTCCTATGAGGGGAATAACCCATGATCAAAACCTACTTGCTTACATTCGGCTTGCAAGCATTGATCTATGGGAAAAAGCAAGCTTTCGAAGATGAGAGAAATTACATCCCCTAACCTTCCATTCTGTGACAAACTTAGAGAATTAATCCATTCTCAATAAGAAGTACCCACACATACTTCTACTAATGTACAAGCTTCTCAAGATTATAGAAATGAGATTTAGCTATGATATCAACACTATTAAACGTACATACTTCTACTAATGTACAAGCTTCTCTTAATAAAGAATAAGTACCCACTATTTAAGATACATACTTCTACTAATTTATAAACTTCTCTTATAGAAATGAGATTCAGCTATTTTATGCAATAAATTCAATGTAAGACATTCTTTTAACCAACACATTATAACCCATAGATGCCACCACACCAATGAGTCATGACTCTCAACGCATTGTAAGTGCCATGTCATCACACCAACCTCTCTCAACACATTTTAAGTGCCATGTCATCACACCAATGGCTCTCAACAAATTGTATCCAATAGGTAAACCATGTCATCACATTAATGACCCAACAGGTAAGCTGTAATCAACACACCAATGACTCTATTTAAGAATCTCTACCATTATGAGACAACTTCATCTTTGTTGAGCTTTTGTCTTATAAGGGGAAGGGCTCTAATCACATCAAATGGGCAACAACAAGACCTCAAGATATGTCTTATGCTTTTTATGAAAGAATATGAGACCTTAATCAATTAGTCATATTCCCAACCATAGACCATATACATTAAGCAGCTAATAAGTAATGGAAAACAAACATCCATTGGCCAATTTCATCTTTGTTGAGTCAAGTAATCTTCCCAACCATAGACCATGTACATTAAGCATGCTAATAAGCAATCGAAAACAAACATGCCATTGGCCAATCCCATCAATGGTCTCATGAGCAACCCACATATACTATAAGCTAAATACCCATTTTTTACGAGGCTTCAATCTCAGAAGAGGGCGAGAATTAATCACACAAGATACATGTAATGAAGTGGGTTTGGGTGCACATGCACATGGGGAATGTGGCCTAGGCATTTGGGCTTAGGGACATTTACATGTATACTTTTAAGGGCCTTGGGCTGCTATATGAGGCATAGGGCTCATAGACATTGTACCCTTTTTTGATCATATTCACTTTATAGACATTCATATCTTTTTGGTGCTCTTGCCCAAGCTTTCATGTTGAACTTCTCCTATATGAGATGTGAGGATGGGGACCCACACCCATGTTGTCACTCCATGCTTTGAGTGGCCAACCCTAGTCTCTTGCATTGGTATCAGAGATCAGAGTTCTTGGCTTAGATCCTTGCTTAAGAAGTGATTAGTGATAATTATTTTTGAATTATGCTTAATCTAAATTTTATAATTCTTTTTCTTGATCTTGATTAATGATAATCATTTTTAGATTATTATTAATCTAATTGTTTAAAATGTATTTTCTTAATCTTGATTAGTGTTAATCATTTTTAGAATTAATTTTTACATAGTTTTCAAATTTGCTTGTTTCACAAGATTAGCAAAGAAATTTATGTTAACTTTTTTTAAAATTTGCATTAAACACTGATTTCCAAATCCTAATCCACTTTACTATTTAAATTCTTGAATTTTTTGATCTTCTTAATTTTGATTTTCTTGAAAAATTTCTTGATTTTCAAATTAGGGGTTACAAAGATTTTAGCAACCAATATTGAGAGATTTACTTACATTATCTTGCTTAGAGAGCTTATTAATCCATTAAGCCTCTATTTCTATTCTATTTTTCAAAATCTTGGAGTTCTTGGAATAAATTTACAAGAAGTTTGGTTGCTGAAGTAGTGTTGCAAAAATTTCATTGCAATTTTCAAAGATTGGCGCAGAGTATTCAAATTACAGAGTTTATGCAGAGTACAGTTTGTTGGTGCAAAAAATCAAGGGTGCCGTGTTGAGTGAAGATTCATTGCAGTTTTGAATAGATTTCTAAAATCTTGGTACAGATTTCAAGATTTATGACACAAGCTTCAGTAGTACAGATCAACATATAACAGCAAAGTTCAACAACAAAACCAAAAAAGCCATTAAGTTTTAGCTCTACTATTGTTATGCTAGCATTTTCAAGACTATTAATCAATGAGATTCATCTATCATACTGAAAATGCAACATGCATGTTGACATGGTAAAAGATTTAATGTTTGCACACATGTTAAAACTGTAATACATAAAAAATGCTTTAAAACTGGTACAATCCCTCTCAGATTTGAACTGAGATCTCTGGTTAGACCAATGTGCTTCCAATACACAAAAGGATTCTAATAGCATGAAAAGCAGAGTGCAAGCGACAACAAAAGGCTGAATTATACAAGCTACTAGCCATTAAAAAGACACATGACATACAGGCTATTGGGTTAGATGCAGATTGAGGTTCTTACAGAGAAGAGTTATTGGAAGCACAACATCCCTACATAATACCAGGTTTCAAGCTCACATGGTTAAATTCATCCTCTGCAAGAAGAAATTAGCTCCTATCTCTTGAAGCCAGACAAGAAAATCTTGCAATTGATGGAGAACACTAGTCTGTATAACAATAACAAGAAGGGTGGAAAACAATACTTGCAACCAAGTTGATGTGTTGATCAGCTGCAGAGCATTCAGTTTTCGACCACAATCAGCATCACGACATAGCAGTACAAAAGAAAAGGCTCAACGTAGGCTTACAACACCATTGCCTGTTTAAGGCTCAGCGTGGAGCGTGGAGCCATTCACAGGCGTATTAGTTGCAAACAGATAGTGTAGAGCACCATGTTCACTAAGTGGTTGTCTACTGCACTCAAGGCTTAAAAGGGTTGTGAGTCCTTGGTCCTAGAGGATGCCCTGGGCGGCTATGTTCTAACTTCGACTTTCCGACAGCTTTGTTCTAACTTGGCACATGGCTGTGAGACGACAACGCCTACAAGGATGATATAGCTACAAGGGGGCACACCCATCGACCAGCAGCCATCTCGGTGACTCTACAGCGTGCCGTTTAGTGTCATCACCATTCAAGGCTCAGCATTCAGACCTCCGGCAACAGCATTAGTGGGCAGAAGACATGTGCTACTGCATCACTTACAGTTCCTAGAGCCACAAGAACATGCAAACGCACTAGAGGGTAGGGTAATAGCGTGGGCAGCACACATGACATCAACGTAGCATGGACAACATGTCGGTAGTGGACAACGTGTTGCTAGAAAGACACATAACATACGTGAAATATGAAGGCACTCTCTATCGAGGGCATGCGCCAGTTAATGGCTCAGGTAGTGTATCACAAACAGCAACATCTCAACTGCAGTGATGGTCTATTCAAACAAAGAAGTGAATGGCTTTTACTCTAGATGGTGATTAGTTACATTGACACACTGCCTGCCAAAACGAGCTGCTGCCAACAACCCGGAGTCGCTCCCCACGCGTTCCACTGCAGTGCATGATCACGTGAATGTGATGTAGGCATGGAGGGAAACGGATCTCCTGGAACAGCGCCAAGCACCGGGCTGATCTCCTACAACAACGGGCTGCAAGTAGTTGATCATACCCTGGCCGAAACGGTACAACCTTTGGAGGCGAACAAGACGACCTCTGCGACTGTTGTGAACAAGAAGCCTGCGAGGAAGGTGAGCAAGGGCAAGGCGAACAAGACGACCTCTGCGACCGCCTGTGAACAAGAAGCCTGCGAGGAAGGTGAGCAAGGGCAAGCTCGCTGCAACCTCTGCAAAAGAAGATCAACACATCCTAGACACTGTCTTTGCACAACAAGCTTCATCGCCTTGCGGCTCAGCACAGATCACCTTTACGATTCGTTTTTCTCTCTACTTCGCACACTCAAGATTCAACCATTTCCTAATACACTGCAGCAAACACCAAGATGTCTATAACACAGAGGCGGAGAGACAATCTTGCTCGAGCGCAAATCAGGGGCGGAACTCATTTATTAAAAAAAATATATAAATAATAAAGGCCATCGTCTTTGATTATTGTAGAGAGCACTACTAGCATCACAGAGCTTTTGCAGCTCTCTAGTGCTTAAGCCCACAAACTAGGAAGGAAGGGGCCGCTACTAAAAGAGGAAAACCCCTCCATCTACTTTACATCTAGATTTGTTACATTTGGAGAGATTTTGGTTACCACCACTACTCCTAGTTTTCATAGCATTCCTGGCAACATTCAGGTGGATCGAGTTATTGTGATTGAGCACTATTGGGATACTACATGAGAGTAGTGATGAGTTCGTAGTGGTGAGACATCGTAGGAGTATGCATATCGATCATATTTTTAGCATATCCTATGACATTGACCTCAAGAGCTTTACATTTGATCTAGGTATTTTCTTAGGTCTAGTGTTATTGGAGATTGATCTATCATGGGATTTAGGTCATATAGGGACACTAATGATAGAGTTTGTTTATACCTTTGGGGATGACCTTAGTGGCCTTGGAGATTCCATTGATAGTGAGTTGACTGATACCACTTATATCTCTTATGTAGACACTTTGTCGTCAGTGCTTAGTGATGATGATCTTTATGATGATCCAACTTTTATTTTAGAGGGACACACACATATAGAGTGTCTTGCACATGGAGATATTGTGCATGGGGTCAAATCATACTCATACATACATTGATATGGTGGATCATCCCTTTGACTTTTTGAGTGGTGCTACTACATGTGATGGTGGCATGAGTTCACATTTGACTCTACATGAGGCCAACCTTGAGCTATGTTCATTTGGCTCTACGGATGTCGACACGGTCGTGTTTTCTTTGGAGTCAAGACATTTTTCTTTGGATGCATTCTTTGCCATTTGAGGAGCATAGTTTTTGGATATATGGCTCGACATTCAGATACATCTATGACATATTCCAGTCTTGGCCTACACGATGATTCTTTTGTGCCAGGACCAACTTGACATTCTCGCCAGGAGTTTCGAGCTTCTTTGGTGGATACCTTTCATGCCATATTCACAGTGTGGTCCTGAGGTTGTGGGCTTATGAGTTTTCCTTTCAACCCTAGGGCTAATATCTCTTTGGAGTCAAGCTTTCCTTTTGATCCAGGAGCTACTACCATTCTAGCTTTGATGGTTTGGGGTGTATACCATACATATCCCTTTGATCCTGGTGGAGGATACTCGACTAGCTTCATCATCGGACAGTGGTTCCTTATCCTCTCCACTTGTACCAGATTATCATGGGACCATTGCCTTGGATTTTGCATGCCTCGGATTTTCTTTTGATCGAGGAGGTTACATAGATAGCCTCATATTCGACGGGAGTCCTCTATCCTTTCCATTTGACCCAGGGGGTCATATGATTCATGCACGGGTCTTCCACTACATTCAGTCCATGGATGTGATTTTTGGATTTTGTACATAGCCACTTGTATATGTATTTTCTTTGGGCACAACCACCCTTCAATTTCGAGGAAGAAATCATTGTAGGAGAGGATGGTTTGTAATGAAGTAGGTTTGGGTGCACATGCACATGGGGAATGGGGCCTAGGCATTTGGGCTTAGGGACATTTACATGTGTACTTTTAGGGACCTTGGGCTATATGAGGCATAGGGCTCATAGACATTGTACCCTTTTTTGATCGTATATTCACTTTATAGACATTTATGTCTTCTTGGTGCTCTTGCCCAAGCTTTCATGGTAAACTTCTCCTATATGAGATGTGAGGATGGTGACCCACACCCATGTTGTCACTCCATGCTTTGAGTGGCCAACCCTAGTCTTTTGCAATACACAAAACATAAGGTCTGTCACTAATCCATGTGTTCAAGATTTAGTATCTAAGCCTATATTAAACCAAGTATCCTCCAAGTATCTAAGCTTAACCACTTATCCAAGAGAGCTAAGATCAATTTATTATATACATAAAAAATGAGCAACCTTAGTAACAAGAATAAGTGACAAACCATTTTTTCGAGCTTGTTGTTTAAACATGAGAGCTTATAAACTACCCGAATAAAGTTAAATCACACGAACCAATCTATGCTAACACTACACATGACGCAAGCCCATCACTATTGGTAGCCAAAACAAGTGAAGAAAATGACCACACAAGGGGAGGCAAAAATTTGCACAAACTTTTAGCATGTTTGTGGAGTGATTAAAACACTAATAAAGCTTACCAAGAGGTTAATAATGGGTATGGGGTTCTTAGAGGTCATTATGGGAAGCTAGAGCTTCTTACCTTGAGGGATTTGATGAAGAGAAGTGCTTACATGACACCTTTAAAAGCAAACGATTTGATAGCAAAATTATCCATGTGCTTTAGGCTAATACCAATTTATAAGTAAGTGTTGAATGCCTACTAGGTGTTACCACTCCTTGATTCATTCACATGGGCTCCTTACTACTTCACATGGGGGTATATTAACGACTAAAAAATGTTTTTCAAGCATGTGGCTTCATTCTAGAATCCTCCAACTCCTAGTTCAAATGCAACAAGATTTTCAAATGGCTCATATTTTTACATTAAGTTCTGCAACCTTTTTAAATCTTTTTGAATTCATGGTGCTCCATTCTAGCCTTAGGTTCCCAATATTTTTCCTACTTTCCTAGGTTCTAATTTACCTAGGTGTATGATGTACGAGATCTAGATTAAATTCACTTTAATGTTTTTATCAAAAGATCTAATATGTACCCTTCTCTCACCCCTAGGCCAATTAGGGGTTTTTTTTCACATTCTACCCTTGTAGAAGTTCTTAAAATATTCCAGAAGTAAATTTTGAGATGTCATATGAGTAAATTTTGAGATGTCATATGACTGTTTTTGGGCTTCGAATGAATATTTCTAAAGATTTCCATCGACTAGTCTAACTTCAAAGCTCTTGTCCCGAACTTGTACCTTGAAAATATCTCTTGTTCGAGATCCAAACCAAGTTCTATATTAACATACAAGTCTTCGATATTAAATAGGTTTTTTCTATTTAGACAGAATTTTAAAGTGTGACGTTCTCTTTATAGACTTATCTTCTCTCTCTACCTTCTTATTGTTAAAATGAAGGGTTCTGCTTGATGAATTCTTCCAAAAAATTATAGAATATTTAGATGACATATCTTAATGGATTACATGACCTCAAAATGATCCAATGCATATAATTAAGATATCCAAACCTACTAAATGTTCCTAGTTATAAGCTAAAACTCTTTAAATCTCACTCATTCGTTGTCTGATTTGTGATCTATTTACACTTTTGAGTCCCTGAGATAAAAAGAAAACTTTACATTCAAAATAATTTCTCAAAATCCAATTCTCTCTCTCTAAGTTTACTTTTATCTCTCTAGGTTCTTACCTTATAAATGAGAAGATTTCAACTTACTTGTAGTGCAACTTATAGGGAGGGATCTTACAAGAACCAAGATCTAATAATAATAAGTTAAGTAACAATTGCATTAATAATTTTGTTAAAAAAAATAATAAGGACAACTACATTGATTAAGTTGTTGAAAATCTTAATTACAACAGCTACATTGATTAAGTTGTTAGAAATTTAATAACAATTACATTGATTAAGTGCCACATGAGGCCTCTTTCCTATCCATCCCTTTGAGGCCTTAGCATGCGCCCTAGAGCATCCCATGCCCTAAGGTTGGGCTTTTAAAAAAAAGGAAAGATGAGCACGAGGAGACCTAGGCCTAGACAACCCTTGCTATTCAGGCCTAGGTTGCCCCATTCTATCCTGGTCCAACTAGGGCCAAAAAAAGGGTCCACAACCAAGGCCATTTGGGAGGGGCTTTGGGGTGCATGCCAAGGCCCAAGAAAAATTGATTGATGCTAACAACATTGTATTCTTTGCTCTTTACAAAATAAAATTGATTAATGCTAACAAAATTGATTGAGGCTAACAACATTGTATTCTTTTCTCTTTGCAAAATAAAAACAAAATGGCTTACATCATGTTTATTCAAGTGCAAACATACACAAGGAAAAAAATATTGAACATTATTCTATTAAATAAGAGCAAACATTACATGTTGGGAGCACTAGCTATGATCACTACAAGTCATCATGATGCAAAAGTTTTCTAATTTTAAATCCTTTGCCATTATTATAACCCTATCTGCATGGATAGCACATAGGTTTGTATCCTCAAAGAAGCATACCAAAAATGCCTCCATAGCTTCTTATTATAGGGCTCTCGAGTCAAGACTTTACACACACAACTCCTGAGCGTAACTCTATAAGATCACCTTGGGAGTAATAAGATCAATTATCTTTTAAAATCACCGTATCTTTTAGAATGTCATTACCCCATATCTCCTCCTTCTCCTTGGTGCATAGAGGCATGAACGGGTTTTGAGGCCTAATAGGATGAGGTTTTACATCCAATCATGTCCCTTCTTTAGTAGACAGACCGTGATGAGGTTGTGGTGGAGGTGGATGCCCATTCTCCTCAACTGTAGAGGTCCTCTTATCCTTATTGGCATTCCTTTGGAGTTAGAAGGGGACTCAGATTGTGAGCAAGGGTCTACATTCCATGTTATGTTGGTAGAGGTGGATATTGTGTCCCATCCATGGTAGAGAAATATGTATGGGCTCATGTAGTCGCCTCTTACTTACTCGCTCATGCTCGCTCTTAGTCAAGGAGATGATGCTTCTCACCACTAGTGCTAGCATTGATGGAATCTATCTCTCTAATAATCCATTCCATCTATATTTCACCTATCTACCAATTTATATTTCTATCTACCTACATCCTACCTTTGATCTATCTACTATCAAATTACATAATATCTATCCTTGTATAAATCAATCAACCATCTATCTAGTGGTGGTGGTAGTAGTAGTGCTGGTGGTGGTTGTGGTAGTGGTATTAGTGGTAGTGGTAGTGGTATTGGTAGTAGCATTAGTGGTATTAGTGGTAGTGGTATTGGTAGTAGCATTAGTAGTAGTGGTAGTATTAGGGGTAGTGGTAGCGGTAGTGGTAGTATTAGGGGTAGTGGTAGCGGTAGTGGTAGTGGTAGTGGTAGTGGTAGCGGTAGTGGTATTAGTAGTATTAGTAGTATTAGTATTAGTGGTAGTGGTAGTGGTAGGTGTTAGTAGTATTAGTGGTAGTGGTAGTGGTAGTGGTAGTAGGTCAAACAGAAGTAGAGAAGTAGTAGTAGTGGTGGTGGTAGTGGTGGTGATAGTAGTAGTAGTAGTTACAATTCAAATAGTAGTAGAGGTGTAGTAGTGGTGGTGGTGGTGGTGATAGTAGTAGTAGTAGTAGTGGTGGTGGTGGTGGTGGTGGTGGTGGTAGCAGTAGCAGTAGTCATCATAGATATGCAGTGTATGTCATACATAAAATGTTTAGTACTTCTGTATCTAAAGTCCAATGATCATCCCAATTTATACATGAAAAGAACACATTGCATAGGCAAATGTGAAGCTCATCATTGAAGATCCAACAGTGAAAAGTATTAATAATTTAATTATATAAATTTAGTATGTACTCCAATTGATTGTGGATCAAAGTAGTTGTCATGAATTTAACAAAAAAAATTGATTGAATTTGAGTAAGGGAAGCCCATTTTCCAACCATCTTATTCAAAATTTCCCTCTTTATCTAGCCAAAGTCTAAAATAAAGGTAGGCTTAGTGTTCCACCAAACCTGGAGGGTATGCCATTTTTCAAGAAATTGAGCTATGGTAACATAGTCTTAGTCCTACATGGACATGCCACATTGTATGGAGGAGAGACCACATAAGCATCTTGCTATCTCATCACGCCCTATCATCATGCCACCTCAAAAAGGTCAATAAGGTTGAGTCCTTAAAGCCTACATGGCTTGCCACATCACATGCATACATGTCATTGTGCCACGTAATGAAGAATGTCCATGTGATCTTGCTACCTTAGCACAATCAACTTAGTTGACTGGTGCTGAGGTGGCATGCCACATCACATGCATACATGTCATTGCCACATAATGAAGAATGTCCACATCTTGCCACCTGAGAACAGTTAACTTGGTTAACTACCTCTACCTACATTACATGCCACATCATATACATGCATGGCATTGCCACCTCACCTTTGAGCATGAGGAATGTCCACGTGGAGGTTCCATGTTAGCAAATATTTACCACATGGCAAAGCACCCACCACCTTACCATCATTTTCTTGGTTTTTTTACTTTTAAAAATCAAATAATCTTTATTAAATTTAAATTTGTAATATATATATAATTTAGTAAGTAAATAAATATTATTTATTAAATAAATAAATACTCTTAATTAAAAAATACTCTTAATTAAATAAATAATATTATTTGTTTGAAATAAATAAATAACTTTTAATTTTAAAATTATCATTATCTTTAAAAAGATTAGTTAAATTGGTAAAATTCTAGAGATTAATCTAGTTCCAACTAATGAAATGCTTATTGGTTTAGTATATATAGCCTAATTTTTTGAGGCATCACCATTCTTAGAGCTTCACCAATTTTGGAGTTGTCTCCATTCCAAGTATATGTTAATTCTGTTCTAATCTTAATTATCTTCAAATTTAAGCTTAATCTCTTTGTGCCCACTTCTTAACATGGATTCACAAAGTCATAAAAGTAGAAAAAGTAATAAGCAACAAGATCCCTTGATCCACCTTATTCATGAGGAGTAAGCAAGTGTTCGCATGGAGGATTGGAGGAGAAGAGATCGTGAGCGCAAAGTAATCACTAGTAGAGCGTTGCAGCGTCATATGACAGGCTTGATTGACGAACCCCCCATGACCCCACTCCACCTCCTTCTCCTTCTTATTCTCACACAATTCTTTCTCTACACTATTTTGAGCCCTTTGCCATTCCTCCCTTGAATGCTGCCCATGTGGTTGCCACTACACCCCGGGTGTCACCCATGAGGTGCACACTTCTATCTTCGGTGCTTCTCCACCTTTTAGCATGTCCTTTGAGTTTGGCACTCCTCTCTTGGGTGTCACCCATGAGCTAGCCACTCTTCCATGGGGTGCCTCTCCATCTTCAGGTGTACTCTCTGTTGAGATATCGAGCTCAACTAGTACTACGACGGACATTGATGACCCGCTTGGGGGTGATATCTTCCGCACTTATGCCACTGGCATGGTTGGCGAGATTATGATTGATATGCCGCAAGTGGATGACATGATGTATGACAGCCACCTTCGAGTACTAAAGTTATGGCATAGTTATAGCGCCAGCTCATATAGTCGGGTTCACACTAAAGACCGACCATTCTGTATGTTGTTGTAGGAGAGTACTTTCCCTTTATGTATGTACTCTTATCTTTTAGTTATATGTTTGTAGAGAAGAGAAGAAGATAGAAGAAAATTCAGCCATCCATATCTCTTGTGTATGGATGTGAATGTGGATGTGGATGTATGAATGTGGAATTATGATATGGATGTATGGATGTGAATGTGGATGTGGATGTATGAATGTGGAATGTGGATATGGATGTATGGATGTGAATGTGGATGTGGATGTATAAATGTGGAATGTGGATATGGATGTATGGATGTGAATGTGGATGTGGATGTATGAATGTGGAACGTGGATATGAATGTATGGATATGGATGAGGATGTGGATGTATGAATGTAGATATATGTGGATGTATGGATGTGGATGTGGATGTGGAAATGGATGTATGGATGTGGATGTGGATATGGATGTACGAATGTGGATGTGGATGTATGGATGTGGATATGGATGTGTATGTATGAATGCAGATGTGGAATTGGATGTATGGATGTGGATGTACGAATGTGGATGTGTATGTGGAATAATGAATGTAATGTGAATGTGTATGTGAAATGATGAGACGTCGATATGAACGAATGGATGAGATGAGATGTCATGTGAATCAGAATGTGAATGAATAATATAAGATGTGAACGAATGGGATGTAATGAGAAATGGATGTGATGAGATGTAATGTAAATTAAGAAAGATAGGAATGGATGTTATGTGAAGTGAATGAATCTGATGTGATGGGATGGAAAATGATGTATCTGGTCAAGAATGGATACACATATGAATTGGATTTGGGTTAAGTAATATGGATTGATGTGGAACAATCTGGAAAGATGTGAGTTCATTATAGAATCTGTATTGTGAACTGTTTGTAAATGACTGTTTTATGTCAAGAATGCTGGGAAAGCATTTTGACTGTTTTGAGAATATGGTCGTGGGGACCTACCTGATAAAGTTGCAATTGCTGAGATGGAGAGTCAATGAAGGACGTCTCGTGTAGCAAGGTCGGCCAAGGTCTTGACCAGCCTCGATTCGATTTAAATGGTGAGCTTCCAGTACGGTGGATGAGGGACCAAGGAAGCGGCCTATGAGTGAAGCGCTAGGTGACCTGCGAAGGATCCTAGAGGGTGCTGACCATACGGTGCTCGGGCTCTGGGTCGTCGAAGATACCCACACGTGCGTCGTGGAAGATATTGGAACAAGGAGTAAGAGTTGTTTTTCTGAAACCGAGTATGGATCTGGTTGATTGACCTTGCTGGTCCTCAACTAATGAGTCCATAGCTCTCTTATATGGATCTGTTGGTTGATCTTGCTGATCTTCAACGAGGATTCCATCTTGATTTTTATATGTGAATATATTGCCGGTTACTATGAGCTAGGAACTATCAAAAAGGCCCCTGAGTGAACAGGTGGTGAGCGTTTTAGTTGCCAATGATGTCATAAGTACACCGATGAAGAAATGATTGGAAATAAGGATTCAACCAGAGATTTTGAGGATTGTGATCAGTGACACAATGGTTTCATTAAAGGATTGTTTTAAAGATAGCTGATGCTGAGACAAAGGCAATTTCATATTGGGTGTGTAAGAGGTGTGACTAGTTTTATGTTTGCATGAACATCCGACTAGGGGGCCTAGGAACTCTTTTCCCTGGTACCCGGGACAAAACCTAACCAAATTCCTAATTGGATCCCATCTCTACAGTGGTTGGGCAGTTGGCTAACCCATGGGACTGGATGGGGTTAGGCTGGACTGATGGATCCATAAACCGAGACTCAATTTCTGTTTAGTTCGATAGATGAAATAAATCCTGGATGAAAATTGTTCTATGGAAAAAGAATCAACGGCTGTGCCTCTCGATGAGGAAAAAAGCATTGGTCTCTATGACCCAAGTGCAATCTGTCCGTTGATCTGACTAAGGAACTTACGAGTTCGGTCAGATTAGTTCAGTTAGTTAAGGCTTTTGACTACGTTAGGGAAAAGCTATCCTGGTGGAATCGCCCGTGCTTTTCGGGCAAAGGAAGTTTTTTCGGGTTCGGTTTTGGAAAAACCGATGGATTAGTCTCTTGTCTGGATATCCGTTGTTGGGGGCGAGGCCCCGAGTGTGGGATCCTACCCCATGCAAGAAGTGCTACTTTCGCTGCTAGCACCCCAGAATTCGTTGTGCAGTGGGGTCAGGGATCTCACAGAAGTGTGGGGAGCATCTGCACCAGCTACACCTGTGTCTGGAGGAAAGGTGCAGGTAGACGAAGGTTAAGCTGAATCTAATGAAGAGCGCATTCACCAGCGGGCGATGAGGGGCGGGACACTCCTTGGACACAGTGTCCAAATATGGGATTGTTGTGGATCCAGCCAAGGTTAATATGATCAGCAAGCTGAATCCACCATAGAACCTAAAGGAGCTCAACAGATTCCTAGGCTAAATTAAATGGCACAACCGATTCTTCACGTACCTTATCGATGTGGCACAACCACTGTACATCCTAACAAAGAAGGAAGTATAATTCCTTTGGATAGAAGAACAGAAGGGTGCCTTCCATAATCTGAAAACAATTCTTGCCAGTGCACTGATCATCCCAACCATCAGAACGAGACAAGATGTTCCATATTTTCATGGACGCATCGGATACAGAAATTGGTAGTGTGCTGATGCAGCAGTAGATAGAGGAAGGGTTGTATAGACCCATTTACTATGCTAGTAGGATGTTGTCAAATGTAGAGCAAAAATTATAGCACCACTGAGAGGAAAGCCTTGGGACTGATTTATTTTAGTCAATAAATTTTGCCATTATCTACTGGGAAATCATTTTGTATTCCATGTCAATCATCAAGCCCTACTGTATTTAATGAATAAACCAGATCTGACCAAGAAGCTAGCAAGGTGGATTCTTTTACTGTGTAAGAATTTCAATTCACCATTGTGCACACCCCCGACAACTAGAATGCAGTGGCAGATTTCCCCAGCAGAATAGACACAGGAGAGCAACCCATAGGGGTGGCTGATCAGTTTTCGGATGCAAACCTGTTTACTATTCAGTCAGCACCCACGCAAAGGAATTGGTACTTTGGCATGCTATAGTTTGTGTCAAAAGGCACATGGCATGCTGACATGAGCAAAGATCAACAGAAGAAACTGGCTCTCCGAAGTAGGCACTACCTTGAGATTGCAAGAGCCCTATACAAATAAGGAATTGACTAGGTGGTCCGCATATGTGTGCCAAACCACGAACAGTTAGCTATCCTCACAAAAGCACATTAAGGAGTGTCAAGAGGACACTATGGTGAAGAAAAGATGTGCAAAAAAGTCTTGCAAGCAAGCTTATGGTGGCCCACTATACTTCAAGATGCATGGGATCATGCCCAACAATGTGATGTGTGTCAGTGGTTTGGACAGGCTCATCAGTTGTGCTGATCGGATGTCCCATCATTCGGTCCTACCCCTTGAACCCTTTAAGAAGTGGGGTATGGATTTCATGGGACCATTCAAACCCTCAGTAAAGAAGGATAGGTAACACATACATCCTTGTAGCAATTGACTACAACACCAAATGGGTGGAAGCAAAAGTCAAAGATAATTCAACTATAGGAAAATGACAGAGCACACAATGTCGCCACAGTAGCTGCCAAAACAACATAAAAAGAAACCTCCAAAGCAGACTCCCTCAAAAGGAAATTTGAATGGTCTCAACACATCACCATTCTCAAACCAAAGTAGCAAAAGGAGACCCAAGCAACCAAGGAGCAACAAAGGCATCAACTTGAGGACATAGGCAAGCATCTAGTTAAAAGTGGGCTCTCCCCAAGCAGTGAGCAAGTGGCAGAAGAATCAGCACACAGGGGGACACCCACAAAACATCATCGGGTGATAAGCTCGGGTGATAAGCTGAGCAGAATGAGGCAAACATCTAACTCAGCAGCATACAACATTCTCACACAGCAGAATGAGGCAAACATCTAACTCAACAGCACACAACATTCTCACACAGCATTGGAAAACATTGAAAATTGTGTCTTGGATAAGCTGGAGAATGAAGAAAGACTTGCCAAGATAGATCAAGTAGAAGCACAAGTGCAGCTGCTAGATAGCCACCCAAGTCCAACGACAAAATCAACAAGTAGCTGCACAAAACGAGCTCCGTAGTAGTAGGCATTAGCAAGACACCATCGCAAGGTGAGGGTGAAGCAACAACTTTGTGGAGGAAGGGAGATGAGTTAAAGATGGTGGTCGTTGAGCTCCGGACAACCAATCTGGACATCCAAAGCAAGCAACAAGCAAAGAAGACTACTCAAGCAACATCAGAAAAAGCAGCATGCATTGTGGACCATGCCACTCCAATGATCCGCAATGTGGAGCTAGCAGGAGGAAAAGACCACAAGGAGCTCCTCCTTGTGAAAGGTAAGCTGTGAATACAAGAGGGCCCCATGGAGGCTAAAGAAGAGATCCCTATAGTCTAGATGCCTATGGAGTTCATGGAGCAGTGGGTGGGAGGAGGAACTGACGGCGTACAAAAAGCATGTTGGGGGGACGATCTACAATTATTGAAAGAATACATGATGTTGCCATCTTCTACTACCACCTATCCCACCATAGGACCAAGATGGAGCTAGAGGAGGTGGAATCGGAGGATCATCCTGTGCACAGTCACAAGGAACCATAGCTACAGCAATGACCACCACCTCCACGGCCACCACCTCTGAAAGGAGTGCTTAATCAGATCATCAAATTAAAGAGCTTAGGCATAGAATACGCACGGAGTAGTTGGAGGGGAAAAAGGAACTGGAGATCTGACTAGATCTACTCCAAAAATTGGTGTTAGCCAAAGGCGCTGCAAGAGAAACCCCCACAGATCAGATGCTTGTAGACCAACACAAACAGATTGAAGCGCTCAAAGAGTAGCAATAACACGAACAACAAAGAGCCAAGCTAACACTCGCCAAGGGCAAAGAACCAATATAGCAGCTAGAGAACACAACAAAAATTATCGTTTGCAGTTTGCATGCCATCGATCATCAAATGACACCAGCTGTGGTAAAAGAGCAGATAATCATCATGGAGAAGCAGATATCTATGTTGCAAAAGGACAAAAACACAACCAACCCTGGCTGAGCTGGAAGAAGAGTTTAAGAAGACAGACAAGGCATTGGGCCAGGCATATGCAAAGACAGACAGGTAAAAAGCTAAACTCATTTAGCTTGAAGAGTAGGTGGCAGGGAAAAAGGTGTCTCTCCCAAAACAAGGTCCAGATAGAAGACTAGTGCAATAGCACCCTAGGAGACAATCACGGCCAAAAACTTATAACAACTATGTAGTCTATTGGAAGAAAACTCTAAGCTAACTTCCCAGCTTAAAAAAACTTAACAAGAGATGACAACTACCAAGGAAGGAGCAAGCAAACCACAAGAAAAACAAGAGGATCTAACATGGGCCATAAAGAAACAACTAGTGGACTTACACAAAGAAATTCAAATTAAGGACAACTGGTGGACCTGCACAAAGAAATTTAAATCAAGGATACCAAGTTGGAGAAAATTCCCAAATGGCGTTGGTGCTGCAAAAGCTCCAAACATAACTCATGACAAAGTAGACACAAAAAGCTACATGAAGAACTACTCACAGAAATTAAGAACAGCAACTCCATAAGATACACAAACAATCAAGTAAACATTCTCCATTCAGCTAGTTAATCTTCAAGAAGTGCATCAGCAAGATAAGGCACAGGCAGCAGATTAGCCTGCTAAAGGCCAGAGCATAGAACTTGGAATATGCCAACTACTTGCTTACAAAATTTAAACAGCAGTACGAAGATGACGACTAGGACCTGCTGTCTGTCGACCCCTACAAGCTGGACGAATTCCTCAACAATAAGTACAAACCAGAGGAATGATCTGCATTCTAGGCCCGATGATCATCATCAGTGGATCTGAAATGATGGTGCACAGATGCTATTATAGGTTGTGAGGAAGAATGAGAGGCCCTAAAGTTAGACCCCAGCCCCCCACAAATATAAATCTCTACCAAACTATTCTTTCAATTTACCAAGTAGTCCATGCTAATGCAGAAAGAATTTTTTATCTGATTCAACCTAAGGATAATAGGGGGGTTTAGGATGTGATCCACATAAAGCAGATAGATACTGGCATGACAGAATAAAGGGTCAACCAGGTTAGCCCCTCAACCACCTCCACCTATTCATCAAACCTTCCAATCCACCTCTCAAGTAGCTGCTGACGCAGTACCACCAGGCGTCTGACAAAAGCTACTAGTGGGACCTAAAGAATAGGTTGGAAGACAGGCCGATAATAAAAGTCCGGCACACCAACAGTCAGGCACAGATGCTAGTGCACACGCACGCCCATTGTAATCATATGTACTTTGTTATAAATAGTCTGTTTATAAACAGAATGAGTCTTGTAATAGTAGGCAACGGCTGGAAAGGACAAGAAGAAGGACCTTCCAAGATAGTAAAGAGGAAAGTAGTTAGCAGTTTTAGAAGATAGATATATAGAGAGATAGAAGGGATCAATAGGTAGAGAGTTAATCTAGAGGACATAGCATTGTACAAGTCCGTTTAGTAATACAAAGTCCTTGAGAATTATTCCATTGTGTACTGTCTGAGTGAGCAGAGAGTGAGAGAGTGAGCTTTGTGGTTCTGTGTGCACTTTCTGTTTAAGTTGATCGCTAGTGAGTTGTAAACCCGTTGGGCTTAGGCATTGATAGAATTACCTCTGACCAGTGGTGTTGTCTCGTACAGGCACACCGATACACGGATGGGCGGATTGCATTTAGATGGGTAGTCGGCTAGAAGGACAGTTGGAAGGTCAGGCCGTCCGATGTTTGGACCTGCCCAACAATCTTGTACTTATGTATGGAGTCGGCAGTGAAAAGGAAAAGCTTAAATATACCAAAAAGGGACCATTCAAGTTTTGTAAAGTTACTCCACAAGGTACTATACATGTTGAGACTCTTGATGAGGTTGTAACTGTTGGTTTCCTTAATGGAAGTAAGTTTTAAAAATACTATGGACATCTTAGCGAAGAACCCTTACGTGTTTCACATGACAAGAAAGCCACCAAGGAAAAGGCTGCTCAAAAGAAGACCCAAGCTCAAGAGGAGGCAAGGAAAAGACAAGCCAAACTGCAGCAACAACGAGAAGGAAACCTTAGACTGCACAAGCCTTTATGGAAGAAGTGGAAGGGGGACACAAAAGGAGCACAGAGCACCTCTACGAAAATCTATTCAATTGCCTAGCCCTTATGGTAAAGTGCATTATAATGCATTACTTGATACGGGCTAGTCACAATCTAATTTCCTTCAATGCATGGAACCAGTTGGGAAAACCCTAACTCGTAGATACCTCCTTAAAGGTGAAAGGTATCCATGGTAGAAATACCAAGGTTCTTGGGCTATTACAAACAAAGATATAATGTGATGCCAGCAAGCAACTGGTGGGGCAGACGTCTTGTTTATACCTGCAAAACATTCTAAGCAATAATACTTGGTCGTACATGGATGAAGGCTATAGGATGTAAGATTGACTGGTTGACATGGAAGACATGGATGAAGGCTATAGGATGTAAGATTGACTGATTGACTAGTTGACATGGAAGGTCCCTGTGGGTGATAGCACAATTGAACAATCTACTCATAAACCCCAGCCACCTCTCACTATTATCGAGGGTCGCAGAGAAGGAAGCTTCAATATCTACAAAATCTATGGAAGCTTCAACCCACTCCACTTCAATGTCTAATATCCAAAAAAATTTAATCGTTCTACCTCCACACAGCAGACAACTCCATATCAAAAGAACAAACAGATTTGACCAGCTACAAAGTGGCAACCCAAATCTACGTGGAAATGGGTTCCCAAGGTTTCTCAATCCATACCACCTCAACCAACCAAGAAAAGAGGGCCTCAACACAAGAATCGACGCCAGGAAGTCCAAATTACAAGTTACCCCAAAATGGATCCCCAAACACTTATTAAAAGCTCAAGGCTACTACAAGGTTAACCATTGTATTTGGATACCAAAACATAAAAGTATACCCCAAGTCTCACTGCCACCACTTACCAATTCCCAAAACTCCTCATCAATGATGGTGGATAAAGGCTTCAATAGCTCAAATGCCAACAAAGGAAAAGCTATTGTAATAGAACCTTCACCACCACCAATGCCCAAAAAGGTATGGACTCAAAAGAGAAACCCTATCACACAAGACATGGTGATTGATGGTTATGCCTCTACATCGCTAAAGGTTACAAAATCATTGATGTCTATCCAAGCCCCAATCCCATTGGTCTCCCTAGATGAGCGACCCACTATGCAAGTGTCAACTCCATTGCTCATCAATACTGGTGAAACCATAATCTCCATCCGATCTTATGAGAGCCCTTTACTGCCATTAAAGAAGCTGAAAGTTAACCTACCACCACAATAAAAAACAAAGAGCACTCCTAACCAACAAACATTGACGGAGCAAAGTTGGAAGGGATGGTTGCAAAAAACCTACAATACCTTCTGTGAGCTCAAGGTATGATAGAAAGTAGGAAGGGGGGACTTATGCTAATATCATTACTTTTTTCCTCCATGTTTTGCTCTTCAACAAAGTTTATGTCCATATCAAGAGGGAGCCTATTGGAAAAAAGCTAACCCATGACAATCTAGCTTGACCCAACAATGTACAGCAATATAGCAACTATACACATACTAAAAAACTGACTAACCATACAATTTTTATTTTTTTTTAAGGAGCACATATCAAATGGAAGAATGAAATATAACTCTGCTATGACTACAAGAAGCCGTGAGCATGGACTTTTCATGAGCAGACACGATTGACCCTCTCCTAGACCCAGATTTCCAGGAATGGTACTATCAAGGGGGGTAGCTAAGTATTCCCCCTTTCCAGACCCACTCACACTATTTTTATGCACTCCTAGGGGAGAGATATTGTGGAGCCACCTTTTTGGACCTGTTCTACCTACAATTCCATCCCCTTGCAACATGCATTACCTATAGGAATCACATGTTATATGCAGCATCCTACTTATGTGTTGGCAGTGTAGAACTTATTTTAGGCATTGCGTCCTACTTATGTTGGCAATGTAGAACTTATTTTAGGCACTAAGGGATAGGACTATCGCAGTCCATGGTAGGAGAGACACCATAGAGATATGATCACGAGAGTGTTCATTACCCAATGGGAGGACCCCTGCAAGATAGAACTACATAGGAATAGCTTGTTGTGCAGTGGAATATATGTTTTCACTTCCTTATTCCTTCTCGGGTATAGTGGGTGATTTCTTAGATAGCTTAGCTCAGGGTAGCTACTTAGCTAACTTACCTATGGTACCCATGCCCTATCACAGTGAGGAGGCACTCATACCATTACCTAGTGGACCAAAGGACGCATAAATATATATATGGAGCACACCCAAGTGAGGAGGGAAATCAACCTAATGGATGAAGAATCAAAGCATGCACGAACTATGGTTATCTAACGATGAGATTGCTAGATAGTATGATTTATAGGTTTTTGAGGTGCAATCATGTAGGCCAGATCAAGAATTACAACATACGATGGACATGCAACCTCGATATAGACAAGATTTTCCTCATTGCCCAGGTGTATTCTAAACCATCCTCACCTTTTGTTTACTATTTGTGATTCTCCATTTACTGCTTGTTTAAGCCCTTGCATACATTTCTAAGTATCTGGTCAATGAATTTTCTAGTTACTACATTTAGGCTTTGGTCCTAGTTCAGTCTTCCCTAACATCAACCTTAGAGCATGCCAAAGGAGTATGCCAAGTACTCCCTCTTTCTTTATTTAGAATAGAGCCTTCTAGTTGAATTGTGAAAGTAACACTAGTTTATTTAGAAAAAAATAAAAAGCAAAACAATAATACCGAAAAAAACCCACAAGAAGATAACCATCGCCATGTGCAATCTAGGTAGGACTTTTGGCTCTTAGTGATGGAACCTTGGACCGTAGCCTTGATCTCCATGGGATGGGACCTTATGGCTAAAAATCTATCAATAAAGGGAAAAAAAAACCATCAATGTGGAGGTACTTTAGCGGTTCTTAAATACTCTTGTATGAGGTCTCTGAACCATTGCTTGGGTTTCTGCAGGGTGGTGCCCTACTTTTCTATTTTTAAAATAAAAACCAAACCTTATAATAATCACTTAGCAGTTCCATTTATGAGGCTAGATAATAGCTAGAGATGGTTTCACCAAAGGATAGTGTGTCGAGACTAAGGTCATAACCCGAGGCATGCTTTTTTCTCCTTCTTAGCTTAGATCAAATCCACCAATCTTAATATTTCCCTTGTCTTAACTAGAAAATTTGACTAGTTATTAAATATCATTCCTCACTGCTTGATTGGTGTTTGCATTTTTCTTAATTGCACCTTACTCGTGGTTCCATGTTGCCTTACAGACCTTCCAGGAACAATCTCGACCAATCTTCATCAACATATTCTAAGGATGGAATCTGCATCATGAAGGGGGGCATGTTAACCCTCATCGGATACCTCTCCAGTGTCATTGTATATTTTACGTGTGCCATCGCCGCTTGTCTATGAAAGGCTTGTCAAGGGATTAATAATGGAGATTCTATTCTTAGATTAGGTGTTTACATAAGCCTAGGTGGCCGTGGATAGGCATGGACCTATTTTTTAAGTATGGCTACCCAGGGTGTGAAGGCTATGGACCAAGATGAGAGTCATTGTTTATACTCACCATTCAATTCAATAGAGTGCTCTTCTTCTCTACTCTCCTATGCTATTGCTTTCGTGCTTGCCTCTTGCTTGTTTGAGCTCTTGTGTGCTTTCTTGCATGTGTGTGTGATTGAGTGAGAGAGGAAAGTCGCGCTTCCATTGGAGTGTGGCGGCGACATTGGAGCAGAGCTTGGAGTGTGTGTGATTGAGTGAGAGAGGAGGGTCGAGCTTCCATTGGAGTACGGCGGCAACATTGGAGTAGATCTTGGAGTGTAGCTACATGGCAATAAGGTCTCCTATAAGAATCTGAGCAAAAGAAATCAACAAGGTGAGTGACACATCTTGCTTATGTAATTGTGGGCTAGGTTATGGTAGATTAACCTCTTGGTTTGAGCTATTTATGCTCCCGAGTGGGGTGAGGCAAGGCCCCATGACATTGGCTAGTTCTTGGACTCTTTCTATGGTGCAAGGGTTTCTCATGCCTATTCTTCCTCTTAGCAACACCATTTGCATATGAATTGCCTCTAAATTCCATGCTTTTTCAAGTACTTATTGAACTCATTGGAGAAGTACTCTCCCCCTCCATCTAATCTTAGGCACTTAACCTACAAACTTGTTTGCTTTTCAGCCAACATTCTGAAAATTTGAAAGTTACTAAGAACACTTCGCTTTTCTCGTTCATGAAATAGACCGACACCTTCCTTGTGTGCTCTCATCAATGAAAGATATGTAGTAACAATATCCTCCCATTGATATCGTATTTCTCAGCCCCCATACATGTGAGTGCACCACATCAAGTGCTCTCTTAGTTACATTCGTGTGGAAATACATTCTTTATTTGCTTTTCAAATCGACATGCTTCACATACTTTATGCATTCCATCCACCTTAAACAATTTCTGAATTCTACATAGACTTCAATCTTTGTGCATTCACATGACCAATATGTTTCTGCCAAATATCTATATCACCCACAACACCTGCACCTTGTGCAAACATAGCAACTTTCACCTCATGCATACTTACATCCACCAATTAAACGTTTTTTCCACTCTTTTTTCCTTTGTGACCAAATGACATTTATTGGTTGAAGTCCTCAACACAGCAAGTATCTATTGTAACTCATGTAATGGTACTTTTGTATGTTACAACATGTGACCAAAGCACACATACATATACCCATAATTAGTAATACATGTGCAATCACTACCTGCACACCCGAAATGCATTGCTACATTGCAATATCACAGTTCAGATAGATACAAATCCAAACTAGAACTTCTAAGTGCCCAAAACACCTTACAATGACCAAAAGGAGGCCAAAATGTGCTTGAAACATAAATTTGATCATAAAATTTCAATAGAAAATATTTTGCATAATACATGTACCTCCACACCTACAAAGACAACTCCTTAATTAGAGATGTGTAACTCCCAGAGCTACATAGGGGGTGTTATATCAAAACAATAAGGGGAAGAGATGATGATGCTCTTACTCGTGTACCGGTCCCTTTGCCTTTGTAACCTCTTTGCTTTTATTGCTCAAATCCTTAGCCTGAACCAAGCTCTCATACCATGAAAAGATTCGGGGAGGAGAGAGATATTGATCTCTTGCAAGCACACACACACACACACTCACACAAAAATGGAGAAGACACACAAAGAGATGGAAGGTTAAAATCTTCTTCTACTTGCTCTCAAAAGAGGTCTACAAAAGATAAGTGAAAACCAACGTAAGTACTAGAGCATTATGTAAAAACAGTCCATAATGTGAACACAAAAAGTAGGTGATCTGGCAAGATAAGTATGTCATAACTCAGTTGAACTAGGTATGTGTATTCCAACCGTAGAATCACTGGTAAAGTCACTAGTAGTAGCGAAGATATGTTATGTCAACTACACCAAACATGCCACTAGTGTAAAGGTGTAACAATCACCCAGGCACGTCATGAGTATCAACTCATGTTGAGCTTGACATCTCAACACATCATCTAACAATTAATAACTCTTAAAGACTCTCAAAGGTCACTCTAATAGAAGATTTAATATGCATGGTTGGAGATGTGGACCTTGGAAATGTAGCAAGCTTTATTAATAACTCTGAATATTATGAGGAGAAAATAAATGTTTACTTGGATTTTCATCCAATCGTAGACAAAGTTTGCTTGGATTTTCATCCAATTATGAGGAGAAAATAAATGTTTACTTGGATTTTCATCCAATCGTAGACAAAGTTTGCTTGGATTTTCATCCAATTGTGGACAAAGTTTGCTATCCCAGAGCACTCTATATGTAACTTTGAATTTGGATATATTTAGTGAGAATCATGTAAATTTGGATATATGCAAGCTTAGGCCCTTAGAGACCTCTATACATGAGAGACATCTATGCACAAGAGATCTATATAGAAGAAGAACTCTTGGTTTTCCTGGTAATGGTTGGAAGTTATGTAATTATTTTGCCTAAATCCAAAATAATTTATTTTTTTAGTTGTTTTGAAAACTTTTAACTAGTTTTACACAAGTTTTAGGAGAGTTTCTAAGGGATACACAATAGTTTGTCCACTTATGCTAGAGACTCCACACACCACATTTGGATATGTTTGGGTAACCCAAATTTGCAATGCAGCATTGAGACTCTTTTGACTAGTGAAGTTGCACAAAATCTCTTTTGTTCAATGCTCAAAGAAGTTGCATAAACTATCTTTATTTGATATTTTTAAGGATTTGGCAACCAATCACATGCCATGTAAAAATAACCAAGGCTTTGTAAAACAATCATTAGAGATTTAAAGGTGTGTAAAATAGTGCATATGTTAATCTTAAAATGGGGTTTTAACAATGAGCAGGAACTTAGTGCACCAAGTGAGTCCTCTAACAACAAGTCTTTTGTGAGATCTAGTTAGGCACGCTAAGACAAAATGTTAGGTATTCAGATGTATCATGTGGTCATATTACAAATGCTAAAAATTGAGCATGTTCACATGTATCATGCAAGGGAAAAGAAAAGGTGGATCACCTTTTTATAATGCCTACTGTTTTTCCATCATTTATGCATATACAGTCAAAGCTATACATAATGCGGGTATATAACCCATCATTTATGCATATACGGTCAAAGCTATACAAGAGGTAGAGCCCAAATATTTTTAAGGAGGAACTTAGATATTATGCATACACAGTCAAAGCTATATAAGATGTATCACCCACATTTTTTTAAGGAGGCAATTCTAAATACATAAGCATTGGGAAGATGCCATTACTACCTTAAATGCTTATGCTAATGCTTATGAGACATGAGACATGAAAACAAGGCAATCAGATGTAAGTGGGTCTAGAAAGTGAAGCATAATTCAAACTACTTATCCTAGATGCAGTCGATAATTGCTTTGTTGAGTATAGAGTTATTATGAAAGGACACTCTAATCCCCTCCCATTTCCTCATCTTTTCTAAAAACCTATTAACTACCCAGTTTATCATCTGTTTATTTGTAACATCAACTCCAAAGGGGATTCCCAACAATCTGACAATTTGTCCCTTTGAACCACCTCACACCCCCACCTCTGCAAGTCAAAATCATTGTCCTCAGTCAAAATTATAATACTAGATTTTTAAATGTTACATCTGGAACCAAATGCAACAGCATAGTCATGTATAATGGCCAAAGCAAGTCTTATAATGCAATAGCATAGTCATGTATAATGGCCAAAGCAAGTCTTATATTGTTATTCTCAACTTCTAGGAATAGCAAAGAATCATCAGCAAAGCACTGTATAATCAATTGCTCACTGTATAATCAATTGCTCCCACTGTATCTTAGTTTCAACCTAGTGATACTCCCACCTCTACACGCATCTTCTAGAGACACCACCAAAGGGTGAGAAGTAATAGCAAACAAGAGGGGAGCAAGGGGGAAACCTTGTCTAACAGATCTATTTACCTCAAACCCCCCAACCACCCTCCCATTTAATAAGACATTAGAGTGCCCTCCCCAAGTCAAGGTGTATATACATGTTGCCATTTTGGTCCCAAATCCAAGTCTCTCCATCACTCTTGCAACAAAAGACCAGTGCACCCTATCATAGGCCTTTTCCAGATCCAACTATAGCATGATACATTTTTGCCGTGTTTTAAGGGCAACATATCTCCCTAGCATTATCATATATTGATCTGCCCTTAATAAACCAATGCTACTTCTTAGAAATAACTTCTTATAAAACAGGGGTGATTCTGAGAGCAATCACCTTAGCCAAAATCTTATAAACAACAATCAATAGAGTGATGGGCCTCCAGTGTCCAAATCTATTGCAAGTAGTTTGCTTTGGGATTAATTTCACAAGTCCTTCTTTGACGTCCATATCCATATTGCCAGAGTTGAAGGCCTTTCTACATATTTCCCCACAATATACTTCAAGGATGACCAAAAGGCAATGAAGAATTCCACAAATACCCCATCCCATCCAGGAGCTTTGTCCCTTCCCAATTTCAAGAAAGCAACCCAACATTCCTCAACATCAACATCCCTCTCTAACAATCTAGTCCACACTTTGTATGATTAATCCTAGCAATTTATCTTCTTCCTGGAATATCCTCTAAGAACAGTCCTCCTTCAAGCTAAGGGTAGACCCCAAGAACTCTACCCATTTTTTAGCCATTATTTCAATACTATCTAGAGGTTGTCCATCCTCATCCAAAATACTCCCTCTACTATTCCTCCCTTTGACAAGTTTAAACTGACATCTCTCTGGTTTCCTTTTATTATTGAACGATTTCCATTTAGCCCAGTTTTCCTCCTCTCTAGCACATATATCATCTTCATGTTTTAATCCAGATTGGCACCTCAAAGTATAGATTAGTCTCCTCAGCACAGTGAGTTTCCTAGTCTGTCTTTTGCTTTGTAGCCTCTCCAGTTGTATTACCCACATCTTTCTTTCACTCCTCCTTTCCTCAGCTCTCAGTTTGCCAACAGCTCTAATAATGCCTTGCATTTCATTGGCAAACTGCCTCCATGATCCGTATGACATACCTCTCCTTTTCAGCCTCCCAATGGCTTCCTCTGTATATTTAACAAATAAGTCATCCCTAAGAAGAAGGTTATTGACTCTCAAATTCTTAGTGGGAAACCGAGTTAATTCAACCTCCTCCCCCTCAGTGGTAGCCCAACTCCATTTCAAGGGCATATGATCAGAAATAGCAATGCTGGAGTCTATGGAAACCCTCAAAGTGTGAGGCACCCATGAAATGAAATGTGTTGGCCAAAGAACACTCTATCAATTCTCGAAGAGGATGAGATATATTGCAATCTGAGCACTCAACCTTGCGTTCATCCAATCCGGCACATTTTTCTTCCTCGCGCACTCACCACCATCCTCATCGCGGAGCCGCTTCATCTCTCCTAGATTGTCAACCTCCCAATCTCCCCATTCGCTCGACATATCTACCACCCCCTATTACCACAAAAACAGACCATTCCAAGCATGCACCCCCAACCTCGTCAAACTCCTGTTGACGTACGGGCGCATGCCCCCAAAATGTGCTGATTAAAAACTTGTACAGCCCACTAACCCCACTCGCGGACACACACTTGGCCTCTAGCACATGCAAACGCTCAATAGTGAGTGAGCACCTTTTTCTAACTTTGTTATCATGTTCTACTTCCTTTGACCATAGATATGATCAATAATGCTTTTTGGTTTCAAGGTTGAAGACACTTCCAACTTTCGGTTCACTATAGAAATTGGATCCGCACAAGTATTCCCAAATATATATATTGCGCTTTCCAAGTTCAAAAAATTGTTGCATGGAGAACTTTTGGCAAAACTTTTATCCATTGTAGTTGTAGGTGTTGCATTTACCTCAAAAAAGTGAGGACGTAAAACTCAGAGGTTCTAATTGACGTTCAAGAAAACCTATACTATGGCCTGTGATGGATGGCATGGGCGAAGCAGCACGAGGTCGGAGCAGAGGCGTAGCCGGCGACTGGCGCAGGCGGCGGCTTGATGGCGGGCGATGACGGCGAAAGATCTACAAAGCAGCTGGCTTGATGGCGACAACGATGATGGTGGTGCAGGCCACGACTTGATGACGGGCGGAGACGATGAACAATCTGCAGAGCATGGCTTGATGGCCGCCGGCGACAGTGGTGGCTCTGGCGCAGGCTAAGACTATATATAATTAGTTCATTAATTAATTTATTTTTTTAAGACTATTGTTATATATATGTATATATATAATATTTGAAAAGTTATAAGAAGCAAATAAACTAGAGGGGTTTTTTTAATAGGAAAAGTAAAAAGGGAGAGGGGGAGATTAATTTATTATATATATATATTTGATTAGGCAAAAAAAGGAGGGGATTGGGATAATTTTTTTAATTTTCAAGGAGGGTTGTTTTTTTAAATAAGGGGGATGACAAAATGAAAGATTGTACGGGGGGGCAGTGGCTTTGTGCCTGCTGCATGGGTTGCATGTGTGTGCATGTGTGCAAGGGCGACACAAAGGTGTGCATGCGCATGCGCGAGTGATTGGGTACACATGCAGGTGTGTAAGTGTATGGGGTGCACATGCGTGTGCACATTCGAATGTGGGCAAACAGGTGTGTGAGTGCAAGCGTGAGGTGAATGTGTGCGTGCCTAAAATTATCCAAGTGTATGGGAACATGTGGACATGTGCGATCTATGAATGTGTAAATGGGTGTACATTGAGCAGAGGTGTGAAGTGCAAAGATGCATGCACACACATGTGCATGTGAAAATGTGTAATGGGTACATGATGAGCAAAGTTGTGTTCACGTGCGTGTACATGTGTGCGTGTGTGCGATGTGTGAAGGTGGATGTTCACATGCACACACATGTGCATGTGAAAATGTGTAATGGGTACATGATGAGCAAAGTTGTGTTCACGTGCGTGTACATGTGTGCGTGTGTGCGATGTGTGAAGGTGGATGCACATGCGGGATGTGAATGCGGGCACTCATGCATGTGCATATGAATGTGCACATGTTGGTTAACTGTGTGCACGAGTGCAAGGGTGTGTGTACGTGCACAAATGGGTGCACATGCAAGTGCATGTAGAAGTAATATGAACAAGTGACTATGTGTGAGTGAATGCATGCGTGTGAATGTGTGTAAGTGTGTGCACATGAGAATGTATGAATGTGCATGTGGGGAGGTGGAGGTGTGTACATGTGGGGAGGTGCAAGTGTGTACACGTGCGCATGTGTGTATGTGTGGGGTCCACGTGTGCGGGGGTGGGTACACGTGTGGGTGTGTATAAGTGAATATACACACACGTGCAACTTTGTGTGTGCACGTACATGTGTGATGTGTGAAGGTGGGTGTACGTGTGGGAGTGAATGTGTGAAGGTGGGTGTACGTGTGGGAGTGAATGTGTGTATAAGAGTGGGTGCAAGCAGGTGCAAATGTGCGTGGTTTTAGTAGTCTTTTGATGTTTCTTGTTACGTTTTTGGGTTTTGTGTGTTTATTAGTAGTAGTAGTAGTAGTAGTATTCCTGATGATGAAGGTAGTGACTGTACACTTGAGGGGGTGTTAACCAAAACATACTACCTTGCACAAGAGAGGGAGAGAAGAAGAGAATGAAGCCATGCAACGGTCGACTCGGAGACTTGCATTTAGCCAACCTTAATGAGGATTAACTTCCCTATGTGAGGCCGCTAGGGGCTCACTCCACTACCACTTGTGTCACCCAAGTGGAGATCCACAAGCTAGGTAATGAGCAGAAAGAAGAAGGGAGCTATGGAGAGCTATACCTCCAATGTGCATGCAAGAGGGATCTTGAGAGAAAGACAAGGGAGGGGAGGGGAGAAGAGAAGCTAGACTAACACCATCCACTCCATGCATACACAACAATCAAGCAAGCAAGAATTCACAAACATAAGCATGCAAGAGGGATCTTGAGAGGAAGAAGAAGGAAGCTATGGAGAGCTCTACCTCTCCAGAAGGGAGCTATGGAGAGCTCTACCTCCACTCAATGCCAATGTGCATGCAAGAGGGATCTTGAGAGGAAGACAAGAGAGGGGAGATGAGAAGAGAAGCTAGACTAACACCATCCACTCCATGCATACACAACAATCAAGCAAGCAAGCATTCACAAACATAAGTATGCAACCATAAGCGAGAGAGAGAGAGAGAGAGAGAGAGAGAGAGAGAGAGAGAGAGAGAGAGCAAGACTCAATTGAGACAAATGGGATTGTCCTTTTTCATATTCCATAAAATCATTTATATATATGAGCTCACTTTTTACAATGGCGGCCGCCCAAAAATTGGGGCCCAAAATTAGCTTCCTAGCTCTATGTACATCTAACTCACTACAACCGGCATTACACAAGCCGTAAGCTCGGTCATCCCATATATCTTTTATCAATAAGCGCTTAGCGTGGTTCAAAAATGGTAGATTAAAAGAAGCGTAACCACGCTTGAAAAATGATGTTAACCAGAGTGGTGAACATACCCCCTCCCTAATTCAAGTCTGTCCTCGGAGCTGGCAAAGGATCTAACAGTAGTAGATCGAGTACGTGCAGACGAAGTCACGTCACGAGGTAGGATGTGGGGGGGCTCAATGGAAGACTCGGTAACTCGTCCAGAAGGTTGTCTCCATCATATCTTCAAAAGTTTAGAGGTGCCAAGGCAAACATCCATTGGAGGATGCGCTCGTACTAGCCAAAAGGTTGCTTTAGTTTTGGGCCTGTGTGTTGAGGTCGAAGGCCAAGCCTTGACCGCCTTCGTGGTAATGGCTCCCAATCTGGGAAGGTCTCCAACAAAGTGATGATAAGATTGAAGAACCTGATCGTGGCGACCACATCAATATCTTGCACCTGCTCGTATCTGTGGTGTTAATAAAGTCATGGACGTGCTTGAGCATGTTTGCTTCAGTGCACGGGTTCTGTAGTGTCAAAGGAGCGAACCATGGGAAGTTGTAAAGGAGTTTTGGGTTCCTGGCTTGGTCCTCATAAAAGAGATTCCATGCCCAGTCGCGGATCAGCAAATATTCGGGAATGATCTAGAGCTGCACGGTGCCTTACAATACTGGTCCCACTGATGTACGGTTTGAGAAGGAATGGACGCTGCCATGCCGGCTGCTTGCCCATGACGTCGAATGTGATGGGGCGAGCGGTCAGCGACGCGACGAGGGGACTCTGTGTAGCTGCCGCGTTGTCAAGGGGGGTGCTCATGCTTCCAGCCATGATGCTTGGCATCAAGGTAGGGTCGCAGGACGCGGAGGTCCATGCGATCGGTTACCCTAGTGATGGGTGCCTCCCGGAGTTGTCGACCGAGCAGGATTCATATGGCCTACTCAAACTCGTGCAATCACGTGGATCACACGAATTAAGGGGGTTCAGTGGAGGGTCGACCTCCTCTACTCTCGTGGTGGTGGTGGTGGCGGTGGCGGTGGCGGTGGGATTTCTCCTTCTTCCAAGGGTGGGGGAGGGGATTTCGGGTGGCGAGTGTGATGAAGGTGGAGGGGTGGCCGATGATGAAGTGATGGTGACGAGGCTTGCGGTAAGGAATGAGGGAGGCCTGGCCGATGTCAAGGGTAAATCTGTTATGGATTTGGGTAGGCCTAAGTTGAGAGGTAAAGTGGTAGGTGAGGGAGGAGTTTGTGAGGGAGGTGAAGTGGTGGGGAGATGAGGGGGTATAGAGGACTGTGAGGGGAAGAGAGGGAGTATGGTGGTGCCATTGGGAATGGGAGTGGGGGTGCTTGGGTGCTTGTGGTGGGGTGAGAGGAGCTGGGAGGAGGAGGTTGATGGGGGGGAGATGAAGGTGGGGGTCGCTGAGGGGGGTAGGTGCCTGACACTCCTCCACTGCCACTATCGTTGTTGTCCTCATCTGATCGGGATGGTGTTTGAAATGGCGAGGGGTAAGGCTCAAAGTTGGCAAAAACTAAGCCAATCCAAATCTCAAGGATGATAACCAAGTTTGATGGAACTAGAGATCCAATTCAATACCTAGAGAAGTTTGATCAAATTTTCAAGGACATGGGATGGATTGATGATCCCACCAAAATCTACTCATTCATACTTTGCCTTAAAGGCAAAGCTAACCACTAGTTATTATAAGGTCACTAAACCCACTTGAAAGGCCATTTTGAGACACTTTCATAGTGGGATTATCACTCTGTATAGTAGAAGCTAGATAGAGCCCTATTATACATCTATAACCTCAAGCAACAGGAGGAAGAAACAATGCATGATTATATTTCTTGAAAGCAGTTCGGATGAGAGCTCCAAAGCTCCCTCCCTTTGTAGAGAAGCCAACGATCTCCTACTACTTAATTCCTCTCTTCACAAAGAGAGGAAACCCATAGACTACGCAAACCTTTCAAAGGAGTATCCCAACCTTGTGTTCAAGAAAGAGTGAAAGAACCAAGCCTAAGAACTTGTGTGAGTAAGGTGCCTATTGAACTAGAGCTAGAGCTAGAGCTAGAGCTAGAGCTAGAGCTAAAGCTAGAGCAAGTGGTTTAGTATGAACCACTAACCCTGTCTGACCATATACCCAATGAGGGAACCTCAGAGTTTGTCTAAGGCCTTAGATAAACCCATAACCATTCTCAAGAGGCCATATCTAGAACTAATTTTGGAGCCTCTAGCTCTAGATCTAATCCATCTAGCCCCACATTGCTAGATGCAATGAGGGAGGACTCAATGGGAATTGGCCTTCTAGGGTCACCATACGAACATAGCATTTTCTTTGAAGTGATTGGTGACAACTTTATCTCATCCCCTTCAAAGGTGCCACCTCCAAGGGAAGAATCAAAGAGCATCCCTTTCACATTGGTAGGTCCTAGCCCACCTCAAAGAGAGTAGAACATGAGTATCACTTGCGAGACATAGCCAACCTCATAGCCTTGTCTTCCAAGGTTTGAGTTTCGATAAGTTCTCTTTTACAAGGAAATTTGTAACTTTAGAGGGTCTCATCTGAATGGATTAATGGTAATTTAAGATCCCATACAGATGAACGTGAACCTAGCTTAGGAGGAGGATGATCTATGCCCAATTAAGCATCCTCCCTCCATAACTAAAACTTGGAAAGGATAGCTAAAAGTGCCCATGAACAAGTTGCTTTGGAACACTATTTTGAAAGGGACTAAACGAACACCTTGTTACCTATCATGTACAAGTGACTTACAGTCTCTCTACAATATTGGATGATGGTATCGATATAAGCATAATCACCAAATATTGTTAAGAGGTCATGTAGGCGCAAGCCTCGTAGAGTGAAGCTTGCGAATGGGAACATAACCAAACCCTTAGGCATCCTACAAGATGTAAAAATAAATACCTTTGGATTAATCTTCTAGCACACATTCATGGTCATGGATTTTCAGAGAAGAGGTCATACACAATGATCCTCCTAAGGCCTTACATGAGAGAAGCAAGGCTAGTTTATGATTGGGAAACCATTCACATCTATATATACAAAGGCAGAACTAGTCTTTGAAGATGGAAATGAAGACATGGAAGACTCATTCCATAGGTTGAGGCAGTCTTGCCAATGAGTGTGATACAACTATCTGAATCGCTTCGTCAACATGTGTAAATGCTATAACAAGTTGTAGGATAGTGAAGATGACAAAAACAAGACTACAAAACTCTCCTAGAGCCTAACGACTTCGAGGATTGGGTCCATGTCTTGGCAACCATGGACACTCTTCCATGAATGGATGGGATTGATATTACCTCATGCATGCCCACTATAGCCTTCTTTTTGGGTTTAAACCAAGAAAATCTAGTGATGTATTTAGCAAGCACTCCTATGTAGAAGGATCAACATATGCATTACCCAAAATCACCAAGCCAAGAAGGAGAAAACCACATAGAAATCTTAAGAAGTATCTTCTCCCCATGGAGACAGATCTTCACTAGCATTGCTAGCTTGAGGCCATGGATTCACATGAAACCTACACTTCATAGTGGAAAGATGACCTAAACAAGGTCACCATTGAAACAAAGATAGTAGTCTATAAAAGTGATATATAAGCTCTCAGCAGCAAGCCAAGCTCTATCGAGTTGCCATGTAAGCTCAATAAGTTTAGAAACCTTAAATGATGAAAATATTTTGATGTGATATTTTCTCAAGAAATTAAGGGGTGAGTATCTTAGGAGGTATTCACGCATGAAAAAGTAGAGATAGTCACGGCTATGAAAAACTATGGCCCTTTCACGTTAAAATTTTTAAGGATAAGAGGAGAAGAGGATAAGATTTCGTGGATAAGATTTTCTATTTTAGCCAATCTATTCTCGCAAGTCAAGGCATGATTTTAGGGACTTTATGAGTTCCTTTGGTTTTTCACGATCATAAAAAAGCTTCTAAGCATGTGAAAATGGAGAAATTAACTTTAATGTGAATCTTAAGGTCCAAATCTTGTTTTTACGTGCTTGTAAGTTTCATTTTGAGTCTATTGACCATATCTAAGACAAAGAAATCTTTAGCAAAGATCAAATAACAATAATATTTTTTATGTTTTTATGATTTTTGGAGAAAAGCAAAAAATCTAGCACATTAGTTTTCATGTAAAAAAGAGAAATGTTACAAACTCAAAAAATACCAAAAAAATACAATTAGAATGCTTCCCTCCATGTTCCACAAGTACCCACACAACAAATTTTTTACCAAAAACAACAAAAAATCAAACATTTACCACACTTTTCTTCACTCTGCAGTTGCACACAAAACCTTAACAAATTGAAAATAATGATTGTTAAGCATGCAAGGAAGGAGCTAAAAGCACTTTAAGAAGATGGAAGAAATAAGAATAGCAGTGGCACTAAAAATGTTATATCATATTTCTACTCTTCCATTCAAGCAAGCAGTGAAACAAGCAACAAGCATCATGGAAGTCTTACCTTTCTTCCAGCCGAGAATCTCTTTTACTTGCAAGATCCACCAATGTTTGCTAGCTCCAATCTCCCAAGTATCCCTCTTATTGTCACCAAAAAGTTTGTTGCACCTCCCTCCAAGGACTCACCTCCCTCACACAAAGCATAGAGAGGCACATCTATAAGAACTACTCTCACCTCCAAGGACTCCCTCCAAGGACTCACCTCCCTCACACAAAGCATAGAGAGGCACATCTATAAGAACTACTCTCAAATCTCTCTCTCTCTCTCTCATCCACACATAAGAGCAAAGATCAAGAAGATAACTATAGCTCACCAAGCAACAAGCATCATGGAAGTCTTACCTTTCTTCCAGCCGAGAATCTCTTTTACTTGCAAGATCCACCAATGTTTGCTAGCTCCAATCTCCCAAGTCTCCCTCTTATTGTCACCAAAAAGTTTGTTGCACCTCCCTCCAAGGACTCACCTCCCTCACACAAAGCATAGAGAGGCACATCTATAAGAACTACTCTCAAATCTCTCTCTCTCTCTCTCTCTCTCATCCACACATAAGAGCAAAGATCAAGAAGATAACTACAGCTCACCAAGAACAAAGGGTGTGCGCTTTTGCCGCACAGGTCGTAGCTAGGGACTTACCGAACACCGTATGCGAGCCACGAATGGCTGCAAGCATACAACCAGGAAAGCAAGCTCAAACAGAATGCAAAAGGTGTGTCACTCACCGCTCAACCGCCGCCTCGAAGGATTCCCACGTCGCAGTGAAGAAGGAGCCGCCGTCGTCTCTTCACCGCCGTGCCGCTACATAGTGCTCGATCCCTTTCTCTCTCTCTCTCTCTCTCTCTCTCTCACATACGCAGGAGAAGGAAACCAAGGAGATAAGGCAAGAGCACTCTTGTATTCACAACACATGAGAATGAGGATTTTAGGGTTACATTTGACTCTTATAGGTGACTTGGCCGTTCACACTTGGGCGCCCATACATGGTCGACCGATCCTAACCCTTATTCTACTAATATTCAAGGTGCGCCTCTCATCGTCGGCGATCACCCAATCCCTTCATCCTTAACATATGGTGCCGACAAGCCCGGCCCATGACTCAGAATATTTAAATCAATGACGTAAAACATAGTACGTCTCAATATCCGTCATAGGTTAACATGCCCCCCTTCCTGATGTAGATTCCGTCCTCGGAAGCTATGGTATGGTAAGCTCGATAGGGTTGTTGTGGTAGACCGTCTGCAAAACAGGGAAGTAGAGTGAAAGTATGCTGGAATTCAAAAGATATAAAGTGTATAAATTCAAGCATGTTAGACCACAATGGATATTGCTATGAGAACTTAGTTTAAGGGGTCGCATGAATGAGCTAGTGTAGCAAATTAACAGGAGTTTAAAATTATTGAAAGTAAATCAAGAGTTAGCAAGGTGTCAAAGGTTAATCAAAGTTTATAACTGGCCTAAGTCAAGGAAAATAACCAAGCTTAATAAATAAACATATGACCACACTGTGTCTACTCTAAGAACAAGTTAATACCACGAGCCTAGGGACACAAGAAACATCAGAGTTACAGGAGCCTTTTGCCTTTATTTTTTTTATGCACGTGACAATTTTTACACACAATGGCAACCTTCCTAAGGCAAAACTAACATCGATCCTGGTACCATGTTTAACACAAAGCATTCTTCAAGAATCTATTAGTTCACCTTAGGCAAGGCTACCCCCTACCAACCAAGGCATCGGTCTGGAGTAGAATTCTCCTCGCCTACCAAGTATCAATAAGGCGATAGGCCAACATTAAAAGCACATCATAGACTTGTATTGCCATTTATTGTAGGCTCTTTTTTTTAAATAATTTCTTTTGATCTTCGCTCCTGAACTATAATTTGTCTTGCATCCTTTCGACAAAGGGGTAAAAGCTATGTCCTAGAGGTCAACACACACATGGCCAGGTGTCAAAC
Organism: Cibotium barometz; assembly: GCF_041138505.1. Classification (NCBI taxonomy): domain Eukaryota; kingdom Viridiplantae; phylum Streptophyta; class Polypodiopsida; order Cyatheales; family Cibotiaceae; genus Cibotium; species Cibotium barometz. Next base: position 52,604,606 of record NC_141071.1, on the reverse strand, counting down.
ATTAAGATGGTTTGACCCTAGACCTAAGACAATCGTATTCCAAGGTTAACTAAAGACGTCATGCATTCTCAGGAATATATCCAATAAGGTTAAGCTCGTTAATGATTTACACTAGCACGTCAAGCAACTTCAAAAACTAAGTAGTTCATTGACAATTTCCATGTGGTCATGCATTATAGTTCATGCAATTAATTGAACAGAAAAAACGAAAGAGAGTGGGTATGGAAGAATTACACCTGTATTTTGGAGATCTCCTTGATTCGATGAGAGAAATGTCCGCAATTTCATGAGATATTTATGTATAAGTGTTGCGGCTATCTCAGGACTTGAAAGCGAACCCACCTCAAACTTTTCAACCTGTACAATCAACTAACAAGCACTATACCTCGAGAGGCACATCAGTGTGAAAAATTAAAGACTCGTTTAAGGAATCCAAACTAGAGAAAACTTGAAAACACTAACCTACCTACCGGTCACCACACTACTACTGAGGATACGATAAGAGGATGTTGTAGAGTCCTGGCTCTAGCCCTAAGGCTAAGCCTCTATCCGCATCATCCAAATAAATAAAGTCAATCTCAGTAGTGCCATGAGTTTCATCCATCCATTCATCATTGTCAGATATTTCCTTTTCATTTTCCCATCCACACAAACTCATCAAGAATGTAACCATGCGAGGATAGTCATCTTGTGGAAAAGGAAAGCATTGGGCTATCGGGGATATTTCCTCTACGGAGTAGGGGTCAGTCATGGTCAATAGGCGAATTAGCCATTCTAATTCCTCAACATTTTCCTCTCTAGCTAGTACATCTATATGATCCCATTCAGTTTCAATTACAGGATAGCACATGTGAAATATCTGAGAAAGGTATAGATGATACCTCTCACCAAAGGTGGGAGTGGATGAAGTGTATGATGATCGTGCATCTGCCATATCTGCAAACACAGATATAGCATCAGTAGGCATCCCCTTGAATTTGGCAATTACATGGTCAGGGGAGAAGGTTAAGGAGGAAGCAATAGAATGTTGAGCGTGAGTACATGCTCCCCCTTTCCTTGGGTAGATCATATTTTCTGCAATGATGTTGCAGCCTCTTAGAACCAATTTGTCCAGCGGGTCATAGGTTGTGATGTGGGCAGATAGCTTTTTATGACCCTTGTGGCCACATCCAATTGTAGAGATGGTAGTGTACGCTCCCATTGACGAATGGAGGAAATGGTTTCCGAGACGATACTATTACAAGGGGAGACGTAGACTCATCGGTTTTTTGTTGGGTGTTGACAGGAGTAGGTGTAGAGCATGTAGAAACTTCTATATGAGTGTGTGCCTGGCATGAGGAGCTAGAAGCTTGATGTGGCTCCCCCCTTCCTGAGCTAGTAGGTGGTAATGATCGATATCGTTTGGGAATCCAAACTAACTCTGGAAGAAGTGGTGCGGAGCACTCTGTTACCTTTCCCTTACCACAGTCTTGAATTGTTATTGGGGTGGCAACAATTGGTTTGCAAGGTTTTACAGGTGATGTAAAGGGATTCACCTTATGTTTAGGGACCCAAATCTGGTCATTCCCCTCGTAGTACCCTTGGGCTACTAATAATTTTTTAGGGATCCATCGCGATGTTACATTGCCCTTTCTCGGGTGGGTAGCTGCTTTCCTTTTACGAGGCTTCTCAGTGGTTGAACGAGATTGAGCAGGGGAAGTAGCTATTAACGAAGCTTTTGGAACCCATTTGTATGTGTTTTTTGGCATAGTAAGCGGAGCTTTAGAGACCACCCTGCATGTTTTCACTCTTAGCGTTGAAGCGTTAGAGGGGTGGCAAACAATCAAAGATGGTTTTGCCACTGGACTTTGTGATTTTTCATTATTTAGCATTTGAGTGGATGACTTAGGTGCGGGATTTTGAGCGGTCAGACCTAGTGTTGGTTCTTGCGTTGTGACTCGTCTAGTTGCCCAATCGATATTGCACTTGGTGGCCATCATCCATTTGCGCCCTAAGTTTACAGTCTTTTCCATGGTACCAGCAGGCATAACCAAAAAGCTTTGAATTATGGTCCCCTTGTCATAGGCAACCGGAGTGTGCAGAATTCCTGAGACAGGGGTTTTCTTTTTGTTGATACCTTGAACTTGGATAGCACTCTTGGATAAAGGTGGTTTTCCAAGTTGACACCACACGCCATATGATAGCAAATTGTGTTGAGCTCCTGTATCCAATAATGCATTATACAGCACCTCCCTGTAAGGACTCTGTAACTCAATTGGGTATCTTAGAGGCGGTTCAGATTCCAGTGCATCCTCCTCTGCTTCCTCGAAAAATACTTGCGTAATTCCCAAGTTGGCTTCTCGTTGTCGCCTAGCACGCTGTTGACGTTCTTTGGCTTCAACTCTCGCTTGTATTTTCTTAAGCTCAGCTTGTTCTTTAGCTGCCTTCTTTTGATGGATTGCATATAACTCCTCTTGGCTTAGGGGGTCATAGTATCTTTTGAATTTACTCCCATTAAGGAATCCAATGGTTTCAACTCCGTCGAGAGTCTCCACTCTGATGGTACCTTGCGGGGTAATTTCACATACTCTATACGGTCCCTTACCAGCATATTTGAGCTTCTTCTTTTCGTTTCGCACTCCATACATTAGGACTTTATCCCCAACCTTGATGTCCTTGTCCTTGTCCTTTAGGTGGCGATCAAACCATTTTTTCCTTCTATCCTTCTCTAGAAGGGCATTGTACACAGCCAATTGTCTTTCTTCGCTTAGCCACTCAAGGATATACAGACGCTCTGCTAAGGGATTACCATCCCAACCCTCTTGAGTAGCAACACGAAGACTAGGAATGACAATTTCCCACGGCATGGCTGCTTCTTGGCCATATACCATCTTGAATGGTGTGCAATTAATAGCCACTTTGTACGCAGTACGATAGGCCCATAAAGCTGTCGTAAGCTTTAGATCCCAATCCGTGCGATGAGCTTCAACTGTCTTTGTCAAAACAGAGATTAATGTCTTGTTTGTACTCTCAGCCTGGCCATTCGCTTGCGGATAGTAAGGAGTAGATTTATGATGGGATATCATGAAATTTGTTGTGAGCTCCTTAATCACTTCATTTATAAAATGCGTACCATTGTCGCTCACAAGTTCAAAAGGACAACCGAAGCGTGTGATTATATTTTCAAAGAGGAACTTGGCTGTTGTCCTCGCATCTGCCTTACGTGTCGCTTTCGCTTCAGCCCATTTGGTCATATAGTCAGTGGCCACAATAATATAACGAGATTGTGTGTTTTGGGCCGCTGGGCTAATTGGACCTACAAAGTCTAAACCCCACTTTTCAAATGGTTGGTTTACTTTGATCGGATGTAGGGGCATCTGATCTTTCCACTGGGGTTTCTTGTATCATTGGCATTCATCGCAACCCTTCACAAAGAGTGATGCATCTTGGAACATAGTGGGCCACCAATACCCTGATTGTAAGATCTTTCGCGCAGTTAAGTCTCCTGAGAAGTGACCACCGGCTACGCCCATATGTGCCTCTTTCAAAATGTATAGATACTCATCCTCTCGGGCACAACGCCTAAGAACGTCATCCTTTCCTCTTTTATAAAGAGTTCCTGCTATCAGGCAATAGGGTTCGCATTCTTTGATTAGCTTTCGAGCTAGATCTTTACGAAGCTCCTTGGGTGGAAAGCCATTAACCAAAAAGTTAACAATCTTCTCACTCCATTCAGGCATTGTCTCCACCATGAATAGGGAAGTGTCCGGTAAGTCATCATCAACCCCCATAGGAGCCTCACCATTAGGTATGCGAGACAAATGATCAGCCATAACATGTTTTTTGCCAGGTCTCACAACAATAGTGAAATCAAACTCAAGAAGAATCAATAGCCATCGTGTGATTCTTCCTGTGGAGCATGGTTTATTTACCAGATACAACAATGCTTGATGATCCACATAGAAAACAAACTTGGTGGCAAGGAGGTAATAACGAAATTTCCTTACTGCATATATCATTGCCAACCCTTCTCTCTCCATAGTGGTGTAGTTCATCTCAGCATCGTTCAACTGGCGACTGGCAAAGCTAATGGGGTAGTCTAGCTTGTGTTCTCCAGGTTGAGTTAACACACACCCAATAGCAAAGTTTGATGCATCAATATGCACATGGAAGAGTAAATCCCAGTTAGGCATTCTCAAGATTGGAGCACTCGCCAAGGCCTTCTTTAATAACTCATAGGCATGGTCACATTCTTCGGTCCAAATAAACTCGATGAGAAGCTTATACAATTATCCGACTCAGTCATACCCGGTAGGACATCCATATAAGGAGAATCTTTCCCATCATCAGTCTCTTTTTTGCATGTATAGCAATACCTTAATGGGGCGGAGTGAATAGTGGTATCCGATCGATTATCGATGATAACCTTGCTTCCTAAAGGATGCGCACGACCATTCTCAAGATCAACTCGAATGATAGAGTCCTGGAATTGTAGATAGACATGGTTTTTCAACCAGTCATGCACCATTTGTGCTTCCCTCATGAAAGGACATCCTAAGATCATTTGATATGACATAGGATGCTTGGAGAAATCCATTACAATGAAGGTATGTTTTACCTTGTATCCCAGAACCTTGATCTTAAGGTCCCTTAACATTCCAATAGGTTTAGCTACAGTTCCGTTTGCCATCTTAACCACTATGTTTGTGACTTCAAGGTGAGGTCTTCCCATGGATTCCCAACAGTTTTTAGTCATAATGCTCACTCCAGCACCACCATCAAGGATTCCCTTTAGAGCCCTTGGTAGTAATGGGGAGGGTGGCATTAGATTCGTCACCTTCAAAGTACTGTCCCAACTTGTTCACAGGTATTTCAACGACCGAATCTTCATCTAAGTTGGGTTGTAGATCCCAATGCTCCCCTTCATCTTGAAGCGTGTCGGGTCTATCCATATTTGCAAATTGTGGTAGCCCTGCCTTTAGTTCTCCATTGAGAAATGCCCGAAGAGCTAAGAATAGCTCAGGATCTCCGTATAATTTGGATATGATCGTGGTTCTGATTTCAGAGGACATGAAATCCATTAGCTTAGACACATTCAACGGTACTTTTCGAGACATCGCCCCTTGACTAGGGACTGGTGAAGATGGAATCACTTCCTCTTCGATGGGGTCAGGCATTCCCTCACTAAACATTCTTTCAAGCAAAAAGGGTGTTTGCCCACTTCCTGATGTCCTATCCTCACTTTCTTCCCGAATGATACTAGGTATAGCTAACGGTTTATGGTTCTTGTGAGGCTGAACTTGCGTAGGTAACACTGTGTCTGGAATTTGGATTTTTCTCGGGTTTGGCTCCAGTTCTCTTTGTGTTTCTTCCACCAAACCCCTTAAGTGTTGCACTTGTTCAATCTCCTCAACCGGGTTTGGGTAAGTTCCAATCTTTTTCTTAAGGGTCTTTGGCAAAATCAATTGTCCGGCTATCCTATTTTGATTCCAAGAATTCATTCATTTTAGTTTCAAGGAAGCCCGGAGGACAAAACCTCTTTCTGAGGTAAGCTTTAAGATCGGTCCAGGTCTGGGTATTCCGGTCGTGAGACGGTTAGTCTCGCAGTGATTCCTCCAAACGACCGTGGGTCGTTTCCACAATCTTTAACCTGGCGAGAGCCATCTTGCTTCTCTCATTATAGCCAATTACATCAAAGTATTCCTCCATTGCTTCAATCCAGTTTTCCACTACTTCACCTAACTGTTCCCCTTCACCCTTGAAGGGACCGGTTGGGATCTGTGCAGGGCTTTTGGAACATCCGGATCTAACTCTTCATCATTGGTTTGTTAGAGGATCCGGTTGCTTGCACGGGCCGCGCGCCTCATGATTATGACAAAACGAGATTTTTGTCAACTTAACTTTGACAACAGATTTATGATTATTTGATTTTTACGATTTATTCTTTAAACATATAATTATTTCATCATACATCATGAAACAAGATTTATTCTGATAATTTTATTAACCATATTCACAATCATGAAAACAACTTGGAATTTTTTTGCAAAACATCGTTTATTATCAAAAGTTTTTGATATATACATAGAGCATCACGGCTCCCAAAAATCACTGCCTCAATCATATTTGCATAAAGAAACGAAACTGTGAAGGAGACATGCCATGGTACACATGATTCATTACAGAAAGAGGTGCTGTAATTCTATCTCTAGGGATAAAGCGACTAAGAAGCCTAAAAACTCGGCATGAAGTTCTGAAGTTCCTGGGTGAATGATCAAAGAGTTGCACATGCTAAACAAGCCCTAGCCTTATCAGAATCATGGCTAAGGAAATATTTTGCCTGAGCCTCTGACGCTGACTGGTATTGACATTAATACACCGTCCTCCCCATAGAACCACATATACCAACGTCGCTCAAGAGGATCAGGAAAGTAAAGACTCTCAAAATGACGTGCGAGTCTCACTCTGCTTACTTGGGTCGTAGCAGAGTTGATGAGGTGGTCGAATGCAAAGGCTATCATATCCTGACTCTGGGAGAGTTCAGGAATGCCAGATAGATTCGGGGTATCCATCTATAAATTTCCAAATCAATTTATGAGTTTTCAATTTTTGAAGTTCCTTCAACATAATATTAACAAGCGAAAACATTATTTCCCAGATTTACTTTAAAATTTTTAACCAATTTCTGCTGCTGTTACGTAAATTTACAACAGCGCTCTGATACCAACTGTGAGATCCCACTGCCTCTCTGCGCACCAGATTCCCGGATGGTAGCGGAAGTAGCTTCCTCTTGCACGGGGCAGGATTTACTTTAAAATTTTTAACCAATTTCTGCTGCTGTTACGTAAATTTACAACAGCGCTCTGATACCAACTGTGAGATCCCACTGCCCCCTCTGTGCACCAGATTCCCGGATGGTAGCAGAAGTAGCTTCCTCTTGCACGGGGCAGGGTTTCCCACTCGGGGCCTCGCCCTCGAATGTTCGGGCACGAGACTAAGCTGGTGGTCATCTCGAAAACCAAAACCAGAAAGTTTTCCATGCCTGGAAAGCGGGGACAATTCCACCATTTTGAATTTCTTAACGAATTTTTCTAACGAGGTCAAGACTGAACTAACCTTCATCTGAATAAACAAGATAGAAGGGAAACTATAAGAGACTTAACTTGAAGGAATCAATGCTTTTTTCCTAATTGAATTAGGCACAACCGCCGTTTTGATCTATTCATTTGAGAAGTCTTCAGGTTATTATTTAACTATTCGAGTTCTAAGCGTAATCTTATTAATCAATTTTATTATTAAAACTCTACTGATTCCAGCCTATGGGTTAGCCACCGCCCAACCACTGGAATAGTAGAACCGGACAAGTACTCACCCACCCATAATTGAAAGCCTTTCTTAACTTTTTCTTTAGAATACAAATACTCACACACTCCTCTTTAAACTTTAATTTATAAAACAATCCATTGACAAACAATTACTAGGTACAGATGTCACAACTCAAAATTTCCATTCAATCCTTGTTTCTCACAAAACAGTATCACTCTAGACTCTCCGTTGAGACCAGCAGGATAACAACGAGATCCAGTAAATAGATTACAATAAGTCTCATCATCATACATATATATCTTCCACGACATATGCATGGGTGTTCTCGGCACTGCGAGCCCATGCATCGCCTGGTCAGAACCCTCCAAGATCCTCCTTAGGTGTCCTGGCACTTCACTCAAGGAGACTGCTTCGTCGACCCTCGTCCATCGTACCGAAAGCACACCATTTTAACCATACTGAGGGCTGGTCAAGACCTGGGCAAGCTTTGCCGCGTGTGCAAAACACCCGAACTTCCCTTAGAAAAACACATATACCAAATGCTCCCTCTAGCATTCTGGCGTAAGACAGTCCTTTAAAAAGGGTTTCTATACAAGTTTTCAGTTTTGATTTTCTTTTGAATACAATGGATATATCTTAATTCCATATCACAAGACTTCTAAATCACAGGTCCGAATTCCCAAGCAGAATTCCTCGAATTCTGAATTCTTGATTCTCAGATCAAAATCAAAGGTCTCAACTTACTTTCAGATTCGATGGGTGATTTGAGTGTAGATTACTGAACTGGTCACATCGTCTATTCTTGAAACTGACGAAGGAGTTATGTCTTGGTCATAGTCTGATTCAAGGTTTGAGTCTAGAAAGGTTCTCTCTGATCTATCTTTCTCGAAGGTAATAATTCAATTACTACTTTACTGAATTCAAAACTAAACACGAATTCCTATGAGGAATAAATTAGTCATTTATCTAAAATTCTGACTTCGATAGTTTTTCTGAATTTTCTCATTACCATCCTAGAGAATATAAAATGGTATAATTTTCCTTCACTGAGTCTTTACTTATTCATTTTTCCAATATTCATGGGATTTAAACATAGGATTAAAGTGAACTCTTATTTTGATTTAAAAAAATTCTTTTATGCATCATTTTATGCGTAAAAATCAATATTAGTGAAAGCAACACTTTTGTAATAAAAAATTTCTTTTATGCATCATTTTATGCATAAAAATCAATATTAGTGAAAGTAACACTTTTATAATTTAAAAAAAATATTCTTTTATACATCTATTTATGCATAAAATCCATTTTGATGAAATTAACACTTTTGTAATTAAAAAAAATATTCTTTTATGCATCTATTTATGCATAAAATCCATTTTGATGAAAGTAAAACTTTTATAATTAAATTATTCTTTTATGCATCCATCTATGCATAAAAATCAATTTTGATGAAAGTAACACTTTTATAATAAAAAGATATTCTTTTATGCATCTATTTATGCATAAAATCCATTTTGATGAAAGTAACACTTTTATAATAAAAAATATATTCTTTATGCATCTATTTATGCATAAAATCCATTTTGATGAAATTAACACTTTTGTAATAAAATAATCAATATGCATCTTTCTATGCATAGAATTTAATTCGATTGAAAATCACTCTTTTATAATAAAAAAATAATCAATATGTATCTTTCTATGCATAGAATTTAATTCTATTGAAAATCACTCTTTTATAATAAAAAAATAATCAATATACATCTTTCTATGCATAGAATTTAATTCTATTCAAAATCATTCTTTTTTAATAAAAAAATAATCAATATGCATCTTTCTATGCATGAATGGAAATGACACTTTTAGAATACACAAACGATGGGGATTACTCTTTTTGATTAATAAAAGATGAAATTTATTTCACAATTTTTTAGAAAATTTTGCCATAACTTCCTTTGTATGACTGACCATTTTTCAATTTTTCTAACCTTAATCTACTTAGGAATTATCAATTGGTTTAAAGCATTCTAAACTAATCAATTTTCACTTTTAAGAGAGAAACAATATGAAAAGTTTAATTCCAACAATTAGATCACTTAACTAGGATAAAGAAGGGCTGATTTTAAGAATGAGAGAGGGGGAAAGCCTTTCCAAGAAGGCATAGCATCTATTTATCATTTAAAGATAACAAACAATTTAGAAAACCATTAAAAGAATAAGAAAAAGTAAGATTTCTTACTTACATGAAATTCTGGGAGCTTTCCTTTGGCTTGATGGTGGGTTTGAGGGATCAACTCTTGTTCGCAACAAGAGTGGCCACCAATTCTTTAGAAGAGGGAATGGTCAAAAACTAGTGAATTATTAAGAAATTCACAGTTCTTGGCTCTTGGGAGAAGTAGAGTAACACTGCATAAAACACTATTAAGCTTCAACAAAGGGGGAGGCTTCTAGAATTTTCCAGATCAGTTTGGTCAATTTTTGACCATTTTTAGGTCAATTTAGCTTACTTTTTGGAACTAGACTTGAATTAGGAGAGAGGAGAGATAAAATATCTCAATTTTTGATAATTTTAAACTCCACCACACATGTGAAGTAGGCGCCTCCTTCATAGGGGGGAATTCCCATTGTGAGGTGGCAAAAATCTATTTTTTAGTAATTCCTTTGGTCCTTAGTCCCCACTCTTCATCTTATGTGAGTATTTACTCATTTTTGGGGGGATTTTCTTTATTTCTTCTATTTATCTTCTCCACACATTTGGATGAATCGGATTGGCCCCTCAAAACCTAAATTTAAAATTTCTCAAAAATCTAGACCCCTAGGATAAGGCCTCTTAAACAGATTATACTTCATTTCTAATGCACCTTCTGAAAATCTTTTTGAACTTTTGTTTTGGGGGAACTTATTTTAATAAGAAGAGATATTTTTCCATCCAAAAATATTCAAAATCTGAATAATCTCTCTCTAGAATATTTTCTCTCTCTAGGCCAAAACAAGTAGAAACAAGATCCTTTATATTTCTGAAGAGGGATTTGATTACAGGGGAAGATGCTGGACATCTTGAGAGGCTGGGAGGAATCTTGAGCATTATAAATTGTCAGAAAAATAAAGAAGATTATGCACAAATTTTTTAGAATCATTCAATTTATGAGAATTATGAAAATGATTCATTTAGATGAATGGATACGATATGATGTGAATGGATATGAATGGAAGCGATATGATGTGAATGGATGTGAATGGATGTGATATGATGTGATTGGATATGGAATGATGTGAATGGATGTAGAATGCTGTGAATGGATGTAGAATGGATGTAGAATGCTGTGAATGGATGTGAATGGATGTAGAATCTGTGAATGGATGTGATATGATGTGAATGGATGTGAATGGATGTGATATGATGTGAATGGATGTGAATGGATGTGAATGGATATGATTGGATATGGAATAATGTGAATGGATGTAGGACTATGTTAATTAATGGATGTAGGACGATGTGAATGGATGTGATATGATGTGAATGGATGTGAATGGACGTGATATGATGTGATTGGATATGGAATAATGTGAATGGATGTAGGACTATGTTAATTAATGGATGTAGGACGATGTGAATGGATGTGATTGGATATGATGTGAATGGATGTATGATGATCTAAATGGATGTGATTGAATATGGAATGATGTGAATGGATGTAGGAGATGTGAATGGATATGAATGGATGTGGAATGATGCAATGTGAATTGATATAGAAGAATGTGGAATAATAAAAAATGACATGTGTGGAGTGGAAAAAAGAACAAGGGAACAGGCCTCTATAGCTTCCCACTCCCCAACCTTGGAATCACTAGCACAAAACAGGGGCACCATAGTCAAAGCAAACACCCAGCAAACACATACACTTCCACTGTGTGCATGACGAGGTAATCGAAGGCTGGCACAAAGTGCGCTGTGAGAGTGTAAACCCGTGGACTACACCACCAAACACGTCAATCACGCCTTCTCCTACAAATCAACACACACAGGATACCAACACACAACCATAACCAGATACATCACCAGTATCATCCATCTTTGAATTCCCAACCAACACTTCCATACAAGCTTCAGTCAACACACAGAAGCTTTTGCTTCACACCATCTTACATACACGACACCTTCACATCAACACACAAGATGTATACTCACAAGGCTGTCCCCGCTCGCTACTACGAGCTGCACCCCAACAAGAAAAAAACTCTCTGGCATCACCAGACACCAGCCACAGCTAATCAACAAAACCAACACCCCTGCCCTGAGACACCAGGAGGAGGCAGTAACCCACAAAAACCACACGCACACACTCTCTCTCTGCTTAGCCAGCTCTGTGCAGCTAAACACAACAAACCTCCTCGCCACCAGCCACCGCAGCAACCCACCAAAACCCAACTCTCTCTCTCTCTCTCGCCAGCAGCTGCGCCAAAACACAACAAACCTGCTCGTCGGCTGCTATACTCCCTCTTTCTTGCTATCGGCCACCGTAGGCGACAAAGCAAACCACTCTTCTGTCATCACCAGCGTCTCCTTTGCTGGACTTCTCTACATCTGACCACAAACAGACAACCGAGGTCTTCGTTGCACTTGGCGGAACTGCAGTCAACGTTTTCTCTCCTTTTCTCTCGACGTCTTCCTCTCCTTCACTCTGCCTACTATAATCGGCGTCTTTTTCCTCCACGGCTTCACTGCTGCAAACAGCTACATCTTCAAACTCTCCGCCACCAGCAAACTGCCAGCATCAAATCCAACCAAAGCAACACCTACCCCTCACTGCATCTAGAGACGGCAACCACCACACACACATAAAAAAACTCTCTCTGACGATATCGGGCAACTCCTTAATTGACGCCTTGCATTTGGCAACCACACACTCGCCATGCTGCTGCTGGATTTTCCTTGGTTTGATTTTTCATTTTCACCACCCTTGAAAAATACATGGTATTTATTAAGGCCCTTATGTATTAAGGCCTTTAAGCTCCATGCACTACCAACTGTCATCACGTGCTTGTTAAAAATGGAGCGCCATGGACTGTATCCAGAATCAGCCCCCAGATTGACCAGCCATCATCACATTTGGGATTCCCATAATATTTTCACGTGGAGGCATTACCAAAAGCTCGTAAAAAAACATAAAACCACCCACTCTATACGGGGCAAAGCTCTTTTTTCATGCCATGCATCCAAAGCCCAAAACACCTTCACAAAATTTTACCTAACAACGTGGAATAATGGGAGTTTGTTGGTGGATACTGTATTTGTATATGAAATCTATTTTTAAAGATTGTTTTATGTAAGAATGTTGGGGAAGCATTTTGACTATCTTGTCGAATAAGGTCGTGAGAAAAGGGTGCAATAGCTGACGGAGAGTCAATAAAGGACGTCTTGCATGGCAAGTGACCAGCCTTAGTTCGATTAAAATGGTGAGCTTTCGGTATGGTGGATGGGAGACCAAGGAAGCGGCCTATGAGTGAAGTGCTAGGTGACCTGCAAAAAGGAGCCTAGTAGGTGCTGACCATACGGTGCTCAGGCTCTGGGTCGCGCCCAGGACACCCACGCGTGCGACGAGGAAGAAAAATGAGTTGGAGCTATTTTCTGAACACGGGCATGGATCTTGTTGATTGGCCTTGCTAGTCTTCAACGGATGAGTTCATGGCTCTTTTACATGGATCTTGTTGGTTGATCTTGCTGATCCCCAACTGAGAATCCATATGATTTTTATGTGATTAAACTCCTAGGTACTATGGGCTAGGAACTATTGAAAAGGCCCCTGAGTGAGCAGGTGGTGATCGTTCAGGTTGCCAATGATGTCATATAGGTACGCTGAGGAAGGAATGACTGAAATTGGATCTTAGGGATGGAAAGTGGAAAAGTTGGAAATTGGATCTGGAAATGGAATATTGAGGATTAGGAAGAAAATACTATGGTTTTATTGAGGATTAGGAAGGAAACACTGTGGTTTTATTACAAATCTGTTTTGGAAATAGTTGAATCAAGGAAAAGGCAATTTCATATTGTCTGTTTTGGGGTTAGGCTGGATTAATCGATTCCTATAATAAAATTCAATTCTGTTCAAGTTACGATAGTTGAAGTAAATCATGGATAATCCTTGTTCTATAGAAAAGAATCAACGGCTGTGCCTCTTGATTGACGGGGAAAAAAACGTTGGTCTCTATGATCCAAGTGCAAGCTCCTCCCTTGATCCGACTATGTGACCCGTGGGTTCGGTCGAAATGCAAAAGGGTAATTAAGGCTCTTGACTACGTTAGAATAAATTTTCCTGGAGGAATCGCCTATGCCTTCTAGGCGAGGAAAATTTTTTCGGGTTTGGTCTTGGAAGAACCGAGGGATTAGTCTCTTGTCTGGACATTCATGGGGCGAGACCCCGAGTGGGAAGCTCTGCCCTACGCAAGAAGTTGCTACTTCCGCTGCTAGCATCCTAGAATTCGATGCACAGAGGGGGCAGGGATCTTTCACTTTTTCAATCACTCCTTTCTTTCTCTCTCTCTCTCACACACACCCACACACACATCTTTCTTTATCTATCTCACACACACTAATTATTAATTACAATAAATAATATCATTAATCAAATAAGAAAGTACTTTACTGAATGAGTTGAGTTGCTTTACATTGCCTTGATTTTGGTTATAAATTGCATGAAACAAGCAACTCAAAGGAGCCAATTTTTAAAATTTGAATTTGAGCAGGAACTTGAAATTTAAATTTGGGCGGGAAATATGAAAATTGATGTGAACTATATTTAGCAAGAAAATTTAATATTTGAAATTGTGTCGTTTAGTGTTTATGTCCCAAGATTTGATCACATGACCAAAACTTGGACAATTCAAACTATATTTATATTTATATATGCATTCATATTTATAATTAAATATGTATATATATATATATAATTATATATATATAATTATATATATATAATTATATATATATATAATTATATATATATATATATAATTATATATATATATATAATTATATATATATATATATTATTTATTTAAATTATAAATATAAATGCATATATATATATTTATATATATATATATATATTCATATTTATATTTATATGTACATATATATGACCAAACTATTTGTCCATATGACTATGCTATGCCCAAATATTTGGTCATCTGACCTAACCTTGGGCAATTCAAAATATATTCATATATATAAATATGAATATAAACCTTGGACAATATATTCATATATTCATATATACAAACCTTGGACAATTATTCTCATTAGCACACTTGTAATAAGATTCAATCACCTGACCAAATGTTTTAGAGCACATAGAATTGGTTTCATTACTGGCCCTAGAAGTCTCAAGACTAATTATAGGGGAGAGTTATGAGATTACTAGGAATTCCTAACCCTTGGAGTCTTGAAATCCTATTTGGACATATACATGCAGCTATTATGTGGAACACCAAGTTTTGGTCACATGACCATATCTATGTATATCTATGTGCCCTACAAGATTTGGCCGTGTGACCTAAACATATTTGGACATATATAAGAGCTCTCCTAGTTTTGATCAAATGACCAAATGTTTGAGAGCACTTAAAATAAGACCAAATTAGTAGATGAGGCTATTATGTGAAACACCATGTTTTGGTCACATGACCATAACTATGAGGGTATTACATGGAACACCAAGTTTGGTCACAAGACCATATCTATGTGGTCTACAATATTTGGTCATGTGACCAAAACATATATGGACATATACATGAGCTATACTATTATAGAGCACTGAGAAGAAGATTTGGTCATGTGACCTAAACAAATTTTGACATATACATGAGCACTCCTATTAGAGAGCACTGAGAAGAAGATTCGGTCATTTAATCTAAACAAATTTGGACATATACATGCGCTCTCCTAGTTTTGGTCAAATGACCAAATGTTTGAGAGCACTTATAATAAGACCAAAATTTAGGAGAGAACTTTGAAATGGCTCTGACCAAATTAGTACAACATGCTATTACTTGGAACACCAAGTTTTGGTCACATGATCATTTCTATGTGCTCTACAAGATTTGGTCATGTGACCTAAACAAATTTGGATATATAGATGAGCTCTCCTATTAGAGTGCACTGAGAAGAAGATTTGGTCATGTGACCTAAAAAAATTTAGACATATACACGAGCTCTCCTAGATTTGTTCAAATGACCAAATGTTTGAGAGCACTTATAATAAGCCCAAAATTTATGAGAGGACTTTCAAATGGCTGTGACCAAATTAGTAGATGATGCTATTATGTAGAACACAAAGTTTTGGTCACATGACCATATCTATGTGCTCTACAAGATTTGGTCATGCGACCAAAACATATATGGCCATATACATGAGCTCTCCTATTAGAGTACACTGAGAAGAGGATTTGGTCACGTGACCTAAACAAATTTGGACATATACATGAGCTCTCCTAATAGAGAGCACCAAGAAGAAGATTCGGTCATGTGACCTAAACAAATTTGGACATATATATGAGCTCTCCTAATAGAGAGCACCGAGAAGAAGATTTGGTCATGTGACCTAAATAAATTTGGACATATACATGAGCTCTCCTATTAGAGAGCACTAAGAAGAAGATTTGGTCATGTGACCTAAACAAATTTGGACATATACATGAGCTCTCCTAGATTTGGTCAAATGACCCAATGTTTTAGAGCACTTATAATAAGCCCAAAATTTATGAGAGGAATTTCAAATGGCTGTGACCAAATTAGTAGATGATGCTATTATGTAGAACACAAAGTTTTGGTCACATGACCATATCTATGTGCTCTACAAGATTTGGTCATGTGACCTAAACATATATGGACATATACATGAGCTCTCCTATTAGAGTACACTGAGAAGAAGCTTTGGTCATGTGACCTAAACAAATTTGGACATATACATGAGCTCTCCTAATAGAGAGCACCGAGAAGAAGATTTGGTCATGTGACCTAAACAAATTTGGACATATACATGAGCTAGCAAGCACTGAGAAGAAGATTTGTTCATGTGACCTAAACAAATTTGGACATATACATGAGCTCTCCTAGATTTGGTCAAATGACCAAATGTTTGAGAGCCCTTATAACAAGCCCTTTTCAAATGGCTGCTGTGACCAAATTAGTAGATGATGCTATTATGTAGAACACAAAGTTTTGGTCACATGACCATATCTATGTGCTCTACAAGATTTGGTCATGTGACCTAAACATATATGGACATATACATAAGCTCTCCTATTAGAGTACATTGAGAAGAAGATTTGGTCATATGACCTAAACAAATTTGGACATATACATGAGCTCTCCTAATAGAGAGCACTGAGAAGAAGATTTGGTCATGTGACCTAAATGAATTTGGACATATACATGAGCTCTCCTATTAGCAAAGCACTAAGAAGAATATTTGGTCATGTGACCTAAACAAATTTGGACATATACATGAGCTCTCCTAGTTTTGGTCAAATGACCAAATGTTTGATAAAACTTATAATAAGCCCAAAATTTATGAGACTTTCAAATGGTTGTGACCAAGTTAGTAGATGATGCTATTATGTAGAACACAAAGTTTTGGTCACATGACCATATCTATGTGCTCTACAAGATTTGGTCATGTGACCTAAACATATATGCATATTAACATTAGCTCTCCTAGTTTTGGTATGGTTGTCAAAATAATGAACTCCTAGTTTTAGAGCACTTAGACTTTGATCGAGTTGTTAAAACAATGAACTCCTAGTTTTAGAGCACTTAGAATAGGTTTCATTATAGACTTTCATAGCCTCCATAGCTATTTAATTTCAATAAGATTTTGTCACATGACCAAAATATGGAGAGCATTTTGTCCTTTTATAAATCCTATTTGAACACAAGATTGATTATTAGATAGCACTCCAAATGGTTATTACATGATAGCACTACCATATGCTGAAGAGAACTGATAAGAAGAGTGTGTCACATGACTAGAAGATGGGAGATCAAGTTGAAATGGTTGTGACCCAATTAGTAAATCAGGCTATTATGTGGAACACCAAGTTTTGGTCACATGACCATATCTATGAGTTTTATAAGATTTGGTCACGTGACCTAAACATATATAGACATATACATAAGCTCTCACAATTTAGGTCCGATGACCAAAACAAAAGACTCTCCAATAAATATAAAATTTGGTACTCTAACCAAATCTTTAGAGAATGTTGTAATGAAGATAATCAAACAAGGGAGATGTAATTATGGTCATAGGACCAAATCTAAAGTTGAGGCCAAAATGAGGAAGACCAAGTTTACGTCACATGACCATATCATTGTGCACTCCAGCATATTGTCATGTGACCTAAGCATATGTGATCATATACATAATCTTTCCATGTTTTGGTCTTGTGACCAAAATAATGGGCTCTCTAGAAAATACCTCATTGATATCATGAAATCACTAGTACCAAATATGTAGATGAGGATATTATGTGGAACATCAAGTTTTAGTCACATGACCATATCTATGTGCTCTATAAGATTTGGTCATGAGACCTAGACAAATACATCATCATTCCATGTTTTGGTCTTGTGAGACCAAAACTAATGGGCTCTCTAGAAAATACCTCATAGAGATCTTGCTGATAAGTTCAATAATATAAGGTCACAAGACAAAAGCTTGGAGAACAGATAGACTATGTCTCATTACCAAACAATAGCTCACAAGACAAGATATTGGAGATCAATTACAATTATTGGTCTTATAAGTATTGAATATAAATATGGATGATGTGCATTGTTTTCAAGTACAATCAATTTTGGTGGTTTTAGACTAAATCTCTATAAAGTAGACTTTAATCCACATTTTTTATTTTTACTTGGTTTGCAGAAATAAAATGTAAAAAACAAAGAGTTCAAACACAGAAGGCAGTTCAAGAATTGAGTTCATTGATGGAGTCAATGATGACATGGCTTGGAATGGTATATTGTACCATAATACGGATGGAAAAAGTACAAAACACCCCAACTTGTTTGTACTCAAGCCCAAAACAGACAAATATAAGAAAGTTGGTGTGGTTGAAGGGATTTCAAAGAGTATTGCAGTAGGAGAACAAGGTATCGCTTGTGTGCGCATAGATATGAAGGATTCAACCAAGTCATATCTACTAGACACACTCTCTTATGAAGAGGCCAAGATGAAAAATGATGGTGATGATAACATGTTTGTCAAAGGCTTGAATATAGATAAAGAAGATGATGAGCCATTAACATAGCAAATCATTAATTCTTTTGGGAAAGTACAAGAAAATCTCTCAGGGAAAGCAGGGAAGAAGCCAAAGAAGAAACAGACATGAAGAGAACAAGATCAAGATAATCCAACAATCTCAAATGTATTGGTGAAGCCAACGGGAGAGACATCAGTGGTGGGCGGCATTTGGTGAGACATCTATCACTGTGGACTATACACAAACAAAAAGAAATTGACAAAGAAGAGCAGTGAAGGGAGATCTAGTTTGGTGGCGTATGAGTGCTTCTATCCATTTGGCTTACAGAAAACATTTTCCATACCAGTGAAGAACTGTGTTGTAGCTCCAGCAAAATATGTTTACACAAGACTAAACATTGAACATGTAAAGAAGTTGGCACTTGACTTTGGTCTAAATTCTAGACCACCTGCTCTGCGTGTGCTGATTTGATGCCATTTGATGAGAAGTCTATGGAGCCATTGCAGTTGGTGGACATGGAACAGCTTAAAAGTTACAAGTATTGGATCCTCTCTGGACAACACTCAATATATGATGCAAGGGTATTCACAGAGGGTACCACTGATGAATCACTGAATCAACGTAATAGCTACTATGTGGAAAGAGCTCCTAGGATAGTGGTAGAGTGCCCTCCACAGGAGAGTGTGGAGATATCGAGGATGGCCAATCTAGAGTCACAAAACATAATGAGACAATCTTCGTATATGAAGATAATCTTAAGCAAGTTCGTGATCAATGGATTGCTTTTAATAGACCACCAGGACCCTCACCAAGGTCAAGAGAAGGGGAGTCAAGTACGATCTGAGTGGGATGTAAGTATATCAAATTTCCTTGATGTAATCGGTAGCTAGATATTAAAAATCTATTATGGTGATCATATGTATCCTATAATGCTTTCATATATTAACCAATAATTTAAAAAATCGAGGCAAAAAACAGCCCAAAACCATGAAAAATCATAAAAAATAGCACGAAAACGATGACGAGCCATATTCAGACTACTTTTTGAGAGTATAAACGACAGAATGACAGATAACTCAGGGAAACAAAGTTGTACTACTCCAAAAATACTACAATTGTCTCATACAAAGTTTTTCAAAATTCCTTTTGAAACACCCTCAAAAACGTGTTGCGAAACAAGGGAAACATTCTCGAAATTTTTTTTCATCTTGATTCTTATCATAACCATGGAAATTTTGATTTTTATGTTTATACATAAATAGTTAATTAGGAAAAAGAAAAATTTCTAGTAATTCATTTTTTATGATAAAAGTGAAATTCTCATGACAATGGAAGTCCATGTATTCCAATGGAGAAAGAGAAAAATTAGAATACCAAAATAATGGATATTTTATTAAAGAAGAATTTTAGTTAAATTTATTTTTATGCATAAATGAATTTAAATGATGAAAGAGGAATTCCCACCACATTTGGAATTCCATCATTTAGATGGACAAAGAGAAATTCCTAGAATATTGAAATTATTGGTTATTTTATTTAAATTCAAAGATAAATTTTAGATAAATTTATTTTATCTATATTTTCCCATCATTTAGATGGGAAAAGAGAAATTCCTAGCATATTGAAATTATTGGATATTTTATTTAAATTCAAAGATGAATTTTAGATAAATTTATTTTATCTATGAGAAATAATTAAATGGTAAAAGAGGAATTCCTATGACATTTGGAATTCCATCATTTAGATGGGAAAAGAGAAATTCCTAGCATATTGAAATTTTTGGATATTTTATTTAAATTCAAAGATGAATTTTAGATAAATTTATTTTATCTATGAGAAATATTTAAATGGTAAAAGAGGAATTCCTATGACATTTGGAATTCCATCATTTAGATGGGAAAAGAGAAATTCCTATCATATTGAATTAATGGGTATTTTAGTTTGGATGAAATTATTTTATGAGAAATATTTGATGATAAAAGAGGAATTCCCATGACATTGGAATGCAAATAATAAAATGCAAAAAGAGGAATTCCCATGGTATTTGAGATCCAAGAAATTAAATGGGAAGAAGAGAAATTTTAGTATAATTCAATTTATGATTATTTATCAAAAGTGAAAATATGGGTAGAATTGATTTCTGTAAATCCCATGAATTCTCTTATTCAAAAGAGGAATATTGAATATAATTCAATTGAGGAATTGAGAAGGAATATGAAAATAGTCGTCGAGAAAAAGAATCTTTATCTAAGCCAAGCAATTGGTAAAAATTTAGAAAAAGTCTCATTATCGGTGTATCAAAGTAGGAAAAGCTACTAAATGGGAATAGGATGTGGAATGGATGTGATAAGATGTAAATGGGATACGATAGGATGTGAATGGATATGATAAGATGTAAATGAGAGGTGATAAGATGTAAATGGGATGTGGTGTAATGAAAATGAATGTGGATGAGATGTGAAGTAAATGGATGTGGATGTGAATGATGAGATGAGAATGAGAAGAGAGGATATGTGAAAGGGTGAGATGGGAAGTAAATGGATGTGGATGTGTATGTGAAGAATGGATGTGAATGTGTGTGAAAATGGATGTGAATGTGAATATGTGAAGAATGGATGTGAATGTGTGTGAAAATGGATGTGAATGTGTATGTAAAGAATGGATGTGGATGTGTATGTAATGAAAATGGATGTGAACGTGTATGTGAAAATGGATGTGAATGTGTATGTGAAGAATGGATGTGGATGTGTATGTGAAGAATGGATGTGGATGTATGTGAAAGAATGGATGTGTATGTGTATGTGTATGTGAAAGAATGGATGTGGATGTGGATGTGTATGTGTATGTGAAAGAATGGATGTGGATGTGTATATGAAAGAATGTGATGTGATGTAAAGAGATGTGATGTGACATGAATATATGTGGATGGGAAGTGATAAATGTGAATGTATGGATAGATGTGGGAAGTCGTACATGTGAACGATTGGATGGATGTGGATGAATGAGATGAGATGTGTATGAATGAGACATGATGTGGATGTGATGTAATGTGGATAGAATGTATGTGATGGGATGGTGATGAGAATGAATGTGATGGATATGAATGAATGTGATGTGATGGATGTGAATGAATGATGAGATGTGATGTGAAATGGATGTGATGAGATGTGATGTAAATTGGGATAGATGTGAATGGATGATATGTGATGTGATGTAATGTGATGTGAAACGGGATAGATGTGAATGAATGAGATATGATATGAATTGATGAGATGTGATGGGATGTGAATCGGGATAGATGTGAATGAATGAGATGTGAGGTGAAATGTATGTGATGTGGATCGGGGTAGATATGAATGGATGAGATGTGAATGAATGTGAGGTGATGAGATGTGGATATGGGTAGATGCGAGTGGATGAGATCTGATAAGGATAAATGAGGAAAGATGTGATGAGATGGAAAATGATGTGATTGGATGAGAATGGCAATACATATAAAATGGATAAGGATTAAATAATGTGGATTGATGTGGAACAATGTGGAATGACGAGAGTTCGTTATAGAAACTGTATTTATGACCTGTTTTTAAATGACTGTTTTATGTCAAAAATGTTGGAAAAGCATTTTGACCGTCTTGTGAATGAGGTCGTGGTGGGGACCTAACTGATAAAGTTGCAACAGCTAACGGAGAGTCAACGGAGGACGTCTCGCGTAGCAAGGTCGGCCGAGGTCTTGACCAACCTCGGTTCGATTTAAATGGTGAGCTTTCGGTACGGTGGATGAGGGACCAAGGAAACGGCCTATGAGTGAAGCACTAGGTGACCTGTGAAGGATCCTAGAGGGTGCTGACCATACGGTGCTCGGGCTCTGGGTCGCCGAAGATACCCACACGTGCATCGAGGAAGATATTGGAATGAGTAAAAGTTGTTTTCTAAAACCCGGCATGGATCTGGTTGATAGACCTTGCTAGTCCTCAACGGATGAGTCCATGGCTCTTTTATATGGATCTGTTGGTTGATCTTGTTGATCTTCAACGGAGATTCCATCTTGATTTTTATAAGTGAATATATTACCGGGTACTATGAGCTAGAAACTATCGAAAAGGCCCCTGAATGGACAGGTGGTGAGCATTCTGGTTACCAATGATGCCATAGGTACACCAAGGAATGAGTGGAAATTAGGATTCAACCGGATACTTTGGAGATTATGATCAGTGACACTATGATTTCATTAAATGATTATTTTAAAGACAGCTGAATCTATGAAAAAGGCAATTTCATATTGGGTGTGTAAGTGGTGTAATTAGCTTTAAATTTGCATGAGTATCCGACTAGGGGGCCTCGGAACTCTTTTTCCTGGTACCCGAGACAAAACCTAACCAGATTCCTAATTGGATCCCATTATCACTACAGTGGTTGCGGTTGGCTAACCCATGGGATTGGATAGGGTTGCTGGATTGACGGATCCGTAAAATGAGACTCAATTCTATTATAGTACGATAGATGAAGTAAATCCCGGATAAAAATTGTTCTATGAAAAAGAATCAATGGCTGTGCCTCTCAATGAGGAAAAAAGTGTTGGTCTCTATGATCCAAGTGCAAGTTTCTTCCTTGATCTGACCGAGTGTCTTTACAGGTTCGATTGGATTAGTTTGGTTAGTGATGACCTTGACTACATTAGAGTAAAAATATCACGAAGGAATCGCTCGTGCTTTTTGGGCGAGGAAAGTTTTTTCGGGTTCGATTTTGGAAGAACCGAGGGATTAGTCTCTTGTCTAGATATCCGTGGGCGAGGACCCGAGTGAGGGACCCTGCCCCACACAAGAAGTGCTACTTCTGCTACTAGCACCCCCGAATCCGTTGCGCGGAGGGGGAAGGGATCTTTCAAGTCTTTACTTGGACCATCACATGAGGTCCCAAGTTGCCCACTATTAGACCTTTGAGCCTAATCATATTGAACAGAGTGGTCGGCCATTTTAAAGGTCTTAAAGTGCTTGGGCACCTATCGTGTTTCTTCGGCTTTAGCATTTTCCTCATCAATTATCCTTTTGGCTTTTTTTTACGAGTGTTAACGTTTTGTTGCATGCCTTGCGTGTGGGGCGGAAAAGCTTTTTAGGGACTGGTTCTGGTTGAATGGGTTCAACTGGCTATGGGACAATAGCATGGACCAAAAGAGAGCTGTTTGCAAACCCTTTTGCCACATTTCATTGAAATGCTCATGTGCTTCCACGGCACCCACATATTTCAACCAATGGGTTTTTGAGTTGTCTGGGAAGATGTACCGCTCTGGCCCAGGGAATCCCTCTGGCCTGTGAGTTTTATGGGGGCGTGTACTACTTGATGGCTTAGCTTGAACAACCTGTTCAAGCTCTTGGGTTGCTATGTTGGGCAGATATGTTGAACCAAGCATGTATAATGATGTAAGCTCTTGCCCCCGCTTGGCGTCAAACCTTGTACCAGTTTTTTTAAGCAAGATGTCTAGGGTATCGAGGATATGTATCCAGTTCTATGAGTCCTCTGGATCTGGAAGAGGTGCACAATCCTCACTCTCCTTTTCATCTTCCAGTGTTTCATGGCATGTCTGGCATAGATGGACTTCAATAGTTCATGTAGTTGTGTGACTTAGTCCTCTGCACCTTCCATGTGCATAGATCAATTTTGAAGGTAAGATCTTTTCTCTGAATGTAGATGTGTTCAGTATCCCAATCATGGATCATCTTGGATTCTTGCATAAAGGGTCTGCCAAGGAGGCAATCATATGAAACTAGCTGACGTCCAAAATTCATCACCACAAACTTGTGGCGGTAGGTGGTTCCTAGAATCTTAATTTTAAGATCCCTTCGTGGACCAATGGGTCTAGCGGTGGCTCCACCATTAGCGAGTTTAACTAGAAATTGGGTGTTATCCAAGGCAGGTGCTCCCCATTTCTCCCAGCATTGTTTGGTAACAATGCTCGCTCCCCTATCCAAGATTGCAGTAACTTAGTGGCTATCGAAGATTATCGACAAGGGTGCATTAAGTTCATCACCTTTAAAGTATTGTTCGAGCTTGTTCACTCGAATGGTAGGATTCCCTAAGAGGTATGTGGAATTCTTCTTCCTCAAATTCATCAAAGCTATCGGGCTCCATGGTTTCATGCATGCTTGCTCTGAGACGTCCCTCCATCCAGCCTTTTAGGTCATTCCATAGGCTTGGGCTACCTTGGAGCAAGGTGCTGGGGATTTGGACTTGAGAAGAGAGGAAAGAAGAGAGACCTATAATGTCTCTTGGAATGAAGGTTGTCCTTTGAGGAAGGTCGAATCTGCTTTGTCTTAATACTTTTTACGTATATGGGATGGGAATAGGGATTTCTACATTGGTTCCCCTATGATGTTCATCTCCCAAGTTTCTAAGATATTCTACCACCCTATCTCCTTGTTGGGGGGTAGCTTCTGCTTCTGTTAACTCTTGCAAGAGTGGTTGGCTTGGAATCTCCCAAGGGTATACATGAGCATCATTCCCAAGTCTCTAGTTTAAGATAGACGGGCATGGTTCAAGGTAGGCAATAGGAGGATCAGCTTCCAACTAAGCTTGGCACTCAGAAACTAACTCCTGGGCGGCCAGGAGGCTTTCTTTTTCCTCAATAGGATTTGGATATTCCATAAGCTTTTTGGGTAGTTGACGGGTGTTAATGGGTTCTTTGGCTCAAGCGGCGGCAGCACGTAGCATATCTTCTTCTTCAGATGAAGAAGTCGAAGGATGAGTTGTTGTGCCGGAGTAAAAACCGCTTTTGATAATCACTCGTCTCTCTTCTTTTCCAACCTTGGTGGCTTTCTTTCATGAGAGTCGAGTTTCTCGTGCTTGTTCAGGTGCTCTTGCTTGACCCTGACTTTGTGAGGTTGATGCCTCTGCTTCATCATGTGTCACATCCCTTTACCTATTTTGTAGCCTGGTCACTGCATTGAGAGGGATTGCTCGAATGAAACCATCTCTAACACTCAACAGGTTAGGGCTCGTGCTGGGATTAGCCTCATGAGCCTTTCTAGAGGATCTTGGTCTCAGTGGATAATCTTTATAAAGGTGATCGATACCACACCCTACACACAATAGAGCTGGGGTGGTAGGACCACCTGCACTCACCATACCCTTCTAATTGGGACACTCAACCACTCGATGAGGTCCGCCACAATCGTAGCATTGTATAGGTGGTCTTTTAGTTGTCCGGTTCATGTCCCTAGCCCAAGGTATCGGGGCTGCTAAGTATACAGGGTACATTTGATCACCTTCGATGACATAGTGACTTAAGATTTGTGAAGGTGAGCTTGTTGTCTCTTGGGTTTCATAAGTGGGAGTTTCCAGGATTTCTCCCTCATTCCCATCCTTAAAGAGTTCCGTCAGGATTATCTGACGAATTGGTGTGACTCTGGGTGTAACGGGGGCTGAGGTGGGAGAACTGGAGGTGGTAAGGGCGTTTCTGGTACCCTAAGGATTCCTCTTTGGGCCACTTCTTGGCCAAGTTGAGGTGCATTAGGATACGTTGGAGCTGGCAAAGCTAGCGCGGTTGCCTGGGATTGGCGGCCAGTGCCTAAGGTAAAGCTTGAGCTAGAGTAGCCTTATAGTGGTAGCAATTGGAGATTTCATGATTGCCCCACTTTACACAGTATGTACAATAGAGGCTTGGTCGGGGTCTCATATGAGGACACTCAGTGTGCCAGTATGGTTTTCTTGACAAGTCGGGCACCATACGAGTTCCCTTCTAGGATAAAGGTGTGGATGGCCCCCTCGATCCCGGCCTTGGTTGGTTCTCCATTGCTGGGTCATTTGTTGCATTAGGGCAATGGCCAATTGCTTTACACTTTATCCAGATGTAGACTCTTTTGCCTTATCTCATTAGGCTTTGTGTTGGTGGTCTTGAAGGAAGCTTTTGATGTGCCTTCGTGGAGTTATCAGGAACGTGTTCCATTGAAGTTGTCCTCAAACTTCAAAGCACTCCTACAGCATTGTTCAAAGGAAGTATGGTCTAAGGCAAACAAGGAGTTATGCAGGGGAATGTCTTCAAGTCCCTCCAAAAATCTCCCAATTAACCTCTCATCAGACAACTTATCTCTGGCACTACAGCATGAGTGGAGATATCTGACTCTATGAATGTAGTCCCTGATGGTTTCACCCTCATTTTGCTTAATGTTATTCAGCTGTTCGACGGGGCTCCATCGGGTTCCCTAACAAGAATACCCCACTTTGAAAGCTTCTTTTAAAGATTTGAAGGAAGCTTTATCTTCTGTCTTCAAAGATCTGAACCATTGGCTAGCTTTGCTATCCAAGGTAAGGCCAAAAGCACTTATCTTAGTCTGGTCATCTATGTGGCCAAATGCTTTGCAAATCTGATTAAACATCTCCATGTGAGTAACGAGGTCACCTGTTCCATCAAATTTTGTGATCAATGTAGAGATGTTCGCTGGTTTGGTTTGTTCCTATCTGAGTTGAATAGGTGCAAGGGGAGCGATGCCTACAACTACCCCCTCCCTATTTCCATGGCTAATCTTAACATTTTAGGTGTCAACCCTGTCATGGTAGGGGCTAGTCGGGGAATGGGTTGTGGAGGAGTAGGTTCAGGTGGATAATAGACCAAAGGAGGTATTTGCCCTCTGGGAGGACTGGGTTGTGGACCTCGTGGTCCTGTTTGGTATACTGGGTGTGCCCTTTGAGGAGGGTATTTCTCATAGATAAGTGGGCCTGATCTTTACGATGGGCTTGGGTAAACCCACCCGCTTTGGTATGATGTCTCCGTCCTTTGGGAAGATGGACTTGGTTCTTGGTTTGGCAAAGTTTCCAGAGCTCTGAATGAGTCAACCACCCCTGAGACAAGTATGGCTCTCCAATCTGGTAGAGCTGGGTCTAAGACTAATGGCTCTCACTATGGTCAATTTCTACTCTAAGATCTAGAGATGGAGCGGGCCCACTTCCTTGGGGTTGATCCTTATCTCCCCACTTCCTTGGGGTTGATCCTTATCTCCCACCCTAGGTTGCGATTCCTCAGACTTTGTGTTTCCTAGGATAAAATTGTGAAGCCTCGATGCAAGGCTTTGATGTGAATGTGTTGGTGAGATGGGGGTTGGGTTCTAGACACAGGTGGTATGTCCATACACTGTGGTTTCAAGCTCTCTTTCCTTGGGGTCTGGAGTCCCTCATCCACTACTCGGGAGGTCCTCGCTCTCACTAGTACTATCAAAGACAATCACTGTTTAACTCCACGCGGTATTTACCGATCGGTCCAATCTCACTTGTGAAGGGGCATCTAGAGAGCTCACTTCGTTGAAGAGGGGGTTATTTCACACCAACCTACCCGAGCGTAGGTGCATGGAAATATAGGTATGCTGTGCAGAACCCCTCTAAGAAAGGAACGGGCGTATGCTTGTGAGAGCAAACAGGCGTATGCACATAGAAGGGATGGGAATGGGCGTTCCCTTCTCAGGGAGAGAAGGAACGGACATTCGCTGCTTGATTGGCACAAGCGTGCACTTCAAAGATGACGAGATGGAACAGACGAGATGTGCCGACTCGAACAGGCATGGAAATGTGATGCCATGGGCGTGCACTTCAAAAATGAAACAGAACAGGCATACGCACGCAGGAACATAATGGAACGCGCGTTCGCTCTCAAAGTCGAAAGTGAACGAACGTTCGCTCGATGATTCAAGATCTGAGAAGACACAGACATGCGAGATTCGATGTAGATTGGAATGGGTGTGGCAATGTGAAGCCACAAACGTTCGCTTCAAAGAGAAGGGACAGAACGAGTGTACGCTTCCAGGGGAAGGGAACGGATGTTTGCTTTTGGCAGTTCAAGGAAAAGAGAAGATGCAGGCCTGGCAAAGTTGGGAACGGACGTTCGCTTGGGAACGAACGGGCGTGGCATTGTTAGATAGGGAATTTTCAGAAATTGATTGGCTTTAATGGTGGTGGCTGCTGCAGGTCTGACAGCCACCCTGGATATCCTCTGACAGTACGAAATTCCCCTAGATTGAATGCACTTCAATGCTCTTTATACCCAATTAAATATATTTAATCTAATTTTAATGCTTTTGCCAAAATTAGGTAGCAGATCTTGCCAGATTTGGCTGTAATAAGCAAGCAGAAGGAACGGGTATTCCAGATTTGGCTGTAAGCAAGCAGAAGGAACGGGTATTCCAGATTTGGCACGGACGTTCCTTGATGAGCGAATGGACGTACGCTTCTCAGAGATGCTTGGCAGAATGTAATTTTGCCTATGATTTTCCTCCTCCTACTGTTGATTCAGGTGTCTTCCCAAGGATTTTTTATGATTTTGTTTTTACAAGGGGCTAGAGCTAGTCTCTAGCTTCTTAGTGATGCCTATAATGCATGGTTTAAGCTAATGCATTGAAACTAATTAGATTATTCTTAAAAATGCAAACAGAAAGAACAAAGAAATTGAAAATTGCTTGAATGTTAAGGGCAAGGTAAGAGCACTCACAAGTTTCTCCCCGCACTCGGTGAATATTTGAATGCTCCGATGCTCAATCAACAATCCAAAATCCAGGTAATCTCCAACAAAACACAAAACAAAACAATGTTAATCATCCTACCGGTGGATTTTCACTCCAACCGGGCTAATTCAAAGACTCTAGCTAATGAATCAAGTGAAGGACCCTAAGCTAAATTCCCTCCTCGTCAACAGCACCAAAAATGTTAAGGATAACATACTTCCTCACACACACAAGAGAAAGAAGAAGAGAAAGGTGCATGCAAGGGTCGAATCCAATGAATGGAACTTAGCCAACCCTATGAGGGTTAACTCCCCGCTGCTAGGGGCTCACCCAAAGAGAGATCCAAGGCTAGGTAATAAGTAAAATTGAGAGAGCTATGGAGAGCTCAATATCTACCTCATGCCAATCGTATGCAAATAGGGCATTATGGTAGATAGCAATGAGAAGGTAGAAGAGAAGGGAAGGGAGAGAACTACCATTCCTACTCACATACACCAACAATCTAAGCAAGCAAGCCACCACACAAGCAAGCAAGCAACCATAAACTCAAAAGAGAGAGAGAGAGAGAGAGAGAGAGAGAGAGAGAGAGAGAGAAGGTAAGACTTAATTGAAACAAATGGGATTGTCCCTTTTCATATTTCATAAAATGTCTTATATACATGAGCTCATATTTACAATTTTCGGTCGCCCAATTACAAATGGGGGCCCAAAACTAGTCTTCCTAGTTTAACTAGCTCTATGTACATCAATTCCTTATGACCGGCATTACACAAGCCGTAAGATCGGTCATCCCATGTCTCTTTTACAATAAGCACTTAGCGCAGTTACAAAAAGATGAGTTACAAAAAGGCATAGTAGCCACGGAAAAGGTTATGTTAACTGGAGTGGTTAACAGCCTTTGACGGTTGTGTTGTCCTTCCCGCTTGTTACAGGGGCTTCGGTTGTACTTCTCTTATATTCCTTGTCATCCTGACAGCTTGGGATTACATACCTGTTCGGTTCAAGCTGTGAAGCTCCTCTGTCTCCTTGGTGGCCTCACTTCTGTGGTTTTACTTCCAGTAATGTAATGTTAGGTTGTTTTTGGCAAGGGATTCAAGATGTGACTTATGTGGCTTTACTTCTAGTCATGTAATGTTATGTTGTTTTTTTATGTACCACTTATCTCTAGCTAAATTAATCTTGAACTATTAATTTCTATTAATTGAACTTACCTGGCCTTTTTCTTTTATAACATGACCTTTGTATGTAGGTCCGAACCCTA
This sequence comes from Cibotium barometz, assembly GCF_041138505.1. Lineage (NCBI taxonomy): Eukaryota > Viridiplantae > Streptophyta > Polypodiopsida > Cyatheales > Cibotiaceae > Cibotium > Cibotium barometz. The sequence continues at coordinate 52,574,291 of NC_141071.1, read as the reverse complement.
AGCACTGGCTTGTGCACTGGTGTTGCTTACTCCAAAAGAGTTGGGTTCGATTCCCACCAACAGGGCTATCAATAGTATTTGCTTTTATTGATTCTACGTCTGATTTGTTGCTCTAGCATTCGCTTGATTGATTCTAAATCATTAGAGACTACAAACCTCCAAAGTCTTCAAGAAATTTTTCAAATCCAAGAAAGTTGTCTTTTCTGAATCAAGATCCATCAAAACTTTGTAAGATTCATTGCAACACTATTTTCCATTGTTTTTCTCCCTTCTCAAACCACTTTACACTTTCTTTGTAATTGTTTATTGTTTGCTAAACAAGCTTTCAATATTCAAGAAACGAGATTTGTTGATTTTTTCACTCTACACAAAAAAATCTACACACTTCTTAATATAATATGTACCAAAAGTTGCACAACAACCTACAATCTTCTCCAAACTGCCAAGAAAACTACTTTCTAGGCTCTTTAAATCAACAAGCTTTGCAAGATCCAAGCATAAGAATCTCTTAATGACTTAAAATTGTGCAAGATCCAATTGTTTTTCTTCTTTCTCACCCAATCTCTGTAGTACTACTACTTGTACACCAAGTTTCTTGTTGCAACAAATGATCAAGAAATAGGAGATAGGCTAAAGATTTAAGCACATACAACAATTCTTCACTCCAAAATTACTATAGATTGAAGATCTATAATAATTTACACAATAATAATGGAATCTACACAACTCTGTAAGCTTTTATACCACTCTGTAATAACGGATTTGAACTCTACACTCTACGTAGCAATCTTAAACAATTTCTCCAATAAATCTGAAATCTATACCACTTTCTTGATGAAAGTTTCACAAAAACCTATATAAAGCCTCAAATCTCTCCTAAAATGCACAAAATCCTAAGGATCTAAACAAGGATAAGGAAGGAGTAGTAGATTTAGTGAAAGAATCTCTAATCTTGAAAGATTTCAAGATTTCACGAAAATCAAGAAAATTTTCATAAAAATCTAAAAATGCAGAAAATCAAGAAACACTAATCAAGAAGATTATTAAGAAACTATGTAGATTAGGGTTTTTAAAATGGTGATCAACATAAACTTGAAAATGATTAAGCATTAATATCATTGATTAATCCTTTCAAAATGAAGAAAAACAAAATCTAAAAAAAATGTAATTAAGCATAATCCAAAAAATAGATTTATCAATTAATATAAGCCAAGGGCTTTGATACCAATGCAATGAAGGGATCCAATGGCTCTAAAACCAATTCAATGAAGGGATCCATGACTCTGATAATACCAATGCAATGTAGGGAATCTAGGGAGGGTAGAACTAAATGGTCAAAGTCCTCACAACTAGACTCAATGGCTGGAGTCCACACAAGTTGCTTCTCAATGCCTAGAGTAGTCATAGGTCCTCACAACTAGACTCAATGGCTAGAGTCCATACCTAGAGTAGCCATAGGTTCATTAGACATCCTCATACTCACTAAACTATTTGATTGAATCTGACAGACCTTTGACGACCAGATCTGACTCTAATTGCCTCCCTCTCAACTCAAAAAGATTAATTCTACCCTTCTACACCTTCAACTAACTTATCCTGACACTCAGCACCAACAACTGACCACTGTTGACTCTCAGTTGATGTTTGTTTGATTCAGCTCTAACTCAGCACTAACTCAGACATCCCTCACAATTGACCTTTTCAACAATCTCAATCAAAACATCATAACAACCACAACCAAAACACCATAGCACAAAAACTTAACCTTCCACTCACAACCTGTTCAAACTAAAGCACTCTATTTTCTTTCTATAGATAAAATCAAAAACAGTCTAACAGATCTAAGACCCTGGGCTCAAAAACAAGAGAAAAAAACATAAAGAACTGAGGAACCCTCCACGGCTTCAAATCTCTTTGTTGAATATTGTAGGCACCTCTGCAGATCTTCTTCTTTCAAAAACAAACTTTGTCTTCTTCTTCTTCAAACACCAATTTACAATTAAGCAAAGTCCTGTTGGGTAGCACCAAGTTCCAATAGAGATGCAAATAGAGACCCTAGGGCTTGCCTCAGTAACCTTCAACTAATCCTCTGACTCACTTGCACTCCCTCTGCTCTTGTCTTGCCCAAACTTGCTCACACCGCTCCAAAACCATCTCCTGGGTGCATCTCCCCTTCTAAAAAACCCCTCTCATGTAAAAACCAACGACACTCCTCTTCTTTCATAACATGAAACTACCACACGTTGCCTACAAATTCCCCATGCACATCTTTTTCATCATCTAGATACTTTGGATCTCCCCGTATCTTCATGCATAGCCTCCCTTTTTAACAGTTGCATGGCCTTTCTATTTATCCTTTTCATACTACATCAACTACACACTATGTTCTGGACTAGTATATGTACATCATATGTTCCTATTACAACCTGCCTTTTCCTCCTCCAAATTTGTCCATGTCCTAACTTGATTGGGCTCAAAATACCGCTCACAACGTGTGAATGACATAAACAATGCTTAAAGCATGTGTGAGCAACACCAACATTGGGTGTGTGAACAATCACCAAGAAAACCCCAAGCGATCTTAGTCCTTGCTATCTTTGCCCCCCATGCATAGAAGCAACTGATGTAACATCTTTACTATTTGTTAGCTCCTTTCTTTTCAGCTTCTTCCCGCTTGTTTCGAGGGTTTCAGTTGCGTTGCAGGGCTTTGGGTGTGTTGCAAGGCTTCGGTTTGCAGGGGTGATCCTTCTTCCTTGTTACAGGGGGGCTTCAGTTGCAGTACTTCTTTTCCTCTAGAGAGAGGCTGAACCTAGAATCTCCTCGATCTCCTTGTTGCCGACCTAACTTCTATGATTTTACTTCCATTAATGTAATGTAGGTTATTTTTGGCAAGGGATTCAACATGTGACTTCCATGGCTTTACATCCAGTCATGTAATTTTCTGTTTGTTTTTTTTTTTGTAACACTTATCTCTAGTTGAATTCATCTTGAACTGTTAATTTCTGTTATTCCACTTATCTTGCCTTTTTCTTTCATAAGCTGACCTTTGTATGCAGGTCCAAACCCTGAGCAGCACTAGCTTGGGCACACTAGTGCTGCTTATTCCATAAGGGTTGGGTTCGGTTCCCAAACAAGGTTATCAATAGCACTTGATTTGATTAATTCTACATCTAATTTGTTGCTCTAGCATTTGCTTGATTGATAAAGCTTTATCCAACAAGAAACAAGGTTATCAATAGCACTTGATTTGATTAATTCTACATCTAATTTGTTGCTCTAGCATTTGCTTGATTGATTCTGCATCATTAGAGACAACAAACTTGCAAAGTCTTCAAGAAATTTTCCAAATCCAAGAATGTTGTCCTTTTAAAAAAATCAAGATCCTTCAAAAAATTTACAAGATCCATTGCAACACTGATATACACTATTTTTCTCGCTTCTCAAACCACTTTACACTTTCTTTGTAATAAATGTTTCTTGTTTACTGAGCAAGCTTTTAATATTCAAGAAATGAGAATTTGTTGATTTCTGCACTGCATAGTAAACTTTGAAAAATCTACACACTTCTTGATATAATCTACGCCAAAATCCACAAAAGCAACCTACAATCTTCTCCAAACTGCCAAGAAAACTACTTCCTAGGCTCTTAATCAACAAGCTTTACAAGATTCAAGGATAATGATGCATGAAAAGGAAAAGCGGACGGATAGTTGGTACAAAATTGGTGGTGGAAGCACTCTTTGATTTCCAGTCAAGGACAAACCAAACAGACTCAGTTTAGAAGATATTGACCTTGGCTCTTATTTCTAAAGATGGAAAAAAAAAAGTCACAAGGAGTAATCTTTCCAATCCATAAAGGATGCAATCTTGGAAAATACCAGTTGAGCATAAAATAGGCATAATAGGCAATGCCTCGCTAGGTGTATGTCCTACCTCATGGAATTGTAGAAGATTGGGCTCATCAAACTTTCAAGGATTTAAAGATATATTGCAAGGATCATAGGGAGGTAATGGCTACAACCCGTTTTCTATTGCATTAAATCTTTACATATGGAGCTAGAAAAGCTCTAGGTTTTCCTCAAGGCACTCAAGAGACAAATAAGGAAGTTATATTAAAGTCACGAGAGTAGAAGTTGAGAAAGGAGATAGATCAATAGGTCTTACCAAAAAAGCGTCTGCACAAACAAGCACCATATCATAGAAAAGATTAGATATGTCTCACAAAGCAAGACAAATGATGTGACACCAAGCTTCATATGACAATCATTTCTAGTAAGCCATATTGTTATGGAAAGAGGTAGCGAGCTCTGTATGGAAAGAATTGGAAGTTCCAACATCCAGCCAACAATAGGTACCACTCTTCGACCTCTGCAGCTTAAAGATGTTGAAAGACCACTGAAGAGGGCTAAGAATAGAGGAGGAGGAAGACCCAAAACTGGACAAGGCAAGAATGGAGCTATTGAACCTTTTTAGTCTAGAGCAAGAAAGAGACTTTGAATATCGTTGGTAGACTTGTGACTTTCTCAAGGAGTTCGATCTGAACTTCTCAAAATAGGCAAAGACAAAGGTATGAGACAAAGAAGTAGCAGATAAAGTTAATCAGAAAACACATCCAAGAACTCCAAGCCTAGGTGAAAGAATATGAATCACAAGCAGCCCACCATATCTAGACTATTAGAAGAGTTGGAGAAAGAAATGACAAGGTCAACACTATGGGCGACAGAAAAGCACAAGATCCAAAATGACATGGGCTAACTTAAGAAAAAGTGAGAGGAATGGCTATAGTAATTAGGAGCTACAAAAAGAGATAAGGATAGATAAGTAAGGCCAACAAGGAGATTTCTCAACAAATGGATCAACTTCAAACAAATAAAAAAAAGGTTGAGAGGGAATCTACAGATGAAAGAAAAGAAGAATGTGTAACTGATTGAACAATGTGAAGAGATGGAAAGACATCTTCTAGAGGCCCAAGAAAGTTTTCTAAAACAACTCCAAAAGTACCTGGGGAGGATAAGAAAAAAGCAACACAAAGAGCAAAAGAGAAATAAGAAGGATGGAGCCATTTAACTATCTCAAAGGTACAAAGATGAAGTCGAACCAAGGCTATAGAACTTGAATTGGTTCTTTAAAAGTAGGCAAAAAAATGAAAGCTTGCATCCCAAGCTATTGTACTAATGAAATCTCAGGATTTTCTTTACTATATGAAGAGCCCTTCCTTCTTAGTTTACCAAAAAGCATGTTTGAGGATTACCAGTTCCCTGTAGAGTTTATTTCTAATAGCCTAGTTTAGATGTACACTTATAGAATATATGAAGCTAAGTATTTTTATTTGTACCAAAAGGCACAACACAATGACTTTCCTTATCACCCTCTCAGAAACTATTCTTAAATCTATGCTCCCATATGGAAAACTTAGAAAAGTCTAGTTCTAGGGAATTTGAAACTTTGAAACTTGAATCTATGCTCCCATCTGGAAAACTTAAAGTCTAGTTCTAGGGACTTTGAAGCTGCTAACACCTGAACAGAGCATACCTTCCTTGGAAACTAATGAGAGCATACTTTCCTTGGAAATTTAACTCAAAAGTAAATTTAGAGATAAACCACAAGACCTTGATGTGGATATAAGGAAGAAAAGAAGCGGCTAGAAAAGCTCACTTACTCATATAGGAACACCTTTGAGTTTTTAGCAGTCACTCAAAGAACCCTTCGATCTCAAAATCAGCCCAGGAAGAACCCACAAATTGTGAAAACCATCCAAAGAATACCTATTTTCATGTGAAAGTTTTCTTAGTTCAAAAAAGGAAGGAATGGGTACTTACTACCCAATGGAAAGATTTTTTGCCTGAGCAAAGGAAGGAATGGCTTACTACCCAATGGGAAAAGTAAGTACCCAATGGAAAGATTTCTTATAGCTAAGCAAAGGAAGGAATGGGTACTTACTACCCAATGGGAAGGAATGGGCAAATGAATAAATGGGTACTTACTACCCAATGGGAAGTCTATGAGATGGAACAGATCCTTAACCAATTGAAGGACTCAAGGCCAATGAAGGACTCAAGGCATTCTGGGACACGTGAGGTGGAACAAATACAGGTCTTGGTTGAGATATGGCTGCAATTCTTGGGGTGAAGGAATAGGGGTGATGTTAACCCAATCAATACTAAGATCAAGAAACTATCAATGAGTTGCATTAGTAATCAAGTTGAATTTTAGTAATTATTGCCTGAAAATAGTGGTATCAAATGGCGAGCAAGAAAAGAGACAATGGTCAAGGCAACTCAAAGTGTTAATTTTCATTTAACAACAGTTAAGTTAATGAAGTAACGACTACTTAATAAAAATAGATTTGACTAAAACTAGCGTGTTTTTGGACAAAGTCATAGTGATAACCCAATCAACACCATTGACAAAGTAAATGATAATCTAACATCTTGGGAAATATCCAAGGGATAGCTGATTGGTCTACTTCATAATTATGGGAAAAGAGATTCTCGCGAGAGCCCCCATCACTTTTACACATAATTATAGAGTATAAAGAATGACACAAGGATATACTCGTAAATATGCAAGGCTATGTTGTCTTGAGAATTGAGTTATCTTTCTTGAGAATTTAATTATATTTATTCAATAAAAGTCAAATTTAGAGATGAGAGTATATGAATATCTCTAAAATTTTAGAAAAAAATAAATTTGTGATAAAAATTTTTTCTAAAAATTTAGAAAAATATAAATAAAATAAATTTGTGATAAAAATAGGATCTTTATGATAGAGATCCCCAAAAGTAGATCGGCTTTTGCATACAACTGAATTTAGCAAAATGTTCCACGCTAAGTAATAGACCATGCCTATTCCCGTAATTTTAAGTACTTGCTTAACTATATTCTGGCAAAAAACCAGAGAGTTACAGCGGCTGCAAGTTGTAGGCATGTACCTGCATATACAGGGAGCTGAGACAGGTAAAATTCTACAGGGAGTATCAGTTTCTCTTATTATTTTCCTTATGTGGTTTAATTATTTCATGAGTGTATGTAAGAGAGAGAGATATTAAACATGGTTTGTAAGAATTACAGGTTCCTTGGATGAAGCTCTCTTTTCTTTCCATCTTCTCTTTTCTCCTCTGATGAGAAGATGTATTAATTGTATCAAAATACTTTATACCTTAATAAATCATTGAAATACTCATATGTGAGACCACAGGTCTCACATATGGGGGGGAAGATTGGACCCAATGCTTTTGTCTTGTGTTGATAAATATTTTTATGTTTAAGTATTTCGTTTAATTATTCTTCTAAGGTTGATGTGTTAACTTGTAGTTAACTTATTCAAACAATTATAAAATTTGTTAAAAGCTTGTACTTGGAGAAAATGTCCTATAATAGGCTAACACTTTTTGCATGCAAGGGTAACACTTCTAGTCTATTCTTTGAAAAGAATTAGAGAATAGACTAAGATATAGATGAGCTATGGTCTGAGGACATTTATGTAGTGTCCCTATCTTAAATCCTATGTACTCTAATGGACTTTTACATGCTTAGGCTTAACTTTGAAATCCCATCTCTCTCTTGCTCTCTTTTTTGTTGATTCTTGCTACTCTCAATTGTAGTATGCTGTACTTGGGAATTCTCTAGCTCTTATATGAGCTCTTGCTTATGAATATTGTGAGAGATTTGTGACCATAGTTTGAAATTAAAATTATATGTTGTGTGTAGGAAAAGCATGCATTAAATCTATATTGAGGTATAGTCATGCTTGAAGCCTCTATATTGAGTGGAGTGATGGCTAGGATATGGATTAGTGACTTGTGTGATTAGCATGACTATAGTTGAAAATTTGATTTGAGGAAGTGTATAGGATTCAAAAGTGGGATTTTGTGCTTGCTAAGTATTAGTCCCAATGACTCTCATTGAGACTCCCATTAGCTCTCTATTTTGTAGAACCTTCGTTCTTCACTCTCTTCGTTCTTCAATGTGTGTGTGTGTGTGTGTGTATTTGTGTGTGCACGCATGCACACACACACACACACACATATATATATATATACATATACATATATATTATATTATATTATATTATATATATATATATATATATGTATGTATGTATGTGTATACACACACACACATACATACATACATACATACATACATACATACATACATATGTATGTATGTATGTATGTATGTATGTATGCATGTATGTGTGTGAAAGAAACATACACTAGAAAGCATTTCCTTTGAGATGGATTCTTGGTAGAGAGAGTATGGTAAGCAAACAGTTGATTTTCAAAAAATAGCTTAATAGGTGCCACATCATTCCTTCCATCAAACCTCCTTCAAGTCTTTTGAGGAGGATCTCAAGGAGTCTTTCAACAAGGTTCTAAAAGGAATCTCTCTCGACAAGGTTTTGAAGAAGTTTCTTGAAGAGGTAAGAATGAGTCTCCTTATGAGTTTTTTAAGAAATCTCCCAATTGATTTAACACCTCCAAAACTACATTTACTTCATACTTTAATCTTCTACCACATCATTTGAGGTCACAAAGGAATTAAGGAGGTAAGTTAATCCTCCCTCATCGTCAAGGAACTATCTAAGCACTTACTTAAAAAGACTTCATGGACAAAGTAACCATCACTGGGAATTTACCTTAGGAATAGGAGTAGGCAATTTTGTGGTGGAATCACCTTTACATTGCTCTTCCAGGTCACAATTAGGAAGAATAGATAGGCCCAACATACCACCTTAGACCTTGTCCAAGCCTTACCACAATCAAACGAGAGAAACATGCAAGCTCAAGGCACCACCTTAGGCCTTGTCCTAGCCTTACTATGATTGTGTAGCCACCTACGCAACTTCTAATGGCAAACCATCACATTTGTGTGTCCATAACTAGGTTAACAAAATTTCGGTGCCATTGTTAGAGAATGCAGAACACTGCCAAGCTAACTACATAGCTACAAGAATGCCAAAAGGGAGCAAGGGCATACCTGAAGAAGAAGAAGAAGAAGAAGCAATAGGAGGAGGAGGATGAGGAGAATGAGAACGAGGAGGAGAACGAGAACGTGGAGGAGGAGGAGGAGGAGGAGGAGGAGGAGAAGCTTTTATATCGTCATAAGAACAATCCCAAGATTGATGCGGTATCCAACAGGAAGTAAGATTCGAACACGAGAGAGAGAGAGAGAGAGAGAGAGAGAGAGAGAGAGAGAGAGAGAGATCACAAAAATTTGACATCAATTTTCACATTGGAGGAAAATTGACAAGGAAAATGAAAATCACTTGTCTATGAAGCTACTTCGCTCCTCATATATCTCAAGGGTCAATTTGGAGTCCCCAACCTACCCCTCATTAGGTGAAGAGCAACAATAAGATCAACCACGATCACCATCATAAAGTTCATTGGACCTATTTTTATGAGAACCTCTCCACAAAAGTGACTCTAAACCACTAGGTTTGGGAGCAGATAGAGTCCAAAGAAGAAGGACATAGGTTGAGGAATCAACCAAGGCATTGACCACCACATGACACAAGTACAAGAAATATTTCAAGCACTTTGAGACTATTTAACATCTCGACCTTCAAAAAACAATGAAGTACTATTTTTATCATGCCTTAAGTACCTGTGTTATGATCTTCATTAGGAAAAATTTGGACTCAAAAAGGGGCCTTGTAAATACATCCCTTGGGATGGTGATGTGGACAAAGCAAGCCAATAAATCCACATATAATATTGGAGGGTAGGTGCGTCATTTTTGAGTTCTTTATTCCATTAATTGACATGTGGGGTGTTTTTAATTAAAAACAATGCCTCTTAAGTATAGTTTTTTATTCCCACTATGGTGCCTTATTTTATTGAAAAAAGTCACCACTCTCTTTCTTCATTACACTTTTTGAATGGAACCAAGCCAACTTTGCTTACCAAACTTAAACCAAACTTCGTCCCTGCAACCCATCATCTTGCATTGTCTCCCTCATTGTCTTCTCGACTCCACAACCACAACCACTCCAAATCCAAATTATTTTGAGCGGGAAGTTTTTGATTTTCTCTTCTTCTCATTCACATTCCTTCCATTTTGGAAGCTCATAGCCTCCCGCGTCTTTCTGATGCCACAATCTTCCTCTCCATTTCATGAGTGCTTGCCTACCTCCAAGTTCGTGGCACATTCAATAGAACATTGATTCATCATACATCAAGGTTTGAGGAGAGACTGAGGCGGCAAGTTTTGAAAAAGGATGGAAAAGAATTTGTTCTTCATGCGCCATACCTGATTCTGCATGAATAACAATCCCATTTCTTACCTTTTTCAAGTGAGGGTTGTGCTTACAAGTATTGTGTACATTTTGGTGCATCCAAGATACCAACAAGTTTGTTTGATGGACAAGGAGGTATTATTTAGTGATGTTGTCTTTTGGTTTTAATGAAGCAATCTTCTTCACGGGAGATAAGTGTAATATCTTTGGTTTCTTTTGGTTAAAGTGTGAGTTCATGATGCTTTTTGGTATTGTTAAAGCACAGAGCAATGCAATGGAACCTGTGAAATAAAAGAAGAAAAAGGTGGACATCCACTTCCAAGTAGAAGCCGATCTGTAAGAGAAATTGGTCTAGGCCAGCATGCAAAGCCCACATGATTGAGCTTCGAAATGAAGGAAAGAAAAATATGGACCTATGGTTGGATGGTAGTATTTACCCACCAGATCCAACCTCCTCTCAATCTCCATCATTCTTTGGGTTGACAAGTTTCTTCAAGTTTTTGTGGGAGGGTGAAAATGGATTGCTTGGATATTGCAAAAGATTGTTTGGCCAATGCCAAAGTATTATTCAATGTAACTTTGAAAGACGTGAGTGATAGAGATGCCAGAATAAAAAATGCCTGAAGGTGTAAATTTTTACTTGGCATCGATCACAACAGCTTTGCAAGCTTCATATGAGGACAAAGCAAAAGTTTGTTCTCGGTTACAAAAAGAGATTGATCATTTGCAGCAAACTATTTGTCGTAAGATGCAGGCCACTATTAAAGAGAAGAATGAAATTTTGGCAGTTCGAGAAATCAATAATTTCACTTTGGAGAGTGAGAATGCACACCTTAGAAAACAACTTGAAAAGTTCAACAAAAAATTACAATATTCATAATGTTTCTATCATGAAAAAACAAAGTAAGGAGTTCTGCAAGAATGAAACCAAGAGAACAAAATAACAAAAGGAGAAGGAAGCACAAAAGAGATAAAAATACCAGGAAAACGAATCGACGTTGGTCGCAGGAGATGGAGATGGAGGAGGTTGTCGTTATCTTTGATGGAGATGAAGAAGGTTGGAGGTTTGTCTTTGTCGTTTGATACAGGAGGATAAAGGAGGATGATTGATGAAGGAGGGTTGGAGGAGATGGTCGTTGATAGAGATGAAGGCCATTGGTGGTGGGGAGATAAATGAGAATACGACCGGATGGGTATCCAAGAGAGGCAATTAAAAACCGTTTTTAATGCTATATGATTGTAAGCCCCAAATAAAACCTCTAATGCTTGAGTTGGAGCCCAAATTGTGGAGGCCATTTAAGAGAGAAGACGAGACGACACGAAGGTCACTCTGGGGTTTGGAATCTTCTCTACTACTTGTAACCCTACAAATAAATCCTCTAATGCTTGACTTGGAGAAAAGTTTAGTGAATTAGGATTTTCTCCAAAATTAGGGATTTATGCTCGTCTTTTCTCTAAATTGACATTACGATAGGCTTTTAAATGCTTTCAAAACCGTATCATACGCTTGCACATGGAAAATTTTTCGTATTTTAGGGTTTCTTGAAGTTCTTAAAACTTTGAAAAAGAATACGGGTTTTCAATCTCCCTCGTCAAATTAGGAGAAGTTTCTTTCATAAGTAATTTAAGCTTGCTTCTTATGTCCGTAATCCACGCTTATATGTTTAAAACTTTTAGTAGAGAAAATTCCAAGCCCTGAAGCAACCTTCTTTTCTTATCTTCTTCTCCAAATGGACTCCACAATTCGGGACATATTTTGGGAGGCGCTTCAATTTTTGTTGCCGGAGTTCTATGTACCCTATCATATTAGAGGGAAAAGATGTTATTTTTCGATTCATGCTGAGGAGATAAACATTTTGTTTGATCCTAGAATTGAAGTCAATGATGACAAAGTGCTCAGATGTGTTTTAAGGTATACTCTTTTCTCTATCCTCCCACAATTTTTCATTCTTGGCTCTTAAAAGTTTATGTCTAACTCTTGATATGTTTTCTTGTGAAGTTTTGTTATTTCGCAATTGCCCGAGAATGTACAGCATCGGGTGTTCCAGATTGATTCGCTAGTGTCAACACTTTTGCTAGAAGAGTCAGTTCCCTACCTTGATGTGCTGAACTGGTTTCGGGAGGTCCAGCTGGACGATGCTCGAGTAATTTTTTTGCAATATCATGAAAAATGAGTTTGTCTCTGTATCTCTCTTGCATGATGTTTATACGAATCACCATACACGAGTTATATAGTGCTTCCTTTGGCACGTGCTCTCGCTTCACAGTGAATCGATTCACCACAATGCGAGGAGGCATTTTGTTTTTCATCTGGCTTGAAACTAATAGAAATCTATTTGGATGTGATGCAGTGCCTATTGGAGTCTTATTCTAGTCGATATACAAGACAATGTTATTTACCTTGCAAATTCGACATCTGGTGTCCATGGCAATGTTTTGTTGTGAGTTAAAATCATTTACGATACATATTATTGTTTAAGTTAGAAGTTCGGATTGATCAGGATATTGATTGGTCTCTGTTTGCAGTAGTGTCAGAAAACGAATGGCCACTTATATGAGAGCCTGAGCATGGACATCGACACCTTGGAGCGAGCGACCATTCGAAGGATTAGTGTGCCCAAACAAGATGGTGGTTATAGTTGTGGGTGGAGGGTTGCTCTCAATGCATTGTTGCTGCTACGGAGCATTTTTCAGCTCCCTTCAAAGGATGTAAGCATTTTTCAGCTCCCATACGCATGCGTCATCTTGTTTATCTTCTTGTATATTGTCATGTTGATCTTATGCCTTGATGAATTGTGATGGCAGTTTCCATCCATGTCTCGTTACGTGGACCTAGACGTCCAAACGTTTAGGGAGGAAACGATTGCGAAAATGATCGAGGTCGCAGAAGTAATGCCTCCAGACGGCCCAGTGGACTTCATCCCGCCCAATCCACGAGAGGGGATAGGCTCCCTGAGCCTATCCACGAGGGGGGGATAGGCCCCCTGAGCCTCTTAGATAGGCTCCATACTTAGGCGAGGAGCCATGGCTCCATCCTGAAGCCCAGGCCTATGGGTTCCAGTGATATATAGTTTTTTCCTTATCGATGTGTTGTTGGATTGCTTCTTCCAACAAATGTACTCCACTCTGTAACATGCTATTTGGTAAATATGCAACTACACATGTACATTTATATTTTTTCACATATTTAGTGTTATTGGAGAGAGAACATCAATTGTAAATACACTTTTAATTTGAAAATCAAAGGATCAAATTTGCTACTGTGTTCCTTCACTTATTGTTTTCTTACTTTAGACCTTTTTGTGTACATGAAAATTCAATTAGAATATTTTTACCTTCAATACATTGTTTTAAACAATAAAGCATTACAAAAGCAATGTTCTGAATAGATAAGTTTATTGCATATGAAAAATACATTGTCACCGTATACATATACATGGTCACATTATATATCTTCTAGTGCCTCCAATTCATGTGGGGCTGCAACATCTTTACAAATGATCTGATGCTCTCTTCTACTTACCTTCCGACCATCGAGCTTGAAGCAAAATTGATCTGGAGGATTCTGAATAGCTACTTCTAATTCCTTCCTAACATATTCAAGAGTCCAATTCTCTTCCACTTCCAATGTCAATGATGGGTGACCCTGTCAAATCATAACTATATCTATCAAGCAAGAGTGGCTGCCATCTCTTGTATCTTGGTCCATGCTTTCTCAGTTGTTGTTGATCCATCGCCACCTTCTATAAGTAAATGACATGCACAGATGTTGCCTGGCAATATAGTATCTGATTCCAAAATATTATTAGGATAATTTCTCGAGTATAATCAAATAAGCTTTGTAACTGTTTCACAAAAAGACATTTGAATGTTATAACACTCACTGAAATGCAATGTCGGAGGTGTTCAATCGACATTCGACAAATCATCTCCCTTTGATGATTTCACTCTCCAACCTTTGTCAAACAAATGATCAAGTTAGGCTTTATCTATATCTTTGCACATAAAAGTTGTTCTAGTTTTTCTCAATTGTTTACAATCAGAAAATAAATCAACAAAGCATGCAATTGGAACAAACAAACTTAAGTGGACATTTCTTGCACCAATGCTAAGCTTCATAGCACATTTAATATCATTAAACATTTTGGTCCTGTATGATGCTATCACTTCTGTATCAAGCAATGGCCACATCAGGACTATCAAGTGCAGGCAAAGGAATACGTTCCAACTTTTCATGTCGACTCGATTGAGTGGACAAGGTATAAAATGAGTCATAGAAATATGTTCTACTTCTTGCGAGATCACTTGGTGCATGACCTTCATATTGAAGTTCCCCCACCTCACCATGTACGACATTCAAGAATCTCGTCAAGCATTGTACAAGCTCCCACTCCTGGAGATTGGATGGATACAAATCTATGCAAGGCAGAAAAATGTATATCAATCACCTTATTTACAACATTGGAATACAAAACACAAGCACTTACAATGTGGTCTGTGTCTTGGAAGTCCTTCCAATGGTCCCACGTTGATCTCTTTTTGCATGAATACATGCTGGATCAACACTTCTTTGACAGTTTTCCCTCCTAGTGCCATCTTGAAGTCAAGGATCAGATGCCTTTACCTTCACTCGATAGTAGCCACGTTTTCCTGGCTGCATAGTGACCCAAGAGTACTTCCTGTATACTTGAGAAATCCATTCTTCGTTCTCGTCTTTTATGTTAGACAACACAACAGATGAGATACTGCTCTTTGCTCGTTTCAGTCCACTTTCGGTTGCCATGAGAGATTAACAGACGTATGAGAAAGAAAAAGTAACAGAAAGTGGATGACTGAGCTAACCACTTTGGTGGATCAAGGAAAGAAGAAGAAGAAATGAGACACGCTGTGTCCTTGTGGGCGCCAAAGATGTTTCGAGTTTCAAAAGTGGAACCAAGTTGAGAGAATAACCAAGAGATTGGGTATCTATCTATTCCAAGCATTCAAAATCATTAGTTCTAGGAATGGTGGAAAGAATTTTTTAGTGCTCCACGTCTAACACAGGAATGTGAAAAACATTCTTTTATTGTGTTAGGTGCTGACAAAAAAACGGTTTAAAATATGTTAAGACAAGGTGATGGTTTTTTTAATATTTCATGAAGATAAGAGTTTCTCCACATTTTAGGTGGGTTTGTACAGAGGTCCCACAACAAGTGAATATCGTTGGTAGATTTCATGTCACTCAATCTCTGTGTCCATTATTATATTATTATATTATTATTGAAACAGCCCTCTTTGAGTCCAGAATTTTCCTAATGCCACCCAATTCAGGCCACTTGCACAAAGAACCCTTTAAATCTAATGAAGAGCTAGTGGGATTGTGCGAGTACACATGCTTGGGAGTCGTTTTCTCACGTTCAAAAATTTACCACCAGACTAGCAAGAAATTTAGCGTCAGAAACAACTTTTCCAAATCCTCAAACCAAGTCACTGCTTATCAATTCCTTTGTCAAACCAACAGCAGCTTTTCAATTGTGGACATCCGTTAACTAGAGAGACCATAGATACACTAATCTAGCAAAGTTTGAAACTCGCCCGACACCATAGATTTGAGGACAGATGACCGTTCTTGATCTTATGGCCATCCCCTCGTCAACTAGAGAGACCATAGATACACTAATCTAGCAAAGTTTGAAACTCGCCCGACACCATAGATTTGAGGACAAATGACCGTTCTCGATCTTATGGCCATCCCCTCGTAGTAGCTGTCACCAAACAAGGCGTTGAGACCATTATATCAAAGACCCAAAGCTCAACAAAAGAGACCACCCTCCATGCCCCCACTCTCCTGGTGGATAATGGACCACTTTCGACATATGGCCATCCAGCTTGCACCATTATATTGGTCTCATGGGCCACTTCAGCACCCCACCCCACCCCCCACCCCCCCACCCCCGCCGTGCAGCCGACAACAAATCCCTCTCTCTTATATGTCTCTATGTCTGAGCGTGCATGAGCAAAGTTGAATGGCAGGGGCACAACAGCACTCAAAAATGGAACTTTTTCGAGGGAAAGCACCTGTATTACAACCTCAAACACAAAACTTTGCAGAATCTGCTACGTCAGTTGAATAGTTTTGTGGGAGAATGCAGAGGCCAAAACTGGGCTTACACAGCAGCCAGTGAATAATGTAAGTAACACAAAATGCTTGAGAACCTTTCTCGCAGAAACTTCTCGCGATAAGTACACCACAGCTTACTGCACAAGGCCTGGGAGCTAAATTCCACACAAACACACCAAAAACAAAGGTTGCTGTTGTGTGGTCTATTTGGCATAGCATTACATGGCCTGAGGGCTGTTTAAAGCCCCCATGAGAAGAAGGTATGGTAACTTATAGCTCCTTCGCCAAGGCTATCACAATTTTATAACTACACACTTTCATGAAGGGCGGCGCCTCCTTGGTGCCACATCATCATCTCCATCCCGACTACTGGCACGCTTATGGCCACCTGTAGACCTGCTATCCCTGCTAGACAGTCTATGAGAATCTCGCCTCTTGTCGTCATCTCTACCTTTGTCTCTTCTGTATGCACTTCCTCTAGCATCTCTATCCTTGTCGCCATATCTTGGACTAATTCTACTATGATCACCATCCTTTGAATGTGAGCCTGTGTGTCCCCCATCTTCAGCTCGCTTTGATCGGCGGACCTCAGAGCTGCCATCTCCAGACTTTCCAGAATATACCGAGGAGCTCAACCCCCCTCTCACACCAGGTGAACTCCGTGTTCCAGCTAGTACTTGCCAATCCCTTTCATCCATCAAAGAGGAACCATGAATAACATGAGGTGAGGTTCTCCCTGAAAGTCCATATGAACGAGGTATGGACCGCTTAAAATCCCTCTCTCTATCAGCTTCCCTTCTATCATTAGACCACTTTGAAGAAGACGGAGGGGAGCGTTGACTTCGTGTAGATGAAGTTGGGAAATCTTTTGAGCGACCAAAGGACTCCTGACTAGGAGGTGACAATCTTGACCTTGCAACTCTAGACTCAGGCCTCAGACCTGGTGTGCGACTGTTCATACTTAGATGATCTGAAGGATGTAACCTGCGAGGTGATTCGCTTCTCCTGAGCTCCAACCCTCTGCCACCAAAAGAAGACCCTCCATATCTGTCCATCAGCCCACGTCCTGCTAATACACCCCTGTCAGACATACTTCCAGCAAGCCCTGGTCGAGCACCTTGACCTAAGCCTCTTCCTCCCAGATCCATCCCACCATTTGAGCTAAGACCCATCCCTCTGTCTATTCCCACACCTACCCTAGTTGGAAAATTTGACCCAGCCTCCAAGTCAGCAGGTGGACCCCGACCTACAGTGTTAAGTGGCCCTCCACCCCTGCGACTACCTCCAAACGTAGACCGTAAACCTCCTCGACCTGGCGCACCCACATTTCCACCTCTTGTAATTGTGCCATCAGGAGCTACAACAAAACCGCTACTCTCTACCCTTGCAGCTGCTACTGCTGCGGCATTTGTTGGTCCTTGAGAGCTGAAGCCAGAAGTTGATCGGTGCCGTCCAGAACCCCATTGACCCATAGAACCACCTTGAGTGTCAACCCATCCACTAAACCTCCCCCTACCATGAATTCCTGCTGCTCCTCTTCCAGAGATTCTGCCTCGACCAGTGTTATATTCATCAACATTATCATCCAGTCTGCAAATAAAGAACAATCAGTTTAAAGAGACACATTATACAAAAAACTTAGCACATAAGCAAAGTCCTTACCGCCTCACGTGGTTGAAACTCTCTCTGCCATGCAAAGGCTCATCAATCCGTCTGTCCCTGAAATGATTGTCTGCTCTGGCATTAGTTAACCCATCTCTGGCTGTATCTCGTCCAGATCCAAACCGGTGTCCAGTAAGAGCCCCTTGAGAACTGGCCATAGTGCCCCTTCCACTGGAATTGGCCCAGGGTCCACCACGACCGCGGCGAGATGAGATTTCTCTTGCAGCTCTCAGTGCCTCTTCTGCATTGTCAAAACCCTCTGGAAGCTGATCCCAACCTGTGGGCCTGGTTCTACCCGATGTGGAGCACTTTTCCCCAGAAGGGTCAGGCAGTTCATCTTGTTTTTTCTCTCTTTCACCGCCATCTGGCATCGTTTTGCTCTGCCACGAGACAGGATTACCAGTTGTGTCATCAACCTTCCAATAGCCCTCATCTTGAAGCATCAGCGTTCTATCATCAACCTCCAATCCTGCATCATCAGCATCTCTACAATCAGAATCACCATAGTCAACATGCTCCTCGGCTTCAGGCTCCTCTAGCAGCTGATTCCATTTTTCGGCTTTGATCCTCATGGAGCTAGCCTGTCTTCCCAGTTTGGCTGCAGATATGTGCCTCTCGTGAGTATCATCCTGATAACCTTGCAATCCTAGCTTTCCAAGAGAACCTTCACCCTCTCGAGCTAGTCTCCCAGAGGCATGGTTCTCATCTGTTCCAGCTTCAACTTTCCAAGCACCTCCACTTTGCACCACGATTGATGATACTCTACCATCTCCTTGTATTCCATCATTAGTATCTATATCTCTACACTCTGAAACTCCATATTCATTATGCTCAACCAATTCGGCATCCTCTTCCACTGGTCCTCTGACACGATCCTTCAAACACTCATCAGCTTTTATTTTGTGCATGCTCTCATCAAAGCTTGGGCTGGTCGACCTGCAGGGAGTTTCCAAACCCTTATCAACCTTATCTTTTATGTTAGCAACCTTATCTGTTAGTTTATCCCACGTTTCCATTTCTGTGTTCAAATCCCAACGTAATCGGTCATCCTGAAAGCCACCAAGATCAGATCTCGCAACTTGTGAAGTGTTCCTACTAGCTCCCCATGAAGATACTTCTGGAGACTCACCAGCCACCTCAACATCTTCCATGTTATTTTCACTTGAGATGACCAATTCTCCATCTTCTACTTCCTGGCTACTGCTGTCAGGCAGACTTTGATTGGCAGAAACTGGTAAGGATGGCAAATGAGGCACCTTGTTTTTGTCCTCTACATGACGAGAGATTTCAGGAAAGGATGCAGGAAGGTGTGATCTTGATCCTTGCAGTGGAGGTCCTGATGAAGATCTTGAAGTTAGCTCCGATGTTTTAAGAGACGGCAACCTGGGAAGTTGAGATGGAGACACAGTAGATGACGATCTTGGCATGCTAGAAGAGGATAATTTCGGGAGTGGGGATATAGGTTTTGAACAGAAAATCCTTGGCAGTGGAGATGTCGGATTTGGAGAGGACGACCTTGGCAGTGAAGATTCAGGTTTTGGAGAGGAAGACCTTGGCAATTGAGATGCAGCTTTAGGAGAGGGCAATTGAGATGCAGCTTTAGGAGAGGGCAATTTTGGCAGCGGAGACGTTGGTTTCGGAGAGGGCAACCTTGGCAATGGAGTCGTAGATTTTGGAGAGGGCAATGATGGCAAAGGAGACATCTGTTTTGGAGAGGACAACCTTGGCAATGAAGATGTAGGTTTTGAAGAAGGCAAATCCAGTAACAAAGCCGTAGGTTTTGAAGAGGGCAAATCCAGTAACAAAGACGTGGGTTTTGAAGAGGGTGAATTTGGCAACAGAGATACAGGTTTTGATGAGGGTGAATCCAGCATCAAAGATGTAAGTTTTGGAGAGGGTGTATTTGGCAATGAAGCTGTAGGTTTAGGAGAGAGCCGTTTAGGTGGAGGGGATGGAGATCTTGAGACTTCAGCAATTTGTAGTCTGCGCTTTTTTATTGGTACAACAGCTGGAGCATCATTGAATCGCCGCCCAAGTCGAGATGCTCCTGGCTGAAATTGAAAACAGAAAATCTTTTCGTAATTGAACCAATCAGGCAAACATGCGTTCATATAGAGCAATCAAAATCTTACAAAGCACCTTTTCAGAGTCGGTATCTTTGGTCTCCATTTGCACTGCAGGCACGATTTTTTCTGTCTTGACAACCTCAGGAGATGGCTTGCTGTCAGGCATGTCTTCAACTTGTATCACGCCATTGGTGCTGCTCATTCGTGGTCTCTTTACTCCCACAACACCTGCCTCAATAGAATGCATGGACCTCTTTGTACCCCCATCTTGCTTTCCATCATCTCTACACTGGATTGGATCTCCGTTCTGCAAAACTCCTCCGCCGCTACCGCAAATCAGGCACAGGGGAGGTGAGCCTGAAGCAGAAACCTTTGGAGATGCACATGCCATGCATGCTGCAGCACAGTTCGCATGAACAGCAGCTTGGTTGGACTCACATGGGCAAGGCACCTATGGAGACGGCGAATCAGCACAACATGAATCAAAAAAAGCAACCTTTCAATATTGTAGCAGCATATTGCTTGCAAACAAACATAAAATTCAGCTTACAAGGTCATCCAGATCTTCATTGTCCTCACAGCCACATACACAGCAGACATCACAGTCGTTCATGTAAACAGATCTAGCCTCGTTCCAGAGTTCCTCCAGGTTTACTGCTCCTCCCCTCTGCCATGCAACAACCAATTACATGTGTCAGCGAAGGTGAGACTTTAAAAAACATCTATATATTGGTGCTCCTACTGTAATACCCCTGCACTCCCCTCTAATCTGATAATAGCCTGCCAGCCAGTCCCCTTCATCTGGGGGGCATTACCTTGAGGCTGTCGAGTTAGGTGCCTTAAGACCTATCTTGGAAAATCCTTCCAAAATAATGCAGTTGGCTGCGTAGCAACATCTGTTGTAAAGACAAGAGAAGACCCCAGCTCCTAAAACCTGAAATTTTTGCATGAATCCCTGTTTTCGTGCACTACTTCCCAAGCAAAAGCAGGAACATGGCTTGCTGTCCAGTTCTGGTTTCTGAATTAGACTAGTGCCTCAGTTCTTTTAAGCTAGTTAAGAAGATGCATATGAGTGAAAACGTCCAGCTTCTTCCCAATACCCTCACTAACTTCTGTATACAACCTGTCCATGAATCCCTGTTAAAAAGACATCCTTGAGTTGTTGTGCCCGTGCTGAAGACTAACCTGTTCCTCCAATCTGATTGCAAGAACCTCCTCCCTTTCCACCATAAAACAAGTTGAGCAAAGGTAATCCTCACAAGCCTGCAAGATGTAATCACAAGCATCGTAATAAGTAAAACCAGACTCTTTGAAAAGACACACAGACAAAGCTCCTCCTGCTTCCTTCAACCTGAGTAAGCAAGCCAGGATCTCTGCCAAAAATCCTCTCCTCAGAACATACACACAATAACTTCTCCTGTAAAAGCTCCTGATGGTCACACCACATGTTTCAATGAAGGATAAGAAACCACATGGCTGTGACACTCAATGCCAGTCAGTAACTTGTGACCAGAGGATTAACTATAGATGAAACAGAGCTTTCAGCTGTATAGATATATAACCTGTTGGTTAGTCTGGCCGTGGCATTCCGGATGCTCCAATTCACCACAGCGCTTGCACTTGGCAGAAGGTGCACCATCCACTCTGCAAACCCCTGCCTCGCCCGTACAGGCCAAAGTCCACTTGCCAACCCTGTATGCCCAGCTTTTGAACGCAGGGCTGTGCAAAAACGTGGTGACTTGTTCAGTTACTGGCCCAATGTGCTTATCTGCATTTCTGAAAGATATGCTGCGCAAGGAACCATCCTGGAGCCGGAAAATGGCAGCAGTGAAGCACAAGCCAAACACAGTGTTCTGCCTTACACTTGCATATATAGTGAAGCGAGCCTCTGCATTTGCCCTGGTGATCACTCCTGATGAATCTACTCCAAGCGCCGGAGAAGAAGATGCAGAAGTTCCAACTGGCAATCCATGGTGAGGAAGTTCAGGGTTGTTAAGGAGGTAAGCCCTAAATGCAGGTAGAGAGTCTGTGGTTAGGGCGAATCGAACAGCAGCCGCCCTTCCCTCTGGATCTTCAGGACCTGATGAAAAAAATCTCTGTTGCAGAGATACAGGAGACCCCTCCAACCTGCACTCTACAACATGATGTGCAGGCTTGCCATCACTCTCAATTACTTTTCTGATAAAGAGGATGCAAGAGCAAGCTTCTTCTGAAACCGCTTCTTCAACCTGCTCCAGTCTCACAGTCTCTCTTCTAACAGAAACGACATGATCTGATCCAACCCTCCCCATGTTTGGAAAACTCTGTGGTTTTAAAACTCTAAGCTAAAGAGTGGTGCAGAGCATTGCTGCCGTAGCCTGTTTCACTACCAGCTTTGCAGAAGGAGACATGCTTTTTGCCAGTGCTTTGAGAGTAGCTTAACATACCAAGAGCTTCTGTAACAGTAGCTTAACAAACAAAGGCCTGTTGCTAGGAGAGATTATTGACGATTCCATACTCAGAAGAGTTTACGGGCATCCTCCAAGGTTATATAAACAAAGCGAAAGCAACGATCAAGCTTCTCCAGGAAGCCCTAAAGTCTTTTACTTGCAAGATCTACCCTGCTGATAATGCCCTAATTTCGCAGACACAGACGAGGCCCTCGAATCTCCTGCTTCTTTCATGGCCCCGAATCTTCAGAAAGGGTTAAAATATCCTCACACATACCTGGATACGGCAAAGAGAAATTCTGTTGAAGAACCGAAGCCTTTCAGCACCTCAATCTTCATCACCCTGCTAAAATTGGTTGTTTGCAGGAGCAAACGATTCTCTGCGCGCAGGATCCCACAGGTAAGTATGCACTTGGTAAGAGAACTCTCGAAGGCTTGGACCTGCGCGTTGAAACAAATACCTTCCAAAAGTCGATGCTGGGATGCATGCAAGAGAACCTTTAAAAACCTATCCCGCAATTTCGGTTCAGACCTGGCCCGGTCTGACCTTTCATGTGAGCGTGCCCAGCATAGATTGTCGGTGTTTATTTAACTCAGATTATTATCGCATGCATTATTTCAAACTAAAGTTATAACTTCCTTCTAAAGTGTTCGCGAGCATGCCCACCATAGATTGTTAGGTTGTCGCTGTTGAGGGGTAGGAGAGCATTTGTGGGGGAGAGAGAGCTCTGATGATGCGTAGTGGGGTGGTCCTTCGGGAATTAATTCACACGTGACTATGCATGAGGCAATATGAGGGTCGGTGGACCTGTAGACATGTGTCTCGTGCATGTAGGCAAGTGGGTCGATAGGATCCAAAGGATGGCGAACGCATGGAATCATTTTGGTGTGCCGGGAGATGGTGGATGGGGGGGATTGGGAGCTGGAAGAGGAGATGAGGAGGTATCATGAGAGGAGCATGAAGGTGATAGAGTTACGAAGAAGCTGCAACAACAAGACTAGATTTCTTTGCGCCTACATGCTCAAACTCGGCATGAAAATTTCCGTAGCAGGAAGGTATGTGTTAATATCCCCTTGGACTTGGTGAGAAGTGTTGGAAATATCACCTTAATCCATTCAAAGGTTAAAAGGGGCTGTATTACCTTGACAACTTTACTCAAGAAGCATCTTCAAATGGGCGCCTATTTCAAAATAGCCTAGAGGGCATCTTGTTCATTTATGGCAAACCCACATGGGGGGGAGATGGCATCTTATGCTTGTAAGACATCATAGGTGATGTCATGAGGTCATGTACTACTTGCCTATATAAGAGGCCCTTGCTAATGAAGAGTACTACTCGAGTTTCTATGTTTATGCCTAAACCATGTTTCATTAGCATCTCTTAACTCACTCATAATCTTGCTTCTAACCATGACCTAACCATGTCCATAGCCATGTTTGATCCTCCTTAGCTTTGCTAATCCACTCACTAACTCAACAATTGGTATCAGTTGCAAAAGAGCTCCACTTTTCATGGGAACAAAACTTGTGCACGCAATGCCCTTTGACCATGCTTTCGATGTAAATAAGAGCCTCAAAGAAGCCTGTCCGGTGTGGGTCGATATCTTGGGACTTCTGCCTTGGCTAAGGCCTGCCTTCTTGAGGGACTTGGCTAGCGCATGATGCCCAATGTTGTTTGTACCAAGAGACGATGATAATGGGGCGTCATTCGAATAAAATTTGTATATCCTGGAACACACTGGTGGAGACACCGAAAGTGCTAGAAGTGGATTTAGGGAAGTTAGGAAAGATGGAGCTGAAATTAAAATTTGGGTGTTTTTAGAGAGTGTGCTTTAAATGCGGAGGCTTTGGCCACATAGCTAGGAACTGTGGATTGGATAAAAATGCGGAGATGGACGAAGAGGGAAGGAAGGAGGAGAGCTTAGGAGGGGGGAGTAAGGTCGGGACTAGTGATAGACAGATTGATAAAGAAGATAAGGGAAAGGGGAAGATGGTCATGGAGGGAGGGGGATCTGAGGAACAGAGGTGGACTAAGGTAAGAGATAGAACTAAAGGGGGAAATAATCTTAGGCAGTTTAAAGGTGAGGCTAGGAAAAATCAAACTAGATTGAGGAAAAGGGGGTTGGAGTCCTCCTCTCTACTCTAATCCATTTAGTCCACTAGGAGGAGAGGATAGTGAAATGTCCTCCATGGGGAGGTTTAACTGAGAGTTCTTTATTGCCTTTTGGTATTCTCTTAAGGACTTGGGGTGGTCCACATGCAAGAAAGCCTTTACCCCACTAGAAGGATGGATAATGATTTGAAGGAAGAAATTGTGAAGACCACTGGAGAGGACCTATTTGATCTACAAGATACTAGCAAAGGTCATTGCACTGAGGATCAATCCAGCCTTGCAAGAGGTGATCTCCAATAAACAGCATGGGTTCATTAAAGGAAGATCCATATATGATAATATCTTTTTAGCAATAATAGGGAACGAAGTGGCTCAAAGAACTAGCCAGAATTGTGTAATCTTTCAATCGGATTTAGAGAAAGCCTATGACATGGTTCATTACTCCTTTGTAGCAAGGGTTTTGGAAAATTTGGGCTTTGGAAACAAGATAGCCACGTGCATTTATACTCTTACTACCTGCTGCTTGCCTTCTTTTCCTTAGGTAAAGGCCCTAACTCCCATGTTCCTTTTTGCATCCAATGTTGCCATCTCCTCATTCATGGCATCTTCCCATTCCTTATTTCCAAGTGCCTGCTCAAAACAAGTGGGCTACAACTCATGTATTGCTTTAACCATGTAAGCATAATGATGGGCTATGTATCCAACATATCTCAACGTGTCAACAGGGTACCTAACTCTCGTAGACTTGCGTACACCTACATCACTACCAGGTGTCCTCAAAACAGCCTTGGTTCTCCTTACACCAGGAGTAACCACAGATGGAATTCCAAGCTTCTCATAAAGTCTCTACTTAGAGCCACTAGAATAACCATCCACATACAAGAGTGACTTGCTAATAGATCAGGCATAAGAGGTTGATCTACCTTTTTCTTCCCTTTGCATAATACATGTGTACCTACATCTATTTTCAACCTACTTGACCATGGACTAACATTGAATCCACTGCTAGGGGACTCTCCAAGTCCACTACGCACCTGTGTGATTGCTACTCTACATGTGGTGTAGCATTAGCACTTCTTGCATCTGCATGTTCTATTGCCTTCATTTGCTGGTGTATACTAGCTACTCATCTCACCAAAGATAACATCTCTGCTCTCTCAAATCTCATGAGTGATAGGGTTATAACATCTATAACCTTTCTACTCCATAGCATAACCAATAAAGATACATTTCTCTACCTTTGGACTCAACTTTGTTCTTATTTCATCAGGATCATGCACATATGCAATACACCCAAACACTTTCAAGTGGGACACATCTGGTCTTATGCATGTAAACTTCTGTTCAGGCATCATACCATGAACAACTATAATAGTGGGTGTCCTGTTCATAATGTACACAGCCCAAAAATAATGTGGCATATTCTTTTTAGCAAGCCATCAAGGCACGTGCCACTTTTGCAATGTGCCTATTTTTTCTTTCTGTAGCACCATTGTGTTGTGCGGAGTGTACCTGCATGTAAATGTCTCTTGATTCCCTACTTTCTCAAGAAATCACTAAAATATTTTTCCCCACCATCTGATCTTAGGCATTTTATTTGCATGCCTTTTTCCTTCTTGAACAAGGCTTTAAATCTCTGAAAGGGAGCAAACACCTCACTTTTCTCCTTCATGAAGTAAACTTTCCTAGTGTGGTCATTAATGAATGTAACATAATATCTGCAACTTGGAATTGTTGCAGTCTTGGTCGGTCCCCATATATTTGAATGTATAACATCTAATAGCCTTTCACACTAACATGCTTTTCATGTGGGAAAGCATGTTTGGCTTGCTTACCAAGTTGGCATGCTTCACATCCTTTATGCATACCATTAACCTTAAACTTTGGCAAACCTGCAAACAATATTTTAAGCTTGCATAGACTTCAGTCACTGTATATTCACATGACCAATGCACTTGTGCCATATGTCAATATCTACAATGACACATGTTCCATGCACAAACATGGTTGCCTTTACCTCAGGCATGTTCACATCCAAAGTAAACATCTTTCCATTTATGTTACCCTTTGCAACCAAGCGACACTGATTTTTAAAGTCTTCCACAAAATATCCTCTAGAATTAAACCTCACTTTACAAACCTTGCTCAACCATCTGTCCAACAAAAAACCAGGTTCTTTGTAATATTTGGAATATGAAGTATATCTGCCAAGTACTTCATTTTGCCATCCCCTGCATTGACAATGGCACTTTACCAACATGCGTAATGGGATGCGTAGTATCATCACCTGTTTCTATATAACCTCTTTTTTTCATTTTTTGCATGTCTCTAAACCACTCACCATGACTGATCATGTGTGTGCTGCATCACAAACAACTTCTCACTTCTACCATCACCACCCTATTTACAAGATGATGCATAGTTGCCTTGCTCTGTAACTTTCCATGTTTAATGTCATTCTACTGCCCTGGTTTACCACAATAATAGCACTATATACTATTTGCACTCTGATTTCTTTGCCAACCACCTCAGCTTCTTTGTCTCCCCCTGCCTCTAAACTGGCCTCTTCCACCCGTGTATAATTGCTTCCTACTGCGAATCATTGGACTATTGTTGTCCAAAATTCTAGTTTCCTTGTGTCACCACCACCTTAGCCTCAACCACGACCTCTATATCTACCTCTTCTTGAATTAGAGTACAAGGCATGTTCTGATGTGTTCTTGCTTTGTGAAGAAGATTCCTCCCTTAGAGACTTTTCTTCTTTGATCAACATAGACACCAAGTCCCAAAAGTTGGGATATTCTCTCTAACTGCAATG
Source organism: Cibotium barometz (assembly GCF_041138505.1). Taxonomy (NCBI): domain Eukaryota; kingdom Viridiplantae; phylum Streptophyta; class Polypodiopsida; order Cyatheales; family Cibotiaceae; genus Cibotium; species Cibotium barometz. Next base: position 52,546,860 of record NC_141071.1, on the reverse strand, counting down.
GAGGTCTTGAATGGCTTGTACTCTTTGCCAAGCCCATTTAAACAGATACTCACCAAATTATTATCTTCCACTGATACATTGATAGACCCAAGGGATTCCACGATACCCTTGATCTTTAAAGCATACTCATTGATAGACATGCTTTCCTATTCCACAGTATGCAGCTCTTGTTTTAGCTACAGTTTCCTTGCCTTTGTATTGGCTTGGAACATCTACACTAGGTTTTGCCATGCAACTACTAGAGTGTTGGCATGTTAGAGGCCACTCTAAGTTGTTATTTAATGAAAGATTAGTTGGGGGGATTTGAAATCAAAAGGTATGTGAGACAGGGTTATCCCTTGGCCCCTTTGCTCTTTGTTGTTGCTTCTCACCCACCATTGATAGTGGCCTCAGAAGAAGCTAGTGAAAGAGGGATAGTGACTGGGCTGAAGCTGAAGAATGGAGAGCAGCTTTGCTATTTTTGAAAGCTGATAATGAGAATGTAAGCAATGCATTGCAGATAGTTTAGTTATTTGCTGATGCCTTTGGCTCTAGATGTAACATACACAAATCCAAGATCATCAGTTTGACTTAGGAGGATAGTTTTGACATGGAAAGATGGGGTGTGAAGTTATAAAGAAGGGACAAATCATCAGACACTTGGGGGTGCCTTTTGGGGTTGGAGTGACAAACAAAGAGTTAACCAATTGGGCTATTGAAAGGTTCTTTGGGGCAAGTTGAAGAAATGGGGAGGGATCAGAGTACCTTTTCATGATAGGATGGGGCCATTACTAACACAGTCCTTAATGCCTACATTATGTTTCTGTGTCCTTTGATAGAATTTAGACAGTGTCATTGTGGAAAAGGATCATGGCCCCAGTCAAGGACTTTATTTGGAAAACCTGTAATGATGGTAGGAAGGCCTCTACATGGCTAGCTTGGGGTAAAGTAAGCTTGCCCATAAAGATGGGTGGATTAGGGAATTTACATTTGCCTACTCATGCTAAGGCTAGAGTTGCAACTAGCTTGCCTTAATGTCTTCAATAATAGGAGGGGATCTAGACTAGGATGATTAGAGAAGTGGTTGAAGAGTTTGAGATTCAGATTAAAGGCAAGTGGATTGGATTGGATTGGAAGGATAAGTTGTTCTCCCATGCCCCATTTGAAAATTGTGAATTCCCCTTTTTACAAGTTCCTATGTCTGAAGTGGAAAGAAGTAATGGGCTTGATAAAATGGAATGGATGTACTAGGGCATCAGGGAACTCCTTCTTTTGTCTTGGCATTTGGTGGACTCACATATTTAACCCCCCTTTGGCTCAGCTTAATGTAAGAATAGCTGGGAAGTTAAATACCAGAGGACTGAGGAGACTGGGGGATTGCTGGGAGTGCTCCCAGGTGGGTTGGAAAGAATTGGATTAGATAAGGGGGGAATTTGGGATACAACAAAGAAATCTTCAGGTTATAAGCAGTGTGCTAGAGGAGGTTGAGAAGGGCTGGGTCTCTACTACCTATAGTGGGGCCTGCTAGGGCTGAATGATTGCCCTTGGTTCAATGGAACTAAATTGGATAAAGAAACTACCAAGGTAGTGTATGAGGAGATGAGAAAGAGTGAGATTAATGTTATTTACTGCAACAAAATTTGAAAAGTAAGGTGGTACTTGAACACTTAGGTGAAGAGATGGAGACTAATATGGGAACTGCAAGTCCCTCTGTGAAAGCTCATACCTTTCTTTGGAGAGTATGTATGTAGGGACTACCACTTGGATACAAACAAACTGCTTCAAAAGAATTTTACAGCTGCCCCAGGTGTAGATCAGCAATTAAAGATGACAAGCATACCTTTTGGGATTGTCCTATAAATCAGAGGGTTTTGGGGAAAGAGTGGCAAATGGGTGGCTGGGTTCTTGGATGTTAAGGGAGCTTGGGGTGATTGGTTGCTAGGGGGAGACTGACTAAAGTGTTGTCTATGGGGGATTTGGAACTCTAGGAATCTCCTGATATTTCAAAAAGGGTCTAGTCAAGGTCTAGATGTGTCAGAGCTAATGCTTAAATGTGTGCATTATGCTGTTAAGGGAGGTTGGGGTGATTGGTTGCTAGGGGGAGACTGACTAAAGTGTTGTCTATGGGGGATTTGGAACTCTAGGAATCTCCTGATATTTCAAAAAGGGTCTAGTCAAGGTCTAGATGTGTCAGAGCTAATGCTTAAATGTGTGCATTATGCTGGTCTATATATTATATAAATAAGTTGAATGATAACATGTTTTTTGCTGAGTTAGTCAAGGTCTTACAAGCTAGGATAGGCTAAGTTAGGTCCAATCTGCTCTGGGACATTAGCACATACTAGGGTACCCTAACAACTTCTGATATGTGGCAGGTTTATGCAAAGATTTGAAGACTATATACCCTAAATTTGGGCCCAAAACTAGGATATGGTACTAAAAGGAGAAGCAGCCAGTTTGTATACTTTTCTGGCTTTAATTGAAAATCCTTTGGGTAGGAGATCGGTGGTGAAAATTTGGACTAAGGGAGTTTACTTTAAAGAGCAGACCCCTAAGGGATGTACCTTTGACTCTCTTCTTGAGGCATGAAGTGCAGAGCCTTTCTCTACTTCATGGGAAGAGTTCCTATTGACAATGAATTCAAGAGGTGTTTCTTGCCTACCTTTCAAGGTAGGGTGTTCCTCTCTAAGAAATACCACTTTGTGGGAAAAGGCTTCTATTAAGTTCTAGCTGGCTCTATCTCCTGACGTGATCTTCTATGTGGCAGAACCTCCTCTTACCACGATGGCCTGGTGCATGTCATGCCGTGGTTCCCTTCCTTTGAACCGGAACAAATCCAGCAAAACCAATGTTCGGTTTGGGTCCATTCCACCAACCTCCCCTCTTTGGGGAGAAGTTTGTGACATCACTGGCATGTATTGGGTCTACATTCTGCGATAAACAGAATGAAGGTCATAGTGTAAAAAGGGCATGCATCATATGGAATAGGCAAAATGACACACCCGACGAGGTGGAGCTTGTCACCCCTAAAGGCATGCAGTTCTTTGTGGCAGTTAGGTTTGATGACTTCCCGGATTCTTACTACAAGTGCAAGGAGACTGATCACTTTCCTGAAGAATGCCCAAATAAACTTGAGAGTAGCTCCCCAAGTTCTATGTGGTAGTTAGGTTTGATGCCTTCCCAGATTCCTACTACAAGTGCAAGGAGATTGATCACTTTCCTAAAGAATGCCCAAATAAACTTGAGAGTAGCTCTCCAAATTCTTCCCAAGAGGAGAAAATTTTAGTCTAGCCCTCCACCCCCTCCAAAGAAGCTAGCAAGTCGCCCTAGACATTAAAGAATCTCCCTCTAAGGAAGCTAGCACTGACATTGAAGCTGAATGTCTCGCAGAGTGGGAGCACCCATGAGGAGGCTCAATCTAAGGAAGCTAGCACTTACATTGAAGCTGAATGTCTTGCAGAGTGGGAGCACCCATGAGGAGAGGCTCAATCTAATTTTTAAAGTGAGTTGCTTACCCCTAAAACCCCCACACTTGTAAGGAAAATTCTTAACCTGGAGGTCATGGGATGAGTAAGAGCTCCCTTAAGAAGGAAGCTAGTTCTCGCCCCCCTAGAAATCTATGATCAGTACTTGTTCTTGAATCTGTTGACCCTTGGGGAACCCCGAAGCTATGCAACACAAGTCATGTAAAATACTCTCATGGAATGTGAGAGGCCTATGCTCATAGTCCAAGAGAAGAGAATGGTACGGATTGTGGAACAAATATTACCTAGACTTTCTATGCCTGCAAGAACTAAATTGGGGAAGATTTGTGCATCCATCTCAGCAAGGGTGGACTGTGCAAGTCCATGTAAGGAGTGCACATCATGAGCTGTCAAGGGGGTTGGTCATTCCACTATGGCCTTCATTTTTAGCTACATGGGTATACAGAAGTTGGCTGGGCTGGTAGTATCTCAGATAGGCGATCTACAGTGACTTTATGTTTTCTTTTGGGAGGGCTTTTGTGAGTTGGAGCAACAAGAAACAATTACCTTGTAGAGTACAGAAACAGGGTATAGGGGTGCTACTAAACTTGTGAGGTAGCTTGGTTTGAGAAACTACTTAGTGATATGGGTGAGCCCGTAGATAAGGCCGTTGTCATTTATTGTGATAACATAAGTAGCATACAACTGGCCAGTAACTCAGTCTATCATGCTAGGATGAAGCACATTGAGGCGTATTATCATTTTGTGAGAGATAAGGTTTTAATGCAAGTGATGTGGATTTGGTTTCAGCATAGAGGATCAGATGGCTCACATCTTCAAGAAGGCATTGATTACAGAGAAGCTCTACAAGTTTAGCTTACTTAGAGTGCAGTGTGTGGAGTTGCGCTCGAGGGACAATGTTGAGATATCGAGCTTAACTAGTGCGGTGGACATTAATGACCCACCTAAAGGATAGCTTTCGCACTCACACCAATGGCTAGGTTGGTAAGATTATGTGGGCGACATGCCACCAGTGGTTTACAAGCTATGTGGTGACAACCACTTTGGTGTACTAGAGTTATGGTTATCGCACCAGCTAGTCGGTTCACACTATGGACTGACCTTTGTATGCTATAGTAGGAGAGTACTTTCCCTTATAGTATGTACTCTTATCTCTTCATATGTTATAGTAGGAGAGTACTTTCCCTTATAGTATGTACTCTTATCTCTTTATGTTATGGTTATAGGGACGAGAATAGAAGAAAATGTAGCCATCCATATGTTATAGTAGGAGAGTACTTTCCCTTATAGTATGTACTCTTATCTCTTTATGTTATGTTTATAGGGATGAGAATAGAAGAAAATGTAGCCATCCATCTCTCTTGTGTGCTTGACTACTCTTGTGTGTTTGTGTATTTGCTTGTAAGGAGCTCAAGCTCCGTCTCCCTCACATTATTCTCATAATCTTGATGGCTCCCTTGTCTAGTTTAATAGAAAGACTCCCATTTGAAGATGCTTGTTTGAATATTGTAAGGTGACCCTTACCCTTTCTACTTCCTTTGGCAATATAAACTCTATGTGTTGTGGGTTAAGTAATATGTAATGCAAATCTTTGTTAGACATTTGGTCCAGTACAAAAATGAGAAATTAACTTACTTTTATGTGACCTAAGTTCACTCAAGAGGAACTAAACCTTGAGGACCTAACTTCATCACTTGGTGGTCATAGTAGTAGGGCTTGTTCTTGTGTAAATAGATTGGGCGAGTGTGTGAATTAATAAGTGGACTCGGTAAAGATCTAAAATCTCTTGTGTGTTAGAATTTATGGTTGAAACCTTTATTACAATAAAATTTTAATATAAATACTAGCTTTGTTGTTTGTTAGTTGATAAACTAGCAACTGTCAAGTAAACCCATTAAGGTCACTAGCAAGGGTTTAATCTTAAATAAAATAAGTAAAATTTTTGTAGAGATCTTGTGGGCTTAAAACATCAAGCAGTAGTAGGTGAGGAGGGAGGAATCCTGAGTATTATGCTTTCTTCAAAGTCTGAAATAAATTTTTTTGATGCCCTATTGGTTGTTGAGATATTGAGCTCAACTAGTACTATGGTAGACATTGATGACTCGCCTAGTTGATAGCTTCCACACTTATGCCACTGGCATGGTTGGTGAGATTATGGTTGATATGCCATTGGATGACAGGCTGTGTAACATCCACCTTGGAGTACTAGAGTTATGGCAGAGTTATAGAGCCAGCTCATATAATCGGGTTCACATTATGGACCGACCATTTGTATGTTATTGTAGGAGAGTACTTTCCCTTTATGTATGTACTCTTATCTTTTAGTCATATGATTGTAAAGAAGAGAAGAAGATAGAAGAAAATCTAGCCATCCATCTCTCTCTCTTCTGTCTTGCACTGTCGTGTGTGTGTGTGTGTGTGTGTGTGCTTACAAGGAACTCAAGCTCTCCCTCTCCCCCGTGGTATCAGAGCTCTAGTTTGTGTAAGAGCTAAGGAGGCAAGCAAGAGGCAAGAACAAGCAAGCAAGGAAGCGGTACAGGTAATTATCATCTCTTCCCCTTCTTGTTTAGGTATAACACCCCCTCAGTAACTCTAGGAGCTACACATCTTCGATTGAGGAGATATCTTTGCAGGCTTTGGAGGTGCCTGTGTTGTTCGTAGTACTTTGTACTAAAGTTTTGTAGCCAGATTCGCATTTCGGTCTCTGTTTGGTCACTACAAAGTATTTTTTACAGTTTCGAGAAGTTCTGGTAAAGAACTATCTCTGGTCAAAATCTAGTTATTGCAGTGCATCATTGCATTTTGGGAGTGCAAACAGTGTTTACACATGTATTGTTGACATTGGGTGTATGTACATGTACTCAGTCATATCTGGTGACATAGAGGCTGTGTTGAAGTACTACTGCAGTAGTTATACATAAGATATTGCTGTGTTGCAAGGTACATACAAAAACTGTATGTTTGTAGGTTTCTGATTATTATAGGCAAACATGTCTGATGAACTCAATCAAATTGTCATGAGAAGCTAGACAAGAACAACTTCCATGATTAGTTTAGAATGACCAATTTCCTAATGGGTAAAGGATTTTAGGGTTATGTTAAAGGAGACAATGAGGAGCCTTTGGAGTCGTTTGAAGAGAATGTCACTCCAGCGGATATAAAGGCATTCAAGGATTGGAATCAAGGTGCAAGGAAAGTCATGTATTGGCTTTCGATCAGTGTCACAGACATAATGATAGGACACACCTGCATGGGCGATAGCTTCCGCACTTATGCCACTGGCATGGTTTGTGAGATTATGGTTGATATGCCACCAGTGGATGACAGGGTGCGTTTATGTATGTACTCTTATCTTCTAGTCATATGGTTGTAGAGAAAAGAAGATAGAAGAAAATTCATCCATCCATCTCTCTCTCTCTTGTGTCTTACACTCTCTCTTGTGTCTTGCACTCTCTTTTGTGTGTGTGTGCTTGCAAGGAACTCAAGCTCTCCCTCTCCCCCACACTCTCTTTGTGTGTGTGTGTGCTTGCAAGGAACTCAAGCTCTCCCTCTCCCTTGCATTCTCTTTATTGGCAAGCTCTGAAAAGGGACTCATCTATACATCCCTATGAAGACCTCTTATGCCCACCATACCTTTCCCACACTATGGACCTTCAAGCCCTAGCAAAAAGAGTTGATTACCATAGCTTCTAAGATCCCATTTAAAGGCCTCTTATGCCCACCATAGCTTGCCCACACTATGGACCTTCAAGCCCTAGCAAAAATGGTTGATTACCATAACTTCTAAGCTCCCATTTGAAGCTGCAAATTCAGCTAGAAATATGCATAGACTTTTGCTTAGGTTCTCCCTACCACTGTTGTGCACTAAATGAGAGCTTGCTTTGCTTCATATCTTGCCCATTGGGTTGATCACATACTAGGATAAATTCACATCACTATAGAGCTCATTAATTGGGTGTTTGAGTGCTTCAACTCATGTATAACATCTAATGGCCTTGCACTCATGTTGTGTAAGGCCATTAGATGAAAACATGTTTGTCCTACTTACTAAGTTGGCATGCTTCACATACTTTGTACATACCATCAACCTTAAACTTTGGTAAACCTGTAATAAAAATTTAGGCCTACATAAACTTCAATCGCTTATATTTCATTCTTCTTGGCACTTAGTGGCACCCAATTGATCTTTGTTGATGCCACTACATATAGTGCATTTTGAGAACTCACTTGTCTTGGTGGATAGGCTTACATGTTTGAACTCTGTATTCCAAATCCTACCAAATGTGGACGTGGACATCTCTTTTTGATTTAGTTGCTTCAATGTCATATTTACTTCATTCAAAATGTCCACTTGCTTATAAACATCAGGTATCACAAGTTGTGTCTCCCTTGAGCCATCTGTTAATGTCCTGCTCTTGTGTGTGTGTGTGCGTGCACACGTGTGCGTGTGTGTGTGTGCGTGTGTGTGTGTAAGATGGATGATAACAATACTTAAATCATTTAAATTTTGATTCCTCTTAATTGAAATGACAAAGTCTATGTTTGTAGCTTTAGTAATACTAATAAGCTATAAGCTAAAGCTTAGTATTACTAAAGAAAGCTAAAGCTTTGGCTTTTAACCATACTACCCACAAACGACGAAACACAACGGCACACGAAATGTGAGCACACAGCTAGGCAAGAAGCACACCGCAGAGCTAGCAAGAAGCAGCCTTGGATAACAGCATGTGCATTCAGGGACCACGTGACTAGAAGGAGCGGGCTGAGGCCTGTGGAGTCGATTTGAAGACTGCCGGGAAGAGATTTGAGGAAGCAAATCAAGATCCAATTAATCTCTCTCTCTCAAAGAGGCAAAGAAAGTTGGATTTGGGTAAGGTTATCTACTTTTCTTTCTCTCTATCTCTGTTTAATTAATTTTCAATTAATCTCAAGAGCAAAAATTAAGCTCTCTCTCTCTCTCTCCCAAACATAAGCTCTCAATTAATTAATTGATTTAATCATCTAATCTTTCTGTAAGATTCCTCCCTCTAGCTTTGGAGATGTAAAGGTGTAAGAACCTCTCCTTCAATTTTTGTAATCATCCCCTATTTTTGAATACAAGAAAATATTGGTTTCCCTTGTATTTGGCCTAGAGAGAGAGAAAATGTTCTAGAGAGAGATAATACGAAATTGATATATTTTTGGATACAAACTTTCTCCTAGTATCTAAGATGAATTCCTCTGAAACAAAAGTTCAAAAATAATTTTCCAATGTGCATTAGAAATTAATTGAATATGTGTATAAGAGAGCCTAAAGGTCCACATTTTCAAAATTTTTTGATTAAGGTCCAAATAAGGTTCCAAAGGACCAATAGGATTAATCCAAGTGTTAGGATGATAAAAATACAAAGAATAAAAGAAAATACCCCAAAAATGAGTAAATGCTCACATAAGATGAAGAGTTGACCAAGTACTGGGCTTATTAGTTAAAAATTAAGGTTTATTAGTAAAAAAATCAAATTTTGACACCTCACTAAGGAGGCAAAGGGCTCATGAAGGAGGAACCTTTTTTTCATCATTACCTATCATTTTTAATTCAAAAAAATGAGATATTTTTATCTCTTCCTACAAACTGGATCAAAAAGGGAGCCAAACTAGTCCACCAAATTGGGTCAAACTAAAGCTGGAAGCCTCTAGAACCCAATTGGACTTGGTTAGTTGCCTCCCCCACCTATAAATAGACCCTCATTCCTTTGTATTTTCATCTTTAAGTAATTACATGCCAGTATTATCTTCATTTTAGTGTAATTCTATTATCCCTCTATTTTGCCTCTACTTTTGGAAGCTTTGGAGCTTCACAATTCTCCATCCTCTCTTGGAGATTACCCTCCCCAACTTGGTGGCCAAGCTTGCTTTGTGGGCTTCACTTCTTTCTTTAAATAATCAAGCCAAAATCAAAGGCAAGCCTTAATCCAATGGTTTTTCTATCTTTCTCAACGGTTATCTCCTTCCCAACCCCTCTAATGCTTGGAAAGCTTTGAATTAAATGGTTTTTTCTTGAAATCAAGCTTTCTAATGATTCATAATGTTTAAATGGTTTAATACTAATATCTATGCTTAATTATAGTATTTTTATTAGTAAATCTCTCTTTTTGGAAAGATTAATCATCTTTATGGTTAGATCCTTGTTAGAAGGATGGTTCTTAATGATAAACTCATTATCTTAAACAAAACTCTAGGCTTGACAAGCTAGAGAAAAAGATTAGGTATTTTATGATTTTAATCTAGTTAAAAATGATGATTAATTTCTTTAAGCTTGTTTATGATTAAGAAAAATCATATTAATTCATTTTAAGCTGAAAGAGAGTTATGCTAACATTTTTGGAAATGGAGAATGGATATTTAAGAATAATCAAGAGATTTAATCATAATTATTCTTATAATTATATTATGTATGCATAAATAAATTTTAGTTTAAAAGAGGAGTTCTTATCATATTTCAATTATGAATATTCATTTAAAGTTAGAAAATTGAACATTCTTAGAAGTTGTAGCAAAGCTATGGTAAATTTTTTGAGAAAAACGATAAATCTTATTTTTATGCATAAATTTAATAAAGCAAAAAGAGGAATTCCCATCATATTTGTTAAAACCCTAAGATCTCTCTAGATAATCAACATGCATAAACTCTACCACCCAACCACCCCCGAGCCCAAGGGTTGCACACATGAAATATAATGGAGTACCACATACCTTAACCTTGGTGTCCCATACCACCAAGAGGTATGACTCTAATACAACAGCACTCAGCTCTATAGTGAAATGGCAAGAATGTAGATACAATCCTCTACACAAGAGAACATCCCTTGAGTGTGCCTGATGCCCCTATTATATAGGAGGGCCCTCAAGTGACTCTTGACTCTCCATTTCTCATGTGTGACCCTTGGATGCCTGACCCTAATCTTAACCCTTAAGGTTAGTCCTAACCCGCTCTGTTTGCCCATCAGACTCTGCGCGGATGATCAAAGGAACTCATACTTAAAGTTGTTTCCAATTTCTTGAAAACTTCTTGCCAAAAATTAGCTATGAACTTAGAGTCCCGATCGCTCACAATATCAGAAGGTAGACCATATAGTCTAAACAGTTGCTCAACAATATCAGAAGGTAGACCATATAGTCTAAACAGTTGCTCAAAAATTGGTAAGCCGATTTTGAAGCTTTAACTGTTGTTTTTGTGGGTAAAAACCTAGCCATCTTTGTCAATCTATCCACACGACTACCCAAATGGCATCGTGACCCTTGCTGGTATGTGGAAGTCCCGTAATGAAATCCATGGAAATACTTTCCCACTTTCTAGATGGAATATCCAAAGGATGTAATAACCCAGCAGATTTAAGGCGTTCCAGTCTTGTTTATCTGACATTGATGACATCAGACCACATAACTCTAAATAAAATCTTTCATTTTTGGCCAATAAAATGTTCTTCTAACTAAAGCCAAGGTACGTTGTATGCCAGGATGTCCTGCCAATGGTGCGTCATGGCACTTAAATAGGATCCTTAACTTAATTTCCGACACATCCGGCATGCAAACCTTATCATTTCGGAATAAAAGACCATTCTGAAAAAAATTTTGGTTGGCTTTTCCTTTCACCAGTTTTTGATCTACTTCAGAGTTGGACCCTGATTTTGTTAAATTTTAATATTTTCCAAAGAAAATATCTGTGCTGCATTTTTCCCTGAGTGAATCGTATAAGTTAGAAGTAATCTCAGTGAAGCAAAGTTCATTAACTTCACCAATTCGATTCAATGCATCAGCAATGTGATTTAAGCTACCCTTCTTCCTGTATTTAATCATAAAATCAAAATCCTACATCAACTCATCCCATCTGGCTTTTCTACCTTTTGAGTCCAGTTGATCACAAATATACTGTAAAGATTGATGATCTGTCAAGACCATAAACTGAGACCCGTAAAGATACTGTCTCCATGCCTTTCAAGCATAAATGATTGCATACAACTCTTTCTCCTGAACTGGGTACCTAGTCTGTGCATCATTGTCAATTGAGTTTCTTACTCTCGAAGGCCACAGGCTTCCCATCCTAGAATAAAGCTATGCCTACTGCAAAATCACTAGCATCAGTCTCAACAATGTAAGGTCTGCTAGGATCTAGCGGCAAAGCTAACACAGGAGCATCTCGAACTTTATTTTTTAAAATTTTGAAAGCCTCTTGTAGCTTATCATTCCATTCAATTGGAGAACTGGACTTTTTATTTTTACCTTTAATAAGATTGGTAAAAGGTACAGTCAACTTCGAATAATCTTTAACAGATTTTCAAAGAAATACCACAAAACCTATGAAAGATCTTAGATGTTTGACCGTATGTGAAACTGGCCATTCCAAAACCTTTTGGATCCGATCCAAATCTATACTCAAGCCATCCTGAGAGATCTTATGTCCTAAGTATAACAATTCCTTTTTAAAGAAATCACACTTAGATAATTTACAATACAGTTTTTTCTTCCTGAGCCTTCCTAGAACCTCTTTAAGATGACTCTCATGCTTATCCAATGTCTTGATGTATATCAAAATATCATCTAAGAAAACTACCACACATTTTTCTAACAGATCTCGAAATATATCATTCATCATCTGTTGGAAAGTTGCTGGTGCATTAGTGAGACCAAAGGGTAGTAACACTAAAAATTCATAATGGCCATATCTTATCCTAAAAGCAGTTTTAGGAACATCTTCCTTTGCTATACGGATCTGATGATAACCGGTTCGCAAGTCAAGCTTTGTAAAATACTTAGCTCCATGCAACCTATCAATAACATCATCTGATCTAGGTAATGGGTATCTATTTTTAATTGTAACCTTGTTAAGACGTTTATAATCAATACACATCTTCCAGGTACCTTGATCCTTTTTCTTAACCAGGAGAACTGGTGCACCCCAAGGAGACTTACTTGGTCTAATTTGACCCATCCTCAAATATTCAGCTAGTTGTTTGGCTACCTCATCCTCCTCAAATTGGCTAAGCCGATATGGAGGAATACTAACAGGTTTTGCCCCTGGTACTAGCTCTATTTTATGGTCCACCTCTTGTTTAGGAGGTAATCCATGAGGCAAATCATCACGAAATACATCCTGAAATTCACTTTTAATGGAACTTAGCACTTTACTTTCCCAAACATCTAAAGAAACAGTGTTTGCATCAAAATGAATACACGAAGACATTGGATCCATAACCAATTGGAAAAGTTCCTCTAGGCACATTGAGTGTATCCATTGAAGGTAAAGTCAAAGGTTTTTACATGCTTTACACACTTTATTCCAAAAAAATATCTTCCATTAATTCCAGCTCATTTGATAAAAGTTTCCTTGGGTACAATAATGTTTCCTTTAAGAGTTACAAGGCTTCCATTGTGATGGAAAGACATCAAATGTTTGACCCAATCAATAAAAAAATTCTTATTTTTGCTATGAAACCATTCCATTCCAAAAATTATATCCACATGGCCCAAGCTCATGACATGGAAATCAAGCCTATCTGAGTACAATTGGATGTCTAATGGTAGTTTTGACACCTTCTTGTCCCAAAATTGGACTTGTCCTCCAGCCATCCTGACCTTGTACATGTGATCATTCTGCATGGTTTCTAGCTTCATCTTCTTTACCACAATATTGTCAATAAAATTATGAGTACTACCAGCATCAAACAAAATATGAACTTGATGTCCTTTCACAGATCCATAAACACGAAATAATTTGTTTGGACCATAAACGTCTTTACTGAAAGTACAATCTGAACATTGGGCTCCTTCAAGATGCGAAATATTGACTTCAGAGAATTTACCTTGAAGTTCTGTAACGTGTATAGATTTCTTTGGAACAAAATTTTTTGGTGCTTCCTTTTAACCAGGCGCCAAAGTTGTTGTAGCTTCATTCAAAGGACCAAATCTCTTTGTATGTCCTTTCTCTTTGCACTTAAAGCATGTAAGTTTTTCCTTACTCACAAACTTTGGTTTTTTGCTGGCATTGTCACCATTTTTTGGTTTTGGTGTGAAAACCAATTTCCTTTTTTGTCCACTGTTTGAATTAGTGAACGTGGGTTTCTTTTCACTTGACGCTGGTTTTGATGAATTGGCGCCAACCATTGTCTTATGAAAAACCTGAGCAGCTTCAATAGCATCCTCAGTCGTTTTAACTTTGCACTTCTTCACCTCGTATTGATAATCACGAGATAAACCATTGATGAAAATACCACACAAAGTATGATCATTAGACTTGGCTTTAGTAGCCAACTGTTTAAACTTTTGCACATAGTTATCAAAAGACTAATTAGCCGTGCTATTTTTAACTAACTTGGCAATAACTTTGAATTCATCCTCTTGTTGGACAAATTCCTTCTTGAATGCAACTTCAAATCCTAGCCAAGTAGTGGGAATAGAATCTTCTTTTCAAATCCTTCCACCAAGTCAAAGCTTTCCCCTTTAATAAACCCTGTGCCATTTGCAATTTCTGCGTATCAGTGAAAGGGTGAAAAGCAAAGTGTGTGTTCCACCTGTTAAGCCAGGCATCCACACATTCTTGTGTCTTTCCCTTCTTCTCTTCGCCAAGAACCTTTGGTGCAAAAGACGGAGCAACTGCTTTGGTAACTGTAGATGAGGTGGCTAGAAGAGCTTTCTGCAGAGTTAAAATCTGCACCTTAAGTGATTCCATCTCATCATGGCACTTTGTTATCATAGCCTGGTTAAAAGATAGTTATACTATCATAATTACATTACTAAGTCTTATTCTTTTCAAAAATATTAAAATTTGTCAGTAATAGCAACGGAGCGCTATGGTGAAATTTTTAAGAAATTGATACATAATTCATTCTTATGCATAATGTGAAAAGAGGACTTCCTACCATATTCTAGGATTGAATATCCTAGGCTAAAAGAATGATTTTCATAAAGAAAAGAGAAATTTTAGATAAATTTATTTGATGATAAAAGAGAAATTCCCATGACATTTAGAATTCAAGCAATTAAATGTAAAAAGAGGAATTCCCATGGTATTTGAGATCCAAGAAATTAAATGGAAAAAAGATGAATTTTTAGTATAATTCAATTTATGAATATTTATCAAAAGAGAAAATATGGGTAGAATTGATTTTTGTAAATCCCATGAATTCTTTTATTCAAAAGAGGAATATTGAATTTAATTCATTTGAGAAATTGAGAAAGAATATGAAAATAGTCGTTGAGAAAAAGAACCTTTATCTAAGCCAAACAATTGGCAGAAATTTAGAAAAAGTCCCATTATTGGTATCGAAGTAGGAAAAGCTACTAAATGGGAATATGATATGAATGGGATGCGATAGGATGTGATAAAATGTAAATGGGATGTGATAGGATGCGAATAGATATAATAAGATGTGAATGGGATGTGATAGGATGTGGTGTGATGAAAATGAATGTGGATGAGATGTGAAGTAAATGGATGTGGATGTGAATGATGAGAGGAGAATGAGATGAGAGGATATGTGAAAGGGTGAGATGGGAAGTAAATGGATGTGGATGTGTATGTAAAAGAATGTGATGTAAATGGATGTGGATGTGTATGTGAAAGAATGTGATGTAAATGGATGTGGATGTGTATGTGAAAGAATGTGATTTAAATGGATGTGGATGTGTATGTAAAATAATGTAATGTAAAGGGATATGGATGTGAAAGTAACGTGGATGTGGATGAGATGTGATGTAATGTAAAGAGATGTGGATGTGAATGTGAATGTGATGTGGATGTGGATGAGATGTGATGTAATGTAAAGAGATGTGGATGTGAATGTGATGTGGATGAGATGTGATGTGTTGTAAAGAGATGTGGATGAAATGTGATGTGATGTGAATATATGTGGATGTGAAGTGATAGATGTGAATGTATGGATACATGTGGATAGTCGTGCATGTGAATGATTGGATGGATGTGGATGAATGAGACGGGATGTGTATGAATGAGATATGATGTGGATGTGATGTATGGAATGAATGAGATATGGTGTGGATAGATGTGGACGTGATGTAATGTGGATAGAATGTATGTGATGGAATGGGGATACAATGAATGTGATGAATATGAATGGATGTGATGTGATGTGAGTTGGGATAAGTGTGAATGGGTGAGATGTGATGTGATATGATATAAATTGGGATAGATGTGAATGGATGATATGTGATGTGAATGGATGTGATGTGATGTGAATCGAGATAGATGTGAATGAATGAGATGTGATGTGAAATATAATTGTTGTGATTAATATTATTGATTTAGTTTTGGAAACAAGAGAGTAAAAGAATCAAAGAACAAGAGAGAAATGGAGGTATGTCCATCTTGTTATCTGTTATGTTGTTTTGTTATGGTTTAATATTGTCTGAGTTATTTTGTTTTCTTTTCTATTTTGACCATCTTATTGTTCTAAATGTGATTTAGTCATGTGTAAAATAGAAGATAATAGTTGAGTTTAAAGATGCTATTTTTGTATTATTTAGATTGTTTATTAGTGATTTTCTGAGTGAAACAAGTGTGTGAAATATAATTGTTAATTAATAGTTATGATTTAGTTTTAGGATATATTGAAGTCTATATGTTATGTTCAATAATGTTATTTCTCATTTATGATGTTATTTCTGTGTTATTTGGGTGAAACAAGTGTGTTATTTTGATTACAAGTTATGATTTAGTTCTATATTATATTGAAGTTATATCTAGTTAAAGTTGTGTTCAATAATGTTATTTTTTGTTAAATTTTTGAGTTGTACAAATGTATAAAAGCTACTTTTTTGTTAATGGTTGTATTTTCACTCGAGAGCTAATTTTTGGTTAACAGATGTGTTTTGTCCAAATTCTAATGGTTGTATTTTGTCACTCGAGAGCTAATTTTTGGTTAACAGATGTGTTTTGTCCAAATTCTAATTGTACGACACTCATTCTCATCAATCTACTTTGCCTGTTATGCTTCTCCATGTCTACTTACTTGCTGCATTTGTGTGTGTATTGCTACTTTTGTCTCCACTCCAACAATCCTCCCCCTAATACCATTTAAAATGGCTTGGACTTTTATACTCAAATGGTACAATGGCGTTGATGTCATCATTTTTGTCAGATTGGGTTAGACCCTTGGATCCCCCATGTTCTTTGATGGAGAGACATCTCTATTGTTTCGATTCTTGAGAAAATACTAAAGCTTGGGACTATTTTTGAGTAGTATCCCTAAAGGTATATTCATTAACGAGCTAATCCTAATTTTGATTTTTGACCCTTTTCCAAGGTTGGTAAAAGTCATTGTGTTGGAAATTGTTCATTAAAGAATCCCTCTACATTTGATGTGTTATCTACCCCGTTCTTGACTATTCTGTGTTGGTCGATGGTATCATGTGTATTAAAAGATCTTAGGTGTGAGTGTGAAGTTGGTAAGAGTGCTCTTTCACATGTTATTGAGACCATTTTTTGACATTCTTGAGTGTGAAGTTGGTAAGAGTGCTCTTTCACATGTTATTGAGACCATTTTTTGACATTCTTGATGGGATTCTTTGCTAGCCTTGAAGTGTATACCTTCCCCAAGCTTTAGGAGGTAAATGAGTGTCACATAGCTTGTAACCGGCTACGTATGGCTCCATCAAACATGGAGCCCAATTGCCGGAGTGTGATCAGCGAAGGTGTCCGGGGTTCAGGGGTGAGGCACTCAGGTCAGAGGACCACGCGCGGTCAAGAAA
Organism: Cibotium barometz; assembly: GCF_041138505.1. NCBI lineage: Eukaryota > Viridiplantae > Streptophyta > Polypodiopsida > Cyatheales > Cibotiaceae > Cibotium > Cibotium barometz. Next base: position 52,529,653 of record NC_141071.1, on the reverse strand, counting down.
GTGTGGGTAGGTAGGCCACTACATAAGCCTGAGAGTGTGGATGCTTATTCGCACTCCTCTAGGCTAGGTGGTGAACAAGAGCCCTCCTCTCCTCTCTCATCTTGGTAGCTATGGGGGCTTCCTATGGGCAATGGAACATTGGTATTAGAGCCGCGTTCTAATCACTCCGCGCGTGGGACCTTGATCCAAAGAAAGAGATAAGGTTCTACGGTGTAAGATACAACATAAGGTACAGAATGAAGGACGTGTTATTTGGGAAGAAGGTGCCTTCTCTCTCTCGAATTCAAAGCAAGGAAAGAAAGAGTGCTATCCCGTGAGGATTTTCTTCCCTTACGTCGAGTTGGCGACAACCAGTGTTGTGGCATATTTGTTAGCCGTTTGCTTATGCAATCTTTGGGGACGGCACTCAACACTGACCGCATAGTATAAATTTGAGATTTTCATAAAATTACCATTGGTAACATATTCCAAATTTTGAGTTACAATTTGGTAATTTTCTAGATCTTAAAGTTTCCAAAGATCTCTTCATTTCTTTCATACATGCTAGATGTTGTATGAGTTTCAAAAAATTAAAGCTATTTCTATCAGTTATTGAGAGAACTTGGAAAAAATAGCAAAATATTATAGTGATTTCTACTTGGTGAGCCTCAAGTTATCAATTTGAGCCTTGTTAAGCATGCATCATATAGGCTTATAGAAAAACCCTAATGGTAATTTTTCTTAAAAGGTGAGTTATCATTTGGTAATTTTTTACTAGTGCAAAGTTACCAAAATGGTAATCATCAATCTAAATTAGATTATAATTTGTAACTTTTTAGTCGTTTGGTTCCAAGGTGGTTACCAAATTTATACTATGACTGACGGACAGTGCACACAACACACAGCTAATTGGTAGCATATCCTTCAATCGGCGGCACCTAGCCCAGGTAACAGCCGACACACACAACACTGTGAACAGTGCACGTGAGCGAGGGCCATAGCACATACGTCTGCAATGAGTCCAACAGGACATCCCGCATACGTAGGCACAAGCATGGCAATGTCATTGGTGGAAGCTGGTTGGACAGTCGTTCATGAGAGCACGTGAGGTGAAGAAGCTCAATAGCTCGATTAGGCCTAGCAGAGAGTGCTGGGGCGAGAGAGAACACTACACAGTAGAGTGCTGTTAGGTAATGCATGTGTCCGCCCAAGATGTGAAAGGGCGTGGCACTATCAAAAAACATATGTAAGATTAATGATGAATGGAGCGGTTTCAAGTACTGTAACGCCTCTGGAGTCTGCATGCATAAATCTATGTGTGTGTCTCTGAGAGAGAACCTAGAGAGGCATGCAACAAACAAGACAATTTTGAAGAGGATTACCTCCTGCCATCGCCAGAATTCGCTTAATCTCTTGTGCCTGCCAACTTGAGCCCCTACAACAAATCCTCATCACCATCAAATCTTCAAATAACTCATGCCTTCTAAAGCTTTCATGTTCCATCATCTTCATGCACAAGTTCACGTTGTTCAGGGTACTTCTCCTTACATCGCTGCAAGTGATATACTCCAGCTTGGCACCAACCATTCATGCTCTACCCGTGCATGTGATTTCCCCTTGTGGTCTCGTTCATGAGGCTGCCTTCAAACCATATGGACTATGGCTTCCTCCAATGCCACATTGTTGGTATTACATCCTTTCTCCTTCCATCGCTGCAAGTGATATTCATGCTCTACCCGTGCATGTTATTTCCCCTTGTGGTCTCGTTCATGAGGCTGCCTTTAAGCCATATGGTCTATGGCTTCCTCCAATGCCTCGTCCCCGAGTAAAAATGAAGACATCTCTTTGGTTGTGCCTCAACATCCACACTCCTTTTCATCATGGCGAGTGTGGATTTCTTGGGTTTGGGCATCTTTGTGGTGGCAAACCTGATGCTTCCCACGAGAATCAAGATGAAGCTGAAGTTGCAAAAGTAATCTTTTTCATTTCCTTGAGGGGGAATGATGCAATTCAAGTTCATGAAAAAGATTTCAGCTTTATGGCTCCGGTGTGTGACTGGCAAGCTATGGTTGATATCCAGGGTTAAAATGAAAACATATATCTTCCTCTATATCACCATAAAAGTTTACGTAGATCCTGGCTACGTTGCATTGCATGATTGTAAATCTTTAGATGTAGTTTAAGCGAGTGAAGCACCATAAACCTGTACAGGAAAATGGGGTGCATCTTTTTCTTACATAAGCACATCCTTCCTTATATGTGGACACTCGCATTAAGGGGGAGTGTTGTTACATAATGCATGTGTCTGACCAAGATGTGAAAGGGCGTGGCACCGTTAATAAAACATATATGACGAAGGAACGGTTTCAACTACTGTGAACACCTCTGCATGCGTAACTCTCTGTGTGTTCGTGTCTTTGAGAGAGAGAACCTAGAGAGGCATGCACCATGTCATGACCCTGTGAAAATGGAACAGCACAAGTGTGGGCATGGTGGTTGCTGAGCAAAAATATTAATAGATTCACATTTGGGGTGCCCGGACAAATGAGAATGATGTGTGGACACTTCAGATGTGAAGGGGAACCAAAACATTAATGTTTTTAATGTTTTATTTATAGGTTGCCCCTAGGCCTTAGTGGCCCCTAGGGAACTTTAATGATTATTAAAGTTGGGGCCCTAGGATAAGTTTGGAGAGGGGGCAACTCCACTTTTGGAGTTACACGCCTCTCTCATCCCTCTCTCTCTCTTGCTTTTGGAGAGTCGTGCAAGAAACAAGCGTGGAAGAGAAAGGGGAAGCTGGTCGATTGGTTTTGCTATAAAGAGTGCAAGTTGTACTGCATACTGGCCGTGTAGACCATGTAGCTGCAGGCCGTACAGTCAAGCGGCTACAGTATTATTGGTTATTGGCCCAGGCGGCGTTTGCAGGTACAAATAGCAAGTTGAAGACAGTACGGGCAGAACTGTACGGACTGATCAGTTGTCTGCAGTTCCGTACAGTCAGTACAGGTGGTGTCTATTGTACAACAGCAGGTACAATCTGTTGGGCATCATTTGTTTTTTCAGGTGGCGCAAGCGTCTAGCATCCAGACAGCAGGCGGGTAGATTCTGGTTACTGCAACAAATACAGCCCGTACAGTCCTGTACGGACAGGTACAATCAAGTACGGCTGACTTGTACGGACAGGTACAGGAAGAAACAGCATTGTTCAGTCTTGAACAGTTAGGCGTTGAATCTCCAACTGCATGTAAGATTCTATCAGAGTTTATTTGGTGCAACAGTCAGGTGGTTGCAGGGGAAAGAGTACAGACAGTCGTTGTCAAGTACAGATTGGTACGAACTGTCCCACGAGTGTAAAACCACGTGCTGACTTGGTAAGCTCTGAACTTGTTCATCTATCTTTCTTTCCGTTGGCTTATGTCTGCTGCTGCAGAGTTGTGCTATCTGGCCCCTTGTGAGAGGAGGGGTATGGCAGATTGAAAAGGGTGGAAACAGAGATTGGACAGTGAATGTATGTTTGTGCTGAGTTGAGGAATCATGTGCATGAGATATGCCAGATGTATGCTCAAGGCTGTCCTGCTGAATGGTCCTGGCTGATCAGAGGGAAGCACAGAGTGTTGCTTTGAGACAGATCTGTGTGTGTGAATCCTCTGTGCTAAGAGGTATTGTGGGCTGCCAGATTGGACATACAGGTGTATTCTCTTGGCTGGTTTTGTTGTACTCAGCCTTACATATTTTTTGAAATTGAATAAAGAAATACCACAAGGGGCGCCAAGCTTTGGGGCCAACAGGTGTCGGTTTTATTTCAGATTTGGGGCACTCTAGCTCCAATCAAATTTGTTTTTATATCTGGACTACAAGTGGAAGGGTGACTGCTAGTCTATTGCACTTTGGTTTTTACCAGAGGCCGGTTTCAAGGTTCCGTTGCCGGGACCTATCATCAACTTTCTTAAGGGGGTGAGCTCATGGTTGACTCGAGGAAAGTCATCGCTGAAAAATTCAGCAACATGTCTGATACAGAAGATGAGTACTTTTATCATGAAGAGGAAGAGCAAGAGACCTCTCCTGAGAGAAATGAATCCGAGGATGTTCTTGTAGGAGAACAGGCTGCAGATGTTGAGCAATATGAGGATGTAACACAGCCAGAAGATGTGCCTAGTAAAGAGGAAGATGATGCTCAGTTTAAAAATCGTTTGGCTGGTGTTATGGATGTGTTTATGCAGCTCACACAAAGTGAGAAGTTTGCTGAATTTATGAGATCCCGTACAAAGCCTGAAAAGAAGAAGAAGAAGGTGCGTTCTAAGAACCTTCCTCAGGGTCATAGTGCTGCCTTCCCACAGGATCCATCTTTTGGACAGTTTCCGAACATGCAGCATGCTTATGGTGCTAGCTCTCAGAGTTCCTTCTTTGGACAACCATCTATTCCTCAGCAGACTATGCATCCAGGTTATTTTGGTGGTGGCTCGGTGTTCCAATCTATGACTGGGGGTTATTCTCAGGGAGGCATGGGTATGCCAGGGACTTTTGGAGCAAATTGCAGGGGAATATGTATGGTGGTATGCAGTCCGGAATGCAAGGAAACATGTTTGGGAGCATGCAACCTGGAATGCAAGCAAATATGTATGGTGGTATGTAGCCCGGTATGCATAATGGAATGTTTGGAAACATGGCTGGAATGTATGGCATGCTAGGTGTGGGAATGGGTAATGTTGACCCTAGCATGAATGTTGGGGGCAGCAATCTTGCGAAGCCACTTCCATATGATAATCTAACGCCTATGGGAAAGGCGAAGGATTATAAGGAAGGGGGAGCTGCTGTGAAATTTGATACATTTAGTGGAGCCAAAGATAAATTAAAGGCACTTACCTTTTTACAGCAGTTTGATGCTGCTTTTTCTGGTGGTAATTACACAGAGTCCTCAAAGGTGTATGAGTCAGGTGTACAGGAGCTTTTGAATAAAGGGTTGATATAGCCTAGCTCATCACCCTTTTGCTCACCTGTACTCTTAGTGCAAAAGAAAGATGGTTCTTGGCGCATGTGTATTGATTACAGGGCGTTGAACAAGAATACCATCAAGAATCGATTCCCCATACCGATACATTGCAACCGACGAGAGAGAACTAGACTGCTTCCATATGGGTGGATAAGGTTTACACAAGTGGTGTGAGCATTTGTGTGTGTTGCACAACTACAGAGAAGGGACTTTCTTGTTTGTATATTGCAGAACTACGTAGCCACAAGTGGTGTGAGTGCTTATGTGTGTGCACAAATAGAGAGAAGGCACTTCCTTGCTTGTGTGCGTAGCCACAAGCTGGCGGGGCGAACGATACGCATCCAATTAGTGTCATTTTTCATGCTCTTATCCCTCGTGTGTGTGCCTACGGAGGTTTGGGGAGAGCTCGAGGTGATTCCGACAAAGTTTGAAATGCCATTGGGTTCCATCCCAGCATGCCATCGGTTTTGAGTTTCGAGTTTCCATCGGTCAGCAGACTCTGGGACTATTATAAAATGGCTTCGAGTGAGGGTAGTATACTTGCGGAGGATTCTTGGATTTAGGGATCACAACACAAGGCATACTGTGTACCGAGAGGCACTTGTCAAGTGGAAGGATAGAGACGAGGAAGCGTCCACTTGGGAACACTTGCATATGCTTACCAAAAATTGTCCTCAATTTGTTTTTACGAGCGAAAACTCTTCTTAAGGTGGAGGTAATGTCACGTAGCTTGTAATTGGCTATGTAGGGCTTGACCGAACATGGAGCCCAAATGCCAGAGTGCAATCGACGAGCGTGTCTAGGTTTCAAGGGTGAGGCACCTGGGTCAGAGAACCGCGGGCAGTCGAGCAAGTGTGGGCAAGCAAGCCACTACATAAGCCCGACAGTGTGGATGCGTATCCACACTCCTCTAAGGCTGGATGGTGAACAAGATCCCTCCCCTCCGCCCTCATCTTGGTGGCTATGGTGGCTTCCTATAGACAATGCAACAATGTGACACTGGAAGAACCAAGAACACAATCAAGGTTGTCACATTCACCTTCTTGCTCCCTATCTCCTAGAGATGAAAAAAGCAGGTTTGTGACTAATCCACGATTGCATTTTATTCTTGAGCCCCAAAAGGGATTTAAAAATAAAAAAAATCAATCTTGTTCTCTTTTCATGGCATCACTCTCGAGATTGTCGAGCTTTATCACCATCCCCCATAAGATGCGATAGACAGAGTTTGTTATGTGATTGCCTTCCTCCTCTATTGTCATCTCTCCATCTCTCCTTTAAGGTGCCACCTTTTCGCGTATCATCAAGAACTCTGCAAATCAATAACATGCATGCCTTGGATCGTCATCGCACGTACAGTCATGTGTTGTGTCTGGCTCTCGTTTTGGTATAAGTTTTGTTATGATACCGATTGTAACACCGTGGAGTAGTCATTTTGGACCAACCTCTATCTAGAGCACCAAACACATGCACACATATGTAACGAGAACAGAATAGGGTCACTAATCTAATCCCAATAGATTTGCAACACACCCAATCATAGTAGGTGAGATAACGGGACGAGTGAATACACCTGCGTGCGTAAGGCCTCCAATCATACATCACTATACCATTCATGTCCCATATGACGACACTTGGTAACCCCTACAGGCTTTGGTAATTTGTAATGTGCCTCAACGCTGGGGTTAGAACGCAACCCTCACATCATAGATTTAGTTTTGTGTATGCCCACTCACTAATATATGTTCCATGCCATATTAACAACTTGCTTTTATGGGATTATTAACTCAATTCATTCAATAACCAGTTGCCACCTTGTTACGCCTTGCATTGACGTATGCCTAGAATACCCTTAGCTAGTCCATGCCAAGGTTGTAACAATCATATTAATCATGAATGCCACCATTGTGTCATATGGAAGACAATGTGTTATGGATATTGAAATTGTTGATGACCAAAAGATAGACATGGTGAATCGACATACAAAGGAATGATTTCTAACAATTTTAGGGTCATTGTTGTACGATATATGATAATGACTTGTATGTGGTTAAGAACCTGAAAACGGAATCGTTCTCTAGGATAGCTTGTGGAACATTTGAGAAATTCAACACATAAATTCAACCATGAAAACACATGCTTTGCAGGTTTCAACAAAATCAAATAAATTAAACAAAAGCATAGCAAACATAATACTTAGCTCCAAGACAAACATGCTGGGTGCAATCTTCCCCCCCCTTGTGCGTGGCCTTCCCCCCACATGAGTATTTTTATTAGCTTTCCATAAAAAATAGGCCATAGCCCCCAAAAATATACAAAGTGTGCTTTTAGAGAGCACGACACTCTTCCACAACAAAAATAGAGTGTCCCAAAAATTGGGGCTAGGGTAAAGCCTTTAGGCTTTAATAAATTCAACATTATAAATGTATTTTTCCCAATGTATCAAAATGGAAAAATCAACTACTAAGGTTACAAGCTACGCTTGTAAAAATAAATATGAGGCGCATAAGAAACATTCTCCTCGACATTATTCATCAATCCTCGTAATCTTCATCACCTGAAAATATAAGCCCAATTAATAATTAAATTAATCCCACAAATATTAAACAGGCACAAACCATCTCCAACTCATGACTACCAGGCGTAAGTATCCCAGGAATCACCCTACCATACAAACCTAACTGAAATAATCATAGACGGCCCCAAGCATACGTCATATACCACACGTATTAATATTTATAGTGGTGTCACCCACGATATTAACCTAGCCGGCATGACGCAAGAGTAACCTAGGCGTCCCCAAATTACTCAAGACGGGAAAATAATATTCTTAAAGAGGACTTAAAATATATTCTCATGACATCCCTCTTGCTTGAGTTTGCAATTGCCCTCAATTGCCGGTTTGCTGGGTTTGAAAAGAACGAAAGATCTCAAGATAAGCTCGGGAAAATTTCTCGGGCATCCATTTTGCATCTTCTTGAGGATGGTTTTTGAATGTCAAAAGATATTTGATGTATTGGTTTCCAGTTCTTGTTGTTGTTATCTCTTGATCAATAATAGCATCAGGAACTAAGACTTCTTCCTCTCCTTCAACAAGAGGTGGTTTCTCATAAATTGGGTGAGAAGGAATTGTTCCTCGAAAGGGTTTGAAGAGATGAATATGGAAAGAGTTGTGGATATTCCAATTAGATGGCAACTCTAGTCTATAGGCCACATCGTTAATCTTTTCAATAATTTTAAATGGTCCATAGTATCTAGGTGCAAGTTTAACTGCAGGGAATTTTTCCACACTCTTCAATCATCTCTTCTCAATTCTCAAAAGTACATAATCCCCTTCTTGGAATGAAAAATCTTTACACTTCTTATTTGCTTGAAATGTATACTTCTCTTGAGCTCTTGCAATACAATCACGCACTTCAGATAAAATGCGATCAAAGTCTCGAGTATATTGGTCAGCAGCTTCAATCTTATGGGAGAGTCTAGTAGCCGGAATAGGCAAAGCTCTACCATAGATAATCTCAAATGGTGCTCGACCAGTAGCAGAATGAGGAGTATTATTATAAGCAAATTGGAGTAGATGTATGTACTTATCCCATGAATTAGGTTGCTGGGAAACATAGGCTCTAAGCATATCCAAGATAGTGCTATTCCTGACTTCGGTCTGTCCATTTGATTCAGGATGAAAAGCCGTAGAAAAATCTAACTTAGTGCCTAAGTTTGAGAAAAGAGCAATCCAAAAGTGACTACAAAATTTGGAATCTCTATCAGAAACTATCACTTTGGGTAGACCATGATGAACAAAGATTTGCTTGACAAATATGGTCGCAGCTTGCTGAGAAGTCAGTGTCTTTTTACATGGAATGAAATAGGCTTGCTTACTAAACCTGTCCACTATTGTCCAAATCATGTCATGATGACTGGTGTTCACTTTCAATAGCGAAAATGTTGTTGATATGTGGTCTTCTACTTAAAGCATCGGCAACAACATTTTCCTTTCCAGGTTGGTATTGAATCATAGGTTGGAAACTTTGTATGAAAGATGCCCATTTGATGTGCCTATCTGAAATAAGGGGTTGCGAAAGCCAATGCCTAATGCTTTGTTGATCAGTCTTGATAAGAAATTCTGAACCAATTAGGTAATGCTTCCAAATCTTCAAGGCATGCACAATTGTTGCTAATTCCTTGTCATATGTACTATAATTTGTTTCAGCAGGTTTTAGCTTTCGACTTTCATAGGCAATAGGATGGTTGTCTTGCATAAGCACAGCACCAAAACCTTTGCCACTAGCATCAGTTACTACCACAAAGAATGGTCTTTGAAAGTTAGGTAGTGTAAGAACTCGTGCATGAGTTAATGCATCCTTGAGTGCTAGAAAAGATTTATCTTGACTTTCGGTCCAATGGAAAAATGTAGTTTTCTTGAGAATTTCCGTCAAAGGATGTGCAATATAAGCGAAATTCTTGACAAACTTCTTATAGTAACTACATAGACCTAGAAAAGATCTAAGGTCATGAATGTCTCGAGGTGTAGGCCAATTGGCTATATACTCAATCTTCTTAGGACCCACACGGATTCCTTCAGCTGACACTATATGGCCTAAGTATTCAATCTCTTTTTGAAAGAAAGAACTCTTTTCAGGATTGACATACAATTCATTTTCTCTCAAAAGGTTAAACACTTGCTCCAAATGTTGCTCATGCTCTTGACGATTCTCGCTGAAAACAAGAATATCATCAAAGAACACCACAACAAAGCTTTGAAACTTTAGGAAAATGCGATTCATCATACGACTGAATGTAGCTGGAGCATTGGTGAAACCAAATGGCATAACCAAAAACTCATAATGGCCAGTCTGGGTTCTAAATGCAGTCTTCTAACTCAGTCATGCGTACTTGATGATAACCAGACTTTAAGTCAATCTTGCTATAGGCCTTTGAACCTCTAAGCTTATCAAGTAAGTCATCTACCCTAGGGATAGGATATCTATTCTTGACAGTGATTTTGTTCAATGCTCGGTAGTCAACACACATTCGGAAAGTTCCATTCTTCTTCTTAACAAGAAGGACTGGAGCTCCAAAGGGTGAACTACTAGGTCTAATAAGACCTCTTTCTAACAAATCCTCGATTTATTTTTGGATTTCTTTTTGCTCTAAATTGTTGACTCTATAAGGAGCTTTACAAGGTGGAGAGTTGCCTGGTAATAAGTCAATACTATGGTCTTCAGGCCTAGACTTAGGTAATCCTGGAGGTAAATCTTCCATAAAACAATTCCTAAATTTGGAGATATAAGGATCAAGTTTTGGACTTTTGGATGTGTTAGACTTAGCGCTAAGCTGGTTAACCCAAACCATATAAGTCTTCTCCCTTTTCCTAAGAGCTCGCTTTGCTTGAGTATGACTCAATAAAGGGCTCGTCTCTCCTTTGACTAGACATTGGAGGAAAATATTTTCATTGTCCTTCCTTACACAAATGCTATGTGTACCATAGTCTATAATAGGGTTGTACATATGTCTCCAGGCATACCCAATATTACATCTACGCCTTGTAAAGGTGCAACTAAGAAATCCCCTTTTTTCAGTTAAGGAATTGATGCTTAAAGTTAAACCTTTCACCTCTTGCATGCAATTATACTTGGTTCCAGTAAATGCAGCTTTAACTCTATAATGTGTAGGTGAAGGTTGAATGTTTAAAGCTCTAATTGCCTTTTCAGAAATAAAGTCATGAGTGCTACCATCGTCATGCAAAACAATAACTTCATGCTCATTAATTTTTCCTTTTATTTTGAGTAGCGAATGAGCTTGAGGCTTACCTTCTGCTTCTGAATAGTCGGGATCAGAGTTACCCTCTTGCTTGAACAATTCATCTTCATTGTCGTCTCCTTCAAGCATATTGACTCGTGCCGCAGGTGTCGAATTCTTTACACGTTCTGGGCAATTTGGTGCTATATGTCCTTCTTTATGACATTTAAAACATTTGATTAGAGGACCTTTGGGCTTTCCACCATTGACTTTCTTTGAATTTGATTCGCCTTTGACCATCTCCTTGTCTTTGTCAAACCCTGGCTTATGAAAATTTCTTGAAGCATGAAAAGGTTTAGAAAAAGGTTTAGAGTGGTTACTCTCAAATGACTTGGCCTCTCTAGAAAAACCATTTTTGCGTTTGGAATTTGTTGCCAAAGATATAGCTGTAGAAAGTGAATGAGGTCTAAACATATTCACATTGGCCCTAATTGTAGACTTAAGGCCCACAATGAATTTCCTCTTTTGGTCCTTCTCATTGACTTTCTCCACAACCTGTACCTGTAGTAATGTATTTCAAAACTTCTCCACATACTGAGACATGCTTTCTTTTTCAAGTTGATGCAATGTATCCCATTGATGCCTAACTTTAGATTTAAATTGTGAAGGTAAGAAATGCTTTTTCACTAGCCTTTGAAACCTTTTCCATGAATCCGATTTGTCACGTCCTTGCTTGATGACGCTCCACCATAAAGCTGCGCTATCCACCATGTGATTAGCCGCACATTTGATCTTGTCCTTCTCGGAAAATTTCTCCCCCGAAAAGTAGTCATCCAATTGACTAAGCCATGCCAAAAGGACTCGAGCATCTTTCTTGCCATCATAATTCTGAAACGAAAAAGCTTTACGACTGATTTTAGAATCTTTCCGTGAATTTTGTGCTTGAAGTGTAGCATTGACAGCTCTTTGGATGGTGTCGTCTTCCTCCCTCTAGTGCCAGGTTTTTGGCTATGGGGAATCCATCTATACGGTCAGATCTGAAATTCATGAAGCTTTGAGCAAAACCACTTTTTGATAAAGAGGAATGGTTTTGGGAAGAGGTAAGTGGGTTTGAGAAGTAGAGCTAGTTTGAGAATTTGAATTTTTGGTTAAAGACCACAAACCCTTCTTTTGTCCACTGGTTAAAAGCCTGCAACTTTCTTGAGAGTTGTGTTGATAAAGACCTTTCCCACCTTTCCACAAATCTCCTAGCCCAAGCTCTGATACCACTGAAAACCGAATCGTTCTCTAGGATAGCTTGTGTGTGGAACATTTGAGAAATTCAACCATGAAAACACATGCTTTGCAGGTTTCAACAAAATCAAATAAATTAAACAAAAGCATAGCAAACATAATACTTAGCTCCAAGACAAACATGCTGGGTGCCCCCCCCCCCCCCCTTGTGCATGGCCTTCCCCCCACACAAAGTATTTTTATTAGCTTTCCATCAAAAATAGGCCATAGCCCCCAAAAATATACAAAGTGTGCTTTTAGAGAGCACGATACTCTTCCACAACAAAAATAGAGTGTCCCAAAAATTGGGGCTAGGGTAAAGCCTTTAGGCTTTAATAAATTCAACATTATAAATGTATTTTTTCCAATGTATCAAAATGGAAAAATCAACTACTAAGGTTACAAGCTACGCTTGTAAAAATAAATATGAGGTGCATAAGAAACATTCTCCTCGACATTATTCATCAATCCTCGTAATCTTCATCACCTGAAAATATAAGCCCAGTTAATAATTAAATTAATCCCACAAATATTAAACAGGCACAAACCATCTCCAACTCATGACTACCATGCGTAAGTATCCCAAGAATCACCCTGCCATACAAACCTAACTGAAATAATCATAGACGGTCCCAAGCATACGTCATATACCGCACGTATTAATATTTATAGTGGTGTCACCCACGATATTAACCTAGCCGGCATGACGCAAGAGTAACCCAGGCGTCCCCAAATTACTCAAGAGGGAAAAATAATATTCTTAAAGAGGACTTAAAATATATTCTCATGACAGAACCTTTCTTTATCATCACTCTCATGTCATCCTCATCTAATCGCATTTTTTCCTCATGATAAAGAAAAAAATCCATGAAGTATACGTTTTTAAAAACTTTGCATTATTATCTGCGCACATGTCATCATCAAAAGTCCAATTTCCCCTCGTGACTAAAAGAAGAAGTTCAAAATTTCCCTCATGATTTAAAAAATTGTACATGTTTTAAGAGTTTTCATTATTATCTACTCATATGGCATCATGAGAAGTCCCATGTCTAAAAGCTCGTGAATAAAAGAAGAAGTTTAATTTCCCCTCCTGACTAAAAGAATCCATTGAAATATTATTTGTTGTTTGTTTGTCTCAACTAGGGTTGTGGAGAGGAGTGTAGAATACTCCTCATTGATAGGGAGGAGTATAAAATACTCCTAACAATGTCGTTTTAGTAATATAATATACTTACTAAGCGAATCTTTACTTTACGATCTTTACAAGTTGAATGTTTATTTATTGAAGGAAATGTCAATGACAATGCATGTTTAGTATACATTGAAACTTTTATGAGTAGAAGATGTGTAAAAAGCTTTTGTTATAGGCGTGTTTTTCCTTACCTTTTTGACCGAGAGATTTCAAAGCAGCAACGTCACATAAACAAGTCAGTTTCACATTGCAGTGTGCACCATAAAAACAGTAGCTCCATAAAAACCTTGACTCGCTTTAAGAGTCCTCACAACTTACATGCACTATCAAACCGTAGAGTCCAAACATAACATTACAACACAAGTCACATGATGTTTTTTTTTTTTTTTGTTGGGGTGAGTTTAGAGCCCCTTCTTTCACTTTGAGAATGCAAGGGTTATGGTGATAGAATCTCATACAGTAATAATTTTGAATCCAGATGAATTTTCCTCATGATTTGTAGATTAGAGATATGGAGAAAGATTTCACATAACTGTAGCCGTTTTGAGGATAAGAATTTTATGAGCTAGGGGAGGCATTTAGGTAGGCATTAGCCTTTTAAGTGGACTGTTTTGTGAAGCTTGAGAAGGCTTGGTGTGACACGGCTCTTAATTTCTCTCTCTTTTGTCTCTTTATCTATCTCTATTTAAGGTTCTCTTTGAAAGATTCGGGATCTACAAAGTAGAAATTCATTTTCTTGAAAAAAAAAATATCCCACTTGCTCGCGTGAGCTGGCGAATGACGGGGGTTGGGAAACGTGCGGCATGTGACCGCAGGCTTTCAAGAACGGATTTCAACAAGTACCATTTCAATTTTTAAGAAAAAAAAAGAAAATCCATGAGTTGTATGGATAGGGACGTGTCCGGTTGCGTTTAAATAGGTGGTTATTTATTGGATAATGACGAAGTTGATTTTAACAAAAAAATATCTATGGACTAAATTAGTTAAAGAAAAGGAAGGGCAAAGGCAATGCATGCGGGCGCGTGTGTGTGGGGGGGTTGTTTTATCGGCAGCTTTGTCCCGGCTTTTTCTGGCTTTTTCTGGGGATTAAATTTAGGTTCGCGTGAAAAACAGACTACTCCAGCTCAGCACCAGGCTTTGCCATCCACACCGCCAAACCGATATATATATATATACATATTTTTTAAAAGTCTAGGCAGCATTTTGCGGCGATCATTTTTTTTGGAAAATGCGGCGATCAATTTTCAAGAAAAGGTCCGAAAACAAGTTGGTTTGAAATACACAAAGGCACAAAAATTTCCACGAAATCAGGCAATAAAATAGAAAATTTCCACGAAAGTTATGCATATATTAGAGTTACATTTTAATATAATTCCGCGTTTTTTAAAAATAAATAAATAAATCCAGGTGTTTAAATTATTACTATTATTTTTGAGCCGCCTCGTATATATATTTGGACGCCGCAGCGGCGTCGTGCTTCTGCTCTCTGTTTGCGAGCTCGCTAGTTACCTCCCTTGTATTTGGCCTTTGCTATATCCTCTTGTTTTTCAACATGGATCTCGAAGAGCGCCCTGTCGACTTGCTGCTCAGCTGCTGCTGCAGCAACAATCAGAACATCAACGGTGATCATCATCAGCACCCTCACTCTTGCAGTGAGGAATCCAGGCGCACTTCTCGAACCCATGATGAAGAGGATGAGATCCCCGCCGAGGCTGGTACCCTCGCCCATGACCTCCTCTCTGCCTACAGCGCCATGCAAAGTACCGGAGCTTTCATTGCCCCTGGTACCAATGCCTTCGGACAAGGCTTCAGGTTAACTTAATTATACAGTATTCCTCACTTTAGAGCTTGCACATCAATGGTAAGGCGCAATTAATCAAGAACCTTGTTTTTTTTCCCCCCCCTCTCTTGTTGTCTACCAAGGGTCTATAACGATGGTGAAAGCGCCAGACGATCAAGCGTAGAAGAATTCTACAGAATCAACCACATCAATCAAACCTACGACTTTGTAAGTTAATTTTTATCCTACATAACCCGAGAAAGGTGTGTAGATTTGGGTGTATTTTGCTAATTATCATAATGGGTGGCTTGATATTGTGCTGTTGGAGAGTCTTAGGTTTGTTTTTCAGGGAATTGGCAGTAAATTGCAAGATTTGTTGGAGGGTTCCCTCTTCCTTGGAAGAAAAATTAATCCAAAGCTTGAAAGCCCATTCTCCTCTCCCCTAGAAGATCAGTGGGAGGGGGTGCACAGGATGAGTAGCTTAGCAGTTTACCTTAGGATCGATTATTAGTGTTAACCATAGTCCTATAGGTCTTTCTAGTGCCCTACCCCTCACGAATTTTAAAGCCGGCTGCTCAATAATTACAATTACTTTGAGACAAGCTAAACCCACTGAACCAATTTAGAGCACACCATTTCGTTTTAAAAAGTGGAACAAATTAAAGAAAATTGAAGGAAAAAAATTCTCTCTTTCCTGTATCTACAAAATGATGAGATATATTAATATGCCCCTCCCTACTTGTCTTGCTTGAAGAGGATAGTCTCCTTTCTTTTTGTGAAAAGAGAGAAAAAAGAAAAGTCAAAAGAGAAGGATCCCCCTTTATGCCAGTCAAGAGTATTCACATGTTATCTTTTGGTGTCAATGGCAGGGCAGCAAAATTGCGTGGAAGAGAGGCACACACAGATTTAGATGTCTCCCTCTTGTCACATGATGATGAAAGGGGATAATGACGGCAAAGAGCTTATGATGATGATGATGATGATGTGGTGTAGGGTCCGGATGACAGAACATGTATAGGAGGGGGGGTTTTATGGGCTGGAGAAAATGAGGCTAGCTTGTGGTTGGTGTTTTTGGTGTTGTGCTTGCAGGGGATCGCGATGAGGCAGAAGCATTGCAGGCTAGACAAGGCAGTGATGAGCATATGGGATTGCTGTGAGCTGCTGAACGAATATGTGGACGAGAGCGACCCCGACCTGGACGAACCACAGATAGAGCACCTCCTCCAGACCGCTGAGGCCATGCGCAGGGATTACCCCAACGAAGACTGGTTTCACCTCACTGGCCTCATCCATGGTACTTAAATTCCCTTATGTACATACACATATGTATGTACCTGAATACTTACATGTATACATGTATTCAGAATCTAGAAGTAGAGTTAATGTGTTGTGTTTAAAATATCAGTCCTTTTAACATTCGGATTTCAGGATTGAGATGTATTGATTATTTTTCCATGAATTCAGTGTGAGACAGTGTGACACCACACACACACACACACACACCCCTCCATTGTTTGTGCCTCCACTGTTTGTGAGACTAATTTTTGTTTATGTTTTTGACATTCCAGATTTGGGAAAGGTTCTGCTTCATCCCAAATTTGGAGCAGAGCCTCAGTGGGCTGTTGTAGGTAAGCTCTGGACTTGTTTTTTTGGGAGGGTTTTTATAGCAATTGCCAATTCAACTTGTGGCCTTTGTAACAGGAGATACTTTCCCATTGGGTTGTGCCTTTGATTCTTCCATTGTGCACTCAGAGGTAAGGATTGCTTCTGTAGTTCATCACTTGGTTTTGCGAACTTCTACTTGATGAAGGCTTGTCATTTATGCTAAGAATTTGTAAATTGTGCTCTTGCAGCACTTCAAGGAAAACCCGGATTATTACAATCCCAAGTACAACACCAAGAATGGGATCTATGAGGATGGCTGTGGGCTGGATAAGGTGATCATGTCATGGGGGCATGATGAATACATGTATCAGGTATGGGTAATCGTCGAGCATTAGGAGCACATGAGTTGGTCATATCTGCTACCATGCCATGAGGAAATGTTGTTCTGATCAATCCATGGCCATGTAGGTTATGAAGTTGAACAAAACTGCTTTGCCCCCACAAGCTCTCTTCATCATCAGATACCACTCTTTCTATGGTAAAGGCGGCAGCGTTTTGCTCTTACTAAAAACCATTATTTTGGTGCTCAAACCATATCATTTGCAGCTTCATTTCAAGCTTTTCTGATAACTAGATGAATCGTGTTGTATGGATGCAGCTCTACATCGTGCTGGTTGTTACACTCAGTTCTTGGATGACTTTGTGATCGGTCCATGTTTCCTTGGCTCAAGAGATTTAAGTAAGCAACTCTAGTGATGTAGTATTTTGATTTTGATATGTTTACTTGTATCATTAAGTTAAGTCTTTACTTGTGTAATCATTAGGTTACCATTGCAATTAAAGGTGCACTTAACCACCTGGAATGCTATAATTAATTAATTTTTTTTCGTTTAATGTGTGACCAGTCAGTATGACCTCTACAGCAAGAGCAAGGTCCGTATAAACGTGGAAGAGGTGAAGCCGTACTACATGTCCCTCATAGAGAAGGTACTATTAAGAATGAAAAAACCTCAAATTGAATGAACTTTTTGGAGTTTCTAATTGGCAATGGAGGTGGGGACTTTTTGCATTAAATTTGGGCTTACATTTCATGTTGTGGATGCAGTATTTTCCAGCTACTCTGCGTTGGTAAAAGATGGGGGATACAACCAACCTACCTAGTATAATAATAATAAATATGATGTGTTTCTTATCCACTTACATATGCGTTGGTAAAAGATGGGGGATACATACAGAAAAGCTTGGCATTACCAACCTACCTAGTATAATAATAATAAATGATGTGTTTCTTATCCATTTACATATGATCCTGTGTTATTTCTAAGTGTTCTCTTTGCATATCAAAACCTCCCTTGTTCCGTCAAATGAAAAATCCCATTTATTTGCTCCTGTGTTAGTTTTCTTTGCCACGTCAAATGAAGGATCCCATTTTACTTGATCCAAGTGCACGTGTTTGTACTTGAGCAGCAAGTTGCCTGGTGATCGTTGATAACAAATTATGTATTTTAATAACCAAGGCGAAGTTTGGTCTGTTCGTGGACAAGTGTGATGTTTCATTGTCTATGCAAGTATGGTGTGTGCGCGCATAATACCTACACATCTACAATTCCAAATATATATGTATGTGTGTGTACATGCGCGTGCGCATGTGTATATATGTGTGCGCGCATATACGACACATATTGTAAGTACATACATATATTTGTATGTGTACATGTGTACGTATATATACATATGTATGTGTATATATACATATATACTATACATTTAGTTATAAAATTAAGTGTTTTTTAATTGTTTTTTTTTGGGTTTGTTTTGCATGCTTCTAAGTTGCCAAAATTCATGAAAAATATAAAATGCATGAACGTTCTAATCTAGACCTAATGCGTACGTTTTTAGAGTGGATTCCACTCCTAAGGTATCTCATGGCCCACCAATTCAATGAAATCTAAGTTGTAAAAAATGACTTACTCGATCAAACTCAAAATTGATCGGCCTCTATTACTTGTCTTAAGCAAGTATGTACATAAATTTCTTAAGTTTAGAGAGTAAGGCTCAATTCAATGATATCTCGGATGTAGAAAATGACTTATATTATATGAGTGATTGGTTTTCACACTAGCTTGATCAAAAACTCAAAAATTGAATGGCCTCTTACTTGTCTTAAGCAAGTATGTACATGAATTTCTTAAGTTCAGAGAGTTGTACATGAATTTCTTAAGTTCAGAGAGTAAAGCCGCTTTTTACTTATCTTATTAAAGATATCGTTCAAATGTAAAAAATGACTTATATGAGTGATTGGTTTTCACACTAGCCAGAAACTCAAAAATTGATCGGCCTCTATTACTTGTCTTAAGCAAGTTTGTACACGAATTTCTTAAGTTCAAAGAGTAAGGCCACTTTTTGCATGTTTCAGCATCATCTTATTAAAGATATTGTTTGAGTGGGTAAGATGGCAAAGCACCTTACGATAGGTCAGTACATGTTTCAGCATTATCTTATTAAAGATATCGTTCAAATGTAAAAAATTGACTTATATGAGTGATTGGTTTTCACACTAGCTTGATCAGAAACTCAAAAATTGATCGGCCTCTATTACTTGTCTTAAGCAAGTTTGTACATGAATTTTTTAAGTTCAGAGAGTAAGGCCACTTTTTGCATGTTTCAGCATCATCTTATTAAAGATATTGTTTGAGTGGGTAAGATGGCAAAGCACCTTGCGATAGGTCAAGCAGGCGAAACCATGTTAACCTACGAAGTGGTCAGCATGGTATGTCAATCACTTTGCTTAAGTAACATGGCATGTCAACCACTTTGCTTAGTTAACATGGCAATGTTAACTTACGAAGTGGTTAACATGGTATGTTAATCACTTTGCTTAAATAACATGGCATGTCAACCACTTTGCTTACATAATGTTAATCAAAGTGGTTAACATGGTATGTTAATCACTTTGCTTAAATAACATGGCATGTCAACCACTTTGCTTACATAATGTTAATCTTGATTCTATCAACGGCATTTATCATGTCTCATTATATTGTAAAAGCATCTTTGCCTTGTTGTAAGCACTTTTGCTTAAATAGTAACTTCGATTCCATCATCTATAAATATATTATTTGTAACCTACCATGTGGCAAGCAAAGGAGAGTCCCACTTTGCAAGAGAAGGAGAGTCCCACTTGTTTGAGAACATAAAGGAGAGTCCGGTTGAGAACATAAAGGAGAGATTTTTTTAAATTTCAATTTTTTACACATGCCT